>NC_047669.1:8304882-8944882 GCF_011762505.2 Arvicanthis niloticus | reverse complement strand
CAGGTGGCTAAAAGGCTGATCCAGCCAAGAAACAGCTGCTTCCCTGTGGCCTGTCAGTCTGGCTTCTTTCCAAAGACTTCTACTCCTTCCCTAGTCTCGCTTCAAGAACCAGCAACTAACCAAATAACTTTGCCCGAGAAACTTTATTGCCTTAAGGAAGTTAACAGGCCAGGAGCCTAAAGGGTGAACAAGTTTCCCTTCAGTACAGTCCTGGACCCTGCTTAGAACAACATGTCCTAAGATCTCATCCCACAAGCACCACAGTCTGGTTCCGACTCGGCACACAGCAGCAAGAAGCAGGCTTGGAAGTAAACTGTCGCTAAGGTCTGAGATGAAGACAGGGAAGCCCAGCAAGCTTCTACATAAGGAATCTCAACACTCACCAGTGGCTGGCAGGGTTACTGGCTAGGAGCTAGCTTTTAACTAGTATATTAACCATGTCAAAGTTTATGTCCGTATTCAAAATCACATAATTATCATGCATCAGTTTTTAAAATGTCTATTGTAGTAAAAAGAAAATAGAAAATATCAACCCTTGCAACACCAAATGTAGCCTTAACATCCTCGTAGCTACACTCAAGAAGTCAGCATGTTTGTGGACCAATGTGCAACTCCCAGAATCCTAATCTCACAACAAAGGCAGTGGGAGTAGCACTAACTTATTACACATATGCACACACACACACACACACACACACACACACACACACACACACACATACGTTATATGTCTCATATATGATGCATGCCTTATATACTACAGGACTGGGGTTTCTACCTGACGAATCAGTACAGATATCAAAGTCCTACAATCTCTCTCATGTCACACTGAGTCTCAGGACTCCTGTGGCTTCCATCCGTTCATTCTGCTGCCCCATTCATTCTAGGCCCCCAGCCTCTGCTGTGTTTTAAGCACTGCTCTCTTGTTCTTTTCATTTCTTTGAATATAGAAATCGACTACCTCAATCAACTCAGAGCGAAATCGACTAACATAAGCCTTAAGCAACTGGAAGGAACAAGGGTGAAACCTAAGCCCGATTTGGAAATGCTCAATCTCCAGGCACGAGGTAGAAATCCATTTCCATTTGTTTTCAGCTGTAAATACTTGCACTCAACATAAGACATTAAGATCATTTTGTTCAATCAGTGGAATACTCGCTTCAGATTTTTATGGCTTCTCTTTTCGTTTTAAAGAACAAAACCATTTATGATGTGAGAAAACTTCCTAAGCAGGTGTAGTATAGAAGACACAAAACCATGCAGATTTAATCTTATGGAAATTATTCTTGTAATTGTTATACATTAAAATGCCACAAAAGTTAATAAACAGAAACTACTTACGGCACGCTGGAGTCTGGACAGACAGCCTGAAACTACAGGCAGCCAACTATTCCCTCGGATTAAACTTTGTCCCCTGCCTGGCTGTTTCTGGATCAAGTTCACACAGAGACATGTTTACAGTGGCCTTGGAAGCTACCGCCCTACAGGCCAGGTAGGAGGGGTTGTTCCTTTAACCCCTGCAATTCAGCAGCATCCCAGAGTTCAAGTTCAATGTGTGTGAAGACAAATAGAATGAGACTAGGGGAAGCCTGAGAAGTCTCATTATTACGGATGGCCGGGTTTCCATGTGTTCCAGGGTGGCAGGAGTGTAGTCCTCAGAGCTCCAAGGATCTTGATTCTTATTTCAATGACAGTTTCTCCTCCTCCTTGGAGTCTACAGGTTATGCAATCACAGCAGAAAAAGGCCCTCTCTGTTTGCATGCCATCAGCTCCCTCATCACCCCTCTTTTTCTAATGATGTAATGCAAGATTGCTTGTCGATGTAATTGTGTTCTCTTAATTCAGTGCGTGTCCTGTGCCTGTAGACTTCCCTGCTGAACCTCTGTATGGCCAGTTCTCACCGGAGCCTCTCCAGTACCAGCCATCTATTACAGCTATATGTGCTAACTACTCTGGGAACATTATCTTCTTCTCTCCCAGGAAATCGGTTTTGGAATCATCTTTAACTTTTCATGACTCTCTGTATATAACTTGACTTCCTCACATCCTGGTGATCTCTATAATGAGCAGAATGACATGTCCCCATTATTAGGACCTGTAAAAATTACTTTACACAAGGGACTCTGCACATGTGATTGAGTTTAAGAATGTTGAGATGACATTGTCCACGAGTCTAATCTAGTCACAAGACTGTTATCAGTGCGGACTCTTCCCAGCTGTGATTAGAAAGAGTTGCTGTGAGGCCTCCAACTAATCCCTGCTGGTTTTAAGGTGGAAAGAGGCACCATCCACAGGATGCAGGTGGACTTAAGAGGGAAGCAGCACAGAAACAGGCATGCCTTCAGAGCCTCTAGGAAGGCCTGGAGCCCTGACAATACTTGTTTTTAAGCCCAGTGAAACCCACCTTGGACCCTAATCTATAATCTTAATTTCTTTTTTAAATTATGTGTGTGCATGTGTATCTATGGGAAGGCACGTGCCTGTACACGCAGGTGCCCATGGAAGCCAGAGGCATCATGTGATGGCGAGGCAGCTGACACAGGAGCTAGCAAATAAACCAGGGTCCTCTGAAGGAGCAGCAGGTTCTTTTAACCCCTGAGCCAGCTCTCCAGCTCCCGAATTTGTAGTCACTTAAACTGTAAATTTGTGATAATTTTTGTAGAATGGAAAAATAATATAGGTATTTTAATTTCAAAATATTCCCTTTAAAGTGTAATACTCAGTGCCGAATAGAATATTCTAAGATGTCTGATAAAGAAAAAAAATATTAAAAATATAAAGATATTAAAAAAAAAATCCTTGGCCTGGAAGTAAACACTGTTTTTACTTTTTAATGCATTACATTCAACTTAGTAGATTCTCAAGTCTTTGCCCACACAAACTGCTTAACGTCACTGTAGCGGTAGACTGAGTAGATCTGGCGCCCATAGATTCACGTGTTTGAATGCTTGGCCGTTGTTGGGAGCCGACTTTAAGCAGAAAGCGGCTAGAAATCAGCTATCAACTTTGCAGCCATCTGGAACCATATACCCTGACGAGAGACCTGTTTTTCAAAAGCCTACAACAGCTGAAGCACACTCTGATAAATATACTGTTTATCCCACATAGCTTGTTTTACTGTTTAGTGACTCCAGCTGTGCATGTGGTAAAATGTCTTCACCTGTGTTCTCCTGCTTGTGCTTATAAATACCCAGGATTTCCTTACCCCGACTTGCGGAACAGAGCAGGCCGCTACAGTTTGGCGCCCAAAGTGGGGCTCCAGTAAGCATTACAGTTTGGCGCTCAACGAGAGGCAGCAAGAACAAGAGATCCAGTGAGGGACATTACTGGAAGAAGGGTCGACTGAAAAATCAGAAGGTGATCACAAATCTGCTGCTTCAAGAAAGGTAATGAAAATGGGACAAGAAGTTAGTCAGCCCAAATTCAACTCTCTGTTTTGATTTTGTTGTTTGCTGCTCACATGTGTTAATTTTCTGCTTTTCTTCTGGAATGCTGTATTTTTTGTTCAAAATAAAAAGAAGCGTAAGTTAGAATCCAAAATACAACCAAAGGTTAATGACAATTTGTCAGAGCCAGATTGTGCTGACCAAGAGGAAGAGGAAGTCAAATTTTGGGGGTTTTTTTTTTTGAGACAGGGTTTCTCTGTATAGCCTTGGCTGTCCTGGAACTCGCTCGGTAGACCAGGCTGGCCTCGAACTCAGAAATCTTCCTGCCTCTGCCTCCCAAGTGCTGGGATTAAAGGCGTGCGCCACCACCGCCCGGCAAGGAGGAAGTCAAATTTTATGACGCTGAAATGCCTTCTCCCTATGTGCCTCTACCTCCAAGTGCTCCCCCAATGGAGACAATGGTTGTAGATCCCAAAAAGGAGTTACAGAACAAAATTTCTATCCTTAAACAACTGATAGAGTTAGAAAAAGAGTATCAGGACTTAAGTAATCAGTTACAGAAATTAAGGACAGGGAAGAGGTCTCAAGAGACTAACTGCGAAAATCCTCAGACTCCTTGTGTTCCTCAACCTGAAGTTCAAAGGCAGCCCCTATCCTCTAGCTTTAGTTCAGCTACAGATCAGCCAGAGGAGAAAAACACTGAGGCTTTTCCTGTATCAGAGACCAGAGACGCTCAAGGGGTTGCTTGGAGACTTCACACAGGGTTTAATTTTCAAATTATTAAAGAATTAAAAAATGCAGTATCTCAATATGGTGCCACTGCTCCTTTTACTCTTGCAATTTTAGAGTTTGTTGCAGAGGAGTGGCTGACTCCTGGTGATTGGAATATGTTAGTGAGAGCAGTTCTTAGCGATGGAGACTGTCTTATTTGGAAATCAGAGTATCATGAGAATTGTAAAGAGACAACTAGGAGAAACATTCAGGCAGGCAATGGTTGGTCCTTTGATGCCTTAGTAGGAGAAGGGCAATTTGCTTCTAGTGATAACCAGATGCAATATGATCCAGGTTTATATGCTCAAATTCAAAATGCAGCTATGAAGGCTTGGCGTAAACTCCAGGCAAAGGGAGACCCTGGTGCATCTTTAACAACAGTCAGGCAAGGGCCTGATGAGAAATTTTCTGATTTTGTTCATAGATTAATGACAACAGAAGGGAGGATTTTTGGTAATGCAGAGGCAGGTGTAGATTATGTGAAACAACTTGCATATGAAAATGCTAATCCTGCCTGCCAAGTGGCCATTAGACCTTATAGGAAAAAGACAGACCTTATAGGGTATATCAGACTCTGTTCTGACATAGGTCCCTCTTATCAACAGGGCTTAGCTATGGCAGCTGCTATGCAAGGACAATTTTTTGGTAAACAGAGACAGAAAGGCATGTTTTAAATGTGGTAAGCCTGGACACTTTGCAAGAGGTTGCAGGATAAAAAATGAGTTAATCTAGAAACAGCCCAGAAAATATCCTGGGCTCTGCCCACGCTGCAAACGTGGAAGGCATTGGGCTAGTGATTGTACGTCTAAACAAGACGCACAAGGTAACACCCTTTCCCATAATCAGGGAAATGGGAACAGGGGCCAGCTTTAGGCCCCGAACCAATGCAAGCCAAAACAGGCTTATGGAGCAGTCAGTGTCATACCAGCAAACACCAATCCCTTTCTGAACTCAGTCGAGCAACACCAGGAAGCACAGGACTGGACCTCAGTTCTGCCACCCACACAGTATGAACCCCAGAAATGGGACTTCAGGCCTTACCCACTGGAGTGTTTGGACCACTGTATCCAAATGTGTTTGGCCTGATAGTGGGAAGAAGCAGTACTACCATGCAGGGACTACAAACTTTTCCTGGAGTTATAGATAATGATTATCAGGGAGAGATTAAGGTAATGGCTCAAGCAATTCAGAATATAGTCACCATTCCTACAGGAAAGAGGATAGCTCAACTATTGTTACTTCCATTGTACCTTACTAATCACAAATATAAGAATCCTAAAAGAGGGGATCAAGCCTTTGGTTCCTCTGATGCATATTGGGTTAATCATGGCTCAAATGGTAAACTCTGAGCTTTCCCCAGGCAAAGAATTAGGAAAAGGTGAAGATGGAATTACTCATCCTACTGAGGTTTATGGTAACAAAGAAGAGGCTTGGGGTATTTTTGATGGGGGCTACTGATACAGCTGCACCCCTAGGGTGTTGAGAGGATCCCATCACCTGGAAGGGGGACTCGCCCATCTGGGTGGATCAGTGGTCCCTAACCACTAAAAAATAATAAGTTGCTTAGTTGCTAGTGAAAAATCAATTTGAAAAAATTTAAAAAGGGGAATGTACCCTACTAAGGGATCCCCCAGAAATTTTAAATTTTCTAACTTTGGATTCTGAAGGAAAATCTGCTGCAGATAGATTCTGGCATCCTGATACAAAAAAAAAAAAAAAAAAAAAAAAAAAAAAGAAAAGAAAAAAAAAAATAAAAATAAAAATAAAAAAAAAATAAAAAAAAAAAAAAAAAAAAAAAAAAAGAATTTTGCAACAGTCCTCTGGAAAGACCCATTAACTGGAACCTGGAATGGGCCAGATCCAGTGCTTATCTGGGGAAGAGGTTCTGTTTGCATATATTCCCAAGCTGCATGCTGGCTGCCAGAGAGACTGATTAAACAAATAGACAACAATAACAAATCCAGGGAGGAAAAATCCCCTGAGAAGCGTAATTTTTCTTTGCAGGAAATATGAAGGAAACCTGAAGATGCTTCACAATTGCCTTCAAACTGGAACAGATCAACAAGCAAACCTGACCTGAGAAGTTCTCAATGCTGAAGGAGACATCACCACCTGAATTTCCAGGGTGGCTCTATTGGACTCTTGATTCCCTGACTTATGATTTGGTGGGGTATATTGTGTAAACCCACTACCACAGTTATTATAGTTGTTTTTTGGGTTTGAGATTGATTGAGCAGGGACAGGGATTTCCTTACTTGTTTTGTTAAGATCAAAGCTGGGCGGTGGTGGCGCATGCCTTTAATCTCAGCACTTGGGAGGCAGAGGCAGGCTGATTTCTGAGTTTGAGGCCAGCCTGGTCTACAGAGTGAGTTCCAGGACAGCCAGGGCTATACAGAGAAACCCTGTCTTGAAAAACCAGAAAAAAAAAAAAAAAAGATCAAAGCTATGACCAGTTCTGTATTTGTGTGTTACCCTTAAAAAAAGAGTGTTGCTTTTATACCGACTATTCAGGCATTGCTAAGTCTCTTGTCTCTTGGGTTGATGCGGTTCAACAGACTGATGGCTTTTGTATGACAACAGGTAGATGCTATTCAAATGAAACCCATACAGGTCCACTATTACAGGCTGGAAGTAGGGGACTCTGAGGCCTCTGTCATCAAGACTGACAAGGATTAACCCCTAACTTACATGCTAAGCCGGATAGTCAATGATGGGTAAGAGAGCATACCGAGACCCTTGCCCCTAAAAGAAGGGAGGCCTCACCATCCTAAGACAGGAGCTCAACCAATGGCTGTTGAGTATCCAAGGATGGGAAAGGGAGGCTGGGGTCCTTTGTTCCAACCTAGGACAGGCACGGTTTCTGTAAGTTTTCCCAGCCTTCCCTTTTGAAAAAAATTTAAAAAGGAGGACCTGTTGGGAGCCAACTTTAAGCAGAAAGTGGCTAGAAAGCAGCTATCAACTTTGCAGCCATCTGGAACCATATACCCTGACGAGAGACTTGTTTTTCAAAAGCCTACAACAGCTGAAGCACATTCTGATAAATATATTGTTTATCCCACATAGCTTGTTTTGCTGTTTAGTGACTCCAGCTGCATGGTGCATGTGGTAAAAATGTTTTCACCTGTGTTCTCCTGCTTGTGCTCATAAATACCCAGGATTTCCTTACCCCAACCTGCAGAACAGAGCGGGCCACTACAGACCATAAGGAGTGAGAGTATTAGGAGGTATGGCCTTTTAGGCAGAAGTCCGTCATTGTCACCATCACTGTCACCATGTAGGCAGGCTTTGAGGTCTCAGGCTCTGCCCAGTACTGAAGATAGTTGCCTCCTGGCTGCCTTCGCATCAAGATGTGGAACTCTCAGCTCCTCTAGCACCATGTCTGCCTGCACACCGCCATGTTCCCCACCGTGATGATAATGGACTGAACCTCTGAAACTGTAAGCCAGCCCCAGTGAAATGCTTCCTTTATAAGAGTTGCTTGGTCACTGGGCAGTGGTGGCACACGCCTTTAATCCCAGCACTTGGGAGGCAGAGGCAGGTGGATTTCTGAGTTCGAGGCCAGCCTGGTCTACAGAGTGAGTTCCAGGACAGCCAGGGCTACACAGAGAATCCCTGTCTCGAAAAACCAGAGTTGCTTGGTCATGGTGTCTGTTCACAGCAGTAGAACACTGTACATTCAGTGCCTGACTCTGCTCTCCTCTGTGAGCTCTGATCTAGCCGCAGTTGAGACAAGAAGAGGGAATATTTTCAAACACATGCAGACACTATGGTGGTTTGAATGAGAGTGGCCCTGTGGCTCACACATTTAAATGCTTGTCACCAGGGAGGGCACTACTGAAAAAGATTAGGAGGGGCAGCCTTGTTGGAGGAAGTCTGTCACTGGAGGTGAGCTATGATGTTTTCAAAAGCCCAAGCCAGGCTCAGTGGCTTTCTCGTGCTGCTGCCCGTGGATCTGAATACAGAATTCTCAGCGCCTTCTCCAGCACCACGTCTGCCTGCATGCCACAGTGTTTCCTGCCATGATGATAATGGACTAGATTTCTGAAAGTGTAAGCCAGCCCCAACTGGATACTTTCTTTAGGTGCCTCTTCACACTCAATTTCATTCGGCACAGGAGAGATAATAATTTTTTTAAAAAAATGATAGCATCTTAATCGATATTTTAACTTTAATTTGGTAAAATTCAAAATATACACGACAGTGCTGTGAAGTTATGGGAAAATAATAGGAGCTAAACTGGTAGAACCACTCTGGAAAACAAATGGGCGCAAGATGAGCACATAGACCCTTTCATCAAGCAAGAACTAAAACCACATGTTCCCATGGAAACAAACACAGTGTGAATATCCGCTGCAGCATTATTGGCAAAAGTAAAGGATGTGAGTCATAGGGAACTAGTGAATGCAGTTATCGTATCTGATGGGATACAGAATAAAACACAAGGCAGTTGTGGGCTACTCGCTGAGAATAAACAAACCATACTAATTTAAACTATATATGTTTAGAGAAATTTGTTTAAATGTAATTGAGTGTATGCATATTTGTGCACATGTGCATGACTGAGGTGTGTGTATGGATGTGTATGCCTGTATACACCTCTCAGGAAGGATATTTACAAAAACAGATGGCAGACTCTAGAATAACAGAGGCTCCAAATGTGGAAAACATACAATATCCCTTTGTACCTTGGGAACTTATCATTTGAAAATATGCCAAATGTAGTATGACACCCTAGATTATATGTTGAGACAGAAAAATACAGTACTGGAAAAATTTGTAAAAGATACATGAAGTATAGATTAAGATAATAATCATCATTTCTTAATTTTGACAAATAAGTCATGTACACAGAAGATCCTTATGTGAGACCTTGGGTGAACATTATATGGGAATTTTTGTACTGTCTTTGAAGCTTTTCTATAAATCTAAAAAAATAAATGAAAGATAAAAAGTTTACTCAAATAATAAAACTGTGTTTGGCTTCATTTGAGCTGGTTTGAGATAGGGTCACTTTGTAGTTCAGCTTGGCCCTGAACTAGGGGTGAACCCTTGCCTCAGCTTCTGAGTGCTGGGATTACAGCTTAAGTCATCTCACACATCCTTAAACAGACATTTTAAACATTACCAGAGGGCTGGAGAGATGGCTCAGCAGTTAAGAACACTGATTGTTCTTCCAGAGGTCCTGAGTTCAATTCTCAGCAACCACATGTTGGCTTACAACCATCTGTAATGGGATCTGATGTCCTCTTCTGGTGTGTCTGAAGACAGCTACACTTGCATATACTAAAGTAAATAAATCTTTAAAAACCAATCATCAGGATGGGTTTGTGGGGTGTGGGGGGTGGAGGGGCTTAGAGAAAGAAGAAATGACAATCAAAAAGGCAAGATGAAAAGCCATGGGAACATCTTGACATGAGGTGACGAAGGAGAGCTTACCTTGAAACAAAGGTCATGAGACATTTCAAACAAAGGTCAGGACATTTCAAATGAAATCAAAAAGAATGCTTGCAATAGCAGAGAAAAACCAAACATATTAATGAGGTGAAGGGTGAGGTTGACTTTAGGCTCCTGAGATGGTTTTATGGATGAAGACTTGCTGTCAAGCCTGACAGTCTAAGCTTGATACCCAATCCCGTGTGGTACAGGGAGAGAACCACCTCCCATAAGCTGTCAACCAAACCCCACAGATACACTGTACATGTGCACACCCCCCCCCAACACACAATAAATACATCCATGTGAAAAAGCACTTACTTCTTTAATTCAACTACTACCGCTTGGTGCCGTGTCAGCACTTCGTAGGGACTGGGCCATGAGCACAACTTTGTAATTACAAGGATGCACAGGACCCCAAATGACCTGGCTAGAACATGCAAATGGCTTCTATCCAGACTTACTGTACGACAAGGCGGCAGACAAGGAGCAGATGATCAGGTGAGAAACCAGGACGGAGAAGTGGACACTGAGTGAAGGGACACAAACGGTTTAGGGACAAGAGTGGTGGCAAAGAAGGCAGGGGGAAGATGGGCAAAGGGCTTGGAAAAGCTTGGGGTGGGATGAGACCACAAAGCGCTAGAGAGGCACTGACAAGAACAAACACTGAGAAGACCACCAGTCACTTGGTGTAAAACCCCAGTGCAAAGGACACTCAAAGACGGCCCCACTTCCTCTAAAGCAGAGCTGAGAGGCACTCCAACACAAAGGCTTTTGGGAAAGGACAGCACCCTCTGCCCAGCTTCTGACACATTCGTGCTTGCTTGAAGCTACTGTAACACCAACTTTATTTGGGAGAAAATAAACTCGGAGAAGACTGTAAAACTTACACACGGTGTTATGACAAGCACCGAGACTGAAACATGGTGGGTTGGGGTGGGAGATTTTCCTATTCCCGGGACAATATACTCACTTTCTAGTCTCCGATCACGAGGTACTTGGCCACAAATCTGAGACATTTGCCAGAGCAGCCATGTTGAAATATGTGACTGCTTTTAAAACTTGGGATACCTAGAATTTTAAATACAACTCTGAATTGTGGCTTTTTTTGGCAAATTACAAGATATATTTCATTATCAAGGAAGAAAAGTAACAAATGAACTTTTAACCTGGCCACACCTGCCACTATGTCTCTGCGTCTATAACCTCTCACTGTTTAGCCTGTGCAACTGTGGCTGAGGCTCAGTCACACACGGAAAGGAAGGCAGTGTCTAATCAATCCTCTCTGACAATGGCAGACAGAGTTCTGGATCGAGTATATAGGCAGGAGTGTGTGGTGTGCACATACCGGTGCTTGTGTGCCACCTACACGTCATGCATGTGTGTGTCACCAAACTCAAAATATCTCAGATACAACTAAACCCATGACTTACCTATGATAAACAGGACAAAGGTAAGGTGGAAGAGAAATTTTCATCCCTAATTTTCAACCAATTAAAATGAAATTCTATTTTACCATTAAATGTTTATAAGTAAAGATAATTATTGGCTTGAAAACTTTGCTTCAATAACTCCCACATCATTGTGAGCACCCTGCTCCTGAGAACAAGGCAATATTCTCACCGAGCAAACACTTGGTTGCAGCCTTCACGTGAGAAGTTACTAGAGTAATATCAGTACAAGAGTTTCCAGAAGACACCATCAAAAACTACGCCAAAGTAGCAGTTTCTCTAAAGCAGCGTTTGGCCACTCACTGAGTGAAGCAAGCATTGTCCTTGATGCTAATGTCAGCCTGAAGAGACCACTGCTGTTTGTCAGAAAGAAAATGTTACGGAGTCCAAACCACAGCTTTTCTAAGTATTTGTGTTTCTAAACTAAAAATCAACCAGGCAAGTTATTTCCTTTTTGTTTGTTTGTTTTGTCTTTTGTTTTAAAACAGGCTCTCACCAGGTAGGCCTCGCTGGCCTGAAACTTTTTAGGCAGACCAAGCTGGCCTTGAACTCACAAAACCCCCCCTGCCTTTGCCTGTAAGTACTGGGATTAAATGTGTATGCCACCATGCCAGCAGCCCTTATTCATTTTGTACACAGTTTGGAACTACCATTTGAGGCTGAGTAACAACACGTGAAAATGACACGGAGCTCGAGAGACAGTGTGGAGCTTCCATAAGTGATTCTCTCAGCCCAGGGCATGGCTCGCAGGCAACAGCAGACTCTCACACAACTTTGAAGTCTGAGAGCTCCCCGAACATGAAAACTAAAGTAAAACTTCAGACCCTAACATTTAATGAGCACCACACATAATCCTTAACATTAACATTGCCTGTAGATGTAAAGATTCAGGGACAAAATTAAAACCTGTGAAATGTTACTTTTTTCCCCTGTTGGCTGAAGGATGAACACCTGCCCTGATACTAATAGCCTCCATTTGTGTCCAGGCATTTACAGAAGGGAACTACTCTAATCCAGTGGCTCTCAACCTCCCTAATGCTGCGACCCTTTCACACAGTGTCTTGTGCTGTGGTGACCACGCCATAAAATTATTTTTGTTACTACCCCATAACTGTAATTTTGCTGCTGTTGTGAACTGTGATGTAAACGTCTGATATGCGACCCCCTGCAGTTGAGACCCACAGGTTGAGAACTACTGCAAGCCATTATTTGCACCCAGCACCATTTGCTCAGGCAAAAAGTCTGTTTTCTAATGTCAGTTAAATGTTTAGAACATTTCAAGAACAATTGGTTCATTTAGACTGATAGAAGTACTAAGAAAAACATACTGAAGCTACTTTAAGAATTTCTGCTCATGAGTGCTAGAAAGGATGAAGGTGCTGGCCACAGCCAGCAGCCAGGACTCCCGGAGCTCCAGGCCCATGAGCTGGATGAGGATGGACTGCAGCAAGCTGTCCTCTCATTGCCACATGCAAGCTGAGGCCACACACACACACACACACACACACACACACACACACACACACAGTGTTAAAAAACAAAACAAAACAAAACAAAACCCTCCCGTCTGTGTCTCCTGTGTTTTAATGCTACCTGGGGCGAATGGCTTTTTTTCTAAGTCTAAAAGAAATAATAAATTATGAAAGAATATGTTTCCAAGTTCCTTAAACTTATTTTTAATCAAAGTATAAAAAAAAATCTCGAGTCCAGGTCTCCCTTTTCTATTGAAACAAACAGGATAAAAGGAGCCACTTAAAACCAGACAGGTTAATGTTTACACAGAGACACCTTTCTCAATCGTGTTCTCCTTTAAAGTTTGAACGGTTGAATGACCTTGCTGGAATTCCCCTGTCAGCTGGAGCATCTACTGGACTTCCAAACAGAAACTACGCTCACATGACACATTAGAACGGTATGCCAAGTGGTATCTGTCCCTGCACCTTGAACCTGGTAGTTAAGACTACAGATGAATTAATAAGCTTTATACAAAATGAAAAGCTTTTCCTCTTTTAGGCCACAAAACAAAGTATTAAATTTCATTATATTTCACATTATGTACTTATAATGTCAATACATTCAAATGTACGGCTTCAAACCTATCACTAACAGGCCTGTTTTCAAATACAGAATACACCATTCTGAAGTGAGAATTTGAATCCATATCTGATTCCTGTTACTTCAATGTAATCACCTAAAAACCTAAATAATATAAAGCCTTCATTACTTTTGAGGACTCTTAAAACATCTTTGTAGAAAAGGTACTGTGAGGTGAGGTGGTCATAGAACCTGTTCTTTGCAGTGTGATCCAATCATGAGGTGAAACTCAACATGGAAGGCGCAGAGGACAACCCCTCATCCACCAGTTAACCTACCATGGGGCTAGCCACACCCACGGGCTAGCCACCCCACGGGCTAACCACACCCACGGGCTAACCACACCCACGGGCTAACCACACCCACGGGCTAGCCACCCCACGGGCTAGCCACACCCACGGGCTAGCCACCCCACGGGCTAGCCACACCCACGGGCTAACCACACCCACGGGCTAGCCACCCCACGGGCTAGCCACACCTCTTCTTGTTTTCAGAAGTTGAAAACACAGTAAACATTACAAGGAACTGTAGCCCAGCAATTTTTCTTTCAGACAATGTTTTCGGGGGGGGGCGTGGGGGAGAAAAGTAACATTTCACAGTCTGAGTTTCTACAGAACTTTTTATTAATGTTTCAGAAGCTGAGATGAAAGCTTACCGCTCAGTAGAGGGCGACACTGAGCTTAGAGCTATTTTGTTCTAGAATATCTCAATAGTGGCTGACAGCTTCTATTACATGGGGCATACATTTTATAATTATTTTTTAATTTTGTAAATTTTTAAAGGAGGTAGAGAGATAGTTTAACTGTTAAAGAATATTTTTATTTAAATGTATTCATTTTTAAAAATTATTTTGTGTGTATGAGTACTTTGCCTGCATGTGCTGTGATGGTTTGAATGAAATGAACCCCCATAGGCTCATAGGGAGTGGTACCACTAAACGGTGTGGCCTTGTTGAAGGAAGTGTGTCACTGGGGTGGGCTTTTAGGTTTCAAATGCTCCAGCCAGGCCCAGTGTCAGTCTCTTCCTGCTTCCTTTGAATTCAGACGTAGAAGTCTCAGCTACTTCTTCAGTACCATGTCTACTCCATGCCATGGTGACCTCTGAACTGCAAGCCAGCCCCCAAGAGCTGCTGTGTCATGGTGTTCCTTCACAGCAACAGAAGCCCTAAGACATGTATATATGTGCAAACCTGGTGCTTGTGCGGCCAAAAACCAGGCACCAGACCCCCAGGAACTAGAGTTAAGAACGATTACGAGTCCCATGTGGGTCCTGGGAACCAAGCCTAGGCCTACGCAAGAGCACCAAGTGCTCTTGCACCACTCAGTGTCTCTCCAGCCTTTTAATTGTGCTGAGGCAGGGTCTCACGTGGTCTAGCCTGGGCTTGAACTCCATCTGGAGATGGTAATGCCCTTCAGCTCCTAATCCTCTTGCCTCTGCCTCCCAAGTGGCAGGATGACAGCTGTAGTTCACCACTTTGAATGCAGGAAGAGCCAACGGCGTTACATCTCTTTTCCTACCATAAGTTCTTTGAAGCACTGGCATACTAAGTAGAAATCACTGAATGCTGCTGTTAAGGGGCTAAGCTCCTCTATTGGGATCCAACGCACAAGGCTAAAAACTGAAATTCACCCAAGCTAAAGTTCAACCCAGCAAAGCCATTTCTCTGACCTGAAGAATCGGGATCTGTGGGGTAAGAGCCAGACTTCCCAAGTAGGACTGGTAGGATTACAGCAGAGGGCATTAGATCTCATTACAGATGGTTGTGAGCCACCATGTGAGTACTGGGAATTGAACTCAGGACTTCAGGAAGAGCTGTCAATCCCCTTAACTGCTGAGCCATCTCTCTATCCCCTCCTACTTTCTTTTCTTTTCCTTGAGACAGGGTTCTCTGTGCGGCCCTGGTTGTCTTGGAACTCACTGTGCAGATTAGGCTGGCCTTGAACTAAGAAATCTGTCTGCCTCCCCCCCCCCCGCCCCCCGAAGTGCTGGGATTAAAGGTGTGCACTACCACTGCCCAGCTACCTTGTCAATACTTTCAAGCCCTTTTCTGTCTCTAAAACTGCTCAGATCCTCAGAATATGTATTCTATTTCATGGAATGAAATGTCCAGACTCTTTAAATTGTGACTCTGTACCTTGTCAGGCATGACATCGCACTAATTTCAGGCTGCCTTGAAGATCATGTCCTTCTTGTCCAGGTTCTGAGTGTCCCATGCTACAACTGCCTCCAGTCTACTGAAGAACAGTGAATGGGGTACTAACTCTACAAGCACATGCAACGCTGGTCTTTCAAATAAAGGCAAGATTAACAAAGTAATCATTGGGATGGAGAAGAAAAGATAGGTAATCAAATCATCTTCTCCCCAAGATTTCTCACCTCCACATCTACTCCCCCGCCCCATTCTCAGCTACTTACCAAAAATAAAATAAAATAAAATAAAATTTGAAATACAAAATGTATAATTGTTTCCTAAAATCCTTGTGGTCTTTAAGTGGTAAACATATTTTATGTCAGTGAGCCGACCAATGGCTGGGAACCTTAGGAAACTCAATGGAAATCCAGCACTACAGAGACTGGGAGGCATTAGATGCAGGGAGGACACAGGGGCTTAGAGACACATAAAGCAGCATGGCAGTTAATCATAGCTGGGTGATGAAGCTCTCATAAAACCAAGAAGCATCTGACAGCTCAGCCATGGCCATTCCTGGAGAGCAGTGCCCCCGCCCTTCCCACGTGCCCTGCTCTGCCCGTTTCCGTCTTTCCTCGCTGACTTCCTTTACAGTCATCCATAGGTATGCACCTGGTTCTGTGTGAACTCTAGCAAACCTAATGAATCCCAGGAGGGATTTGTGGCAATGACAAGTTGCAGCTGCTCAGCTGAGCAACCTGGAGCCGGCAGTTGTATCTGCAATACATGATGCTAGTCTCTATGAGCTGAGACTCAAGTTCAAAGCTAACCACAGCCACTTTCACAGATGTGAAAAGCAATTTTATTTCCTCTGATACGTGTCCTTTTCCTGGGCCAGCCCAGCTGTGCTCAACTGAGTCATGCCTAATTCGTAGTGCAGCACATATCTGAAGGCTCACCTTTTGGTGGGACTGCGTATTTGGACTCCACAGCCAGGCACTCACCTAACATGTAGCTGAGTGTATACTTCCCAGCATGGCTGGAAATGTAAAATATATAGTTTCTTCCTTTTGAGGGAAGGGAAAAGACAAAAGTATGACTAACCTCCTGTCTTTTCAGGAGTTTTGAGTGACTATTTTTTATCCAGCCTGACTTGGAAGTGCTG
The DNA here is from genome assembly GCF_011762505.2 of Arvicanthis niloticus. Taxonomy (NCBI): domain Eukaryota; kingdom Metazoa; phylum Chordata; class Mammalia; order Rodentia; family Muridae; genus Arvicanthis; species Arvicanthis niloticus. The sequence continues at coordinate 8,928,454 of NC_047669.1, read as the reverse complement.
ATCGAATGTGGGATTTTTGAATGCCTGGGAAGTGCTGAGTAGGGGAAAGCACTGGAGCATGCAGTACCAAAATTAGACACTAGAGGGAGCAAGAAGCCATTACAAGTTCCTGAAAAAGTTCTCCAATTGAGAAATTACATATGTGCACAGCCCAGAGACCACACACCTATAAAAGACTCGAGAGGTTCCAGAACTATCTAGGCTGATGAGTGAATGCCCACTCTGTATGACTCTAGTCCATAAATGACTGGGAGAGGAGGCTGCTTCTCTATTCTCTTAGTATGTCTAACAGGAAATAAATAGGCGAGGAAACGTCACAGGAACCACGGAAATGAAATCTACCCAGACATGGTGGCTCCTTTGTGTAAACTCAACATGTGGGCAGGCTCAGGCAGGACTGCCATCAGTATGAAGCCAGCCTGGGCTACAGAGTAAGACCTTGTGCAAAACAAAACTAACAATGAAACAAACAATCCAGGGATACACCAAAGCTGAAGAATTCAGAGAAAGAAAGGAAAGAAATTGTATTAAAGAAACACAAGGCACTGTAAGACACAACGCAAACAGCCAGCCAATGAGATCACAGAAGCGACACAGGGACAAGATAAGAATGCCAACAAAGTGCCAGAAGTCACGCAAAAGAACCAAAGGGAAAAATACACAACCAGAGAACTCAGTAACGGAGTTGAAAGACTCATCAGTTTTTCAACATTAAACTCAGAAAACTGGAGGACAGACGATGTAAGATCATGAAGTAGAAGAGACAGAAGGAAGAGTGACACGTGAGGGACTGAGACACTGTCAAGATGGCCAAACACACTTGTGCATGCAGGTGTACACACACACACACACAGAGTCACAGTGTAAGAGGGACAGGGTACGGTGGCAGTCATCACTGTGTCCTGCTGACTGAAGGAGGGAACCAGGCCTCTACATGCTCACTACCTCTATTTACTGCATATGAAGAGGTATGTATGTGTCATGACACACATGTGCAAATACTAAAGAACAACTCCTCCATCTAGGTTCTGGGGACTGATTGGGTTATGAGGTTCTGCAGCAGAATCCTTTACCCACTGAGCTATCTCACTGGCCCTGCATATCTAAATTTAATGAGGTCAAAGTGTTCTGGCTAACAAACCCAAAGAAGTCCACAAAAAGAAATATAACCGAACTGTCAAAAGCCAAAGAAAAATTTGTATCAAGAGAAAATCTATGTGTCAAATATGCAAGAGCTCCTGAACAGTGCCAGTGGATTTCTCTACAGAAGTGTTACAGATCAGAGGTGCTGGAAAGATAAACCCAAACGCACCAGAGCAAGCAACACCTTCCTCCAGGAATGAATGCAGAGGAAACCTTCCTAGATGAAACCTATATACAAGGTGAGGGAAGGAAGGCCAAGGGGTTATATAGTAGGCTAATCTAGGTCTAAGAAAGTGACTTGAGTCAAGACCTGAAAGAGTGAAGGAAATGGCACAAGGAATGAGGGAGGGACATCCCAAAAACAGGAAACAGCTCCTAACAAGTATCTCCAAACACAAAGCAGGCACAGTAGCAGAAGAAAGTGAATCAGGGCAGAGAAGACATCATGTTGGAGAGGTAAAGGGAGCCCGCCCCCAATTCCATGGAGTGACAGCATGGCTTTCTTTCAGTAGGCCTAGCAGCTGAATGGCAAGGGAAGAAGCATTAATGAGCACCTCAAGGGAGATAGGTCGAGGCTGATGCACTCAGAGTTGACTCTGGGACAATCGAAAGCAGCAGATTCTAAGGGTAACTCCAAGTGTGAGGACTGGAAAGCACGGAATTGTGTGTCAGTGAGCTGGGGAAACTGAAGAGAATTTTGATAGGAGCAAAGACTGGGAGTTCAAATTTGAGCAGGTTAAAAGTTTGAGACACACATTAGACAGAGAGTGTACAGACTTGATCTCGCTGGTCACTGCCCTTTCTAGAAACATCCTTCAGCCAGTGTTCAGTTTCTCTCTCCTTTCTCCTCTGAATGTTCATACTAGTGTCTGCTGTGTAGTCATACACACAAGCCAAGGGTGTAGAGGAGAGGTGCAGGCTAAAGACAAAATGGAAAGTCAGAATTATAGAGCCATGAAATTAAAGAGAAAGGATTATAGATTTTTGAGAGATGGAGACAGAGAGAGAAGAAGAACACACAGAGAATGAGTTCTAGGGTACCCCAACCTACTGAGGTCAACAAATTAAGGAGGGAGCAACAGACACTAGAATGACTAGGTGGAGGAGAACCCAACGCTGAGAGATCATGAAGGCACTAAGGAAGAGCAATGGCTGACAGTCATGTCTGTACACATTACTTAGTGGTCACACACCTAATTCACACTTATGAAACCTGAAATAGTTTCAATATTTTAGGGTGTATATTTATTAAGAACAGATATTGGGCAAAAATGTATTATCTGGTTTTAGAGTATATCAAATACATCTGTTAGCCATCATATATAGACACACACATATATATTTATCTTTTATCTAGAACAGTTTAACATGTATTAACTTTGTATGTGTGAACATGCCACAGAACACATATGGAGGTCAGAGGACAATGTGCAGGAGTTGATGCCCTCCCTGTGTGGGTCCCAGGTATCAGACTCCAGATAGATTTGGCAGCAAGAACCTTTACCCATGTCAAAGGTTCTTAATCTAAACATTTCTTAAAGGATTAGTCTAAAGGTTATTAATAGATTGTATGAGCAAAAAGGAAGTTTTAGCTACATTTGATTGGGGAAACCTAATATAAATTTCACAGAGAGAGAGAGAGAAAGAGAGAGAGAGAGAAAGAGAGAGAGAGAGAGAGAGAGAGAGAGAGAGAGAGAGAGAGAGAGAGAGAGAGGAGTGCGGCATTTTGCAAAGTTACATCACTACAGAGCTGTTATAGGCTAGCACCCTATCCCCCCACAGAGCCGTTCTAGGCTAGCACCCTATCTCCCCCCCCCCCACAGAGCCGTTCTAGGCTAGCACCCTATCCCACAGAGCCGTTCTAGGCTAGCACCCTATCTCCCCCCCCCCCCCCCCAGAGCCGTTCTAGGCTAGCTCCCTATCACACAGAGCTGTTCTAGGCTAGCATCTATCCCACAGAGCCATTCTAGGCTAGCACCCTTTTATCCTGCCTGCTGTTCTGAGTTAATGTCATTTGTAAAACACTGAGTTAAAAGCTCTGGCACATTCTTGTCCTTACTATATGTCAAAACTTATGTCAGCAAATCCACTGCAGGGTATTTTCTTTCTGCTAGTTCAAAACTTTTACTGGAAATAAGATCTGCTTCTACATTATTTATGCTAGAATATATGATATTCTGTGTCATTTTTATACTGATACATTTGCCTGTCCTCAGGTTTTCTTATTAGTCATCAAATGCCAAAATGAAAAGATTTCATTTCTTGAAAAACTGAATAGAAAGTTGTCAAATAGTTAGGTAGTCTCCACTAACACCTTTTAAAGGCGTTTCCCACAGACTACTGGCAACATACCATATTGGTTTTGCTTTTGGCCAAGTTTCCTTATGTGTGCTGTTCACTTCAGTGATTTAATAATTTTGTGATGTTCATGTCTTATCTGTTCCCTGAAATGGGGTATAACCTTGGACTATGGACAGTTCCATATTTCTTTTCTAGTTACTCTAAAAGCCTGTTCTCGGTTTTCCTCTTTCAATTCTGAAAAACGGTGCAATATGGAAAACCTGGCTTCAAAAGGTTCTATTATCTCCATGTCAAAGACAGGAAAGAGCAAGGTAAAAAAGAAAACATCAAACACAGTGCATTATCAATACCACTCGGCTAAATAGTATCATCTTTTCCTAGAAACACCAGCGCTGTCTAGGGAATATGGTCTGCAGTCTCTTTGTCCCTCACTATCTCTGGCTCCCACCCTTATCACTCTCAGCTTAAAACGGCAAAAAGGACAAAGGAGCATTGAAAAAGTGCACTTACCATGAACAGACAGACATGTGCTGCACATGTGAGGTCCTGTGGAAATCTACACTCACAAGACTGCTCTGAATTTGAATTAGTAAAAGAGTTCTAGAAACCCAATTTACCTCTTTCTCATCCTCCTTCCCAGTTTGCTTCTTAACATGTAAGAACCTGCACATGAGCTGCCAGCGACCCTCCTCGAAAGGCAAGCAGGCAGCACAGCTCTGGGCTCTCGCCTTTCTCATGGCGGGAAGAGGAGGACTAGAGTGATCCACGTGCTGACTAATACCTTTGACAAATGACTTTCAAAAATATCCAGTCACCAAGTTTGCATCAGCTCTGGGAACGTTTAGACATGACACTAGCAGCAGCCGGTTCTGGGGACTGTCAGCTCTGACTGAGCAGGCTGTGACAGTGAACAGGCCCACAGGGACTTAACACAGGGTTTTCTAGAACAGCAATTTCAAGCTTTCTTCTAGGCAAACATGCTTTCAGGGTTCCAGACTCAAATATCTGTGTCATGTCCCACAGAACAAGATTCAATTCCAGTGCAGTCACATCTGAGCAACTTCCAATGACTCCAATGTGCAACGTGCCCACTGCCGCTGTGCAGGACCTTTGCCTGTAAACACTACCCAGTTTAAAATCACTACTACACTCTTTGTTTTGTTCTCTGCAAATGTCTTCCCAACACTAATGCTACTACAGCACAGTGCGGTGTACGCAGTACTACAGCACAGTGAGGTGTATGCAGTACTACAGCACAGTGAGGTGTATGCAGTACTACAGCACAGCAGGGTGTACGCAGTACTACAGCACAGCGGGGTGTACACAGTACTACAGCACAGCGAGGTGTATGCAGTACTACAGCATAGTCTGGTGTATATAGTACTATAGCTATTTCAAGTGGTTCAAAACAAAGCAGAATATGAATTAAACTAATTCTTTAAAGTAACTTTTAAATACACGAGCCTCAGTTTGGGTCACAGATCTATACATACCTCTTAGTACAGGCTAAATACACACACTTAGTAAACATGTTCTGAGTGTCTCTGGTGTCACTGAGGTGAATGCATGAGGAGCAGAGCAGAGATAGGGGATGGAGACGCCATGCAGCTAAAGAAAGATGGTTGGAGAGCCCCACTCACAGACCCAAGTACTAGAAGATGAATGGTTAGTGCAGTTTTCTGAGAGTAGAGCAGTTTACACATAAGGAATCTCAAGCACAGAGGCCCTAAAGCTTCAGAAAACATCTCTGGCATTTCTAGAGAAGAGTGTGCCTGGGCCAGTGTCCTACTTGCTTGTCCTGTTGCTGTGATAAACACCCTGATAAAGGTGACTAAGGAAGGGGTTTATCTTGGCTCAGTTCCAGAGTGCAGCCCATTGTGCCAAGGCAGTCAAGGCATCGGGAGCTTGAAGCAGCTGGTCACACTGTGTCCACAGCCAGAAAGAACAGGACGGTGAATGCTGGCTCTTTGCCTTCTTCCTTTCATGAAGTCCAGGATGCAAGCCTATGGAATGAAGCCACCCATTGTGGGGTCCTCCTATCTCAAATAAGCCTATCAAGGTGACCCCTGAAGGTGTGCCCAGAGGCTTGTTTCTTAGGAGATTCTAGATGCTATAAAGTTAACAATCAACACTAACCACAATTCCACAATTTCATTCTTTACAACTTGACACCCAAATACAACTATTTGAAGCCATGGACCTTTTTACCCTTCTTTCCAGAATTTCATGACCACCTGTTAAATTTTTTTTTTATTACAACTACTTCTCTCTCTGTCTCTCTGTCTCTCTCTCTGTCTCTCTCTCTGTCTCTCTCTCTGTCTCTCTCTCTGTCTCTCTCTCTCTCTCTCTCTCTCTCTCTCTCTCTCTCTCTCTCTCTGTGTGTGTGTGTGTGTGTGTGTGTGTATGTGTGTGTACACATACTCATGCATGTTCCCCAATACATGTGCGTTCTAGAGAAGTCAGAAGGTAAGTTGTAGGAATCAGCTCTCTCCTTCCACACTTTGGCTCTGAGGATTGAATTCAGGTCAAAAGGTAATGCAATGCTTTCTGAGTTTTCCTGGCAGCCTTCATTGCCACCTTATAATGCAAACATATGTCCAGGACAACTTCAAATGTCACCATATTCTTCAACAATTCCAACACTGTTCAAAACTCCAAAGCCTTATTTCAGATTTGAGGTAATCTCTTAACTGTGAGTGCCTAGAAAATAAAAAAACAAGTTACATAGTTCCAAAATCAGATGTTCTAGCACGAGCAACATTCCTATTCCAAACGAGAGGAATGGAGGCAGAGCAAGGAATAATCACACCAAAAGCAAGACTAAAAGCCAACAGAGAAAGCACCAAGCTTGCAGCACCACATCTGTCTGGCACTGGGGTGATGGATCTTCTGGGTTCTGAGGGATAGGGCAGCCCCATCCTTCCAGGCATGCTGCTTAGGCACCCCAACCTCTCCCTTAAGTCAGCTTCACTCCATGGATGCAGCTTTCCCTGTCGGATGTCCCACAGTTCTGACAGCAACATTATAGGTTAGGACCTGACGTTCACAGCTTCATGCAATAGCCTCTCGGGCCCTTTGTGGGGACTCTGACCTTGCCATACTGCCTGGCCTCCACTGCTCTCTTACACTGTGGAGCAAAAACCCACCACTTCTTCAATCTTTCATTGATTTCAAAACCAGTGCCTGGTAGACAACAATGCTAAGTTCTGCTAACTCAAGACAGACCCTGGACCACAGCTATGCCAGCTTCTCTGTGCTGACCTCAAGGAACTCTTCTAGGCAACTGCTTCCAAGGAATCAAGAACCCATTCATCTCAGGCTTTCTTCCTTTGACTGAGTTTGTATCCTGATAAAATGGAGAGTCTGGTGGGTTTGCCTTCAGGGCCTTTCCTATTGTCCGGTGCAACACAGGTTTCTCTTCAATAGTGATTCTTTAACAATTTTTTTTTTTGTTTGTTTTTTCAAGACAGGGTTTCTCTGTGTAGCCCTGGCTGTTCTGGAGCTCACTCTGTAGACCAGGCTGACCTTGAACTCAGAAATCCGCCTGCCTCTGCCTCCCAAGTCCTGGGATTAAAGGCATGTGCCACCACTGCCCGGCCTCTTTAACAATTATAACTGTTTTCCTAGCACCAGCCTGATTGCTATCCTGTCTTGAGATTTTTCTCTGCCAAACAAATTAGTCTACTCCCTTTAAATTCTACTTGACTGAGTTGTCAGTGCATGGGCACAATGAAGCCAGATTCTTGGCTGAAAGGTCACATGAATTGCCCCTGCCCAGGCCATAACTCAGTCCTCGTTCTTCTCTGAAACCTTATGACTTCACCATCTACTTTTCTCTCGTTCTTCTCCCAAGTTCCCAGAATAATGATCCATTACCTTCTACCTAAAATACTCGAGGGTTTTTCTTGCCTAACCTTCTGAACTCTGCCCCGACTCTTCCTGCACACTAGTTTCCAAGCCCCATGAGCAGTATGGTCAAGTTTATCTATCAAGGGCCTCACTTCCTGGTATCAATTGTCTTAGTTACTATTCCTACTGCTGTGATAAATAAAAGCCACGGAGGAAGGAGTTTATCTTGGCTCACGCTCCAGAGTGCAGCCCACTGTGCCAGGGTAGTCTCAGTATCAGGAGCTTGAAGCAGCTGGTCACACTGCGTCCACAGCCAGGTAGAACAGGATGGTGAATGCTGGTTCTCTGCCTGCTTCCGTCTTTCATGAAGTCCAGGATGCAAGCCTATGGAATGGAGATGCCCACAGAGGGGTCCCCTACCTCAAATAAGATGATCCCTGACAGGTGTTTCCTAGAAGGTTCTAGATGCTATCAAGTTGACTATCAACACTAGCCATCTCATACTTAATGAACTACAGAAAACTAAGGGACAGTAGTGACCAATCAGGTAAGGCCCTGAGAAACTATTAAAAGGTTTTAGGTTTATATACAGAATGAGATCTTACTACTCAGGGTTCTGAGCAAAGGAAGTGAAATGAGAATACAGCACACTTAAGTACACTAGTAACTGGATGACAGGTAGTAGCTGTGGGAAGAATTGGTTAATGAAAGCTTACCTAATCTCAAATACCTTCTAGGCATCCCCAGACTGGGCATATAGTAGCAGATAAAACACAGGCCAATGTTTGGCCCTATCCCGCCCAGTCTGCTGGGGTAGGTACAATTAACACACGAGTAAGTAAGCAAGTGATGTGCTCTATGGAAAAACTGGGTAAACAATGACTGGGAGACTTCTTGTCTGAAGTGTGAGAGAAGGCTTCTTTTAAGAAATAATATTTGCCAGGGGTGGCAGTATCACACACCTTTGATCCCAGTACTCGGGTGGCAGAGGCAGGCGGATTTCTGAGTTCGAGGCCAGCCTGGTCTACAGAGTGAGTTGCAGGACAGCCAAGACTACACAGAGAAGCCCTATCTTGAAAAACAAAAACAAAAGGAAAAAAAAATATTTGGAGAAAGATTGGTCGAATGAGTTCAATAAACAGGGTTACGATGCTATATTAGGTACTTTTCTGTTGCTATGATACACCATGACTAAAAGCAACTTATAAAACAAAGAGTTTATTTGGCCTTACATTTCCAAATGGGTAAGAGTCCATTGTGGAAGGGCAGGGCATGGCAGCAGGGGCAGGAAACCTCAACTCTCAACTACTAGTCCAACAAAGAGCAAACTGGAAGTAGGACGGAGCCTTAAGCTCTCAACTGCTTCCCCCAGGGACAGACTTCCTCCAGCAAGGCTGCACATGCTACACAGTCTACCCACAGGGGACCAAGCGTTCAAATGCCTGAGACTATGAGGGTCATTTCTCATTGAAACCATCAGAGACACAAGGGAAAACAACGGTCCAGGGGAACACAGCCACTGTTGCCTAATGGACTGAGGCAATAAAATATCAAGGACTTAAATCAGAGGACCCAAGAGAAGATTCCTCTGAATGCAGTGAGATGGGAGAAGGGGAGGAAGAGAAAATACAGAGAACCAACCAAGGGCCTTTTACAGAGGTCCAGGAAATGCGACAACAGAATAAGGAGCAGGGTGGACTTGAAAGAGGGAGTTTAAAGGTATTCAGAAGGTAGAAAAGAAAGGCTGGTGGCAGATACTACATTCATAAGGGCAGGGCATGCAGACCAAGAATAGCCAAAATATCCAATTAGTGTCTCTTGGGATTTTACACAGCTAGCTAGTATTTCTACATGCAAGGTCATAAAGATCAATGTGAGGAGCTTCCAGTTCAGGGGAGGGATCAAGGAACAAGAAAAAGTCAATCACAGGCAGTAACAAGCTTCTACATCACATGCCAACTGTCTTGGTTCTGACAGGCTCAATTCTCAAAGTCTATGCAATTTGTTCCATCTCCACCAATGCCAGAAGCTTGGTCATAACTAGGAAACAAGTAGCCTGTGTCCACATTTTACATTTCTTGACAAATATTTACATCACTGGGATTATATGCATTTATGTAATTATATAATGAGAAAAATCAACATTTTGCATAGCCTTCTATTAAATTTAAACTATTTCAAGGCACCAAGTAAAGTATTTCAGTGCACTAAAAAAAAAAAACAAAAAAAACAAAAAAAAACAAAAAAAAAAAGGATGCAGAGATGGTTCAGTACAATGATTGATATGTAAGCATGAGAACCCAAGTTCAGATTCTCAACACCCACATAAAGCTGGGTCTCTCTCTCTCTCTCTCTCTCTCTCTCTCTCTCTCTCTCTCTCACACACACACACACACACACACACACACAGAGAGAGAGAGATGAGTGCACTAGCACACGTATACCACACAGATAGACACACTAAAATAAATAGACATTCCTCACCATGAATGAGAATGTATACCCTCTGGAAGAAACACTGCAGGAGTTACTATAGCAGTCACTTACTGGTAACCAATGACATCCTCAAAGAAGCAAATGTCTGTTTCATGGGAAACAACTAAAAAAAGCTAACTACAGTGACATCCACCTTAAATCATTAACCTAAAGATGAATTCAGTTACTCAGAGAAGCGGGGAAACTAGCATTTTGTCCTTTTAGAGAACACCAAACTCCTGAGTCCAGAAAGATTAAAAACAAAAACAAAACACAGGGAGCTAAGGAGTTAGCTTAGTCAGTAAAGTGTTTTGCAAGAATGAGACTCTGAGTTTATCATTAGAACCCACATTTGGGGAAAAGAGACAGACATCTTGGTGTGGGTTTATAATCTCAGAGCTGGGGAGGCAGAAACAGGCAGACCCCTGAGGCTCACTGGCTAGCCTGGTCTACTTAGCCACTGGCCAGTTCCAGACCAATGAGAGACTCTATGTCAAACAAACAAAAAAGATGGATGGTAAATGAGTAGTAACACCCCCCTCCCACACACACCCACTCACACACACCCACTCACACACATATACTCACACACACACTCACACACACTCACTCACATTCACTCACCACACACGCTCATAAACACATACACATGCTCAGACATGCTCACATATACACACTCACACTCATTCACTCACACACTCAGTGCTAACGTGCTCACACACAGTACATACTCAGGCATACTCACTCACACACAGGCTCACTTACACTCACTCTCTGATACATACACCCATATACACAGACACACTCAAACACATCAAAATAAAATAAATAAAATTCTTAAAGTAAAACATTTAGCATAATTTTTCTAATAAGTTGAACAACTGTTAAATGTTCTAAGTATCAGGATAAACAATACCACAGGCTACCCGGCTTTCTCTTTTTATGAAACACAAAATATTTTAATTAAACCAAATTCACTGATATTAGTATTAATTCCTTACTCACAGGTATGAAGGGAAATAAAATGACAAATCTCCAGGAAATTAAAATGTGCAGAAAGGCACTAGAGCTAAAATTATACTTTGAAAACTGTGATGGCAACACACAGGAAAAAGAAAAATTTGACTTAATTACCAACTGCACACATTGCTACATATAAAACGGAAACTCTGTTTAGTTTTACTATGTAGACACACTGGGAATACCCCTACGTTCTTACATTAACTCTTGAGGCTCCTTACTAATGAAGCCAGGCAGTGGTGGCGCATGCCTTTAATCCCAGCACTTGGGAGGCAGAGGCAGGTGGATTTCTGAGTTCCAGGACAGCCAGGGCTATACAGAGATACCCTGTCTCGGAAAACAGAAAAACAAAACAAAACAAAAAAATAACAACAAAACCCCTGTACTAATGGACCTCAGTCCCTTAGAGCATTTCCTTGTGTGAGGGGGTTTAATACAGAGCTTCAGTGGGCACAGCACACGAAACCTCTGAAGAGGCTTTACAGCTGGGAGCCATCCACACTCAACTCCTGAATGCATAAAGATGGGCCATGGTCTTCAAAATCTTGGTACTTGATGCTTAAAAACAGAACAAAAAAAATCTACTAGCAAGTCTCAAAGTTTGTAGAGGAGAAACAATTAGTCGGACCATGAGATCCTACACTAGAAGAGTAAGATGAGAACATTTAAGAAATGGCCTTAGAAATATCTAGCACAGTGGCTTAATCATGCTGGTTATTATTATCTGTTACAAACTGCAGCAGAATTGGAAGTTCCACAGAACTACTCAGAGGCTGAACTCAGATACAATGACTTAATGATACTTTCCTGACTCTCTGACTGACAGCCACGGTATGCGATGTTTCTAAAGCTTTAGTCTCCAAGAGCAAAGTAAAAACTTTCTTTAGAAAAGAAGGCACAAAATCAAAGTGAATTTGTAGAGCACGAAGGACTGGAGCTTGAAGCCTTTTTGTGCATGTTTCCTGATACGTCCAGGCTGGCCTCAAACTCTGGCCCTCCTGTCTTAATCTACTAATGGCTAGAATAACAGGCATGCACCACCACACCTAGCTGGGGGAAAAGTTTTTTTTTTTTAAACGTATGTGTGTATATATGTATGTATGTGTATATGTACGTACATATGTATACGCATGTACACACATGCAAATGAAGAAGAAAAAACCCAAAGCCTTCAAAAGAAAAAATTCAGAATAATTTTCCAGTCCCAAATAGAAAACATATATCACAAATATCTTAAGCTTGTACAATGGAACTGAAGGGAAGTTATAGCCATCTGAAATTCCAGCAGTTAAGCTGATAACTATAAATGGCCTATATCCTACAGGGAACAAAAGGGCATCTGTTCTGTTCCTTCTTAGATCTTCCTGGAGTGGGCTTTTTATGAGAGTTAATTTAATTCATGAATATATTTGTATGTGGGACTGTGCACATGCGTGGGCATTCACACGTGCGTGGGCATTCACACGTGTGTAAGCAGATGTGCACCTCTATGTGTACAGGGTATCAGATCTCTTGGACCTGGAGCCACACTAATAGCTGTCTGCCAGATGGAGGGCTTGTTACATAGGTGCTGGGCTCCAGACTCTGGTCCCTATAGGTGAGCAGCAAGTACTGCTTAGCCACTAAGCCACCTCTCCATTCTCTGAAAAAGATTTTTAAGTTCAATGATTTACTTACATTGCAACTGCCTTTTTATTTTATTTTTTCACTTTGTCTGCTTGTTTCCAAGAAAACTTCAAGCTTTAAAAAACTGCTGAGTTGGGGGCTGGAGAGATGGTCCAATGGTTAAGAACACTCACTGCTCTTCCAAAGGTCCTGAGTTCAATTCCCAACACCCAGATGGCAGCTCACAGCTGTTTGATGCTGTCTTCTGGTGTGCAGATATACCCATATATGCACATAAATCTTTAAAAACAAACAAATCTGTTGAGATTGTTCAATTGGATGCACATCAAGGTCAGGACTCATGTGACATCATGAGACATCATGTGACATCGAATCTGTAACCCTAGTTAGTACCAAGAGTGCAAACAGGAGGATCTTGGGGTCTTACTGGCCAGTCAGCCTAGTCCAAACTGAGAGCTCCAGGTTCCTGTCTGAAAAAATAAGGTGAGAAGTGATTGAGGAACACATCCTGACATCAATCTCTACCTCTGGTGTACACACACACACACACACACACACACACACACAGACACACACACACACGTATTACTAACTAAACTTAGGCATAGGGATACATCTAAGTCAGTTTACTATGCCATAGTAAAAACTTCTATAAATCATTCAATGCTAGCCCCTCTGCCACACCCTGACCTCCTGACCTCCAGGCTCACTTCCGCCATCCTAAGAACCAGGAGCTCATCTTCTCAAGCACAGTCTATCCTACCACTGACCGGTCCTTCTTCATTCAGAATCAATCTGGACCCAAAGTGGAGAGAGAACAAATGTACTGCATAAGTTTCCTCAGGTCTTCCACAATCTTAAGTTTTATGGGAAAAAAAAAATCAGAAAAGAAAAACAGCCCTAACTCTGCTAAGCTACCTTATCAGGGTATACCTTTATATAAACAAAACAATAAAAAACAAAATGAAGAAGTTCTTGTATACTTTAAAGTATGTGTATAATTAAAACAGTTTTGTATATTCATGCTTTTACATGTTAACAAGGTCTACTGAACCATGGTCATACACAACTTAAATGTTAGGAAAGGCATAAGGGCCTACTTTATTTGAAATGGGAAAACAATAAATTGAGCTTTTTTTTCCTTTCCCTTTTTCAACATTACAAACAGAATCTTAAAAACCCTCAACCACAACTGTCTGCTCACTGAGCCATCCCCTACCCAGCCCAGTGATTGTTAAAGCTTCAAGTTTCTATCTTGGGATTTGCTACATTCTTGTCATTTGAACCTTTGGGATAATCCTATAACTTCTAAAATTCTTTAGGCTACTCTCAAAAATCATGAATTAGCGTGGGCCTTAAAATGGCTGACTTTTAATAACTTCGTGCCTTGAATTCTGGCTTTCTAGGACAGAGAAAGATATACAGAAACAAAGAGACAGACAGACAGGCAAACTAACGTATCTTTTTCAATGTTGTATTTTCTTTGGGAACTGTTCATGCTCATCTCCTTCTTTCTTATCATCTTCAGTATTTAGTATCAAGGAAGCAATCTAAATTCAGTAGAAGTATTTTTTCCCTCTTTAGCAAAACAAGACTGCCAATCCAGATATCCTGCCTGTGATCCCTTTGTGACTATGAGGGCTAGTGTTGTTACCTGGCACAAGTTAAAAACATGTAGGAGATGGGTGGGCCTCTTGGCATGTCTGTGAGAAATTACTTAGATCATATGTAACTGAGGTGGGAAGATCCAGCCACTACAGGAGGCACCATTCCCTAAGCTGGGGAATGTCTAGAGTGGAGACGGCAAGCTGAGCACTGTAATGCATGGACCCATTGCTCTCTTCTTCAGCTGTCGATACAACATGACCAGCTGCTTCAAGCTCCTGATGCCTTGACTTCCCTCCATAACAGACCGTAACCAGGATCTGTGAGTTAAAATAAACCCTTTCTCCCTTAAGTTCCTTTTAAGTTTCACCAACAGGAAAACAAAGTAAGGTCAAGACAATAGAGATCAATCCCAAAGACCCTAAGGGAAAAAAGCATCACTTAAAAAGAGACAACTGTATACAATATACAAAATAATATGCTAATGACAGCGTAAGACACAGGTCCAGGGCTGGAAAGATGGATCAGGCCTTAGGAGCACAGACTACTCTTTCAGAGGATGGGGGTTTGATTCCCAGAACCCACATGGTGGCTCACAACCATCTGTAACTCAGTCCCAGTGGATCTGCCCTACCTCTTCTGGCCTCTGAGGTTAATTTGTGCACATGGTACAGACATACATGCAGAATAAAAACACCCATACACATGAAAAAATGTAAATATCTAAACAATTAAAAATGTATCTTTTTTCATTAATCATGACCCAGATCCTAGATTTAATGACTGATATACATTAGATTTTAAACAAGTTATACAAACAGTAGTGTAACATATGTATGTAGTGTGTATAGCCTATTCTCAAAACAAGTTTCATTAATACTGTCTTTTTAGATTCTTGAAAAATTCCCCCACTCATACTGTAAGGCACCTAATGCTGCTATTCTAAATGTCCCACAATAAAAGTTTGAAAAGATAAAGAAACTAGAGAAATAAAAGTCACCAGAAATTTTTGCTGACTCCAAGGTAATTAGCCAATTCAAAGTAGTACATAATAAAACTACCTGACAAGGCTCTCTGAATGTTCTTTCTGGCTTACTGATTTTACTGAGAGAGAACAAGTCATTCTCTGAAATTGTTCTACATCACAGAGAAAGCAGAGCAGTTGTAGAAGTGGCTTAGCTGTTAGGGCACTGGCTGCTGTTCTAGAGGACCCAGGTTCAATTCCTAGTGCCCACATTGGGCTCACAATGTCTGTAACACTATCATCCATGGAATCTGACACTCTTCTTCTGGATCCCCTGGACACCAGGCACACATATGTGGTACATAGATACACATGCAGATAAAACACACACACACACACACACACACACACACACACACACACAATAAATTTTAACATTTTAAGAAAAAACAAAATGAAACACTAATCTTAAGATTTGCCTAAACAGTACAGAGTCCAGGGCAGGGTTGAGTACTAGCCTAGAACAGTGCAGATCGATGGGTTTGCTCTTTAGTACCACAAGAATGCAAAATACTTAACTGAAACAGACCTCGTCCCATTCAGTAACACCAAGCCACTCAGATGAACCATAGCAAAGAGAAACCTACCTTGCAAGCAGAGGCAAGGGCAACCATTGCACTTGGTTAAATCAGAGCCATACCACGGGCTGTGCATAAGTACTGAATTCAGCAGCAGGAGTTCATATTAATAGCACCAATCTAATGTGAAAGTCTAAAACCCTACATAATGTCACCTAGCCATCCCTTCAGCTCTGAAAAAGGAACAGAGCACTGTATGGCCTTAGTCCTAACAGTGCTGTAGTGAAGACAGTCCTAACGGGCAGTGATGGGTTCTGTGTTTAGTAAACTGGTCACAGCTTTGTTGTTTGCTTCATAGTTTTGTGGAAAAACACACCGACAGCAAAAGGAGCAAAGCTGGCAACGTATAAAACACACCGACAGCAAAAGGAGCAAAGCTGGCAACGTATAAAACACACCGACAGCAAAAGGAGCAAAGCTGGCAACGTATAAAACACACCGACAGCAAAAGGAGCAAAGCTGACAACGTATAAAGAAACAGCGAATTCTTCCTCCTTTATCATCTACTGTTTGTGCAGGCTTGAAGAAACCTATCTATGTATGTACATAGGTATGTACACATGTCTGCATACGCACATGTATGTATGTATGTATATGTGTATGTACAGATATATGGTGCTTTTAAAGCCACAAATGAAAACATGCTGCACACATAGTTCTCTAGTGCTTTTCTCAATTAGTAATGGATCTAGGCAGATTCCTATACATATGCCTCTGTGGCTCCACTTCATTATTTACATTAGCTGCACAGTGCTCCATGCAGCATTAGCTGCAGTGTTTCATGCAGCATTAGCTGCAGTGCTCCATGCAACATTAGCTATAGTGTTCCATGCAACATTAGCTGCACTGTTTCATGCAGCATTAGCTGCAGTGTTTCATGCAACATTAGCTGCAGAGTGCTCCATGCAACATTAGCTGCAGAGTGCTCCATGCAACATTAGCTGCAGTGTTCCATGCAACATTAGCTTTAGAGTGTTCCGTGCAACATTAGCTGCAGAGCGTCCCATGCAACATTATCTACAGAGCATTTCATGCAACATTAGCTGCAGAGTGTTCTATGCAACATTAGCTGCAGAGTGTTTCATGCAACATTAGCTGCAGAGTGTTCCATGCAATATTATCTGTAGAGTGTTCCATGCAATGTTAGCTGCAGTGTTACATGCACGAAGGTACTTTAACTAAATCTCCATTGCAGCATGCTTACTTCTAGTTGTCATTTTTTATTTCAAACAATATTGTGATGTCATTATATGCATACATTTGTGTGTAAGCACAATTATGTGTGTAAGATGAATTATTACAAGTACCACCTATTAACAGAATTAAGCAAATTTTAAAAAGAGAATAGCGTATCTACAAAGGAGACAAGAAAATACCTTCAAATTAAATGATTAGCGATTAAAAGATGCCAAACATTAACACAGAGTTAGAAGTAGAGTAACGAATCAGGAAAATGGAAATAGGAAGAAAAGAAAGAAGGAGGGAGAAAGGAAACTTTACATGACCCCTGGGACAGAAAGATAAAAAGATTGAGATCATAAAAAACAGTGGGGAGGGGAGAAATTATATAAATAAGGCTAAATAAGGCAAGAAAAAAGACATGGTTTCTCTTGCATAAAATAGAGTTACTCAACAGGCTTGAGACATGTACTATTTCATAGACAATCTTGGACAGCACCTGACTTATATGAGTATTTGAGCCTTTATTTTAACATAGTAACCACGAGCTATTACTGCCAGACTGAGAAGCCTGGGAAGATCTCCTAAAAGGAAAGGCAGAGAAGTATGCTTTCTGCAGTAGTACACCTGGTTTCTCTCTTTCAATCCTGGCCTCCTCAACAGGAAAACAGTCACACCAGCAGACAAACAAAGCAAGCCTTGGCTTGGAAGATCCTGATTTTAAAAATAGAGATTTAGGCCTAATTTTTTTCTTTCCTCTTGAAACGTCTTTGACTCAACAGAACTATTCTAATATACCACCTAATATAAAACACAGTCAACAACTTACCTCTCCCAGTGTGTTAAGGTTTGAATGCCACAACACAAATTGACTCATGTTTTGTCTGTTACTGCATCCGGAGTTTCTTTACATGATGTCCATGGCAAAGTCCGTAGGTAGCAGAGTTCTGCAAGACTGAAAACCTCAATACTGTCAGTGCACAGACCTAGGTCACCACGTGGATCAATCCACTATGGATAGCAGCTCAACACATGGACACTTAGATACGTGGTTTAGTGGACGTGACTCTGAGCAAGGTTGAAGTGGCCAAGACTATAAGAAAACAGTAATACCCAGAAGACCTCAAAATTTAAATGACTTTTATCATATTTAAATATATTCTAACTCAGTGGCACAGTCATAGTATAAGATGGGGGTGAGTAGAGTATCAGTACTGTCCAGGAACTGTGCAAAGAAGATTTAAATATGAACAAACATAAATTTTACTGCAAAAAGCTGTTTGCTTTTGGAGTGTTCAACTGATTTGAAGAAAAGCTTAGATTTAAAATCTAAAGATGCTTACTAGTTTCTTAGGGAAAACACAACCATGCAGCATAAATTCATGGTCTCCAAACCCCACTCTAACCAATCTAATGTCACATTTTGGGGACCTCTCAAGATCTGCCTTTTATTTGATAGCCTGCGCACAGCCACCTCACTGGGGCTACACGTAGGTGGTGACTCTTGCTGAGATCCAATTACACAGCCCGATGGTGCATTTGCACTGGACTTCATTTGATAGCCCAAACAAGGTGTTCACAGTACTTGTTTTTGCGCATGCAAAACTCTTCATAATATTTAATGGATCTTTTAACAACGGAAACACTTTAAATTTCAAGGGTTTTTTGAGGGGGTTGGAGGCTGCTACAATCGTTCCTTGTGATTATACACAGCAGGTGGAACCTGACTAGATATTTATAAATTAGCTTTTATATTCGTTGTAACTCTCATTCATCTTTCAAATAGTTTACCAACATAGGAATCTTTAAGAAAAAGAAAGCTTACACTGCTGAAAAGAGAGCATTTATAACATCAACTACCAACATGGTGCGACAACGGCGGCTTATTATTCGATAACTTCCCTGGTATCACACTCCAGTCCTTCCCAGAAAAGTAAAGGTAGCCGCAGGAAGGCAGATAAGCGCCTTATCCTCTCCATCCGGTCGAGAGATTAGGACCCATTTGTACATTCCACTAACTTTAAAACAAAACGCGTCTGGATTTTCTTCTGCACCAGCATCATAGGGCAGGGAGGGGGCAAGCAAAGTACCCTGGAGTCCCGTTTGCATTCAGAGGCGGGATGCTGGCACCCGGGATGCACTCGGCGGCTGCGCCACTCGGGTTTTTCCCTCTGTCCAAACCCTTTCCAGCAGGTAGGAGAGGTTCTACCTCTCGCCAGACCTACAGAAGACCGGGGCGCTGTCCCCTACTCTATCACGGGCTCAGGAGTAGGCAGCAAGCCTAGCTGAGCACACCGCAGCTGCCCCAGAAGCCAAGTCGCCAACTCCCTCTAGCGCCGCCAGGTTCCTAGAACACTTACTTCTTCAAAGTTCTCGGCCCGAAGCCGAGTCCGCTCGCCCGTAAGCCTTCCTCCCACCGCGATCCTCCTACAGCGCTGGACACCCGCCCCAGCGCGGCCCCAACGCGCAGGCGCCGCCTACGCCTCCACAACTTCCGCGTGTGACGTCACCTCCGGCACAATGCTCAGCCGTGGGCTCCGTGTTTTTAGCTTGCGGGTCAGGGGTTGCGTGACCCAATTCCTTTATTCTACAGACTCTCGTCCGTGCTCAAACTCACCGTTCCAATCCAAACTAGCGGGGCATTTGGACAAAATCACGAGATTGTTGAGTCCGATGTCTCTGCTGGGTGTCGTGCAGCCCATTTCACTTCTGAGGGTGTTAGTGCTGTGTTACAAGGGCAAATTACTTTAATTCTGTGAGCCTGACCCAACTGTGAAAAACACTAGTACCCACAACCTGAGGCTGTTTTGTTACTTGAGGTAATGCATAGAACGTTCCAGCATACTGCAATGAACATTAACAGGTTTTTTTGTTTGTTTGTTTTTTGTTTTTCCTAATGATGTGATATACTTTCTTGTTCCGCATTGGAACACATACGTGGCAGACTGGAACTAACTACTTTTGTTCAGTGACTTTCCCCTTTTGAAGGGCAACTTGATTAAAAACATTTGCTGAATTACCTTGCTTAAAGGAAGGCACCACGACTACAATGGCAGGACCGCAAGCTGTTTCTAAAAAGTAGATATACCCATCAATAAGGAGGTGTGTGTGTGCGCGCACACACACACACACACACACACACACACACAAACCTCATATTGACCCAGAAAAGCAGGGAGCTGTCTTCGTTTTTAACAGGTTAATAGGAACAAATTACAGACTTTTGCAGTTCTAGAATGTTAGCAGGCTATGAATGTACTGCCACTGACGGGGCGGGGTTTCATTTATTGTTTTGTAGTTCAAAGAAACATTTCAACTTGTAGTTTAGAAAGATGACAAAGCAAGCTAGTAGTGGTGTTGAAATGTGGGTGATAGGTCAGTGTTCCAAATATCCCAGAATAACTTCCCCCACCCCACCCCTGCCCATAAACCTGCAGAATAATATAGCTAGACTAGATGAAGTGTTTCCAGTGCTATATTTTATTAGAACAATGACTTTTTTTATTTTCTGAGATAAGGTCTCCCTGTATAGTTCAGACTGCTCTCCTCCTAGTGTTAACAGATCTTACAGGCATACACGGCCATGCCTGCTTTAGACACAATGATATTTGTGATGCATTTTTTGACTATAGGGATTCAGTAATTTGCTACAAGACGCAAAGTTAGCCAGTGTGGTCTTAGAATTTGAGTCTCCTTAATTCCATTTATTAATCATTTATTCACACAAAATGCACAGGGACACTAGAGAAAGGTGGATACAATGAACACTTGCTTAAGGAAGTTTCCTACCTCAGAAGGGAGGCAGCCCTTGATGGAAAGATAGTTCAATGTTAACA
This sequence comes from Arvicanthis niloticus, assembly GCF_011762505.2. Lineage (NCBI taxonomy): Eukaryota > Metazoa > Chordata > Mammalia > Rodentia > Muridae > Arvicanthis > Arvicanthis niloticus. The sequence goes on along the minus strand of NC_047669.1, from coordinate 8,907,818 downwards.
TAATCATGAGGACATCTAGTTCCATCATTCAACCAATGACACTTACCCTTGATCCCCCAAAAAACATAGATTGAGTTTTAGAAATACAAGCTGATAATGTTTTCATCAAAATTTAAATCATTAAAAACCAGCCTTTCAAAAATGTCAAGCAATCAGGATTGACATCGGTCTCATAGTCAGCTACAAGAGACTCAGAGACTCAGAACCATGTGTTGAAAGGGGGTTCCTCTCAGGTTCTTTACTTACCTCTTGAACTTCTTCTTAGCCACTCTTTTCTCTAGTTACCTTAGCTTCTAGGAACAACAGGGCTGATTGGTTGGCAAGAATCCTCATGAGCAGGTAACCTCTCAGGACAGATCACCCTCCATGTCTACAATGAACACAATTATCTATGGTGACAAGGTTGTACCCCAGAGCGGGAACACTCATGGGAACCAGATTGTCCCACTTAGGTGATGACAGTGACAACTTTCTACAACCATACTGTGGAACCAGAGCTGAGATTGAAAGGGTTAAAATTTTTTAAACCTTCCACAGATGGAGTCAAGAGTGCAGATCAGCTTGTTCTGCATTCTGGGTCCTAGGAAACTAGCTATCCCCAAGACAAAATAAATGATAGATTGAATAGAGTTCAGAGCTTGGAGTTCAAGATAGCGTGACCAAGTGCTATGGGTACCAGGAACTAAAAAGTGACCATAAGATAAAATGAATAGGGTTTGAGCTGAGAGTTCAAGTTAGCGTTCTTGTGCACCCTGGATACCAGGAGAGTTTGAGTTGGGAGTTCTCAGTGTGCCCATACATCCTAGATACCAGGAACAAAACGAACCACAAGACAAATTAAATAGTGTTTGATATTTCCCCCCTCGTTTCCCTGGGTTTCGGTTCTTACTATAAAAACTCTATCTTTTCCCTAAGTGGGGGTCGTACTTCACTGCTTGCCTCTGCGTAGGACAGGCTGGAAGTGCGACCTCAACACGTTGATTGAAATATACCTTTTGCTGTTACATCAAGTTCGGTGTCTTTGCAGTTATTGGGGTGGTCGTGAATTCCCAAGAGCAGGGAGGGAGTTCCTCCCTGCCTGTCGGGCCTTACAAGATAACCAAACACTGGCACAACCAAGACCAAATGTCCTGTCAGCTAGTCACAAACCAATTTCTGCCTTCATATCTCTTTTGCATAAAGTTGTAGTGTTCCTGTTAGCCCCTGGAAGACAGGCTTGCAGTCACCAAACCCATTTATCAGTTCTTCTCAGCATACCACACTGATTAAGCCTACTTTCTGTGACCTTCCACTCCACTCATTCCTATGGATGGCGTATTAGAATAGGTGACCATAGTTCTAATGTTGGGACTCTGAGCCAGTCTTTTTTGCCTAAGGCCCAGGGAACAGTGTCTCTTATCATTGTCTATTTTAATGAGGACATTTTATCTTGAAGATGTTATGGTTCCTAATGTCTCTTTCTGTCTGATTATCATACTTGAGCAAGGGAGAATGCAACAGTTTATTTTCCTTTTTAAATATAAAATAAGAATTTAAAACAAACCCAGATAATTTTCCTTTCATATGCACAGAACCAAATCTCACCACCTGTCTTCTATGATAGTTGATTTTCTTTGTAAACTCGATTAAGTCACAGAAGCTATTTATTTGATGAAACATTTTAGGTGTTTCTGCAAAATAATTTCTTAGGTGGAAATGACATTTGCATCTGTTGATTTTTTTAAAATTTATTTTTATGTGTGGTGTTTTGCCTGAATGTATGCCCACGAACCATGTGCAAGCCTGATACCGAAAGAGGTCAGAAGAAGGTCTCAGAGCTTCTGAGATCAGAATTACAGACAGTTGAGAGCTTCCATGTAGGTGTTGGGCATCGAACCCTGGTCCTCTGGAAGAGCAGCCAGTGCTCTTAACTGATGAACCATCTTTCTATCCCCAGCTAGTTGGTTTTGAATAGAACATACAAAACTCCATAATATGGGTGGGCCTTGTCCAAGTGGTTGAAGGTCTTAAGAAGGAAAAGGTTGTGGTGGGTGTCCCGAGGAAATGACAGTTGTGCCTCCAGGTATCTGTCTGCCTTTGGACTTGAGCTACAGCATCAATCCTCATAGGACTCTAAGCTGCTGGTCTACTACTGTTTGTTAGGCTACACAGTATGATCCACCATAGTACCATAACACCATGTTCAGCAGAGCCAATGCCAAAACACCATGGTTTTGTGAGTGGACTTAGTGTAAAACACAAAATGGTAACAATGATCAAAATGGTCACATACTGATATTATTGTTTTATTATATTCTTACTTTTGGTACATGCTTGAAAACTTACATAATGCAAAGTTCAAATGAGAATGGTCATTAGTGACTCATGAATATTTTCCTTCCTTTCAATTAGATTAAATTTAAACTATCCCAAGTAATTTTTGCTTGACAGAAAACAGGTTGAGCTTTTCAGTGGATAAGGATCTGGAGATGGGGAGAGACAGCCACCCCTGTTCTTTGCATAGGGAGAGACCTGCATGGTCCAGCAGGCAAAAATTCAGTATTTGTGACTGTGTTCAACATTTACCCTCTGGGCACTGAAGTGGTTTCAGTGCTTACAATGATTTCTTTGAAGCATTAACAGACCTGAGATACTGAGTGTGAACTGAGGATGCAAGATGATGCAGTTGCTACAGTGAAAGCCATGCACTGAAGCCACCAGGCACCATTCAGATGGTGTAGGATGCTTGCCCAAGACAATGATATCCTATGAAGTAGCACTGTGTGTGTGGTGAGAATTTTGTGTTGTTTTGTTTTCTAAAACCCAGTTCTGATATGTGAATATATTTTGTTTTGATCCCAGGTGTGGGACATGGGGCTGCTTTCATAGCAGCTGACTGTGATTTGTCTCATGCTCTGGCAGGGGTGTGATTCTGCCGGCTAAAAATAGTTTACATTTGGAATTCTGGGGACTCTTAAGAGGGTATAAAAATGCCAGAGACCCAGAGGCTGTGGAGGCTGCTGCCCCCCTGCTGCTGGTGCTGGGTCCTGTTGCTGTGAGCAAAGAGATGAGAAGAAGAGATTGAATATCCTGACAACAAAGATTGGACTTGCCCCAAGGAACTTGATGCTCGTAATCAGCAGGAAGTAGTCTAGAGAGATCTGCACCCCCTTCCCTCACTGACCGAGTGTTACTGGGTTGGAAGGGATCGGGGTGAAGAAGGATGGTAGGTAATCCAGGAAAGTAGCCAAAAGTACGGCTACATTTGTAAGATAAATTAAGTAAAAGAATAGAAGGATGAGGAAGGTCACACCAATGATCAAAAGACTGTCTACACACAGCAACATGGTAGAACCTATTTAATTGACACCCATGAACTCAGCAAATTTGGAACCCATACATGTAGACAATTTTGTACCATCAGGAAAAATCAATATGCTGCCACTTAGCTATATCCCTATTTCTCTAAGTGTGTGACACTTACAGAGGGACTAATTGATAGGAATATGGGTGGCTCTGTTGTTGAGGAGCAGGCAGTGTCAGCATTAGCTTAACCTGATAGGAACTGCCCTTTGAACTTTGTCCCCTAAATGCCTCACTTGCCTTTTGCTGGCTCTGCTCCCACTGAGGTACCAACTCTAAACAACCAAGCAGTTTAATGGATTTACATAGAAGCTTGTACCAAAACCCCACTGTGGGAGACATCACAGAAAGTTCTGTGCTCGACTAAAATAAAAGTGCAGATCTAATGTGACCGACTCCTACAAGATGGAGATTTTAAAGTGTCTGGAGATGGCTTCAAAGAGTACTTATTATCGCCCCTTGCTCCAAGGGGTTGGGGTGTAATAAGGCCACTCTGTGCTATTCAACCTTGAACTCTACCTGCTCAGGTTCCGAGGATGCTTGTGACAAAGGGATTTCTCCTAAACACTAGTATCTGAAGGGAGACAAAGCTGAAGTTAATGCTTCTTATAGGAAGTGAGGCTTGATCTGGCTGTGAAGACTTCTGCCAACAGAACACACGCCCCCGCGCCCTATAGGCTGTTGTCATCGCTGCCATCTGAAAGCATACTTTGAATGGCTGGCTGCCCTTGACATGTGGGCTATGGTTATCGGAATGACTGACCAATGCTCATTACTGAGGCTTCCAGGGACTCAGCATTTTTCTACTAGTCAGACCTTTTTGTTTTTGTTTTTGTTTTTTGTTTTTTTGTTTTTGTTTTTCTAGACAGGGTTTCTCTGTGTAGCCCTGGCTGTCCTGGAACTCACTCTGTAGACCAGGCTGGCCTAGAACTCAGAAATCCGCCTGCCTCTGCCTCCCAAGTGCTGGGATTAAAGACGTGCGCCACCACTGCCCGGCTCAGACCCTTTCTTAATTTCAAGAAGTAACATACCTGGAAATAATGTTTACACATTGTTAAAACTTGTGAAACATCAGCGAAGATTTACAAGTATGGTTTTACTTGTCAACCTGCACACTGGCTACTTGGTGGACTTTGGCAATCATGAGAAGCCATATGCAGCTGGAAGGACCATGTCCCAGGCTGAGCTTTTAGAGGGAAGAGACAAGGCATGGTTTATTGTCAGTCTCCAGCCTACTTCTAGCCCATAATATGTGCGCAGTTCATGGATGAACTGTGAAAAATCCCAGTCCAGGGAAGGCCGGGGCTTCGTGCTCTGGTAAATGGCCGTTTTGTGAACATGTGGTTGACGTCGGTGGTGTGACTAAGCAGCTCGCCTTGCCTTAGGACATTGTCTTTGCTAGCGTAGGAGGATCGCCCTCCTGGGAGCGCAGCTCGGCTTAGGAAGCACAAAGTGCAAGAGGCAGAGGAGGAGGTAGCAGCGGCTCCCATTGGCCCAGCGCGCGCCCCTCCTCTCAGGGCGGTCTAGAAAAGGCTCCCGGGGCTGCTCCGGACAGCAGAGGCGCAGGATACCTTGAGAAAATGGCTGAGTATCTGAGGCTGCCCCACTCCCTGGCGATGATCCGCCTCTGCAACCCGCCAGTCAATTCCATCAGGTAACGCGGTGTTAATGGGACAGCGGGTGTGGCGGGTCTGGGTGGGGGCTTGTCTCAGCTGGAAGGACGAGCCAATGAGCAGCTGACTCCGGCCTCCGTCCGTCCGTTGTTGACCTCACGGGCGCGCTCACGTCTGGTTCTAGCGAGCCAGGAACCTACCGAGGTGAGGCTGGTGCAGCAAGTGTCTGTCTGAACCCACTTCCTGCAACCCTCCTGCCAGATTGCAACCCCGGAGTCTCTGTGAAGCCAAAAGCTATACTTAGCTGAAAAGCAGAGTTTGGTTCCCGTGCGTGTCAACTCTCCCTGTTAGAGGAGGCCTACTGAACAGTATTTTCTGAAAAGCTGAAGTTTCATTTACTTCACCCGCAATGCCCTCCTGTGCAATGCACTTAGCACATTACTATTAATAATGAGATCTGTTGTCTTTTTGAAAAATGATGTTCATTTACCCTGTTCACTCCATATCACCGGCAAATAGAGTATAATTCTATATTAGCCTCAGGAGGCGTCACCCATACATTGCAGACGTGGTGGACAGGATTGTGATGGATACTGTATAATTTTACTGGTGAGACCTTGCTAAAGCCCTTTTCCTAGGTGAGACCTTACAGTCTAAAGGACAAACCTACGTGTTCCAGCCCTTTTCACTCTACAGGGCACCAATGCAATGGGTTTAGGCCTACTTTCAGAACGGGGGTGGGGGTGGGAGGGCAGCAGCATGAGTGACTTTAGAGCTGTCACATTGGAAGCAGCACTCCTCAGCAAAGATCATGAGTCCCCATGGCTGTTAAGAGCCCTCCCTCTAATCCTTCCCTACCTATATCCTCTAGTCCTTCCCAGAGACCCGAGTGTACAATTAGGGCAAAGAGGGGTGGCTGGATAGTCAGATCGTGTTCTGGGCCTGTCCTTCCATCAAAGTTATCCATCAACAAGCCCAGCGTTGATCTTTGGCAAACAGGCCCAGCCAAACTTGCAGCAGTTTGGCTGGGAGAATAGCCCTGTCAATGGATGAGAGCAACTAACCATTCATCTGAGAGAGGGTATCTGTGACAGGCCAGATAAACGATTCCACCCAAGCCTTGCTCAGTGACTTTATTGAGGTCAGTTACAAGAATATAGTTGCTTCCAAAACAACGGAACCCCTGGAAAGCCCACCCCAACACGATGACTCATGGGGAACCCCCTCCTCATAATTGCTTCTGCTCCTGCATCCTTGGGGAGGGATCTTATGAAACTTGCAAGTTTCTGAGCGTCCTGAGCATTGTAAACACCAATAAATGTGTTTAGCTTCCAGTGCCCTGTCAGTCTCTTTAGTTCCTCAGTCTTAACCCTTCACTCCCTTCAGGAGGGAATGCTTCAGTCCCAAGGAAATAGCCGCACGACAGCAGAATAAATCAGTGTCGCACACATGCACAATCACATGCTCGCACGTATGCATGCATGCACCTTTTTTTTTCTTGTATAAAAACTATTAACAAGAATTTTCATTTCCTGGGATATTATAAACAGTCTAGAAATTAATATATTTTATATGTAGAATGAGACTTTCACATTAGAGACGAACATTATGAGGAATTTGTAATTCTGGGAGGGATGGAAAGTCTTAGGACCAATTTCCCACATATACATGCAATGAGGAGCAATTACATGTGATTTTTGGACTTCTAAATATTATGTAATGCTTTTACATCTATTTCATGATCAGATTGGGTTTCCAAGTAGCCCGTTGAAAGGGAGAGGTTCTCTTTGTTTTTCTCGGGGTTAAAGGGTGAAGAGACTGGGGGAACGGTAACCATCGTACACAAGGGCAAGCACCGTCTGTATCCCCTGAAGTTTGGACTCCTAGTTGCTGGCCTTAGCCAAATTCTAGAAGTTGGTTCTTTGAGGATCTTTCTCCCTGTGGGTAAAGGGCAGGGAGTTTTGTCCCTCGACAGCTAATTCACTAAGTGTACAGATAACCCACTTAAGAAAATGCTTTCCTCCCTTCCTCCTCAACCTTTTTTTTTTTTATTTTTTTTATTTTTGATTGTTTGTTTGTTTGAAGTTGCATCTCCCTAGCTAGGTGAGATGAGCTAATTGAAATGATTTTGGGTTTTTCCAAAGAAATAGTTTAGGCCCATTCATTGCTAAATTAGCCACTCTTGCCTCTCTTCACATGCGTGTTAGCCCGTGTCTAAGTGCACAGTGTAGAAGAGTTCTAGCCTCTGAAAACAATGATTGTGGCTTTTTTTTCTTCTGTAATTCACATAGTAAGAAACCTTATGTTTTATGTTAGAACTGAAGATACACACTCATAACTGAAAACTTTTTTTTTTTTTAAACCAAACTTATCCCTAGAGGTTTCTTTCACATATTTTCTTACGTTTCTGTTTTTGGGGAAAAAAATACTGATTGTTTTCAGATGAGGCTTAATCTGATAAAGATAAGGTTTAAAAAAAATAAACAATGGTTGAAGATGAAAATCCAGTAGTGGCCAAAGAAGCTGAAGGACACGGTGGGCACTCAGGAAATGTCTCTTTACTCTGTGGCCCCCACACAGTGGGTACTCGTCTCTTCGTTCTGTGGCCCACACGCAGTGGGTACTCGGCTCCTTGTTCTGTCCTCTCTTCCTGGCAGTGTGGAGATGATGACACGTTTGTCTTGTCTGCTGGGGTCTTTCCAGTGCAGCGGAGCTGTGATCCCTCCTGAATCACCTGAATCTTTAAAGCTGGAGCATTCCTCAGGCAACACAGGGGACGCTTGACCCTGTAGCTCACAATTACCTTTTCCCTAGTTACCTTCTCCCCTTAACCTAGAGAAAACCAAACACACACAGCTATTTTCCTTTCAGTTTTTCCGATGTATGGAGTTTCCTCCAAATTACCACAAACATAAAGCAGAGAGACTAGGTGAAATGGGAAGAACCAATACCTCACCCTGGCGGTGTCCACACAAGTTGTTTTGGCTCAGTTGGGGTCATATGTAATCCAGAAGGACAAATAAGCATCCCTCTGGCTTTCATGTCTGCCGTTCAGCCAACCCTGGGTGAGGACGAGGCCACACCCACCATGGAAGGTTCCCTAAGGAACACATAGGTTATTTTTCCCTCGCAAATATTTTTTTTTTGTAGTGAAGTCTAACACATATTTACATAGTGTTTCCAGGTTATGAGCTGTTTCAAGTTGTCTCAAGATGACGTGTGTACATTAGAATACTATTTCATTTTCTATCAGGGACTTCACTATATGAGGATTTAGGTGCCTTGGGGAAGAGGGAGCCTATTTCCCACAGATGCAGGGGGAAATGCATATGCTCTGTGGATTTGTAACTATTATGTACAGTTTTCAAGCTGTGTCATGATACTGTTGCTAATTAACCAGTCAAAAGCAAGGGTGTTTATTTCAAGTGTGAAAAGTAACCTAATCATGAGAAAGAAAACAATTATAAAGGTGCTTACTGGAGTAATCTGGAGTTTTACCAGAGAAACAGTTTGAATTCCTCATTGAGTTTAGCCAGACACGTCTGCTTGAGTTTGGATGGGTGTTGGCCAAGTGTAGGTTTAACACATGGTTGGTGACCAGGCCTGGTTCTCGAAACAGTGGATTACAGGTGTGTGTGTGTGTGTGTGTGTGTGTGTGTGTGTGTGTTCCCTAGAGCAGCCATCCTTTCTCTTTATTTCTAGTTTTTGAGCTTCTAGTTTTCAATGTTACCAAAAACATCCATGAAAAGGGATGTGTAGCTGGGATGGGAAAAGCCAGTCTCTCCTCAGGCCACCGACTGAGGTGATTTTTAGTTGAGGCCAATCTTTCATTATTGTCTGAAGGTTTGTTGGTGTTGTTTGCTTTGGATTTTTGAAAGAAGATTTCACCCTGTAATGCAGGCTGGCCTTGAACTTGTGACAATCCTCTTGCCTCAAGCATCCAAGTGCTGGGATTGCAGATGTTAGCCACCACTGGCTGCCATTCTTCACTCAGAAGGAAAATACAGTGAGGTTCTGCATCCCCGGGTCTCCTATCTGCCATTCAGCCAAGACAGATTTTTTTTTTTTAAATGTAACTACATGTGGGGTGTGAGGCCTGACTGACACAGAGGCTCTCCATTTCTTTCTGTATGCCTTTCCTAGAATAATTTCTGTGAAATCTGAGTAGTCCAGGGCCATGGGCTTCACACCGCCGATCCACTCCTCTCCATAACAGGCCTTTGCAGGTGGGGATTTTCATAGTCTTGAGTGGGCAGGCCCTAGAAGGGTGCCCACGTCCGCCGTGTGTGTCTTGTAATGTGGCTCATAATCTGTTTTCCTGGTCAAATTTCATTTCTAATTAAGCAGTCAAAAGCAAAAAGTTAAAGGATAGGAGATATCTAGGGAAAAGGTCGTTGTCATGCAAAGGGAAGTGGCCCATTTGTTCCCAAGGGACTTCCTTGTTCTGTTTTAAGGCGGTTCTCACCAATTTACCAAGGAGCAGTTTGTTCACCAAGTGAATATGTTCGAAGTTTTTCCTCTGTTTTAATCTTTTGTTCTTATTTTAATTTTGTAATGGGACGTTATCTTTCTAGCTTATTGAGTCTTTTCTTTTTTTCTTTTCTCGTTTTTTTTTTCTCTTTTTTCTTTTCTTTTCTTTCTTTTTTTTTTTTTTTTAATGTCAAGGCCTCAGTATGTAGCCCTGGCCAGCCTTGAACCCACAGGGACCCACTAGTTTTGCATCCTAAGTGCTAAGATTAAAGGTGAGAGCCACCATGATTGCATCCTGAGCCACTGTTTGAATAATTCTTCTTCTCTCTCCCCCAAACTATTATAAATCCTTAACCAAATTTGTCTTAATTTGTCAAATTTGTCTTATCTAAATTTCTTTCTGTTCCAGTCACAGTCTAGGGTCTCTGAAGAAGGTATCCCTACAACTTTCCCTGAGTACCACCTTTCCCATCTCTAAAACAGCCACCCTGTGTAACAGACTGCATTTTACCTGAGCTACAGACACACAGACACAAAAAGCACAGCGGAAAATTAATGCCTCTTGAACTCAAAACCTAACCTCATCTGTTTGGTGGTTTGTTGTTGTTGTTTTTTTTTTTTTCTTATTTGTTAATTTCTTTTTGAAAATTGCACAAATTTGATTTAACAAGCTCTGGATGGTTTCTGCTTGTGTTGTTTTTGGTTTTGTTTGTTTTTGTTTTACTAACTCCCAAGGTGGGAAGGGCTCATGTAGTAAAGCAGACCATGGGTCACACGGTGTTTTCCTAGCATCCATTCTCCTGCCCGAGAGAGACACTTAGGTGTCCTTCATCAAGGCCAGTCAAGCCTGTTGTTTGTAGTCATGTTTCTGCTTTTCTGTTTATGAGTTTTCGAAACAACCAAAAATGTGTATAAAGGAGGAGGGGATGGTTGCCATGTGAACCCCCAGCCCTCTCCTCAGTGGCTCCCAGGAGAGGAAAATGCAGAAGGAGACAGTTTGGCTGTGGGGTCTATACCTACCATTTACCCATAGAGAGAAAATAGTGTTCTGTACACAACAGTCGAGTTCCCAGTGAGGATGTGACCTTTTTCTTTTGTCACTCTTCCCTAAACAGTGCGCGTTGAGCTGTGCAGTGTGCATATTTTATGGTTTATCATAAGTAGTTTGGGAATGAAGATTTGTATGGGGCATGTGAGAGTGCTGCAGGGTTTTATCTGCCAGACTTAATATGTGAGGGGTTTTGTTAGGCTGGGGCTGTGATTTCCCAGAAGCAGTTCTACCCAGATACTGACGGACAGCTCCTCAGCCCTTTGGACTTCTCAGTATTTTGTAATGGCTCCAATTCTGTTTATTCCATTTCCTATTAATAAGTCAGGAGCAGGAGGTTTTTGTTTAATTGAGTGTAGGTGAAAAGTAACTAGGTGAAAGGTAATTATCACTCATTAGGGCAGGTATCTACTGTAGTCTGCAGATCTTTGTCTTGTTGATCATAGCACCTCTTCGGTAACTGTTTGGTTTTTCCACACCAGAAGGAAGATTCTGCCCAGAATACGTAGAATTCCAAGCAGAACTTGTGGGAACTTGCTGCCGTCTTCCTTGCAGCTGATAGCCCATATTTTCTAGGTTCCCCTCCTTCACCATCCTAATCCACTTGGCAAATTCTCTCTTTCTCTTGTGACAAACTCTCCCGAATGGGATCACTGAGCCTCCCCTACTTCCTGAATGGAGACAGACCTGGAGGATGTCCCCTTGGCTCGAGGTCCTGTTCCTCTGGGACAGTTATCCTCCCGGGGGCTAGCTGTATTTTCTGTAGCTGCCCCCTCATATACTGAACCTGGGAAAAGCATCTGCTGGAGGCCTTGCTCAACCTTTCTTTGCCCTTGCCTTTCCCTCCTAAATTAATTAGGGTGGAATTTGGCTTCCACAGACAGAAAACTTTTAAAGACAGTGAAGTAAAGAAGGACGAGCAACTTCTCTCACAGCAGTCCAGAGTAGATGCTGCTCTGCGACCCCCAGTGTGTCTGCCCGGCCGTCCTCCGTCCTCCGTACAGATCTTCTACCTCTCGGTACAAGAAGAATACGTTCGTCCAGCCATGTATTCTTGCCAGGAGTATGAAGGAAAGAAAAGTAGGAAATCATGTCCACTGTTTTCCAGAAATCTCCCTTAATGTTGCCTGTATCAGAGAACTTAGTGCCTAGTGCCGACTGTGCTGCAAAGCATGCTGGGAAGTGTAGTCTTTGTTTTGGGCCACCATGAATCCAACTAAGAAGCGGGTGTTAGAAGAAGGCGAGCGGGAATGGATGTTTGAAATAACTAGCAGCCCTGCCACGTGTCCTAGACAGGCTCGCCTTTATCTTTTTCTGTTTTACAAGCATGAGAAATTGAAGGAAAATTGGTCCCTTCCAAACTTCTGTGCTGCCTGCCTTCTTTGTACGTTTAACGCCACACTCAGACCGTAGCTTTGCATGGCGGTTGTGTATAGCTGTCAGGTAACTCTATACTTAACAGTATCATGTACAATACGTTTAGAACTGGTTACTGACTTTTCATGATCAAAATTAGAGCACAAGGGAGGAAAATAATATTGCTTTTAAAGTGGATTCATTTTATCAGCCCGGCACCTAATTGATGGTAGATATTTTATTTCTTGAACAAATAGTGAAAATTCTGTGGTAAGAATCTGTATTTTTTTTATCCACCATAACTGTTCAGTGGTTCATTAATAAACAAATAATATGGTAGAAATTTAATTTTGACTAATTTGCTTTATGGAATTTTTTTTCTTTTAGTCCAACTGTAATCATGGAAGTAAGAAATGGACTCCAGAAAGCTGGATTGGACCACACAGTTAGAGGCATTGTGATCTGTGGAGCAAATGACAACTTCTCTGCAGGTACCTAAGTGTCTAGATCTCCCATTCTCTCTAGAACTATACCCAGACTTCACCCAGCAGCGCATCGGCTGTCTCTGGGCAGTAGTCCTGTCCTCAGCACTTAGAAGGCTAAGTGAGGAGAGTCATGAGTTTGAGGCCAGCCTGGGCTATATAATGAATTCTATGAAAGTTCAGGTTACACAGTGAGGCAGCCTCAAAAGAAGAGAGCTGGAAGGGTAGGAGAAGGGCCACAAAATAACATCCGGCATGACATAGTCATTGCAATTACATACTCTCAGCCATCACACCACCTGTACTGGGCCTGCACAAGACTGGTCCTATCCTTAGACAGTTATGGAGGGAGCAGCACTTGGGCCCTACCTCTCCCTGCTGAACTATTGACCGCTGGTAGATGCTGGGAGAGGGGTATTCATTGTCTTCCTTTGTATACTCGCAGCTAGCCACCAGCTTCTAAAGGATAATTCCAAGCCTGTGATAATGCAGATGGTTCTGGTTAAACTAGTGAAAACAAAACACAAAGGCATGAATGTGAGAAAGGCTTTTGTGGAGAATGGGTGTTGGCAGGGTGGGCGAGATGAAAGAGAAGGTGAGGGTGTATGAAGTTGTCAAACAACAAATTTTATTCATTTCTTTAAAGTTGAAAAACAAAACAGACAGGTAACATCGAAGATGCGAGAAATATGAATTAAGAAAAAATATATTTACTAAAAGTGACTCAAAGAGAAGCAAACCCCAAGCGTTGTGTAACCATTAAAGACAATGACTCAGAGCTGCCTGTGGTGGCACAGGCCTGTGATCTCAGCTCAGAACATGGAGGGACCCTGGACTATACAATGAGTTTCTCACAGCTCGAGCTACACAGCAACACTAATAAGTCAAACTAAACTAAACTAAACTAAACTAAACTAATCAATTGGTAATCAGAAAACCCACAAAATACATTCTAGACTCAGGTGGCATCACTGGCAAACTCTCCTACAAATTAAAGAATACTTCTCCAACTTTGCAGGCAGATTGTAGGAAGGAGAGAGCTAGGGCCTGGAATCTTCTCTAATCAGTGTCCTGAGGCTGCTGTAACAAGTTTTCATAAGCTATTGTATGCTATATTTAATTTTATTGCTGTGTCTCAACCAACCAGTTCCTAACTCAGAACCTTACATTTCTTACTGGTAATGCAGAGGATCGTACTATGTAAGCCAGTCGGCAGGAAGCCTACAGGGCATGGGGTGTGGGGCCGTGCGGCTCATGGCCTGGTATATTCACGTGATGGGCATGAGCAGGGGAAAGGGGTAAAGCAGGTAATAAGTTGAACACAAAATTACTTTTTAATTTAACCATTTTGCAGTCCTGGAGACTAAACCAGGGCCTTGTGCACCAAGGGCTACCACTCTGTGCGGCTATACTGACAGCCCTGAAATAATTCATTTTTAAATGTACATCAAGTATACTGCTGTCAAGGAATAGATAATGCCCTATGGAAACACTATAGGAATTACCTATTCTGTCATGTAAAGACAAAAAACAAACAAACAAAACAAAACAAAACAAAACAAAACAAAACAAAAAAACCATAAGGCTTTACAGTGTGTTCTCCTTGTTAGAAATGCATACTGAACTTCAGGTTAGTCAAGATAGGTATTGAGACAAGAAGAGTAAATTGCACACGCAGACCATAAGTCCATTTACATATGCATGGGAGGACTAAGCACTCACCAAAGTCTTAAACTTTATCTCTGTGTGATGGTCTCTACATGGTCCTTCATGGTTGCTGTTGTACAAGTTTTCATTTTTATAATTCCCACATCATTTTTATAATCCAGAAAGACAAGCCATGTTAATCTTCTTACTCATAAGACGTCTGTCAGGGGCTGGAGAGATGGCTCAGTCGTTAAGTGCACTGGCTGCTCTTGCAGAGGACCCAGCAAGGTTTGATTCCCACTCACACTAAGGTGAGATGGCCACTTACCACCTTCTGGAACTCCAGTTCCAGGGAATCTAGCGCCCTCTTCTGGCCCCCACAGGCACTGCAAGAATGTGGGCTCAGACATAGCACGCAAAATCCCCATACCTATAAAAAAAAAAAATAAATCATTTTAAAAATGCTTTCAGGAAATCTATCAATACTAAGCTGGTTACCTACATAACTCATAGGGAGTTTGCCTTATTACATTGTGTCTTACAATGTAATAGTTTGCGCTCTTAGTGAAGAAAGGGAAACATTCTTCTAAAATAGGTTAGTGAACAGCAAGAGGCACTGATTCTCAAAATGACAGACTTAGTAAGGAATCTAGTTCTTTTTCTGAGCTTTTAAATTTCCCCAAACCAAGAGCTTTTCTCTACAAAATGGGAACGCAGAATATGGAAGGTTACATGGTTCACTGTAAAGATTGGATTTTTCTCTCATTTCCTTCTACTTACAGTCCAAGAATAAAGCACCTCTCAGCCCCAAGGCATCTGAGGTTCTAAGACTGGCTGGGTCCCCTTGTGTTCGTGACCAACGCTCAGTCTTTCTGAACCATGTCCCCTTGTCCCTGTGTCTTTAGGTGCCGATATCCATAGTTTTAAATATCCCACTGGCCTTTCATTAGGAAGCTTGGTAGATGAACTCCAGAGATACCAGAAGCCAGTGGTGGCTGCCATCCAAGGTGTGGCTCTTGGAGGAGGACTAGAGCTGGCCTTGGGCTGTCACTATCGAATTGCTGACTCCAAGGTAAGAGGCTCCCAGGGGTGCAGTTAGGGTGGGCTTTGTCTTTAGTGCCAGCTCTAAGCATGGCCTCTGCCAGGGGCTGATGGCTTTGAACAGCTGATTTACTGCTGACAGTCCTGTGCATCTTGAGAGCGGGTGCTCAGTTGGTTGGTCCCTGCCCCTTCACAGTGTTCCCTGGGCCGACCAAGGCTCATAACCTCACTAGCCGTGTAGTTTGCTAGATTTCCATTTCCAGGGGTGACTCCCCTTTGGTCGAGCAGGTCTTAAGTCTAATTCGAGAGCTGCTGTTTACCCTGAAGGTATGAACTCTGCTACAGCACTCATGATGCTTGTGTTGGTTCCTGGGCATCATAGCTGGCTTAGATGGTTGGTTGCTTCTCTCCTTTGGAAGCTTGTGTACAAGCTTTCAGGTCAATTCCAGCTCCCCAGCCTCTGGGACCCCCCCTTTTTTTTGTTTTTTTTTGTTTTTGTTTTTTTTTTTGTTTTTTGTTTTTTGTTTTTTGTTTTTTGTTTTTTGTTTGTTTGGTTTTGGTTTTTTGAGACAGGGTTTCTCCTCTGGCTGTCCTGGAACTCACTCTGTAGACCAGGCTGGCTTTGAACTCAGAAATCCACCTGCCTCTGCCTCCCAAGTGCTGGGATTAAAGGTGTGCGCCACCACCGCTAGGACCCTGTTTCTGAAGTGCATAATGTCCCAGCAACAGGGATTTCCCATCGATCTCTGGGAGATAACCAAAGGCAAACAGCAAGATTCTATAGTATGTTGGGAGCCTCTGGAGCCATCATGACCAGCAGCTCAAACAGGGACTTCTCATGCCTGGTGTTGGGTTTTTTGTTAAATAAACTATGACTCTTGTGGGTAGCATTGTCAGCCCTGATGGGAAAATGCCATTTAAAACATATACGTATGCATAGATACAGATTCAGATGTGTTATATGTAATCTTAGGTAGATGGATAATAATTTGATACTTTGTGACTCTTTCAAACATCTTGACAATTTATCCTCTTCTCCTGTTTTTATTTTTATTTTTATCACCTTTCCCTTTCCTAACTAAAAATCCCCCCATTTTTACTGTTTTCCCCTGAGAATTACTTGTACTGTGATGGTTCCTTCTCTATTAAAAACTATGAAACACTTCATGAATATGTGTGCCATCCTTGGCAGCTCCCATGCCAATCATCTCTGCATTGTTCCAGTTTTCGTGTCTGTGATGCCCAGCTAAGCACCTGCCTTTTTATTATACTCCTTTGGCAGGCATCACATGGGCTTCATCGTGGCTTGCATTCATATCCCCAATGGCTAATGATTCTGAGCGTCAGCTGCCACTCGTGTGCTCTCTTTGGGGTGTTGTTTATTCAGATAATCAGCCCATTATTAGTCGGTTGTCCTTTTATTGTTAAGTTGTGAATATTCTTTGTCGTGTGGAGATGGGAGACACTCTGTATCATGCCTTCCCCTCCTCTGGGTTTTCATATTCTGATGCTTGCAGGAACCCCGAGAGCTGCAGAGGCTACTTTGTTATCTGTGGGTGTCATTATGGAGTCAAAGTCGAAAATGTGCCCAAGCAAGGGTGTGTGAAAAGACACCAGTTAAAGGAGACAGCAGACACTGCCCTCTCGACACTGTTGCTGATTTTAGTGAAACGGTTTCTTATGCCATGAGCTCACTTGTTTAACATCTCATTGCACTGTCTCCTTATGGGGGCCTTTCTGCCTTTTCTGTTTTGTAGGCTCATGTTGGCTTTCCAGAAGTCACACTGGGGCTTCTTCCTGGTGCAAGAGGAACCCAGCTTCTCCCCAGGGTTGTTGGAGTTCCTGTTGCCCTTGACTTAATTACCTCAGGTCAGTGGAAACCCCAGCTGTGGTTTGGATCAATGTGGAGAACTAGGCCAGCATCTAGAAAATCTTGTCTTGGTCACTTACTGCCCATGTGGGCTCTAAGGAGGCTACTTTAGCTTCTCTGGCTCCAAATTTTGTCATCTGTAAAACAGAAACAATAATTTTCCTAAGCACTTCCCAAATATTTCCATGAGGAACCCGTGTGAGCTGGGCCAAGGGCTCATTGACTTGGGGGCATATCACAGTTTATCTTTTTGTCTATAGACTACATGTTCATATAGGAAGCGTAATAGTCAGACCTGGTTTAGAAGGTTTGATGTCTGGGACCGTGGGTATAGCTTGGTTGGTAGAGTGCTTGTCCGGTATGCGTGAAACCTGGGTTTGTTCCTTGGCATAAAACCAGGTATTTATTGCAAACAAGTGTGATTAATCGTGAGCTTGTGGGCCATCTTTCCTTTCATCGTGTGCACAGTAGCAGTACCTACCAAAGGATGATGTAGATTACGCGCTGTACTTAGACCCTTCTTCGAGTTCCCTATTTGTTAGCTCCAGCTTGATATTTTCTAAGATTAAGATAAGGCTCCCACTTGCAGATGACATTATAGTGAATGAGCAGTTAACACAGCAAAGGCTTAAATTCTGTTGTTTTAGCAAAAGGTTGTGCTAACCTGTAATGAATTTCTCATCATTTTAAAACTATCTCATTCAGAAACCTTTCTGAATGAAAGGTTCCCAGTCTTAATTTCCAGTACAGTAAATATTGACAGATAAAACCTATGTAAATAGTAGCTCTTTAATTTCTAAGAATATAAATGGGTGATTTATTTTTAGAATATTAGAGATCTATATGCTCTGATTAAAAAAAAAACTGACAGAAAAACAATATGTGCATGGGCCAACATAAAAACCAACAGTCTACATGAATTAAAAATAGCTTTGTCCTCTTAAATGAGGTGTGTGGAAGGAAAGTTAGAAAAACTAGATATATTGAATTCAGATTCACTCAAACAATCAAGTTACCAATTGATTAATCACAAGTCTAATTTAAAGAACAAGAAGTATTGGACGTGATTTCGATTTCTTCAGAGAATGCTTTGACTTCAGCGTTCTACAGAAATTCAATGCACGTGAGACAGGCTATTCAGCAAAAGACAAAATAGAAATAAGCATAGAATATATGAGGGAATGAGTGGTGGGTCTGAGTTTTCAAACCCTAAGGTTTACAGGGCTGCTCACATTCCCCACCTTGTTGCCCCAGCGCTGTGTGTAGTGCCCAGATTTCATTTTCCAGGCCTTGGTCTTTTTGCCCTGCCTAAGCAGGTTCACTTATGCTCACCCAAGTGTCTTTATACAGAGGACATTTGACACCACTCATTGGATAAGGAGGTTCGGAAGGCTGTTTGAAGAAGCAGTTGCTGAAGAACCCTGATTTCACCAAGCTTGACATTAGGGGCTTCACTTCCCTGCCAGGGCATTGAAGGAGCAGTTGTTTAATAGTGTCTGCTTCCTTCGAAGCCTCCATAGGAAGCAGGGTTGCAAAGCTTTCCCAGTCTATAAGCTGGGTCAGAGTCACGATACTTGGTGACCAGAAAGGGATAAAACTCGGTCTGATTTCTCCTATGTGAGTCTCACTGTACTGTGTGGGATGCCAGCTTAATCAATGTGGGTTCCCCTGTTCATCCCACTAGGTTTGTGTTTGTGGACTGTCTCATTTCTTTTCTTTTTTTTTTTTGGTTTTTCGAGACAGGGTTTCTCTGTATAGCCCTGGCTGTCCTGGAACTCACTCTGTAGACCAGGCTGGCCTCGAACTCAGAAATCCACCTGCCTCTGCCTCCCAAGTGCTGGGATTAAAGGCGAAAGGCATGCGCCACCACTGCCCGGCCGGCTGTCTCATTTCTATATCAGTACAGTTCCTGGTTTGCAGTAGGCACAGTGTAGCGATCCCTGACAGTCTCTTGCTTACCTCTTCTGCTACAGTCCCAAGTCCAGCCATTTCTCACACTTCTATAGAGACACACAGGGCTATAGACCTCTATAAGGATCTAAAGAGACCACTCGTCTTTTACCGAATACTCAGAATTACTATGGTAAGCATAATTACCTCTGTTTATCAGAGGTCAAATTGGAGTCCTTGCCCAGTTCCCCGTGGTTTCTCTAATAGTAAGAATTAGAGCTACTGTATGGATTCAACCTCAACAGTCTAGCCTGGGTATGGTGGTACACACCTTTAATCCCAGCACTTAGAAGTCAGAGACAAGTGGATCTCTGAGTTTGAGACTAGCCTGGTCTATGTGTGGAGTTCCTGGGCAGTCAGAGCTACATATTGACACCCTGCCTCAACAAACAAATCACCAAGCACAGCAGTCAGGTTGGTCTTAGGCATTTCACCTACCAGTTGGTATCTCCAGGAATGGCAACCTTCCCCACTAGACAGAGCAATGCCTCAGTGTGTCCTCACGCCGTTATTTGTTTTATTTCCTTTTGCTCCAGGAAGACATATTTCCGCAGATGTGGCACTCAAGCTGGGAATTCTGGATGCAGTTGTGAAGTCAGACACCGTTGAAGAAGCCATCAAATTTGCTCAGAAGATTTTAGGTAAACAATAATAGGAAACAGTGCAAGATTAGGAAGAAGCTAAATGTGCATTCTAATAAGGAACCCCTTAGTAGCCGATGGGGCGTCCCTGTGGTAGAATGTAGCCAAACCTTAATGCTGTGATGATCTGCCATAAACTCCATGCTATATTGTATCAGCTAATGAAAACAATGCTATCTTAAGTGTATTGCCGATGGGGTAACAAAACAAGGGGGTGGGAGGGGAGAGAAGGTAAATATGCTGAGTGGGTACACATCACTGTTGTGTATGCCCGAAGCTTCCAGAAGCATTCACTGGACATTTGCTAAAGCTCAAAGGGGATGGTTTATAGTTTATTCTGCCGTGCTCTGGGGATTTTATACCCTATGAGTGGTTTTTCTGCTTGAAAAGTAGAATTAAAGTTGAAACAGAGGAACAAACATGTAGCTGGTCGGGACCTGCACGGCTCTCAGAGACAGCGAGACCTCTGGAGCTTCTGTCTTGGGCAAGTGACTTCTGCCCTTGCCAGGCTTGCAGACCAGAGGTGTTCCTTCAAGCTTGCTTTTAGCACCACCTACTGAGAGATGCCTCACTGAGTTTTTGTTTGCTTGCTTCCTTTTTACTTCAAGCTGTGCCTTTAAAGCCAGAAAAAATTGAAACCATAGCTGAGGTGACTGGGAGCTGAGTGCAAAGCCAGAGTTCAATTCTCACTAGCCTTCCTTTGAGAAAATCACAGCAGAAGCCAGACGGTTTGATAACTTCTGCAGGAAAGCTTATGGAGGCCACAGCCTCTATCTGGGCAGGGAGAAGCTAAAAACTGACTATGAAAATACTCGAGGATCGCTGGGCTCCAGGCAGCATGTGTGCTAGTCTCCACTTAGTGACTAGATGGCTTGAGGTCACTCCAAGGCATGCCCCTGGCAGGAACCATTTTTTGAACTCTTTTTTATGGTCCGATTAGTTGAAGTTTCAGTGTGACAGTGGCACTCACACTACAAGGATGAGGTACTGATCGGAAAATACTGCTGCCCTCTAACCTGGAGTCAGCAAGTCCTGCCGGTGTGGAGGCGTCCTGCCCACATGGAGGCACCTCCCTGAGGCACTCTGGCTCCCTGTGCCTCTCTGCCTCCCAGGCTGCTGTCACAGGTCTGTGTACCTGTGCTCCAGGGAGGGCTGCTTGGCTTGTGGGCACTGACCTGGCTTGTGGGCACTGACCTGGCTTGTGGGCACCGATTTGCACTATTTGCTTGCAGAGAGAGCCCCAGGCCATTCTTGGAATGGGCCTCAGGTTCACACTATTGATTTCTGTTTGTAGCAGCCTGGGTTCCTGTGGGAAGTTCTGTTTTTCCCTGGTTTCCCTGAATTCTTCTTTGAGAGTTGAGTACTTCGGAGAGGATAGGGACCAAGGTCTATGGTCTAGGGTGTCAATTGATTCTGGCTTTTAAAGTTAATTCTAAACATTAAATTCCAAGGCTTATAAAACAAAACGATGGCTAGTCTCAGCAACATTATAGTTTGTCCACTTGGTGGCACCCCAATGTTGAGCCATTGTCTGCTTTAAAACTGAGGTTGCCTACAGTTCTGGCTTTTACAACTTTGTTGAGAAGAGTGGATGGGGGTGGGTAAACTTGCTTGTGGTGTATATACAAATATTACAGAAGTGAGGCTCTGCCTGAGTGATAAGTGTTGTGTTTTATATTAAACAGAGAAGAGGCAAGGATATGTTTGATAGAAGCACGGTATGGTGAGGTGAGAGGGGTACCTTGGCCATTCCATGCTGAGACATTCCCTCCCCCTGTGGGACCAGCCACACGATGGGTATAGTGTAGAATAGAGTTTATTTAGGGCATGAGAAGGGGAATTGAGAAGGCATTAGAGAAAGACAGACATGGGGGGAGGTAAGAAGGAGGGAGAGGAAAAGAGAGGGAAAGGTGGGCCAGGAGTACATGGAGAGAAGGGGAGGGACATGGGGAGAGAGAAAGAAGAGGCAGAGAGAGTAAGAGAGCAAGGAGGGGCCAAACAGCCCCTTTTATAATAAGCAAGGCATTACCTGGCTGTTGCCAGGTAACTGTGGGGTGGAGCCTAGAAGGAATGCTAACAATAAGTACTTGCAGAGTTAAACCATGGGCTTGATTCTAATTCCAAGAAGAAAACAAAACCACAAAAATTTACATATATTTTGTGCCTATGGTTAGTTAGAATCCGTAAAAGTAGTTATAAAAGCCGTTAGGAGATAATGGTAAATGAAAAAAAAATTTCACAAAACTTACCATGTGGTTTTTGCTTTTATTGTGGTGTGGTTTTCTGTTTGTTTGCTTGCTTGTTGGTTGTGTGGGGGAGCCAAACTCTGGGCTTTGCACATGTGTGACAGATGTCACCAGCCCTTTCTTTAATTTTTTTTCTAGCTTAGGTTATGTTAACTTTCCCAAATATTTCTAATTTTTAATATGTTCAACTTCGTGAATTTCTTCATTATGTAGATCATAATTGACTTTATTTACAATTCTCCATTTACATAATAATCCAGATGAAGAATAGTTCAAATGTTCCCTGAACTTCTGCCCTGGCCCGTGGGGATTCGACGAGACCCTAGGGAAGGGGGCGAAAGAATGAAGGGACAAGAGACACAAGGAATGAGAGCTAGTCTGGGGTTCTGATCAAGCTCTGAAACTTTAATTTCTGGGGCAGGTTATAAAGACACAGCAAAACGGGAAGTTTGGGCGAGGGTCATTGCTTAGGGCTATCCCAATATTGAATTCCAATTGCCCCAGATCATCGTACTGTCATAACTGGCTCCCAGGAAATACCAGACGTTCTTTAAGTTTGTGGGACCCGAGACCCCCCGTGAACGTCCTTTCTTAACCTTGTACTGACTAGGCTTTCCAGAGCAGCAGGTAATTTCCTGGGTTTGGCTCTGGCAAACTTCCTTAAGCTTCCTTGATGTTTGGTTTATGAACAGTGAAATCCATTCATTTGAAGTGTACCGTTTGGTGAGTGTCGGTAATAGTTTACAGGTGTGTGATTACCACCAGACAGTAGTGGGAGATATACTTTTCATCTCAAAAAGTACTGGCTCTTTCTGGTAGATGCCATTCAGCTGAGACTTGCTAACTTCAAGACACAGTAGCTTTCTGGTTTTAGAATTTCATATCCATGTGTGTTGGACTTTGTAAGGCTTTCACTTAGCATGGTTTTGCGAGTCGTCTGTGCTGTCTGATGTAGTAACAACTGACTCCTCTCCATTACTGAAAAGTGTTCTGCAGTGTGACTGAACCGTAGTTTCTTTAGCTGGTGGACAATTAGTTTTTACCACATTGGATCCTCACTGGTCTTTGAGGACATGAATTTTACACACACACACACACACACACACACACACACACACACACACACACGGGTGTATGTGTCCACATGTACACACACAATAATACTAAAATAAAATAATTGAAAATATTGTTCTTTTCCTACTACCTAGCCATTGAATTTTCCCAGAGGAAAAAGAGAGGCATCCCTCTCTCTTTGTCCAATCCAGAGAGGCCTCTGGATTAGACGTCAGGACTTTATTCTCCTCTTAGCCATATGTGGACCACAATGGGTCTTCTTTTTATTTTTTTGTCTCTAATAAAGAAAGGCTCTACAGAATTAACTCTTGGCTATTGTCTGAGAAAGCAAAGACAGTACTGGTTGGGATCTCAGTGTTTGGCCCGTACTGCACCCAGCACTCCCAAGGCATCTGTCTCCGGTATAAGTGAATGGAATTTTTGGAAGTGCTCGCAATTTTATTGCTATTGGGTTTTTGTTTGCTTGTTTTGCCAGAGCACAACTGTTTGAAATCTTACTATTTCAGTTTGGGGGTAATAGAGTGCTTGCCTAACATGTCAGGGTCCCTGGGTTCCATCCCAGTACCTCATAAAACTGTGGGTGTTAGCACCCTGCTGTAACCCCAGCTCTCTGAGGTGGAGGCAGGAGGTGAGAAGGCTGTCCTTGGCCACATGAGACCCAGTGTCCTCTGTGGGAAGATGGGTGTAATAGACAGGTGGTAGAAGAGGTGGCGGCAGTAAGGGTCTGACTAAGACACCTCACTGCTGTCTGTGGCGGCAGTAAGGGTCTGACTAAGACACCTCACTGCTGTCTGCGGCGGCAGTAAGGGTCTGACTAAGACACCTCACTGCTGTCTGTGACCCAGTCATCTCACAAAGGCCGAGTTGGTGATGTCTGCTTTTCATTTTAATCCTACATTCTCTTTTTTGTGATTTCCTCCTTCCCTCCTTGTCTCACTTGCTTTGACATGCAGCTATTAGCATTTAACCATTTGACAAAACAAAGCTGGTAGACCACCTTGATGGTCAGATTCATAAGCAACCAACCCACTGTTAAATGTGTGCTCGTTCATGTGTGGGCACTTCCCTCTATGAAGCGAGTTGTGATGTACAGCAACAACTCTCTAACGTCACTGAGTCAGGATTCTCTGTCACATAGTCTTCAGCCTGTTGCCACAGCCACTACTCAAAGTTGAATTGAGAAGCTAAAAAGAAAATATGCCAAGGTTTCATTTTTCACCCCCCCCCCATGAGTGGGTCATGTTCCTGTCATTATTCTGGAACACAAAGAAAATATGCCAAGGTTTCTTTTTTTACCCCCCATGAGTGAGGAGAGTGGGTCACGCTCCCATCATTATTCTGGAGCATGTGTTGATCTGGAGGGACTGGAGGAGCTCGTGGGCCTGTCTCTACAAGCCTAATACTGCATCCTGGAAAGGTGACTGAGGAAGTTCACTAAGATGCCATTACATGTGAGCCACCATGTGGTGCTGGGACTTGAACTCAGGACCTCTGGAAGAGCAGCCAGTATTCTTTTTTTTTTTTTTTTTTTTTTGTTTTGTTTTTTTTTTTTTTTTGGTTTTTTTTTTTTTTTTTTTTGGTTTTTCGAGACAGGGTTTCTCTGTGTAGTCCTGGCTGTCCTGGAACTCTCTCTGTAGACCAGGCTAGCCTCGAACTCAGAAATCCGCCTGCCTCTGCCTCCCAAGTGCTGGGATTAAAGGCATGCGCCACCACCGCCCGGCCCGAGCAGCCAGTATTCTTACCACTGCGTCCAGGCTACAGAGATACAAGGGATAGAGCAGAGCCACATGACTCCCGAGGAAGGGGGACCTTGTGAAGTGCCACTGATTTCCACTTGCCTGTGACTAGCAGCCTGGCAGTCCCACAGGTGGGAACTCCGAGTCCCTACCCCATGTTCCTGCTGTGAGGACTGGGCAGAGAGAGCATGCATCTGGGAGTGTCAGCTCAGGAAAGGATGCTCTAGGCAGTTGGTAGGTTTGGATATTTTTTAAGACTTTATTTCATGTTTTTAATTATGTACATATCTGTGTGGGTTTGTGCACATGAATGCGATGTCTTCAAAGGCCCAAGAGGGCATCAAATCCCCTGGACCTGGAGTTACAGATGGCTGGGAGCCACCCTACATACTTGCTCTTCCTTGCTTGGAAGAGCAGCAAGGAATCTTAACCACTGACCCATGTCTGCAGGCCCTGGTTTTGTTTTGAGGCTAGCCTAGCCTGGCTAAGTGTCAAGTTTTCTGTCTCACCATGTTCAGTTCTGGGATGATAGGCATATATCACCATGCTGCCTTCTGCCACTCTGTTCTTGTCCGAGTCGTGAGCTCAGGCCCTTTGCCCTGGATGTTTGGTCCATTTTTAACAATTCTATTTCTGTCCAAAGACTTTGGTTTCTGTTCACGTGGATTTTGTGGCTTTTAAGAGTTCCCAGAGCTTTCCTTGGTCTTGCTTGTCATTTTACTGCTTGCTCCTTGTAATCTATTTTTTTTTTCTGTCTGTGAATATTTCCAAAGAATGGAGTGATCTGCCTTACACAGGAGGCCTCCTCTTGAGGTGCCACCCGCTGTGAGTGGCCTCCCTGGAGTTGATGGTGGAGTCTCTACCATGGGTGCAGCACATTGGGTCAGATAAGAGGAAAGGAGTCTTCTGTCTCTAAGGAAACAATTTATGTGAGCTGCACATTGAGTCTCTTTAGCCAGACTGATAGTCTCTTCCTGCACAGTTGGCAGAGGGGTGTGTGGGAGATGACCACATTTGTGTCCATCTGCAGTATGACGCACTGGTTCTGTCAAAACTTGTGAGCAGAGCAAAAGGTGGAAGAGCTCACAAGCCTGGCTGAGTCTCCGCTTCCATCCAGCCTTCCTTTTTTTTTTTTTTTTTTTTTTTTTTTTCCCTATGATGATTTATTCTTGAGATTGTAGCTTCTTAGAACTCATCATGTGGTGCTGAGTTTTGGTAACTGTGATTTGGTGTGTGTGTGTGTTTATCTGATTTTAAAATCATTTTATTGAATTAAGAATTTTATAGAACCATGTGGTTCTTGTGCCTAACTCAAGCTCAGTTGTGTGTGTGTTTGTTTGTTTTTGTTTCTTTCCCTAAAAAAATTTATGGTATTAGGAGTTCAGTGAAATTATGGTTGGTTTTGAGGTGGGTGCTTGGCAGGGAACATAGTTCATTTACTTATTACCTGTGTATCATTTCTCCCACCTGTGTCTCAGTTCTCCCACCTGTGTATACAGTTCTCCCACATGTGTCTCACTTCTCCTACCTGTGTATCAGTTTTCCCACCTGTGTCTCAGTTCTCCCACCTGTGTATACAGTTCTCCCACCTGTGTCTCACTTCTCCTACCTGTGTATCAGTTTTCCCACCTGTGTCTCAGTTCTCCCACCTGTGTATACAGTTCTCCCACCTGTGTATCCAGTTCTTCCACCTGTGTATCAGTTCTCCCATCTGTGTATCAGTTCTCCCATCTGTGTATCAGTTCTCCCACCTGTGTATACAGTTCTCCCACCTGTGTCTCACTTCTCCTACCTGTGTATCAGTTCTCCCACCTGTGTATCAGTTCTCCCACCTGTGTCTCAGTTCTCCCACCTGTGTCTCACTTCTCCCACCAGTGTCTCAGTTCTTCCACCTGTGTATCAGTTCTCCCACCTGTGTATCAGTTCTCCCACCTGTGTATCCAGTTCTCCCACCTGTGTATTCAGTTCTCCCACCTGTGTATCAGTTCTCCCACCTGTGTATTCAGTTCTGCCACCTGTGTCTCACTTCTCCTACCTGTGTATCAGTTCTCCCACCTGTGTCTCACTTCTCCTACCTGTGTATCAGTTCTCCCACCTGTGTATCAGTTCTCCCACCTGTGTATTCAGTTCTCCCACCTGTGTATCAGTTCTCCCACCTGTGTATTCAGTTCTCCCACCTGTGTATCCAGTTCTCCCACCTATGTATCAGTTTCCCCACCTGTGTATACAGTTCTCCCACCTGTGTATACAGTTCTCCCACCTGTGTCTCAGTTCTCCCACCTGTGTATTCAGTTCTCCCACCTGTGTATCAGTTCTCCCACTTGTGTATACAGTTCTCCCACCTGTGTCTCAGTTCTTCCACCTGTGTATCAGTTCTCCCACCTGTGTATTCAGTTCTCCCACCTGTGTATACAGTTCTCCCACCTGTGTCTCAGTTCTCCCACCTGTGTATCCAGTTCTCCCACCTGTGTATTCAGTTCTCCCACCTGTGTCTCAGTTCTCCCACCTGTGTATTCAGTTCTCCCACCTGTGTCTCACTTCTCCTACCTGTGTATCAGTTCTCCCACCTGTGTCTCACTTCTCCTACCTGTGTATCAGTTCTCCCACCTGTGTATCAGTTCTCCCACCTGTGTATTCAGTTCTCCCACCTGTGTATTCAGTTCTCCCACCTGTGTATCAGTTCTCCCACCTGTGTATCCAGTTCTCCCACCTATGTATCAGTTTCCCCACCTGTGTATACAGTTCTCCCACCTGTGTATACAGTTCTCCCACCTGTGTCTCAGTTCTCCCACCTGTGTATTCAGTTCTCCCACCTGTGTATCAGTTCTCCCACTTGTGTATACAGTTCTCCCACCTGTGTCTCAGTTCTTCCACCTGTGTATCAGTTCTCCCACCTGTGTATTCAGTTCTCCCACCTGTGTATCAGTTTCCCCACGTGTGTATACAGTTCTCCCACCTGTGTATCAGTTCTCCCACCTGTGTATACAGTTCTCCAACCTGTGTATCAGTTTCCCCACCTGTGTATACAGTTCTCCCACCTGTGTATCAGTTTCCCCACGTGTGTATACAGTTCTCTCACCTGTGTATCAGTTCTCCCACCTGTGTATACAGTTCTCCCACCTGTGTATCAGTTCTCCCACCTGTGTATACAGTTCTCCCACCTGTGTATCCAGCTCTTCCACTACCTTTTGGGGAGAAGAATAAAAAGACTCTTTTTGCCCCGTGGGTTATCTTTCCTCCTGTATTAAAAGTCAATTCACTATACTGAAAGACCTTATAAATAAACTTGCAATTCTTTTTCATTGCCAATCATTGCCCCCATATAACGTTCCTGTCTGTTATGGTGTTTTAAAGGTTTTGTCATTATTAGGGAAAGAATGTGAATAATTTTGAATATATGACATTAACTAGTGGGAACTAATTACTCTTTGTACAGATTAATATTTAATATATTATAAAGTTGTCTTGACCTCATAAATAAAAAGAGAATGCACCTTTCATGTTGGAATTAGTAGCGTACTACTTTAAATCTCCTAAATTTTACTTTACGGCCTGAAGCTGCTAAGACTGCAGACTTTGGAATACATGTTTCATTAGATATTCTAAAGCGTGGCGTCTGACTGGGTTGTGGGAACTCTCCCCCCCCCCCCCCCCCCCCCCGCACTGAATCGTATTGCATGTCGTCTGATTGGGTCGTGGGAACTAGGCACCCTTGTTATGTTCGTGTGCAGTCCGGTTCCCTTCCTGTTATGCTCACGGTACTCTGACCTTTCGCAATTCCTTTCAGATAAACCCATAGAACACCGACGGATCCTAAACAAGCCAGTTCCAAGCTTGCCCAACATGGACCGTGTTTTCGAAGAAGCCATCGCTAAGGTACGAAAGCAGTACCCTGGCCGCCTGGCTCCGGAGACTTGTGTCCGTTCAGTCCAGGCCTCCGTGAAGCATCTTTATGAAGAGAGCATCAAGGAAGAAGAAAAGCTGTTTATGTACCTTCGGGCGTCAGGGCAGGCTAAAGCCCTGCAGTATGCCTTTTTTGCTGAAAGGTCTGCAAGTAAGTGGTCAACTCCCTCAGGAGCGTCTTGGAAAACAGCATCTGCTCAACCCATCTCCTCAGTTGGCGTTCTTGGTAAGTACATTCTTCAAACCTGCACTGCGTTTCTTTTAATTGACTGAGAAGTTCATACATGTATGTGCTGTGTCTGGATCAAGCTGCCCCCTCCTCTGTCCTTCAGGTCCTCTCTTAGCCTCCCTCACCACTATTTTCTCCCAATTTCATGTGTTCTCTCTCTTTTCCAAAACATCACAGAAGCCACTTGGCTCCTAGCATGTGAGTGGGTGTGAGGTCATCTACTGGAGCATAGGAAGCCTCTACTGACTCTTCTTCTGCCAACAGCCATAACTGGCCAATAGCCCCTCAGCTTGCAGGTGGACTTCCTGCCCTCCTCCTCTTTATGCTGGGATTTTGTCCGGCTCCATGTTGTTCAGGTCTTGTGTGTGCGTTCAGAGCTGTTGTCGGTTCACATGTGCAACTGCACTGTTGTGTATGAAAAGCACAGTGCATTTCAAATGTCACTTGCTTGGGGAAGCTATTATTTTGTTGAACATGGCACTCATGTTAACACTTGTTAATTCTTGCTGAAGTCCATGATCTCTCTCTATCCTGCCGGTCAGCTCTAGCGACCTTCCGACTGTGGCAGTCCCATCCACACATAGGCCATACGAGTGGAGTTTGTTTCCGACTCTCAACATATACCACACATTCACTGTCTTGAATACTGCACTTTTGTCCTAATTTGAAACTGGGAAGAGTGACTTCCCCAATTTTTTTTTTTTTTTAAGATTTATTTTTTAAGATTTATTTTATACATGTGAGTACAGTGTCTTCAGACACACTAGAAGAGGGCATCCGATCCCATTACAGATAACTGTTAGCCACCATGTGGTGGCTTGGAATTGAGCTCAGGACTCTGGAAGAGTAGCCAGTGCTCTTAAGTGCTGAGCCATGTCTCCAGCCCCATCTCCAATTTTTAAAAATACTGTTTTGACTCTTCTAGGTTTCTTGCATTTCTGTATGAATTTTAGAATCTGGTGTTAATTTATGCAAAAAGTTGGGGTGGTAGAGTGCTCACACTGGCTCTACAGATTAATTTGATATTTCATCTTAACAATAAGAAATTTTTTTCTGGTCCATGAACATTGGGTGTCTTTCAGCCAATATCTAGGTCCCTTGATTCTTCTTATTTCTTTCCCTCCCTCTCTTTTCTTTCTTCTTCTCTTCTCTTCTCTTCTCTTCTCTTCTCTTCTCTTCTTCTTTTCTTTTCTTGTTTTCAATGTTAGGTATCAGACTTAGAGCCTTGTGCATGCAAGCACTTTAACACTGAACAGTGTTATCCTGTTAAATATCCTGGCTCTTTAATTTTTTTCAATGGTGTTTCATTGGTTTTAGTACATAAATTCTCCTTTGCTAAATGTATTCCATAAGTATAATTTTTTAATGTTATTGTAGGTAGAATCGCTTTCTTATTTTTATATGATTCTTGCTAAAGTGAAAATATATTGGGGGCTGGAGAGATGGCTCAGCAGTTAAGAGTAACTGCTTTGAAATAATGAATATCAGAGTTTTGATGCCAGCATCCATGTAACAAGTTGAACAGATCCCCAAACACCTGTAATACCTGCCTCAATGGGGGTTGGAGGGACGAAGACAAGAGTATCACTGGGCTTGCTGGTTTCCAGACTAGTTGAAAAGACACAAGCCCCCAGTCTCTTAAGAGAGAGGTCCCTGCTTCAAAAGGAATAGGCAGAAAGAATAAACGAGGGCACTCAACTCCTGCTGACGTCTGTGGCATAATGCACACAGAGGAATAAATATTTTTAAATTACTATTGCTATTATTATTATTTAATCCGAACCAGTTTCCTCTCTTTCCTCTCATCCAATTCCCTCCTCCACATCCCCCCCCCCCATCCACTCCTCCTGTTTCCCTTGGGAAGGGGCAGGCCCCCAGGATCTTGCCAAACATGGGATATCAAGTTGCAGTAAAGACTAGGCACCTTCGGGCTGGTGAGATGGCTTAGTGGTTAAGAGCACTGACTGCTCTTCCGGAGGTCATGAGTTCAAATTCCAGCAACCACATGGTGGCTCACAACCATCTGTAATGGAATCTGATGCCCTCTTCTGGTGTGTCTGAAGACAGGTACAGTGTACATATAATAAGTAAATAAAAATAAGTAAATAAAAAAACCTTTGGGGAAAAAAAAAAAAAGACTAGGCACCTTCCCTGTATTAAGGTCGGATGAGGCAACCCAGTAGGAGGAAAAGGGTCTCAAAATCAGGCAAAAGAGACAGCCGTACTCCCACTGTTAGCAGTCCCACAAATACATAACAGTAACATATATACAGAGGGCATGGATCAGTCCCCTCAGGCTCCCTGATTGGTGGCTCAATATCTGTGAGCTCCTGTGAGCCCACGTCAGTTGTATGGGTTTTCTTGTGGTGTCCTTGACCTCTCTGGCGCCTACAATCCTTCCTTCCCCACTTCCACGGGACTCCCTGAGCTCTGTCTAGTGTTTGCTGTGGGTCTCTGCATTTGTTTTTATCAGTTGATGGGTGAAGCCTCTCTGATGACAACTGGGCTAGGCACCAAGCTACAAGTATGGTGGAAAGCACTAGGAATCATAAATAAAGGGAACACAGTTGCTTTTATGTACAGATTTCACATCCTGGAACTTGACTGGATTTGTCTATTAGTTCTAATAGCTTGTGTGGATGTGTGTATATGAATCCTAATGATTTTTATTTCCCCTGGAGTACTTAACAGTGCATGAACCATTCAATACATTTATGTTCACTGACCAATCCCAATGTTCTTATGAGTTGTTGGTACTGGGCATGGAAGCTAGGGCCTCACGTACGATCATCACACAGTGACAGTGACCAGCAGCTCTATCCCTGGGGTCCATCTTTTAAAACGTCACTTTGCCACAGTTGCCTTCTACCAGTGGCCAACTGTTCACCTCCCAGTACCATAGCAAATCACATTTTCTGTTCTTTTCTCTGAATCCACAGGCTTGGGAACGATGGGCCGAGGCATCACCATTTCTTTTGCAAGGGTGGGGATCCCTGTGGTTGCTGTAGAGTCAGACCCGAAGCAGCTAGATGCCGCAAAGAAGATAATTACTTCCATTTTGGAAAAGGAAGCATCCAAGAGTGGCCAAGCTTCCGCAAAACCAAAACTCAGGTTCTCGTCCTCCACAAAGGAGCTTTCGAGTGTGGATTTAGTGGTTGAAGCAGTGTTCGAAGACATGGAGCTGAAGAAGAAGGTTTTTGCTGAACTGTCAGCCCTGTGTAAGCCAGGAGCCTTTCTGTGCACCAACACCTCAGCGCTGAACGTGGATGACATTGCTTCTTCCACAGATCGTCCTCAGCTGGTGATTGGCACCCACTTCTTCTCACCAGCCCACCTCATGAGGTTACTAGAGGTCATCCCTGGCCGATACTCTTCCCCTACCACCATCGCCACGGTTATGACCTTATCCAAAAAGATCGGAAAGATTGGAGTCGTTGTTGGCAACTGCTATGCATTTGTTGGGAATCGAATGTTTGCTCCATATTACAACCAGGGGTATTTCTTGTTAGAGGAAGGTTGTAAGCCAGAGGAGGTCGATGAGGTCTTAGAAGAGTTTGGCTTTAAAATGGGGCCCTTCAGAGTGTCTGACCTCACAGGGCTAGATGTGGGTTGGAAAGTTCGCAAGGGGCAAGGCCTTACTGGACCATCACTGCCACCAGGAACCCCTGCCCGAAAGCGGGGCAACACCAGGTATTCCCCACTTGCTGATATGCTCTGTGAAGCTGGGCGATATGGTCAGAAGACAGGTAAGGGCTGGTATCAGTATGACAAGCCACTGGGTCGTGTCCACAAACCTGATCCCTGGCTTTCTAACTTCCTGTCACAGTACAGAGAAACCCATCACATCCAGCATCGCTCCATCAGCAAGGAGGAGATCCTGGAGCGCTCCTTGTATTCCCTTATCAACGAGGGATTCCGCATCTTAGAGGAGGGCATGGCTGCTAGTCCAGAGCACATAGATGTCATCTATTTGCATGGATACGCGTGGCCGAGGCACACGGGCGGGCCCATGTACTACGCTTCCTCAGTTGGGTTGCCCACAGTTCTAGAGAAATTGCAGAAATATTACGGACAGAACCCTGATATCCCCCAACTGGAGCCCAGTGACTACCTGAGAAGGCTGGTTGCCCAGGGAAGCCCTCCTCTGAAAGAGTGGCAAAGCTTGGCAGGGCCCCATAGCAGCAAACTGTGATTCAGCCTTCTGCATTTGCCACGTACGTTGGCATCTAATTTCAGTGTGATTCATTCCTAAAATCTAAACAGATTACTCGGAAGTACAAATCATGATTGCTGATGGTGCTGGTGCTGGTGGTGCTGCTGATAACTGGTCAGCAAAAGCTCCTCTCTGTATCTTTTTACCTCATAATTCTAATGGCCAGATTTCAGGAATGTGTTTTCTATACCTCTGCCTGTACTTCTATCAGAAAAATTCAGCGACTATGTACTTAGTACTACAGGTGCCCTTCTCTTTTGATTGTTAGCCTGGTGTAACAAAAACTTATACAAAATGTTGCTAGTAGAGTAATTCATAACTCCAGCTGACAACCTGCATGTGCCTTAGCAGATCAACAAAAGTGGCATGTACATACAAGTGACACATTTCAGCTGTGTGACGTAACTGGCACATGTGACATGGTGCTGGGCTAGAGCCTTGTCCTGCGTGAGAGGAGGCATGCAGAGAAGGCCACACATCGTATGGATGTGGATATAAAATCCCAGAATATGCAGATCTGTGGACAATGTAGCCCAAGGCTGTAATTAATTGTTAGAAATCAAAATTACTGCTGATCATGCAGAGTGTCCTTGGGGTTTGATAAATTTTTTTCTAAAATTACTCTAGTGGTGGATCTGTAACACACTGAGTTCAACGGTTCAAAGTGACTGTGTTGCATATGTATATAATCTATCTCAATAAAGTTAATAAAATGATGATAAACCCTTTCTTTGTGTAAAAAAGTGTTCGCACATCTTCACCTATTAACCTAAGCAAAGCCATTGGAATGTCTGACAGATCTCAAGTGGATGGAGTAAATTTCCCATCGTGAAACAGCATGGCGAGGTGGACTATGCTGACAGGGGGTCAGAAGTTCAAGGGCTGGAATGGGCAACATGGGACCCCATCTCAAAACAGACAAAACAAAACAAACAAAAAAAAAAAAACCCAAACCAAACCAAAACAAACAAAGCCCCAAAAGCTCACACAAGCAAAAAATGGAGAATATGCCTTGCATTGTAATTTAGTTTGGAATTTTTAAATATGAATTATTAGCATTTGGGTTATTTGATTTAAATTCAGGGAATTCTAAAAGATTTCTTGGAGTTGTAGCTTTGACCAAGAATTCTAAATTAACTTTTTAAGATGATCATATCAACTTTTCTTCAAGCCATGGGTGAATTTTTGTTGAGTTCTTAAGATATTTTCTAATTAAAACAGCAAAGGGACCTGTGAGATGGCTCCGTGAGTGGTGCAGCAGCCACACGAGTTTAATAACATGAGTTCATCTTCTGGAACCCATGCAAAGGTGGAAGGAGAGAACCAACTCCACAAAGTTGTCCTCTGACCTCAACACATGTGCAATGATGTATGTAGACATGCCCCCTCTATGATAATAAAAAGATAAAGGATTTTCATCTTGCATTCGCCAGTCTTCATAGACATAAGAAAAAAAAATCTCAAATTGTATATGGCAGCACAAAAAGACAAGACCAGGCAAAGCAGCATTGCACAGAATACTAGCAGCAGAATCACTATACCTGACTGCAGCTTGCACTACAGAGCCATAGCTGTAACAATACCACAGTGCTGGCACAGGTACATAGCCCAGCGGACTAGAACTGGGGCCCTAAAGTCCATGTAACTACAGCTATCTGATCTTTAAAAAACGTGACAAAAATATACACTGGAGAAAGGACAAACTCTTCAACAAATGATGCTGGGAAATATGGTTATCAATATGCAGAGCGATGAAAAAAGACTCTTTTATCTTGTACCATAAAACTCAATTCCATGCTGGTCAGTGAGGTTCCATAGACACCCAAACCTTATAAGCTATTGCTATTGCTCTTGGTTACTCACCAGAATTTGACAGTAAGATCCTATTGCTGAAAGAATTACATACTTGGATCATAGAACATGGAGAAACAAAGCTGGTACTGACCCATACTGGCCAGTTTTCATAGTGCTAGATGTTGCTATGCCTGTCACTGGAAGATACAAATGATTATCAGTCTCACCTACCTGAGACTATAACCCAATGGGGAATAACAATGACTGGCCTGATAAGGTGTATCTGTTGGTGTAGTGGGAGGTATTAGAATGGGTGAGCAGCTCGGCTAGCTCCTGGCCCCTGCCATGTTTCTGCTCTAACGGTGGCCCGGGCTAGCCAGGAGCACCGATTGGGAACCCAGGAGATGTAGCCATGGCTGTTGCCTCCACCGATCAGCTCCATGCAACCAGTCCCCAAAGCCCAGGAAATATCTGCCACCCCCATGCGGTAGATATGGAAACCCCAAAAGCCCACACAAGCAAACAATAGAGAATATGCCTGGCATTGGAATTTTGGAATTTTAAAATATGAATTATTAGCATTTGGGTTATTTGATTTAAATTCCAAAAGATTTCTTGGAGTTGTAACTTTGACCAAGAACTCTAAATTAAACTCTAAATTAAACTAAATTAAATTAAACTAGAAATAAGACTCTTAATTCTTAAGATTAACCAAATAAATTTATGTATCAACAAATAACTCAATACACAAGATGCCCACACAATTAGAGTTGTTGACCCAATAACCTAACCTTGATAAGAATAACTACCTTAGAATGCTAGAGACACATGTACATCTGCAGCCATCTTCTCTCCTCCCTTCTCCTTCTCTTTCTTTTTCCGTTCTTGTTCCTCCCTTCTCCTAACTCCTAGCTCCACCTACCTCGTCTACTGCCCAATCACAAAGCTCCACTGCAAATACAATGGGCAGGAAAGGTCTTGCAACATTACATGCAATGGTGGTACAAACGTTATGAGAGTATCCAACCACTTAGTGCTTGGATCTAAGGCCTGCTCCATGAAATGGAATCCACACCTGTCACTAGGAATGGAGCCAAGAACCCATGGCTAGATAGGTCACAGGCCCTAAGGAAAAATCATAGTATTTTGCTAAATGAACATAGCATTTAAATGACTCCTAATGATTTATTGCTATACCTATAGGTTAACCTTCTTCAGAGAAGATTCTTGCAGTAGGTGGCAACTAACACAGAGACACTCCATGAACTGATCAATATGAAGAGACTTAAAAGACTGTGGAGTGTTGGAGTCTAAATGGGACATACATGCTATACCCCTCTCTACCAAGGCTCAAGAATCTTCATAGAAAGGGAGTGTCGGGGACAGAAAGATTATAAGTCCCAGACATGGTGATAACTTCAAGAAACTTTTTTTTGGACACAACAGAGAAGTTGCACATGTAAATTCACAATGGCTGTGGCAGTACGCACAAGACCTGCACAAAGCTCAAGTCAGACTAATTCTCATCATGGAAATACAAGATAGACACAAAAATCTCATCAGAAATTGAGGCATTATTGCATTGGCTAGCTTCTAGGAAAAGGAGAGTTGGTTTTCATTAATGGAGTGACGCTGGGTAGGCTGACCACATTCCAGGGAAGCCCCACTCCCAAGACTAGTTGAGCAACAGAAATTGGATTCAGGTTTTCTAGAAAAAGAAGGAAAAACCTAGAGGTTTTTGGATAAGAAGGTGGGGAAGAGTTGAGAGGACTTGAGGGAGGAATGAGTATGATCAAAATATATTAGGAGAAATTCTCAAATAATTAATCAAAATCTTAGGGTCTGGAAAAACACCTCAACTTTAAATGGATTGAAGACCTCCACATAAGACCTGAAAAACTAGGACACATACTTCCAGTTGGTTATAGGCACAGATAAAAGCTTGCTGCATAAGACTCCAGTAGTGCAGAAAAATCCCACCAACAATCACTAAGTGGGATCTCATGGCATCCGGACAGCAAATAAAATGTGAAGCCAGTGAATAGGTGGCCCAGAGTGGAAGAAAATCCTTGCAAGCTATACATTGTAGAGTATGAGTGTCTAGAATATAAAAAGAACTCAGGAGTAAATGTTAAGAAAATAACCCAATTTAAAAGTGGATTGTAGAACCAGACAGAAAATTTCCAAATGGCCAGAAAGCACTTTAAAAAAATACTCTGTTATGGGGTCTACTTAGATCAAACACAACTTAAACACCAGGTCAATGAAGCTGACAAAACTTTATTGTAAACAAGCCACTACTGATTAAATAGGGCTGGAGAACAGACTTGGGAGCTGAACTCTGACCCTCCCACTGCCCTCCCAGAGCCAGAATGTTACAGAGTATTTTAGCTTGAAAATTACAAACATCTGTGCCAAGTTATATTTACATTTTTCCACCAATGAGGATTTAGGGATAAAGGCTTTCCTTATGTGGTTGATTTCTGTCAACTGATACAAGATGTAGATTTTACAGTCCAACCAATCAAATCCATTTGTTCCTTTGTAGTTAGGAACAGTCATTCTGATTTGGGGAACAAAGGATGAATAATGGAGGCTGTGGTTAGGAACAGAACAGTGATTATGCTCCGAAACAGAAGATGAATAGCAGAAGTTGTTCCGTTATTGGGAAGTCCCCAGCTCCCCTGGGCCTGGGTCCTTAGTTTCCCCTGTGATTAAATGGAGTCTGAAAACAAAATGGCAGTATTTAGAACAAGGTTGTTTTTTGTTTTTTTTTGTTTTTTTTGCTTGTTCCCAACGGCCCGACTTCCTTAGCCATCATAGAAATGCAGATTAACACTATGTTGAGTTCATCTCATCCCAATCAGGATGATTGACCACCACCATCACAATGATCATCACAGTAATGACCATCATCACAATGACCACCATCATAACCACCATCACAATGACCACCATCACAATGACCACCGTCACAATGACCACCATCACAATGACCACCATCACAATGACCACCATCACAATGACCACCATCACAATGACCACCATCACAATGACCACCGTCACAATGACCACCATCACAATGACCACCATCACAATGACCACCATCATAATGACCATCATCACAATGACCACTATCACAATGACCACCATCACAATGACAACCATCATAATGACCACCATCATAATGACCACCATCATAATGACCACCATCACAATGACCACCATCATAATGACCACCATCACAATGACCACCATCACAATGACCATCATCATAATGACCACCATCACAATGACCACCATCACAATGACCACCATCACAATGACCACCATCACAATGACCACCATCACAATGACCACCATCACAATGACCACCATCACAATGACAACCATCATAATGACCACCATCATAATGACCACCATCATAATGACCACCATCACAATGACCATCATCACAATGACCACCATCACAATGACCACCATCACAATGACCACATTCACAATGACCAACATCATAATGACCTCCATCATAATGACCACCATCACAATGACCACCATCACAATGACCACCATCACAATGACCACCATCATAATGACCTCCGTCATAATGACCTCCATCACAATGACCACCATCATAATGACCACCATCACAATGACCACCATCATAATGACCACAATCACAATGACCACCATCACAATGACCATCATCATAATGACCACCATCACAATGACCACCATCACAATGACCATCATCATAATACCACCATCACAATGACCACCATCACAATGACCACCATCATAATACCACCATCACAATGACCACCATCACAATGACCACCATCACAATGACCACCATCACAATGACCACCATCAAAATGACCACCATCACAATGACCACCATCATAATGACCACCGTCATAATGACCACCATCACAATGACCACCGTCACAATGACCACCATCATAATACCACCATCACAATGACCACCATCACAATGACCATCATCATAATAACCACCGTCATAATGACCACCATCACAATGATCATCATCATAATGACCACCATCATAATGACCACCATCACAATGACCATCATCACAATGACCACCATCACAATGACCACCATCATAATGACCACCATCACAATGACCACCATCACAATGACCACCATCACAATGACCACCATCATAATGACCTCCATCATAATGACCACCATCACAATGACCACCATCTTAATTACCACCATCTCAATGACCACCATCATAATGACCACCATCACAATGACCACCATCACAATGACCACCATCACAATTACCACCATCATAATACCACCATCACAATGACCACCATCACAATGACCACCATCATAATGACCACCATCACAATGACCACCATCACAATGACCACCATCACAATGACCACCATCACAATGACCACCATCACAATGACCATCATCACAATGACCACCATCACAATGACCACCATCACAATGACCACCATCACAATGACCACCATCACAATGACCACCATCACAATGACCACCATCATAATACCACCATCACAATGACCACCATCACAATGACCACCATCATAATGACCTCCATCATAATGACCACCATCACAATGACCACCATCTTAATTACCACCATCACAATGACCACCATCACAATGACCACCATCATAATGACCACCATCATAATGACCACCATCACAATGACCATCATCATAATGACCACCATCATAATGACCACCATCACAATGACCATCATCCCAATGACCACCATCACAATGACCACCATCATAATGACCACCATCACAATGACCATCATCCCAATGACCACCATCACAATGACCACCATCATAATGACCACCATCACAATGACCACCATCATAATGACCACCGTCATAATGACCACCATCACAATGACCACCGTCACAATGACCACCATCATAATACCACCATCACAATGACCACCATCACAATGACCATCATCATAATAACCACCGTCATAATGACCACCATCACAATGATCATCATCATAATGACCACCATCACAATGACCACCATCATAATACCACCGTCACAATGACCACCATCACAATGACCATCATCATAATAACCACCGTCATAATGACCACCATCACAATGACCACCATCACAATGACCATCATCATAATGACCACCATCATAATGACCACCATCACAATGACCACCATCACAATGACCATCATCACAATGACCACCATCACAATGACCACCATCACAATGACCACCATCATAATGACCACCATCACAATGACCACCATCATAATGACCACCATCACAATGACCACCATCATAATGACCTCCATCATAATGACCACCATCACAATGACCACCATCTTAATTACCACCATCTCAATGACCACCATCATAATGACCACCATCACAATGACCACCATCACAATTACCACCATCATAATACCACCATCACAATGACCACCATCACAATGACCACCATCATAATGACCACCATCACAATGACCACCATCACAATGACCATCATCACAATGACCACCATCACAATGACCAACATCACAATGACCATCATCACAATGACCACCATCACAATGACCACCATCACAATGACCACCATCACAATGACCACCATCATAATACCACCATCACAATGACCACCATCACAATGACCACCATCATAATGACCTCCATCATAATGACCACCATCACAATGACCACCATCTTAATGACCACCATCACAATGACCACCATCACAATGACCACCATCATAATGACCACCATCACAATGACCACCATCACAATTACCACCATCACAATGACCACCATCACAATGACCACCATCACAATGACCACCATCACAATGACCACCATCATAATACCACCATCACAATGACCACCATCACAATGACCACCATCACAATGACCACCATCACAATGACCACCATCACAATGACCACCATCACAATGACCTCCATCATAATGACCACCATCATAATGACTTCCATCATAATGACCACCATCACAATGACCACCATCACAATGACCACCATCACAATGACCATCATCACAATGACCACCATCATAATGACCACCATCATAATGACCACCATCACAATGACCACCATCACAATGACCACCATCATAATGACCACCATCACAATGACCACCATCATAATGACCACCATCACAATGACCACCATCATAATGACCACCATCATAATGACCACCATCACAATGACCACCATCACAATGACCACCATCATAATGACCACCATCATAATGACCACCATCATAATGACCACCATCACAATGACCACCATCACAATGACCACCATCACAATGACCACCATCACAATGACCATCATCACAATGACCACCATCATAATGACCACCATCATAATGACCACCATCACAATGACCACCATCACAATGACCACCATCATAATGACCACCATCATAATGACCACCATCATAATGACCACCATCACAATGACCACCATCACAATGACCACCATCACAATGACCACCATCACAATGACCATCATCACAATGACCACCATCACAATGACCACCATCACAATGACCACCATCACAATGACCACCATCATAATGACCACCATCACAATGACCACCATCATAATGACCTCCATCATAATGACCACCATCACAATGACCACCATCATAATGACCACCATCACAATGACCACCATCACAATGACCACCATCATAATACCACCATCACAATGACCACCATCACAATGACCACCATCACAATGACCACCATCATAATACCACCATCACAATGACCACCAACATAATGACCTCCATCATAATGACCACCATCATAATGACCACCATCACAATGACCACCATCACAATGACCACCATCACAATGACCACCATCACAATGACCACCATCACAATGACCACCATCACAATGACCACCATCACAATGACCATCATCACAATGACCACCATCACAATGACCACCATCACAATGACCACCATCACAATAACCACCATCATAATACCACCATCACAATGACCACCATCACAATGACCACCATCACAATGACCACCATCACAATGACCACCATCACAATGACCACCATCACAATGACCACCATCACAATGACCACCATCACAATGACCACCATCACAATGACCACCATCATAATTACCACCATCACACTGACCACGATCATAATGACCACCATCATAATGACCACCATCACAATGACCACCATCACAATGACCACCATCATAATGACCACCATCATAATGACCACCATCACAATGACCATCATCATAATGACCACCATCATAATGACCACCATCACAATGACCATCATCACAATGACCACCATCACAATGACCACCATCATAATGACCACCATCACAATGACCACCATCATAATGACCACCATCACAATGACCACCATCATAATACCACCGTCACAATGACCACCATCACAATGACCATCATCATAATAACCACCGTCATAATGACCACCATCACAATGACCACCATCACAATGACCATCATCATAATGACCACCATCATAATGACCACCATCACAATGACCATCATCACAATGACCACCATCACAATGACCACCATCATAATGACCATCATCATAATGACCACCATCACAATTACCACCATCATAATGACCACCATCACAATGACCACCATCATAATGACCTCCATCATAATGACCACCATCACAATGACCACCATCTTAATTACCACCATCTCAATGACCACCATCATAATGACCACCATCACAATGACCACCATCACAATTACCACCATCATAATACCACCATCACAATGACCACCATCACAATGACCACCATCATAATGACCACCATCACAATGACCACCATCACAATGACCATCATCACAATGACCACCATCACAATGACCACCATCACAATGACCATCATCACAATGACCACCATCACAATGACCACCATCACAATGACCACCATCACAATGACCACCATCACAATGACCATCATCACAATGACCACCATCACAATGACCACCATCATAATGACCTCCATCATAATGACCACCATCACAATGACCACCATCTTAATGACCACCATCACAATGACCACCATCACAATGACCACCATCATAATGACCACCATCACAATGACCACCATCACAATTACCACCATCATAATACCACCATCACAATGACCACCATCACAATGACCACCATCACAATGACCACCATCACAATGACCACCATCACAATGACCACCATCATAATACCACCATCACAATGACCACCATCACAATGACCACCATCACAATGACCACCATCACAATGACCACCATCACAATGACCACCATCACAATGACCTCCATCATAATGACCACCATCATAATGACCTCCATCATAATGACCACCATCACAATGACCACCATCACAATGACCACCATCACAATGACCATCATCACAATGACCACCA
Organism: Arvicanthis niloticus; assembly: GCF_011762505.2. NCBI lineage: Eukaryota > Metazoa > Chordata > Mammalia > Rodentia > Muridae > Arvicanthis > Arvicanthis niloticus. Next base: position 8,864,658 of record NC_047669.1, on the reverse strand, counting down.
TCATAATGACCACCATCATAATGACCACCATCATAATGACCACCATCACAATGACCACCATCATAATGACCACCATCACAATGACCACCATCACAATGACCATCATCACAATGACCACCATCACAATGACCACCATCACAATGACCACCATCATAATGACCACCATCACAATGACCACCATCACAATGACCACCATCACAATGACCACCATCACAATGACCACCATCACAATGACCATCATCACAATGACCACCATCATAATGACCACCATCATAATGACCACCATCACAATGACCATCATCACAATGACCACCATCACAATGACCACCATCATAATGACCACCATCACAATGACCACCATCATAATGACCACCATCACAATGACCACCATCATAATACCACCGTCACAATGACCACCATCACAATGACCATCATCATAATAACCACCGTCATAATGACCACCATCACAATGACCACCATCACAATGACCATCATCATAATGACCACCATCATAATGACCACCATCACAATGACCATCATCACAATGACCACCATCACAATGACCACCATCATAATGACCATCATCATAATGACCACCATCACAATTACCACCATCATAATGACCACCATCACAATGACCACCATCACAATGACCACCATCACAATGACCACCATCATAATGACCTCCATCATAATGACCACCATCACAATGACCACCATCTTAATTACCACCATCTCAATGACCACCATCATAATGACCACCATCACAATGACCACCATCACAATTACCACCATCATAATACCACCATCACAATGACCACCATCACAATGACCACCATCATAGTGACCACCATCACAATGACCACCATCACAATGACCACCATCACAATGACCACCATCACAATGACCACCATCACAATGACCATCATCACAATGACCACCATCACAATGACCACCATCACAATGACCATCATCACAATGACCACCATCACAATGACCACCATCACAATGACCACCATCACAATAACCACCATCATAATACCACCATCACAATGACCACCATCACAATGACCACCATCATAATGACCACCATCACAATGACCACCATCACAATGACCACCATCACAATGACCACCATCACAATGACCACCATCATAATGACCACCATCACAATGACCACCATCACAATTACCACCATCATAATACCACCATCACAATGACCACCATCACAATGACCACCATCACAATGACCACCATCATAATGACCACCATCACAATGACCACCATCACAATGACCACCATCACAATGACCTCCATCATAATGACCACCATCAAAATGACCACCATCATAATGACCACCATCATAATGACCACCATCACAATGACCACCATCACAATGACCACCATCATAATGACCACCATCACAATGACCACCATCACAATGATCACCATCATAATGACCACCATCACAATGACCACCATCACAATGACCACCATCACAATGACCACCATCATAATACCACCATCATAATGACCACCATCACAATGACCACCATCACAATGACCACCATCACAATGACCACCATCACAATGACCACCATCATAATGACCACCATCACAATGACCACCATCACAATGACCACCATCATAATGACCACCCTCATAATGACCACCATCATAATGACCACCATCATAATGACCACCATCACAATGACCACCATCACAATGACCACCATCACAATGACCACCATCATAATGACCACCATCACAATGACCACCATCACAATGACCACCATCATAATGACCACCATCACAATGACCACCATCATAATGACCACCATCATAATGACCACCATCACAATGACCACCATCACAATGACCACCATCATAATGACCACCATCACAATGACCACCATCACAATGACCATCATCACAATGACCACCATCACAATGACCACCATCACAATGACCACCATCATAATGACCACCATCACAATGACCACCATCACAATGACCACCATCATAATGACCACCATCACAATGACCACCATCACAATGACCACCATTATAATGACCACCATCACAATGACCACCATCACAATGACCACCATCATAATGACCACCATCACAATGACCACCATCACAATGACCACCATCACAATGCATATAACAATGCTAATGTGAATGCTGGGGGAAGGGAACTTGCATATACTGACAGTGGGAGAGTAGATGACTGCAGCTTGAAAATCAGTCTGAAAATGTCTTTAACACATGAAATAGAGCTACCATATGACCCAGCTTCACCATTGCTGGGCACACACCTGATGCCCTTAAATCCTACTACAGAGACCCTTGAACATCTCCATGCCATGTACATTACTGCTCTGTTCATAATGCCTAAGTGACATCAACCTAAATAGGTGACAGGATAACAAAAATATGGGCCATATAAACAATGGAATATTACACAGCTGTAAAGAAAAATAAAATGAAAATTTCAGGTAAATGGATGGAACTGGAGAAAATTAGAAGGAGTGAAGTACCTCACTAAAATAGAAACACCGTGTTTCTCTCATAGGCAGATCCCAGCTTTAAATCTTTTTTGTTTTGTGTGTTTAACTTGGAGCACAAGTGTAAGCCAGGCAACTTGAAAGAGGCCTTGGGAAACATAAAAAGGTGTTCTAGGAGGTTATAGTTCAAAAGAAGGCAGAGAGGTAGAAAACAAGAGAAAGAGAGGCTTAAGCAGGGGAGAGCATAGGAATACAGGAAACCAGGGTGTGTGTGGAAGGACCAGTCTCAAATGGAATATGAAAAGTGACCTGAGAGCACACTATCTCACAAGTCAACTTAAAAACATAATAATAGTATGTGGCAGGATGGTGGTGAGCACTTTTAATCCCAGCACTCAGGAGGCTGAAGAGGCAGTGAATTCTTTGTGAATTCATTGGTCTACATAGAGAGACCTTGTCTCAGTCAGTCAGTCAGTCAATCAATCAATCAATCAATCAATCAATCAACAGAGGAATAGTAGAACACAGGTAACGTGAAGAAGAGGAGACAATACTGGCTGAGGGGGATGCTCAGGCATCAGGTGGGGCAATGACCACAAAGATGTGAGAATGAAAACTCAGTTCTAATCGACATTATCAACCTGGATCAAACTTCAGGGAGTCTGATGCCAGGTGGCTCATTGCCAGCATATTTAAACACAGTATGATTCAGGAAAGGGTGTCCAGACAACAATCATTTCAATTCCAATTTCAATTCCAATTCCAATTACTCCAACTCCAACTCCAAGCACACTAAAGCTTACGGTGAGACTACTAACAGGCCTAGGACCTAGTGTGTTCTCTGATGGATATATCATAGAGGTCATCAGGTTATACCATACATGTGGTAAGGATGGGATCTATTAACTGGGAGCTAAAGATAAAAGTCTATTAGAGGGAAGAGTCTGGATAAACATTTTGGGTGAGGTCTGCCTCCACAGCACAAGGTTGGTGATGTCTGCCTCCACAAGTAGCAAAAAGGTCTCCAGGTCATTAATAGTATCCCCTCCCAGCTTTCTGGGCGAGAAAACAGATATTTTATCCTCCACTGATGAGAGGCCCCTGTGTGTTTAACATTCATGGCTTCCCTAGTGATCTTTGGGAAAAAGCCCTTGGTGTCCCCAACATCTTTTCTTTAAGTTTTTAAATAGAGGCTGTGGCAGAATGCATTGCCTCCATCGCTAGTCTAAAACAGTGGTCCTCAGGTCACCATATCTGGATTCATTTCTGCTAATATTTTTGCTATATTATAAGTAGTTTTACTAATTATCACAATTTTTGGAGAGAGCTCTTTTCATTGATGGATTACAAAGATTTCCTGAGCAAAACGGGTGTGACACAGCCCATTCCACATAAAGTTTTATAGATAACCCTTAGCATGGCAAAATAACATTGTATTGTCTCTTATCATGGGTGTGACAAAGGCCATTTCAATTCTGCAAATGACAAGCTGATAATTAACATGTAATAACAGACATTAAACATAACAACATTATTTGGAGTGTCAACAGTATAATAATGTTCTTATTGTTCCCCCCAAGTCTGAGCTTAATAAGTTAAGTCCTGAAGTCTACCCAAGTTACCAGTTTGCCCTTCCTCTTGGGACATCTCCTCTTCATAGGTTGGTTTATCATCTACCTTCAGATGCTTCACTTGTCTGGGTGCCTCTGGATGCTCTGGACAGATGCATCTGGAACTACATTCAATTTTTGAAAACACAGAAGTATAACTTTACCTCAATGTTAGAAATTCAGGCTCTTTCTTATGCAGCATTTTTAAAAGGTTGTTTCTCCTTTAGGGCAAGTGTTTTGGGCAGCAGAAAAAGCATTATCCTTGCTACACTTACCTGTAGGACGTAGAGAAGTCGATCTCAAACCAACTAGAAAACTTCCTCCCAGATGATCAGCTTTCATCATTCTAGAAGGTGCTATCCAGGCTGCCAGGGAGAAAAGACACCTGTAGTCTTACCCAGTACTGGAGTATACAAGCTGAAATACCAGCCTGCCAGGCAAGATGTGTCCACTGGTGCAGTAGTGGTGTGACTGTTATGTGTAGGCATACATTTTTCTCAACCTGCTTTAATACGGGTTCAACTCCTCCTACTGCCCACCACCCACCAGAGGTAATGAAAGGTTATTAGGATATGGGGGAAGTGGACCTGTTTAGAAATAGTTCTTTGGGGGTGATTCTGATCTTCATTGCTCTCAGTCCAGTCTACTAAGAAACACCAAACATGAATCAGCAGCTGCAGACCAGTCATTCAGCAGACACTACCCACTGATTAGCAGCTGCAGACAAGTCACTCAGCAGACACCACCCATGAATCAGCAGCTACAGTTCAATCCAGAAGGAATCTGAGAGGCTCACCAGCTGGCCTGGGTCCACAGAGGACCTCACAAGAAGTTCTTTGCCAAGTTTTTTCTCTATGATGTCAGCACAAGTGAAGCTCGGCAACCCAGTGTAAGGCGAACCAATACATGCATGCCATCAACGAAGAATAGCAAGGTGGAACAAAGAAAGCCAATGTTCCGGCTCCACTGTCTGTAGGGTCATATTTATATTCCTTCTAAACATCACATGTCCGTTCACGCGTCTGCTTTAGCAAAACATCTCACGTTTCACCTGTGTCTGTTTCAGGAAAATATCCTGCTACCTGTGTGCCCCAGCAAAACATCATATAACATAACTGACTTTGCAAAGGAAACAGAAGTTTCCACTTCAGTTATGGGAATAACAGATTTCTAGTTGGATTTGAGAGCTGCCTTACAGGAGGGAATTTCATGCCTGGTACTGTAATAATGGTTCAAAGCCCATGGGTGAAGTGGTCACAGCTCCTGGGGTAGAACCTACTTTTGTTGTTTTGCTAAGTGGCCTTGCTATCAAACTGCCTCTAAATATTTATGCTTATTACCATAGACCTGGCTTCTCTCAGCGTTGGTCAGAGAGGCTTCTCTCTGCAGTGGGCAGCAGTCAATGTAAAAGTGCATAGCTGGTCAAAGTGCTGAGATGAAGAGACTCAGTGCTCAGCCCTGAGTAGGGTGTTTATATTAATCCGGTTACCACCAAGGCTCAGGGAGCATAGCAGAAGAGGAGGCAGAAAGAATGTAAGCACGGAGGGTGGGGAGGCGTGTTATAGGTGCTGTGTCTGCTCATGACATGGCTATTGCAATCACGAGCTCACAGAGGTTTTGGTTGCCGGCACAAGATCAAGTCAGCCAAAATCTCAGCAGATGATCTCTGGACCCCACCCCTTACTGAGGAACTGTTGGCAGTGGACAGCTGTTAGAGACGGAGAATCATTCTACTTTGAAGTGTGGTAGGTTTTTAGTGGGTTATGGGGTAGGGGAGGAAATTGGGAATGGGTGTGCTGGAGGCTATTGGGGGAGGTGGAGTGTGGAAATAGGAGATAGATATGATCATATTTCATTGTATGCATGTATGGAATTCTCAAAAAAATAAATAAAAATTAAAATGCCTTATTCTACACAGCCTCTAGTTTATGTGTGTACGTTTGGGTGTACTTCTTGGAAGAGGTGTCATCTTTAATTCCATATCTCAGAGTGCCTATAACCCACTAAAGATTAAGCATCAATGCCGTGTGTGTAAAAGACAGGAGCTCAGATATTCTTATTTTACATCAAGGAAGAGGGAAGTAATTACAATTTTTGTGTGGCTTGTTGATGATCAAATGCAATCTAAAGTCCTTTAGGCTAATCTGCTGTTTAAAAATCACTTTAAAAAGATTTATTTATTTATTTATTTATTTATTTATTTGAGTGCATGTCCAGTAGAGGAAATCAGATACCATTACAGATGGTCATGAGCCACCATGTGGTTGCTGGGAATTGAACTCAGGATCTCTGGAAGAGCAGCCAGTGCTCTTAACCACTAAGCCATCTCTCCAGCCCCCCAAATCACATTCTTTTCTTTCTTTCTTTCTTTCGTTCGTTCGTTCGTTCGTTCGTTCGTTCGTTTGTTTTTTGTTTTTTGTTTTTCGAGACAGGGTTTCTCTGTGTAGCCCTGGCTGTCCTGGAACTCACTCTGTAGACCAGGCTGGCCTCGAACTTAGAAATCTGCCTGCCTCTGCCTCCCAAGTGCTGGGATTAAAGGCGTGCGCCACCACCGCCCCCAAAATCACATTCTTAAAGAGCAAATTTTGTTGTTGATTTTTAAACTATTCTTTTGTAAAGGGGAAAAGCTTGAATATATTGGTAATATTTGGTAAAGGGTAATTGACACTGACAAGAAATGTATTCTAGAAATACCTTTGAAGTCTATTGTGCTACTATAACTTTAAAGGGAAGATTAATGAAGCCCTCCTCCAATCAGCAAAGCCACAGTGCACCTGCGCTCTCTACACCTCCCTTCCCAGTATCACCTTGCAGTGGTGGGGGAATCGGAAGGCCGTGGATGGAGTGCCTGAGGCCTGTGACTTCACTAAACGTTCTAGGATCTTAGCACTTGTCTTTAAACACAAACCACACGTTAAACCCACCAGAATGCTGTGCGCTCCCTAGGTGACTTGAGCCCTTTGGTAGCCGTTGGTGAGATTAATCCAAGTCAAGCACTCTAGACTATGTTTAAAAATAGTTTTCTGCTGAACCAAAATGGTTCCCAACTGTCCTTGATACCGCCCTTGTCTGCTTATCTTGAAGGCTTTGCACATTTTGAGTTTAACAGCTAGCACTCTGCCACTTCCTGGTGGAACAGCAGCACCACACCACTTCCGGTGATGTTATACGGTACACGAGGGGTTGTCAGCTAGACTGAAATAATGACGCTGCTAAGTTGTGCTTCCTGGGCTCTCTGGCACTTTCACGAATTCTTTCTTTGTTCTGTTGTTTTCCATAGTTTTCTACGTGACCATCGGAGGACAGTAGAAGGGGAAGGTGTCCACCTTGATTGGTTCTTCAGTGGAGTCAAATATTTAGGAAGGAATTATATTTTGTTTGTTCTCTTTAGTATTTGTAGAGACTTGGAGAGTGGAAACGGAGAGGGATGAACAGGGCTCTGCAGTCTTGCCCAATGAATTTCATGCATGTCAACTGTCGGAGCCACTTGGCTCTTTTCACCGGACTTAGAGGAGCGCAGCAGAATGAGTGCCGGGAGCGAGCCTCTTCTGAGAGGACCTGAGCAGAGCTAATGAGCTGTGTCTTGTGCAAGCTTTCCTTGTACCTAGGGCCATTCCACCTTCTCTCAGAGGACACAGAAGCCGTTGCTATTTCTAGGCAGAACGTGATATCCTTAGGGTGAGGTAGGGCAGAACTGCCTCCAAATTATAATTGCACTTGGATTTCAGAGCTGAGGGCTTGAGGGCTGTTTTTAGAATTTGGCAGAGAATGCTGGCTGTTACCTGGTATTTCTCTGATAGTAACTGGCTCTGTCTTCAGTTGTGCACATAGTTGCCATGATATAAAAATCTTGGTCAGTTTCTAATATATCGAACTGTGGACACGTGTGCTCTAGACAGTGGACTGTAAATGAGGGGTCTGGTGTCAGCTCCAGGAAGCTACCTTTACTGTCCAGCAGTGTGCATCCTTTGTCTTTCCTTTCTCTGTCTCCTTCATCTTGCTGCATGGGACATTGATGTAATGGCTAGAGTTCTACCCACTGAACCATGCTGATAGGGCTATCTCCTAAAATAAAGTTCATTCAAGATGATTGGGTCCCTGGAGACCTCAGAGAGCACACTTGTCACTTCATACGACCTTCCTATAGTCATTCATGTGTTAAGTGTCAGGGGCAAGACAGTGCTTCTGAAGGTCTTTAGTCACAGCTGACCTGAATCTGAACTGATGCATGTAGACTCCAGGAATTGGGGGAGGAGAAGTTGTTCTGTTCTTGGTACCCAGGGAACTTCAAGAATCTAGCTGTGTGTGTGTGCATGCATGTGTGTATGTGTGTGCATGTGCGTGCATGTGTGTGTGTGTGTGTGTGTGTGTGCAGGCATGTGTATTTCTTGCTTTAAAAGTTTTTTGCTTTTTTTTCCTGACCTGCTGTGTTTTTCAACTTAATGTTGGATCAGAAATTTTTATGCCACACTGTAAATATAACTACTTGGGAACACGTACAGCGAGAATCACTGTGAACACCAGAGCAGGACATGATGTCAGCACTGAGCAAGATGTAGCCTCAAAGGCCAGCTTGAACCTCAAATTTTCTGCTCTGTAATTAAAGATATAAGCACAGTGAGCTGCATGCTACCAGCGAGGTGGCTCGCCGTGTTGCGATGAGGGGCTAATTTACAAAGCAGTATCTCTCATGAAGCAGCAGAGGGGAAGTGCCAAAGATGAGGTTCACAAACCTGCTTGCTAGGCCAGAGATCTGTAAACTGGGGTGCCCAGACCAGAGAAGACTGGATAATGAGCCACAGCAGGCCAGGCAGTGAATATTAGAACTACTGTTGCCTCTTCACCTCAAGCTAAGAAGATGATCCTGCTTAGCATTCTGTGAGCTGGTGGACACAGCCAGCCTCAGCGGGTGTGTCTCAGAAACCTGCAGATCAGGGGCTGCACACAGAGGTTCTTGACCCCACTGTTTACCTCAGAAATGCAGTGACCTAAACCTTCTGTATTAGTCAGGGTTCTCCAGAGCAGCAGTCCTCAACCTGTGGGTCAAGACACCGTTGCGGTTGCATATTAGAGATCCCTCATATCAGATACTTACCTTATGATTCATAACTAGCAAGATTCATAACTAGCAAAATTACAGATATGAAGTAGCAATGAAATAATTTTATAGTTGGTGTGTAAGGGGAGGTTCTGATACTACCCCCTTTCCCCAATTGCTTCTTGCTTTGTCAATACAGAAGGCCAGGGGGCAATTACTTGGCAGAGGGTACAGGTGGGACTTCCAGGAAAGGGGAGATGCAAAGGAAGGAGAGAGGCTTTTCCGCCATGCTTTGGAGGAAGAAGGACACAGCAATCATGTAAGGCCTTGTGGGGAACTAGGGCCTCTGGCCTCTGCTATGGGTGAGTGGCCAAGGATGTTTGGCAGGGGTTGGTAAGACAAGCCATTAAGTTTAGGGCAGAGGAGAGACCGAGATAATAAATTGGCACACTTTTCTAGGCAGGAGATATCTGCAGCCAAATTGTGCATAGTAGGCAAGTTAAAGAAACGGGCTGAGTGTCAGCGTCTTGTGTCTGCAGATTCCAGGGTCTTGGGTAGGAGCTGGTAGCGCAACCCCTCCAGGATCAAAGAAAGGCAGGTAGAAAGAGAAGCCAGGTTAGGGTTTGCAGCAGCTGATCCCAGAGCTAAGCTGGGTAGAACGGAAGGAATCCAGGAGGGGTTGGTAGCAAGGCAGCTCCCGGGCAAAGGCAGAGCCTTTTAAAATTACCTTCAACGCTGGTAACTCACAATATGAGTAACTGTATTAAAGGCCCACAGCATTAGGAAGGTTGAGAAGCACTGCCCTAGAAGAACAGGACAGATAGAACAACTATGAAATAGAATTCATTTGATCATGTGCATACACATATGAATATGTACATATATATTATATATGTAAATATTTAATTGAGACTTTATTAGAGTGGATTACTGCCTGTGGCCTGGATATTCCAACAATGGCTATCTCCCCATAGAAAGGCCAAGTATTTAATAGTTGCTCAGTCCATAAAACTGAATGTCTCAGAAGCCCCTTCCTGGTACTACAGTCCCAAGGAATACCTAGAGAACTACCTGTCTTCAGGCTTCATGGGACACCTTAAAAATATGTTCTAATATCAGTGAAGGAATGCCTCAGCATCAGCATAGATAAACTTGCCAGCAAGAGTAAGAGCAAGCAGGCAAAAGTTTCTGTCTTCCATGTTCTTTTATGTAGCCCAGAAGGTGTGGCCCAGATTTGGAATAATCCAGATATAGGTTGGATCTTTCCATGTCAAATAGTCCAGTCAAGAAAATCGCTCACAGATATGCCTGGATGCTTGGGCTTTAATTTATTCCTGATGTTATCAAGTTGACAACCAAGATCAGCACTGCGCCCCACATTCTAAATCTTCCCAGTCAAAGCCCTACCTTTGATTTGATGAACTTGTCCTGAGAACGCTGTGGAACTCCACAGCTCTTATAATTAAATCCTAGGTTTGATTCCTCTGCTTCTTCTCCCCTGTGACTACAGAGACGAGGTTCTTTACATAATGCTCCACTGTTCACAGTTCGCGTTACCTTAGTAATAATCACTACACCCATTTGCAGTATTTCTCTAGTACAGTAATCGCTCCCAGCAATAGCCAGCTACCTCCATTCAGCTACAACTTCCTCTGACCTCAAATGCCTCATTATTTTCTGACTGTACCGTATCCTAACTTCTCCTCTGGCAAAAAGTTTCAGTTTTTGCAGCTTCAGCATGCCAGGGACTAAGAATGCTTATGCAGTTAGTGATCTGGTTTCAAATACCCACTTTAGAACTTATCTACCCACCCAGATCCTGCACGCTGTTCTCCAGGGTCTAGCCCAGTGGGTCTGCCTGACCCTCCCCTCCACGTCTTTAAAGCCCCCCAGATATGACTCAGGCCTCACCTACAGTGCCGAAGCCTTTAACACGGTCAGCCTCTAGCCTTCCTCTGGGACCCACACCACCTGCCTCTGACACACAGTCCCCTCCAACACCAGATCCAACCTCTCCATCTGGCCAGCTCTACGCCAACACACCAGGCTTGGACTAGGATCGACATTCTGCACACCAGTGTGTAGCATCCTCCTAACTTTGTTCCATCTAGGCCACTTTCAACCTTCAGATTCAACCTGCCCACACACCCTCTTCTGCTCCAACCTGTTCTGTTCACATCAGACACAAAACTAACAGAAGGAATACACATGAAACTCCTTATAAGAATAAATACAAACTTATGGAATAAATACAAACAGTTATAAAAGATCAAGAGAGAGTATCTTCTTCTACCCCACACCAAATAAATACCTTAGTCCTGTAGAAATGGTTGCCAGTCAGGGTTACCTAGGTGAACCTTGGGATATAGAACTTAAGAGAACAGTCATAAAGGCCACCAAAGAACTCAAGTTTAAAGAGGACACAATGAAACCATGTAAGGAACTTAAAAATAACTCAAAGAGAATAAATATCTGAGTGACAACCAAGAACACACAGCATAAGGCTGATGAAAATGACAAAGATAACCCAGGACCGGAAATAGAGTTCGGTAAGAAGGTGGACATGTTGAAGAAGATGAGATGAAATGAAGATGGAATTGAAAACCCCAACAGCCCAACTAAAAATGTCGATGGAAGGACTTAAAAGTAAAATGAATCAAGCAGGAGAATATCAAGACTCGGAGCTAAAGTGAAGGATCTAGACCAGAGAAGCAAGAAATACAAAAAGTTTAAGAACACACAGGAAAGGAACACACAGGGAATGTGAGACACCAGATTTTCACATTTTAGATATAGATGACGGTGAGGAATCTCAAGTCAATGGTGTAGACTGTTATGACCAAGTCTCAGGATTCCCAGAAGAGCTCAAAGAACTGCTGACCCGATGTAGAGAAACAAGACTCTATATTTGAACGAGGCTTGGGTCATAAATCATTCCAACTGCACAGGGTAGGAATGCAACCCCGCATCCAGGGGCTCAGAGTTTTTATACATAAGAGATTCTTGGACTTCGGGGTTATGTGACAGGGGAGGTGACAAGGGAAGTCATCCTTCAAACACAACGCTGTTCAGGCAGCGGGGTGGAACTGCACAACTGGGGAGGGGGAGCTCTTCTGACTTTTACGGTGTGATCAGGAACTAGTGTTTTTGCAAACTGGCCACAGCTGTCTGGGAATGCTTAATTGCCTTCCTCTCATGGCTTTATCTCTCCAAGGATGTTTGGTCTTCGCTTTCCCCAAGGACAGGGCCACCTGCACTGGGAAGTACTTAGCTATCCATCAGAGAGGGTGCCAGCCTTGGCGACATGGGGAGGGGCAGTGGGGGGAGGCTGAGAGATGTTGCTTCTTCTTTGTTCCCAAGCTGGCATATGTTGCTCCCGGGAGAGGGTTTCTTAGGGAATGCCACTATGAAAAACGGGGATAGCAATATTTCAGCGCCAGGTCATGCTTCCTCTGAAAGACCAGGTGGCAAGAAGCGGGGTGGGGCGTGGGGAGACTCTACAAGGGCGAGAGAAGCTGTGAGGGGGAAGCTATGCAAACTGCGGGTAAATCTCAGAGGCCCTGCCTCTTCAAGACAAGATCTGCAACAAGACCATAGAAGAAAACTTTCCTACACTAAGGGAAGACACACCCATACAGATTCAAGAAACATACAGAATACAAATAAACAAGACCATAAAAGAAAATTGGTTTACTTAGGTTTGATCCCCAAAGATTCTCGTGTTTGAATGCTTGGCCCATAGGGAGTGACACTATTCGGAGGTATAACCTTGTTGGAGGAGGTGTGGCTTTGTGGGAGGAAATGTGTCACTGTGGAGGCGGGGCTTTGAGGTCTTAAATGCTAAAGCTACACCCAGTGTCAAACACATCCAGTCTCCTCCTTGCTGCATGTGGATCAAAATGTAGAACTCTCAACTCCTTCTCCAACACTATGTCGGCCTGGAAGCTGTCATGTTTCCCATCATGATGGTAATAGACTAAACTTCTGAAACTGGTAGCCAGGTCCAAATTAAATCTTTTCTTTTATAAGAGTTGCCTTGGTCATGGTGTCTCTTTACAGCAATAAAACCCTAAGACACCATATCATAGTTAAAACACTAATTAAAACACTAACACATACAAAGGAAAATCCATTAGGTTAGCATCTGATTTCTCAGTAGGAACTTTGAAAACCAAAGGAGCCTGGAGCAACACATTCCAAATCCTAAGTGCTCACATGGAGCAACCTAGACTGTGCACCACAGTTGAAGGAGAAAGAAAAATATTCCATGATAGAAATACCCTTTGAAATTTTATATCCAACAAACCAAGCCTGAATACCATAGAGGAAGCAATAATTCGGGCTGAAGAGAGGACTGAGCACACCCAAGAGGCCATGGAAAGAAATGCAAAGTCATAATTACTAAAGCACAAAGTACCGCTGAGAAAACAAACACCACCACCAAAGATCAACAACACAATGACTACAATTTACAAATACATTTCAATGACAACTTTTAATATTTGTGGGCTCAGTTATCCAGGCAAAAGACACATGCTGACTGAATAGATAAAGAAATAAAATCCACCTATCTGTCGTCTACAAGAACCACATTTCAGCTTTAAAGGTAAGTGCCACCTTAGAGTAAAAGGATGGACAAATGAACTCCAGTTAAATGGCCACGAAGCAAGAAGGCATCACTAGCCTAACATCAGACAAAAGAGGCTTCAAACTAAAACTAATCAGGAGAGATAAGGATGACAGTTCATTCTAATCAAGGGACCAATTAATCAGGAAGGCATCACTATCCTGATTATACTCATCAAACGCTGGCACACCCAATTTCATTAAACATGAACTACTGAATTTAATGGCACAGGTTATGCCAATCCATCAGTAGTAGGTGATTTCAGTGCTGCATTTTCTCCAATAGAGAGGTTATCTGGACAAAATATAAATGGGAAAACATCAGGATTAAATGACAACATGCATACATCAAATGGGCTTAATGGATACCGACAGAACATTCCACCCAAACACCAGTGAACACACATTCCGCTTAGCAGCTCATGGAAACACCTCTAGAACAGACCACATCCCAGGACACAGAACTAATCTTTACAAATTAAAGAAGATCGAAATAACTCTGTGCACTTTATCTGACCACAACGTAATAAAACTTAAAAAACAGCAAGACAATCTCTAGTACATACCCAAACTCATCGAGATTCAGTAACTCATTACTCAGTGGTGAATGGTTCAAAAGAAGACATCATGAAAGAAAGAAAAAAAATTCCTGGAACTAAGTGAAACTGTAAACGTAATGCAACAGAGCCTCTGTGACACACTGAAAGTTGTCCTGTGGAGGAAATGCATAGCATCAAGTGTCCCCGTGAATCAAGCACAAAGAGCGTGACCGTCTTTTACTTTAGAGCTAATGTCCACTTATCAGTGAGTACATACCATATTCGTCTTTCTTGGGGCTGGGTTACCTCACTCAGGATGATATTTTTTTCTAGTTCCATCCATTTGCCTGCAAATTTTATGATGCCATTGTTTTTAACAGGTGAGTCATATTCCATTGTGTAAATGTGCCACATTTTCTTTATCCATTCTTTGGTTGAGGGACATCTGGGTTGTTTTTCAGTTTGTGGCTATTATAAATAAAGCTGCTATGAAAATAGTTGATCAAGTGTCCTTGGGACAGGATGAGATGTCCTTTGGATAAATACCCAAGAGTGATATAGCTTGGTATTGAGGTAGATCAATTTCCAATTTTCTGAGAAACCACCATATTGACTTCCTAAGTGGCTGTAGAAGTTTTCACAGTGTTCCCCTTGCTCCACATCCTCACCAGCATGAGCTGTCACTCATGATTTTTATCTGAGATATTCTGACAGGTGTGAAATAGAATCTCAAAGTCCTTTGATTTGCATTTCCCTGATGGCTAAGGATGTTGAACATTTTTTTTAAAGTGCTTCTCAGCCATTTGAGATTCTTTTGTTGAGAATTCTCAGTTTATATCTGTATCCCATCTTTAATTGGATTATTAGGTTTGCTGATGTCTAGTTTCTTGAGTCCTTGGAAATTAGCCTTCTGCCAAATGTAGAGTCGGTCATGCTAAAGTCTACAGACCCAGAGAGAGACTGGGTAACAAAAAACGCTTAAGGAGGATGCAAAGGAGGATCCCCATGGGAAGGGGAAATAGAACAAATTTCCCCGGTGGACTAGGGCAGATGGGGCTGGGAACAGGATGGGTTAGGTGTGGAGGTACTGGGACCAGGAGGGATCAGGTGTGTGTGTGGGGTGGGGGGAGGTACTTGGAGAAACGACTGGAAGTTTCAGATGCAAAGTGGAACCTAGTGCAGTGGAAACTGAATGGGATCTATTAGAGTAACCCTAGCAAAGATTCCTAGTAATAGGAAATGCAGCTGCCATCCTCTGTAATCAGCCTAGGTTTCAGTGGAGGGATTCGAACACCAACACAGCTTCGACCTACAGTTTGTCCTCCCTGCAGAGTGTTCTGGGACCAGAGAATAGCAGAACCAGAGACTTCATCCAGCAACTGACAGGAGAACCTATAAGTGGCTCAATAATGCAATTCAAAAACTTGGGAAAACAACTAGTTGGTGGCAAGAAATAATAAAAATGAAAGAAGAAAGTAATGAAATTGAAACAAAGAAAAGAATACAAAGAATCAAGGAACCTAAGGGCTGGTTTATTGACAAGATAAACAAGACCAACAAACTCTTGGACCTAAAAAAAAAAAAAGAGAGAGAGAGAGGATCTAAGTTAACAGAACCATAAACTAACAGAGAAGCATTACAACAGACAACAAAGAAATTCACAAATTTGTAAGGGAGCATTTTAAAGCCTTATTCCGTTAAGTTGGAAAATCTTTTAAAAGAATGTATTTCTAGATTCAGCCAAACCACTAAAAATAAACCAAGAAATCAAAAGCCTAAATAGACCCATAACAAACGAGGAGCTTGAAAAAGTAATAAGAAGCCATCTAACCTTCCAAAATGTCCAGGGCCAGATGGATTCACAGCAGAATTCTATCCGAGTTTTAAAGATCTATAGCCAGGAGGAGAAGGAGAAAAAGGAAGAGAAAGAAAAGAAAGAGTGTGACCATGCCTTCAAAACTCCATCAAAAAAGCCAGCACCACTCTAATACCCCAACTAGTTAGAGACACAACAGAAAAGAAAACTACAGGCCAATATTCCTGAAGAACATAGATTCAAAATGCTCAATGAAACACTTGCAAATAGAATACTGACATGCATTTAAAAAAAAAAAAAGATTACCCACCGTGATAAAGTTGGCTTTATCCCTAGACTTCAGGGAAAGTTACTACTTTCCACATAAATTACCTATCTATTTATTATTTATTTATTTATTTATTTATTTATTTATTTATTTATTTTTTATTATCTATTACCACATAAATGGACTTAAAGACAAAAATCACATGATCATCTCAATAAATGCAGAAAGAGCCTTTGGCAAAATCAGCATGACTTTATGATAAAAGCCCTAGAGAATGCAAGGTCAAAGAAAACACACCTCAATATAATAAAAGCAACACACGAGAAATCCACAGCCAACATCAGCCCAGGCAGAGGAAAGCTTGAAACAATCCCACTGATGTCAGGGATGAGACAGAGATGTCCACTATTTCCACTCCTTTTCAATGGGTCAGAGCGCTAGCTGGAGCAATAAGGCAAGAGAAGGAAACTAAAGAGATATAAACATGGAAAGAAGTCAAACTACTCCAATTTGTGGATGATATCAGAGATCCCAAAAATTCTACCAGAAAACTTCTAGAAATGATAAAATAAATTCAGTAATGTGGCCAGAGTCATAATGAGTTTTTCATGAATCAATAGCTTTTCTGTTCATCTACAACAATCATACAGAGATATGTATACAAACATACAGAGATCATGGATATATTCCCATTACCATAGCCTCAAAGAAACAAAATATCCAGGAAAAACCCTAACCGAGCAGGTGAAGGACCTCTATAATAAAAACTTTAAACCTCTGAAGAAAGAGATGGGCAAATACACAAGAAATAAAGAAACATCCCATGCCCTTTTATTAGTAGAATTAACATTGTGAGATGACCATTTAACCAAAAACTATTCACAAATTCAATGCAATCTCAATCAAAATTTCTATCTTGTTATTCATATAAATAGAAAAGGTATTTTAAGATTAATATGGATCCACAAAAGACCCCAGACAGACAAAACAATCCTGAGCAAAAAGAACAGTGCTATAGGGTTTACCATTCCAGATCTCAAGATACATTACAGAGACAAAGTAACAAGACAGTGTGATACTATAACAAAAACAGACACATAGACCAATGGAACAAAATCAAAGAGCAAAACATTAGTACATATAACTTTAGCCATTTAACATTTAACAAAGATATTGAAAATCAAATCTGGAGAAAAGAAAACATTTTTAACAAATGGTTCCTGTGGGAAGCGGCTCCACTCTCACCATTACAAACTGGCACTTGGCATAGGCATTGCTTGAGAGAAAAGACAACTCTATATATGGAGTTGTATGTGCTGAGAGGTGTGGTTACCCGATCACCCCACCTCGCATCATTGAGAGTGGCCAATTAGCAGTGACTTCGTGGCAGCTGCTGATAGGATCAAGGCAATGCTTATAAGGGGCTGCGGGAGCTGGGGAGGAAAGGAGAAAGGAGACAAGAGAAGGAGAGGAGAGAGAGAAGAAGCTCACTGTACAGGGATAGCTGAATAAACTGCTTGAAGAAGAACACGGTTGCCGTTGCCTTATTCCGCTGGTCGGACGTGGGTAGAGACAGGTTCCAGAAACTGGATGTCCATGTGCAGAAGAAAGAAAGCAGACCTGTATGTATCTCCTTGCACAAAAACTAATCCCAAAAAGATCAAAGACCTTAACTGAAAGCTGAAACACTGAAACTGCTAGAAGAAAAGATGGGCAGTGCAGGAAACATACAGGTGCAGGAAAGGACTTCCTGGATAGGACTCCATTTGTCCAAGAATCAAAGCGGACAATTGACAAGTAGGACTTTATAAAACTGAAAAGTCTCTGTGCAGCTAAAGAATCAACCAGGTATAGAGGAAGCCACAGAATGGAAGAGAACCTCTGCCATCTGTACATCCAACAGAGTATTAACATCCAGAATATATAAAGAACTCAAAACACAGAGTCAAACAAACAAACAAACAAAAACCAAACCACCCCTTCAAAAAGTGGGTCTGGGACTTGAACAGACAGTTCTCAAAGGAAGATGAAAAATGGCTAAGACATATCTTTTTAAAAATGTTTATTGTCATTAGCTGTAGGGAAAAGCAAATCAAATCAACTTTGAGATTTCATCTTGCTCCAGTCAGAATGGCAAAGATCAATGAATCAACCAACAACAAATGCTGTGGAGGGTGTGGGAGGAGAAACAATCCTTATTCATTGTTGGTGGGATTGCAAACTGATCCATCCACTCTAGAAATAAGTGGGGAGAATTCTCAAAAAGCTAAAATAAATCTACCATAAGACCCAACTATGCACCACTTCATGACATATGCTCAAAACACTTGACATCCTGCTCCACAGATTCTCCCTCCACCATGGTCACTGTGGCTCTTTTTACAATAACTAGGAGATGGAAACAACCTAATTGTCCTTTAACTGACAATTGGATATTTAAATGACCTATATATAAATTATGGAATATTATTCAATGATGAGGAAAAATGAAACCACGGAATTTGCTGGTCAGTGGCTGGAACTAGAAAGGATCATATTATTGGGGTTTGAATTAAAGTTATACGGGATATAATAAATTTGTGACATGGATAGAGGATCATCCAATATTGATATTCTTTAAGAAGGGAATTTGGAATGCTGCCAAATGAGGGAAGGAACACGGGAATGCCTGTGCCTTCCTCAGCTTCTAGAGACCAGTTAGGGTAAGAGATACTCCCGTACACCAGACATCTTTCTGAAGACAGACAGCATTGCTGTGCTTTATATAACCTTGTGCATGCTGCCTGTGAGGCAGGCTTCCCTGCACATCTGTATGCTGAACATCTGGAAGTTCACAACTCTGTTATCAACAGAGTCGTAATAAGAACAATAAGCCTTGTCAGGCAAACTGCACATAAGTGCTCCACTGCCCTCAGTCCCCTGGTTTCCCGCCTTATTTCTTTTGGCATTAATTATATTGAGTGACGTAACCTAGACCCATCAAGGAAGACACTGGTTGTTCTCTCTCATCTGAAGTTCCTAGCTTCAAACCTTCAGATGCCAGTACATATCCTGTAGTAACATCAGAAACTGAGAAAATGGACCATGGTGGCATGGGGTTGTGGGGAGCACTAGATAGGGAAATAGCAGGGTACAAGTGATCTGAGGGGGTAAATAGGAAAAATAGGGGCTGCTAACTAGACAGGGGGAAAGGAGACAGATACAGAAGGAGTGAGGAGGATAGGATAAGACTAAAGATATCTGAAGAGTCACAAGGCGCCATACTATTAACTATCTACCTAAAAATATCCATAGAGTGTAAGTCAATGTATAAGTATACATGACAGTTTAGATGAAACTTTCTCATCTAGACAGACAATGCTCCCTCCCTGCAAGACCCAAAGACCATCATCATCATCATCATCAACAACAACAACAACAATTAACACCAGGCACAAGAAGTCCTCTTTTGAGTTGGCTATGGTTGGGCAAGAGAATCTCCAAACATTATAAGCTGTTGTTAATGCCTTTGTTTGAGTCCCAGATGTGGAAGGCCTTATGGCTGAAGACACTGTGCTTCAGACACAAGACCCAGAGGCTCCTGAGCTCTCACTGACTTGTAGGCTTCCTCCCTGCGAACTTGCTTTCCCAACACCAGCAGTTTCACAAGGTTGTTTTGTGGTTGTTTATTTTTTTTATTTTATTTTATTTTATTTTTTTTTAGTTTTATAGGACAAAGAAAGTCGGGTTAGAAAGATGGCTCAGTGGTTAAGAGCATTGCCTGCTCTTCCAGAGGTCCTGAGTTCAATTCCAAGCAACCACATGGTGGTTCACAACCATCTGTAATGGGATCTGATTCCCTCTTCTGGTGTCTGAAGACAGCTACAGTGTACTTGTCATAAGATATAAAATAAGTAAATAAAATCTTTTTTTAAAAAAAGAGAAAGTGATAAACCAAGATAAGTTTAGAACACAGTGCCATTGGTGGGGACACCAGAGAGCAGTGGGATGGAGGAGCTCTTCCCTAGGCCCAAGATGCTCTCTTAGCTCTTGGATTGGTGGAAGCTAGTGTTCTGCTCAGTTGATAGCTTCAAATCAAAGAGATTTTTATTTATTATCACAAGGTGTTACTTCAGATACAGAATGGGCAGGAAATGGCTGCTCCTGAAGGCTAAAGGTAGCCCAGGATAGTGATTAGCCTCTGAACCTACAAAATGTCCAATCTCCCCACAGTACTGAGATTCCATCAGTCCACCATTCTCTGCAGACACAAAAGCTCCTCCCAGGAGTTCACTGTTCACATCCAGACACAGCTTCTTCTCAGAGTTTTTTGTTCACTTAGCTGCCCCAAGCATCTGCAGTGTCTCATGATGAATAGCTGGAAAACCAAAGTGTGATACACAAGAAACCAGAGTGGGAGGTTTTCTCCTCTCCACCAGATGGTGCTGTCGAGCAGTTTCCATAAGCATTCCAAGTTGGCCATTCATTATAACATACAGAGGCTAAGCCACATGTTCCGCAGTGTTTTCCTAAACTAACATGTTTTATGAATTTAGATAGACTTTTATGGGGCTCGTGTGACTTGTGGGTGGGCAAAATTTTGGTTCCTTTCTTAAACAATAAACAGAATGACTAGGTGGATATTAGTAATAGAATTTCAACAATCATCATGTGTTTGGCACATAACACACAGGCCGGAGGTTGACACCATATGTCTGCCTTTATGACTCCCCATCTTATTTTCTTTATTGTTTATTTTGAGACAGGTTTCTCACTGAAACTGGAGCTCACCGCTTGAGCAAGTCTAAGTGGCCAGTGAGCCCTGGAGAGTCTTAGCCTCTGCCTCGCAGCTATGCAGGTATGCACCACAATGCCCAGCGTTATGTGGGCACTGGGGACAAAGTTCAAACCCTCTTATTGCCCGGCAACATTTTACTGACTGAGCCAATGCCCTGTCCCATGTTCCCCATAAGGATTTTTTAAGAAAATGAGATGTGGTCTTTGTATCACAGACTAGATTCAAATTCATGATCCCCCTGCCTCAGTCTCCCAAATGCTGAGATTATAGGACAATGCATCCTGCCTAGCTTCTGATAGCCTTTCTCAGACTTAAAAAAAAAATCTGTATGCTAGATAAGTGTTAGATAAGTTATCCATCATCAAAGAAGAGTCTTTTTGTGGTGGACTGAAACTACAACAAAATGCACCAGTTTGTCAAAATGCAGAGAAGAACGGACTGTGAGGTGCAAAGCCACTGCTGACGTACCCATAGCACAGACCTTACACCCAAGACCCGAGGACCACGGAGCAAAAGGGGCTGGAAAGACTGCAGGAGCAGAGGACCAAGAAGCCTGCTGCAAGACTGAGTCTTCTAACTACGACAGGGAATCCATGCCCCTGAGGTCCAAACAACATGGCTGCTTAAACAATAGCCGATCAGTGGCTGACAAGCCAGGGTATGGGGATCACACGAGGCTCCACCCTTAGGTGACAAGTCAGGGTATGGGGATCACACGAGGCTCCACCCTTAGGTGAGGAGACTTCCCCAGCATGAGCACCCTTAGTTGTTAGTCAACCCCAAGTGATCAGCCCTAAAAAATCTATACATACAAGCAACCCTAAATGGGCTCAGCAGGTTTGATTATATCTATTCACACGTATACTTGTAAGAATAATAAAATAAGAGGCCATGAATTTGAAAGGGAGAGGAGGAAATAGAGGGGTCGGAGAGAGGATATGGAAACAGCGCGATTATATTCTAAAATGTTAACAACCTGACGTAAAACATACAAAGAATATTCAACATGAGGGTAGTAGGGTAGATGCAATGTAAACAGTACTTAGTGTATAGTTATGTAGTACTTATGTCCTTATGTAGTAAATAGTATATAGTTATATAGCACTTGTGTAGTAAATATAGTCCTGGACATTCTCAGCAAAACCAATAAAATCAATGTGGAAAAAAAACCAAAGAACATTCAAACACAGGGGGACATGTGTGAGATCTCTGTAATTTTCTTGTAGCACTTGCTCAGTCTTTAGAGTGATCACAGCAGGGTGAGGATTGTCGCCCAGGCCCATGCCTAGCGTCTGCCAGGCCCTTGATTTGATTCCAATGAACACACAGATGTACACATGCATTTGCATATGCGTGCACACACATGCTGGAGAGAGAGAATATAATACTGACATTTCAAATTGTAAAATTTGATTTATTATTCTTATATGACCCATGAAAAGATGGCTTTAAAATCTGGTCAAGAATTTACAAATAATTAACACTGGCATTTCTGGCTCTTTCTAAATAGATGATTTTTCTACTAGCCAATCAACTCAGGATTAGTTTCAGTGTATAATGCCCACGCTAGTGCAATGTAGCAATTCCAGCCTTAATAAAATTTGGCAATTAGTTCACTTGCTCTTGACTTAAGAGCCCCTGATTGGAAGGTGATTGGGTTTTGTAACTTGCTATACAATTGAGGCTTTTGGAGGGTTCAGTGAATTCCTGCTTTATTGGGGGGTATTAGTGGGATCCTACTGAGAAATGGCCATTGCATTTTATTTTCTAGATTAATCTCCAGTTTCCTCACCTTCTGCATGCTGACTACTCATTCTGCCTTTTAATTATTGTTGTTACTTTCTCCCAGAGTTGGGGTGAGAAAAATCAGGAAGTCATCATTTATACAGTCATCTGCCTAACCTACATCTCTTTACACGTGTTATAAACATCTGAGAGGA
Source organism: Arvicanthis niloticus (assembly GCF_011762505.2). Classification (NCBI taxonomy): domain Eukaryota; kingdom Metazoa; phylum Chordata; class Mammalia; order Rodentia; family Muridae; genus Arvicanthis; species Arvicanthis niloticus. The sequence continues at coordinate 8,841,534 of NC_047669.1, read as the reverse complement.
TGAGGAAGTCCAAAGAGATGAGAGAGCAGAGCTGCGGTGGTGATCGTACCTTCTCAAGGTCCATGAAGGAGAAGGGTGGTGAGCGGACACAGAAGCAGAGGTGCCAACGTTAGAGCTTGACTGCACTGGGCTGCTGTAGGTGAGCAGCATCAGGGGAAGGAAATGTGGGTGCATAAGCCCAAGCCACCCCTTCTTCCTTCCTCTACAGTTAACACCCTCACTACTCAGTGCCTTGCCTGGACATGGGGTGGCCAGAACTCTGAGCAGGACATGAACATCTGTTTGTTAAGCAGCTGACAGGCGAGATTGCTGTGACACAGAGAGCCCTTTCTTTATGCACAGAGGGGGCAGGCAGTTGCTATGAGTGAAGCCTTGTTTTGTCCTATCATAGCCCAGTTGTGTAGAACCTCTGTGTAGCACACCAGACAGAGCAGAGGGCTGTGCAGAGGACAAGAACCTCAAATGCTAGTGTGCCTCTCACCTTGTGTCATAGGTATCTTTTTGAGTTCCTGGCCATCTTGAACAACATAATGAATCCCCTACTCAAAAAAAAAAAAAAAAAAAAAAAAAAATCCCCATCCAAAGAGTCCATCCTGGAGGGAGACTCATTAAGACTTATTTAAGTAAACAAAAGTGACAAGACAAGGGAAGTAAACAATTTATAAGTCTCAGGAAGCTCCTGAACCTAAGAAAGAAGAATCACACAGTTTCAACCCTCAGGGTATAGAAGCAGTGATAGTTGCTTTGAAGAGGAGACTGGCCTGTGGAGCTGCCTGGAAGTCAGAGGAGGAGCTCCAGGAGCACCAAGGAGGCAGTTTATGTCTGTCATCACCCAGGCTAGGGTGGGCTTTTAGTGATTCCGCAGTCTTTGAGTCACCTATGTTTCTGTAAGTTAACTCCTCACTCATACTCCTGTATGTGATCCCAATATCAGTGGTTTTCCAAGTTGGACTTTGGTAGACTCCATTCTTTTCTTTGTATGCATATAAATATTTTGTTTGTGTGTATACGCACTATTTGCATTTGGTGTCCATGGAGGTCAGAAAGGAGCATCAGATCTCATGAAACTGGAGTTGTGAGCTACCACATGGGTGCCAGGAATTGAACCCAGATCTTCTGCAAAAGTGACAAATATCTTTACCACTAATCCATAGCTCTAGCGCTCAGAATAATTTCTTTGGCCATTTCTGAAATCTGGGGAAGGTGGAGTGTAATGGTATGTGCCTACAATCTAAGCACGTGGGACACTGGGGCAGAAAGATAAATATTCAAGGCTAATCTGATTGCTTCAGACAGCAAGACCTTGTCTCAAAACAAAACCAAGCAAAACCCTTAGGAAAGCACAATGAGCTTTCTGGTTGGTTTGTAGCTGGTCTTTGCTACTTTGTTCCTCTTTTTCCTACCCATTATCCCCCTGGTTTCACCACCTAACACTAGAGAAGAGAGAAACAGGGAGAGAGGAATTAGGAAAATCCAAGAATATAATTTCTTTCCTTCTGTTTTTGTTTTTGTTTTTATTTTTTCTTTTTTGATCAGTACTACTAGCAAATCACAACCAAGTCCCTCTGAATGAACAACAACCACCAACCCCATCTCTTAGGGGGCTGGGCCTCGAATTTATATACCCTCAGAAGAGTGCCCAGAATTCCAAATGTCATACAATTGCAGAAATTATCGTCTGCTGGCAAAACCATACCTCTGCTAGAGCACAAAGCAAATCATAGTCAGCTGCTGTGGGACAGTCTGAAGCAGCTCCGTGTCTTTACACCTGGGATTACAACACTTGTTCTGTTCCTTTTATTGAGGAGAGCACCTAAAAGTCTATGGATGTTACATTCACCTTGGATCCTTCCTTGGCAATCTCTCTAGTCCCCAGACTGGTAATTTGTAGAGAAGACACATTGCTTGTGCATTTGGAGCAGGAACTACCCATCTGGAGTTAGTTCACTGGTTGACTCTTTTGGTATACATTTCAGTTCCACTTGGTTTTGGTAAGTGTTTGGATCTATACTTGCTTTTTCCTGTTTTAGCTGGTTTTGGAGGATCGGTGATACTTGGCACTCAGATGTGGGGACTTGGGAAGGTGGATGATTTGTGATAGGGATAGCTAAAGCAATCCCATCTCATCTAGGGGGGCACACAGCCTCTGACCCCATGATTGGGTGCTCTGCATAGGTTTTGGGGGTAGCATCACCGACTGTAGATGTTATGATCTCCAAACTCACAAGCATGGGCATGCTGTTCTGCCATGGAAGGAGGGTTAGGGTACTGGAGTCAGCTAGTGTGCTAGCCCCTCACCTCAGAAGCAAGCATTTGATGGTGGTGGGAGGTAGGATGCCAGCATTGGCTGGGTCCCAGACTGTGACCGCAGAAACTGAGTTTTGGTTTTAAGTAGAGGAAAAATTGCAGGAGAGGCAATTGTGCATAGTTCAGCAAGTTGCTGGTCAAAGTTTGGTCTTACTGATCACTGTCTTGATTCTGGTTTTTTGAGGTTGTTCTATAAAGTCCTTGTTGATTGATGGGAGCAACCTGAGGCTCAGAGTGCAGCCTCATCACCATTTCAGAGAGAGGGCTGTCCTGAAAGTCTGTTCTGCATCTGGTATTCAAGGTGACGGCATCTTTGTGCCTTCAGCCTTGAAGAATGTGAAGGGTTAGGCATCCCCGGCTTTATACAGACATTCCTTGAATGATTGACTTGCCTGTAGAGCCAAGCAGGCATATGACCCAAAGTAACAGACATGGCTACAAAATGAAGGCAGAGATGGCAGACTCTTACCCTGTAGACGCTATGTTCGGTTCTACCTCTGAATCCCATGTTCCCAGAAATAAGACTCAGACTAAAAATATAGTTGCAAATACCTTGGCCATATAGATTGGCTCTTCTCTGACTAGAACCATGACTTAAGATAACCCATTTATTTTAACTTACATTTTGCCACGTGTCTGATTACCTGTGCTTGGTACCATGTATCTGTCCCCTCACCTCTTCACAGGCAGATCTCCCAGAAGCCTCTCTCCTCCAGGATGCCCCACCTCTCATTTCCTGCCAAAGTCATAGGCCATAGGCGTTTAAACTGACAGGGGATGCATCCAAACAATACACAAGATAGTCTCTTCATTATTCTATGCTTGATTTTGTGGGTCAAGGAAGGAGTTAACGTTGTCTTTCTTTCATCCTTTTTTTTTTTTTTTCATTCAGTAATGGTTTCTAAGGGAACCTTGTTTCCCCTTTGCTTATAAAGGGAGCATCGACCAGAGGGGAGAGCTCGTCAGTGACAGTTGAAGTTGAAATGTAAGTTGAAGGGTAAATAACATGGCTAGGGGTCCAGTGCCTGTGTACATGCTGAGGCAGCCTTCAAGGACAAGTTCTGAGAGCTGTGCTCCCTGGAAAAGGTCACATAAGAATGCTGTCTTCAGCCACCCAGAGCGCCCCAGTTCGGCTGGGTTCATAGCCTGAGGTAGGTGTGATGACGTGTAGCTTTGGCTCTTGCGGACCCCTAGGCTCTGGGAGGGGTCAGGTCAACAGCTTCCTCTTTTGCCCTACGACTTAAAGTTGAAAGATGCTTTCCGCTCTGAGCACTATTCTAAGTAGGTGTCTATAAACTCTGGCTACACTGGAAAATGAACCTGTAGGTAGAGTGTTGAAAAAATAATGACCTCCAGAGATTTTTGTGGAATGTTTGGCTTTAGATACGAAAAGAGCTGTGTGTGAAGTTTGAGAAGAATAAACAAGCCGCCAGGGTGGGGAATGAGTAGAGAAGAGAAGAGAAGAGAAGAGAAGAGAAGAGAAGAGAAGAGAAGAGAAGAGAAGAGAAGAGAAGAGAAGAGAAGAGAAGAGAAGAGAAGAGAAAGAGAGAGAGAGAGAGAAAGAGAAAGAGAAGGATGCAGCGCGTGTCTGATGCTCCGCGCATCGGAGGCAGAGCGAACAGGAAGGCCCTGGGTGGCTGAGGACAGTTGCAAGGGCTGATGGATGGGTCAGGGCTAACTGGGTTGCATCCCCCTGTGAGTAGAGGAAGATGATTCAGCTGGTGAGCAACCAGGGAGAAGCAGCACACATCCATCAGGCCCACAGGAAGCTTCCCTGGAGCCCAGGCTGAGGGAAGAGAGCGCGGGGCTCTGACAAACCCTGCCAGTGACTACAGAAACAGTTTGTTTCATTTCACTGCACAACGGCTTACATGGGCCACGATCTTTCCTTCCCCGGAAGAGCCCTGAAAGGCTTTTGGGCAACAGAGCAAGATTCCAGGCCATCCTTCTGTCCATCACCTCATCATCTAGCCCTATTCATTCCAGAACTACCCATTTTAGGGGCTCCATGATAGATGTTCCCTAGCCCGCATAGGATACTTTGCTTTAAAATTGCTTTGCTCTGTTTTTAAAGTTGTTCCGCATATTCCACAAGTTTAGATCACGAACCTGCCACCTTAAGATCTGGTCCCTCCAAGCTGAGCATATCTCACAGCCCGAAGAAGTCAGGCCAGATTCCTCTACAGTGCCCCCTTGCCTCACAGAGTTCAGAAGCTGTGCAGAACTGTAGTTCTGTAATCCCTGATTTAGGATTCTCCCCAGTACCTGGCTCATCCACATGCCTCCTCACGTAGCATTCCTAGACTAAATCCCTGCTGTGGAACTTCCAACCAACCTCTAAGAGAATATGAAATTCAGGTATTTCTTTGTTTGGGCAATTTCTTTCAAGGCTGTTCTCTGGGCCTTTCAACCTTGCCCCCTGTCTTCTTGTCCCCCATGTGTGCACCCCCATCAGGTATCTTTCTATATTTTGAGCTGCAGGGGAGAAGTTGGTATTGTGGGCCAGGCAACTTTAAGTCACAGGTTTGCTGGTGAAGCTGTAAGTGGAACCCAAATAAAGAGATGAGGGACGGGACCCAGTCTAGGCACAGGACGGCTGGATGGATGCTCTGCAGATCCAGATAGGTGAGCGAGAGGATGGTTAGTTCGGTGAGCTGAGTCGACAGAGGAGAGCCAACCAAGCTGAAGCTCCAGACAGTCGGGGAGGTCTTTGCCTGTCAATTTTTGATGCTCACACTTGAAGTCTGATAACAGGTTGGTAGGGACCATCACCACTATTTTACAGGTACAGGGAGTCTTAGAGCAGGACACAGCCTGTTCCCAGCATCTAAAATGTCCTTCAAGCTTCTGTATTCAGAAACTTGTTTGTTCTCTTCGCCTCGGAGAGAAATGTTTTCCTGTCTGTTTGTTTTTTCTAGTTTATATGTAACACACTGAGTCATAAAAGTAACTGTTTGCTGTGGTTCTGGTTTTGTGTAGGTTCTGTGCATACATTTTGTACAGTTTCACTCAAACTACCCTCAAGACAGGCATTATGAGTCCCACTTTACCAAGAAGTCCCTTAAGAGACTTGCCAAAGACACTGACTTAGCATAGTGTGTGTAGGTCTCATGGATGTGACTAGTTCTTCATGGCAAAACCTAACTGTTTTAATAACATAGAGTGTGGGCTAATGTTAGGGATGAAAGTGATTTGCTAAAACTCTATTTGTTCCTGACTCAGCAGCTTTGTTCTGTTTACAACATTTTATCGATCCATGACTCATTAATTTATTTAATAATCAATTAATTATCTTTGAAATTAATATATTTCAAAATGCAGTAATAAAAAAAAAACTATTAGAACATGTGAGCCAGCCTTGTCTTCTGTCCTTTTAATCTCCAGGCATAAAGTGTCCATTCTGTTGCCATCCTGGAGTAGAGACTGCCTCAGCACATTACCTGACAGCTAGCTACATTGCTAGCTAGCCAGGTCTGCACTGTGGGAATGGAACAACCAACAGTCCCTAGTAGGAGAGGAAGCATCAGGATCTTCAGCTGGTAGTTGGGTCTGCAGTCCTTCCTGCCTTTCCTGAGCTATACCCCATCTAGGGAGACGCTACAGCATCTAGGAAGAGGAGGGTTAAGAGCTGGAGATGTAGCATACCATGTGTAAGACCCAGGGTTCAAGCCCCAGTACCATAAAGAGTAGTGGGCAGGTGGGGGAGGTAATGAATGGAGTATTCCATGGTGCAGCCTCCATGAGGTCATTCATGTTGGGGTGGGACTTTGTAGTGATGCAGCTATTGGGGATGGGGAAGGTCACTCATTATAGTGGGGTTGGTGGTGTCTGGAGCTGGCTCTTCACCTCCATGAAACCTGCACCTACTGCTACGACTCCTGTAGCACAGAGTGTCCTGAGAGAGCATGGTGATTCGCCTCTCAGCAGAAGCAAGCCAGCAAGCGGCTCTCATCCATAGTTCTGGCCTCTGTTCATGCTCCTGCCCTGACTTCTCCCAGAGATTGACTGTGATCAGGACGCAGACGCCAAATAATCCCTCTCCTCCGCAAGTTGCTTTTGGTTGTGGGGTTTATCATAGCAATAGAAAGCAAGCTAAAACATCCATGCTTTTGGAAGTAACCCTCCCTGACTCGTGTAAATACTAGCAGTAAACTAATTTTCCAAGTTGGAACTTGGGGAATCACTTGTGTCTCTTGTTGGCATTCTCTCCAAGGTGAATAGACATTTAGAAAACCTAACACGCAGCCAATAATTGCTGTGTCTTTTAAAGTACCAATTGTTGGCACTCTCTTTGTTATTCTATCTCCTGAGTTGTAGCTGTAACAATCCAAATAAGAAATTAACTTATGAATAATTTGAAATGAACTTTGTCAGTTTAACCTACAGTATGATGCTATGTATTTGTATGATCCGACACAGTGCTCAACCACCCTCTCTATAATTTCTCAGAATGGTGTTTATCAGACGTTAACTCAGTCTCTCTGTGCTTAGCCTGTTGTTGTTGTTGTAATACCAACAAGAAGATCCATTTTATGGCATATGATATGATACATATTTATAAAAATTGATGTATGTTCACACAGTTAATACACACATAAATTATAGTACATGCAAAATTTCTGGGAAATTCAGAAAATCTGTTTTCTTCTTCTCTTTCTTCAGTACTAGGAGATCAAATTCAGAGTCTTGTACATGCTAGGCAATGCCCTATCACTGAGCAAGTACCAAGCCTGAATTGAAATTAATTACTATTAACGATCTTTAGTGTATTCCCTGGAGATTTGGGTCTGTAATTACCTCCTCTGCAAAAGAAATACTTTGGTTTCCTTATTTCTAATAATTAAGTTTATTATTTTATTTAAAATAATTACCATAGTTTGAGAACAATAGGTACCTTGAGAATAATAGGCATACACATTGAGAAAATCACGGTGTGTTTCATTAAAAATAAAATGGCCTGCTTTTAAGGTGCACTCTATGACACTGAGACTGGAAACCCAGTTGTGTAATGAAGCCTTAATTTTCTCTTTGAGACACTAGAGACAAAGTGGTTTAAAGGCAGTTTGAATCAAAAGAAGGGTTTAGAAAACCCATGGAACTTGGCAAAGTTCGAACATTTCGTCTTCATAGAATGTTATCAGGCTTACCTAACAGGGATTTGCTTCTTTAATGCTTGAGAAAATTTTCAAACCTGCAGAAAAGCTGAGATTTAGGGGTAGAGAGGTTACTACCAAGTGACCCGGTGACCAGCCTGTCATAGTGGTTCTTGTTTTATAACAAGCACCCACATGGCCACCAGAATTTACTTCCACCCACAGAATAACTGCAGTCTCTACCAGATGCCAAATGTAACTTACGTTCCTTTATACGCAGCCTTATTAAGTATATGTTTTCTTCTTGCTTTGGTTGCAACAATAATCTTATTCTGAAAAATTAGCTTTTTTCTTTTCTAATGTTCTAACCTAGTTTTGATCTTCATTTCATTTATGTACACTATGACTTCTTTTTTCCTATTCTTCACTTACTATCCCCTATTAAATATTTTGTTGAGGCTGGGCACACCTTTACGCCAGTACTCCCAGTAACCAGGAGGCAGAGACAGGAGGGTTTCTATGAGTTGAAGGCCAACCTGGTCTACAAAGTAAGTCTAAGACAGCCAGGGCTCTACAAAGAAACCCTGGCTTGAAAAAACTAACTAACAACTAACAACTAACTAACTAACTAACTAACTAACTAACTAACTAACTAACTATTTTTTGGTTGACTTTAGTTCCTTGTAATTATTATATTTAATTAATAAAGGCATTCTGAATGCTCTTCTTTTTCTCTTGATCATAAGTGTTTCTAATGATGTGGGGGTTGGGAGCGCTGGCCCTACAGTGAACCTGTGATACACAATGAATCTTGAATGATGCTCAAAGGCCAATGCATTAAATGCTTGTTCCTCAGCCTGTGACACTGCTGGGAAGCAGAGGGACATCTAGGAAGAGGTGGGGTCAGATGGAAGGAAGTGAGGTTGTTAGTGGAAAGCATATTAGAATTCTGACCTTTTCCCACGTCTTTTGCTTTCTGGCTATTAGAAAGTAAGCAGACCTTCTGGGCCAATTGCTCCCAACACAGCCCAGAGCAGCCAGCCCATGGACAGGGGACTGAAACTGTGAGCCAGATAAACCTTCCCTCCTTCAGGGTACAGGGTCTGAGTTTGAGCTTGAGGCCAGTCCAACTGTGGTGCGAGAATGAGCTCCTACATCTCCACACTGCAGCTTCCTCGAGTGTACAGTGGGGTGATTGCCATGGATGACTTTTGTCACAACTGTGAGGCAGTGTGAACATTTAACATAGTGCTTGGCACAGAGTGAGCTGCTAGCAGATGAGAGAACACATGCTATGTGTTTGCACTCCTAGTGCCTGCCTTTTAAGGAACACTCGGGAAGAAGGCATTTCTGGTGAGAAGCATGCTGAAGAAACTTTGGCACGGGGTGCTCTCGGAGAGAAGGGTAGGGGGAGTCTCTGACTCAGATTGACAGCTTAGGCCTTGCATAAGAAAGAAGGTACTATATAGACAGTTTTGTAGCTGTGAAACCTCAGACTCTGCTTCTAAGAATGTTCTTTGCCAATCAGCTATGATGCAAATGAAGTTCCAGGTAATTGTGGCTTCCTCTGTTTTCCCTTCACATCCATCGGATTCTCCAGCCTCTCAATTGTACCTCCCATCCCGCAATCCCTGTTCAATCCCAAGTGAATTCCCATTAAGCTCTAGTTAATACAATGATTGGGCTTTATTTGAGCTTACCTTGTGACATGATTTTAAGAGAATTAAGCTTAACTACTCATCAAATGTGCAAGCCATGCTACCAAACCTTTGAGGCTAGTCCTCAATGTTATTGTGACTTCTGCTTGTCTTTCGCACAGGACATTTTCTGTAAATTATAAAAGCATGGACATGTGTTCCTGCACACAGATCCTGTCCTTCCTGCTAAAACTCTAGATAATCCTGACTATTAAAAGCCAGCTCATCTATGGCTTGCCTGGATTCCTAATACACAGAGACAGCTGGTTCCTGGTGTCTGCCTTTAAGCCTGGGAGTGATTTGTTTGCAGTAGGCGTCTAGCACAGACCGCATTTCCTAAGGGCCATGACTCTGTCTGCTCCCTTTTATTGATCCCGTTATTGTACTCAACAGACCAGACCCAGCCCACCTCGTCTATCTTCCAGCGTGCTGGTTGATTTTTTGACAACTCGACACAGTCTAGGGTCATCTTGGAAAAGGGAACGTCAATTGAGGAGATTTCTCCACTAGATTGGCCTGTAGGAGAGTCTGTGGGGGCAACTTTTTCTTTTGTATTATTGCTATTCTTATTTTCTAATGGCAAAAATATTTTTCATGCAATATGTTCTGATTGTGGCTTCCCCTCCCTCCAGTTCCTCCCAGCTCCTCTGCACCTCTCCTGCCCTCAGCAACCCCAGCTCCTCCCACCTCCCCATCCGACCAACTCCACACCATTTCCCCGTCTTCTCTCTCTCTCTCAAACAAGTACCAAGTAAACCACAATAATGAAAAAGAGACCCAAGAAACACACACATACATACAGAAACAAAGCCTATACAAACACAAAATTGGAAGCCATAACGTGCAAGGAATGGATCAGTAAGACAAAAACATGCCCAAAATGATATAAGATGAAAATCTACAAAAACAAAAGACAGGAAAATACCATTGAGCTGGTTTCATGTTGGTCCTCTACCGGGGAGCACAGAGGCCGCCCCTAAGTGTGTGGTTAATATGCCCAGTGACTCCACTGGAGAAAGCTGCTTTTTCCTTTGCATGTGGATGTCAACTGCAGACAGCTTCTTGGTTAGGGGCGGAAACCAGTGTTCACTTTTCCTCTCAGCACTGGTACTCTATGTGGCCTGACCCTGCTCATGCTGCCACAGTCTCTGTAAGTTCATATGTGCATTGGTCCTGTTCAGTTTGGAAGACACTTTTGTAGGACAATTTCTTGATTAATGATTAACACAAAAGGGTCCAGAACTGTTAGTGGTGCCAACCAGGGCAGGTGGTTCTGGGCTGTACAAGAAAGCAGTCTGGGAAAGCCTAGGGGAGCAAGCCTGAAGGAAATACTTCTCCATGGCCTCTGCTTCCATTCCTGTTTTTAGGCTCCTGCCTTGAGTTTCTGCCTTGAGTTCCCTGTATGATAAGCTGTAAATAGGAAGAAATTTTCCTTGCATGTAGCTTTTGCTACCCCACCTAAGCTCCAGGAAGGGGCCAAGCTACCAGCCCCCACCCAGCTTCCCTTAAATTCACAGCTAAAACACACACACACACACACACACACACACACACACACACACACACACACTGCTCATTTTCAACTTGCCTTTTGACACAATTACTGGGTGCTACTATCTCCTGCCTGGAAAAGCATGCCCTTATCAATATTCTTACCTCTGCACCTCTCCACTTGCCCTAAACTTTAGTTTCTCAGTTACACCTAGTCCCTGCTAAACATCCCTGACCACCTGTCTGTAGGAGCAGCCATAGGCTATGAATCCACCAGAGATCTCACATGGCTGTTTGCCTTCTCTCTCCGAAGAATGGTAAACTCTCCTCTCCTCCCTTGCATCTCTGTGTCTGTGTGCTTGCCTCCAGGGACCTGTAAGTCCTGCCCATCCCTTCCACCCAGCAATCTGCCCATGGCTTCTTTCCTGACAGATCAAGAACCAATTGGGGGACCTTAGCATCAGAACTGCTCCTACAAATTCTTTTCATGTTGCTTCTGGTCATGGTGTTTTATCACATCAATGGAAAGTGAACTCAGACATCCAATTTCCCCATAACATGTGATTAGGTGGCAAACAAGTCAAGGCCACTGTCATTCTGATGGGGCAAATCTCTTATTCCTAGATTTTCTTTTCTTGACATTTGTTCAGAAAGTGGGAATACATGTTACATGAGATTTCATTTGCTTTTCCACCAGTGGGTTCTACTTTGGGGCAAGGAGTCTAGAAGACCACCACAGAAACTTAAGGTGCCCCTAACCCTTAGTTACTTATTGTGTTGGCCCTTGTTGCAGCCTTGTGGTCAGGAGAAGGAGGCACACTGAGGTAAGGCCTGGCTGGGTCCTTTTCTGTTATAGCTGGACAGGGCAGCATATACCTGTAATTCCAGCACACCTGAGGTTGAGGCAAGAGGCCATTCTGGGCTTCATAGTAAAACTATCAAAACAAAGAGAGAAGGAGAGGGAGGGGGAGAAGGACAGGGACAGGGAGAGGGACAGGGACAGGGAGGGGGAGGGAGAGGCGGAGAGGGAGAGGGTCTACCCTGATAAGCCGTGCAGGTAGAGGGTGAGAGGGACACTAGTGGGTCTGCGTGAAGTATGAGAGAGCATAAGCTAGACCCCCGTTTACACCTTCAGGCTAGAACAGTGACCTCAGAATCTAAAATCAAATTATATTTCCTTCTTTACCAGAAGAAGAGTCTTATGGACAAGTCTTTATGACCTTGGGCAAACAACCCCATGCCTTTCTGTATCTCCACTTTCCCTAGTGTTAAGAAGGGCATCATCACCTAACCAGGCCTTTCCACCCACACAACACGCTCTTTCAAATCACTTCAAAGCTCTTCACACTTTGAGCTTCCAGACAGGATCACACACATTTTGATGCCTTTGGGAGGTGGGGGAAGGGCAGGGAGCGGCAGCTTGTCCTTCCTGAATGTCACAACAGCTGGTGAGCCCGAGTTCCCACAAGAAATGGGGGACAGTCACTTGTCAGCAGCTCAAAGGGAAGAGCAGCTGCCAGTGTGGGAGAAAAGGCTTGGCCCAGTCCTGATTTTATGCAGGTAAAGCCCCCCCAGCTCTGGACAGGAGTGACAACCACACTCACTGACCACACTCAGGGTTTGGGTGGTAAGGAAACAAAACAAGAGAGTCGGCAATATCCTTGTGCCTTTGCTGTTGGGCAAGTCTGGGGCTCACTTTCCAGAAAGTCCTACAAGAAGCCTAATGCTGCATCATAGCCGTGGTGTTGGGAGCTGGTCCTCACTCCTGGCTTTTCATTCCTGATACTTTGGGGAGGGGTAAAAGAGAGGGACCCTGGGGAAGTTCTGGTTTTGGAGGCTATAATTCATCTCTTTCTTACTGGTTTTGAAATAGCAGTATCATATCTTTTAAGGAATATTTATCTTATTTAATGTGTGTGCACATGTGTAGGTTGCCCATGGAGACCAGGAGGCTGTTCTAAATTTTTTTTTTCTGTTCTGTGATAAACACTCAAGCCAGTAGCTTGAAGCAGAAACCAGCAGGGGAATGCATTATTGGATTGTTCCCAGGCCCCCATTCAGCTATTTCTTTCTTTCTTTTTTTTTTTTAGAAGTAAACATTTTATGTCCCTTCAGAACCTATTGATATGCATAGTTAATTTTATTACCTTTCCAATAATATACCATACTGAACATTTGATAACAATATAACTATGTGCCATAAGTTGATTCTCTCATGCACATATTTTATTTATCACCATTTTAAAAGTTTCCCAAAAGTCCTGGACTTACAACAAGTTTTTAGGTTACATTAAAATCTCCACTATGTCACTCAGTTTGATGTTTAGCCTAATAAAATATGGGACCAATTTATTAGACAGAAGAAAACAAAAGGCATAAAGAAGTTTGGTAGTTTATCATAACACGTATTGTTTGTATATTTGGTCTCTAATATAGTTTCAAGGGTTTTTTTTTATTGAAAATAGATTTTTTTTCATGTAATATATTTTGATTGTGGTTTTCCTTTTTTCTATTCCTCTCAGGTCCTTCTCATATCCTCTCCCATCTGGATCCACCCTCATTGTGTCTCCCTTAGAAAACAAATAAGCATCTAAGGAATGATATAATAAATACATGATAAGACAACAACAAACACAAGGAAGAGAGCCCAACACAAGGCACCGGAAACAGATAAAGATGTAGAAACCCATTCATTCACATACTCAGGAATCCCATAAAACACAAAACTGGAAGCCATAATATATACTCAAAGGGTAAGGTAAAAAATTAAAATAAAGTAAATGTAGGGAGAAAGGAAAAAGCCCTGACCTGACATTGAAATGAGGAACCTCTGGCTATTCCACTGAGTTCATTTTCTGTTGGCTCCCTCCTGCCCGGCATGCTGCCTACACTTAAGAGGAGTTTGTTTCCCCAGTGAGACTACCTTGGAGGAAACTAAATTTTTATTTGCAAGTGGTTATGGATTTGAGACAGCTTCTGGGTTAGGGATGGTGCATGTGTCCACTTCCTCTCTCAGCGCTGGAACACCATCAGTGCAGACCTGTGCAGGCCTGTGCATGCTGCCCCAGTGACTGTGAGCTCACACCTGCACTGATCCTTTTGTGTTTAGATGGCCTTGTTTACTTCGCGTCCTGTTCCCTCTGGCTCTTACACTCTTTCTGGCTCCTCTTCTGCTCATTCCCTGAGCCTTGAGGGGAGATATTTGATGGAGACCTCCCATTTATGGCCGGGTGTTTTAACCTCTCACTCTCTACATAGTGTATGTCTGTGAGTCTCTGTATTTATCCCCCCCCCACCCCCCTGCTGCAGGAAGACACTTTCCCTGACGATGGCTGAATGTCTCTGGAGTCCTTTTATTGCTACTTTCCTTTAGGAGAACATTACTATTTGGTCCTCCCTAGGTCTCCCCTAGGGCTATCTGGTCTCAGGTTCTTGGTCATCCAAGCAGTGTTGGGTATGGGTTCCATCTCCCGGAGTGAACCTTAAGTCAAACCAGACATTGGTTGGCTACTCCCACAAGCTTTATGTTGTGTTCTATTATAAAAGGCCAGGATATGTTTTGTAGAGCATGGTATGATGATGTGGGAGGGGTGACTCATGCTGGGGTATCCTTTCCCCTGAGGTACCAGCCATAGGACAGGTATAAAGTATAGAATAGAATTTAAGGCATGGGAAGGAAAGTTGAGAAGGGAATGAAGACAGAGAAAGACAGACAGACAGACAGACAGAAAGAGAGAGAGAGAGAGAGAGAGAGAGAGAGAGAGAGAGAGAGAGAGAATGAGAGACAGTGTAATCAGGAATACATGGAGAGAGAGGGGGAAGAAGAGGGGAGGGGAGAGAGGAAGAAAGGGGTCAGGGAGAGAAGAAAGTCAGAGACAGAAAAGGGGTACAGAGAGAGAGAGAGAGAGAAATAGAGAGAGAGAGAGAGAGAGAAAGGAAGGGCCAAACAGCCCCTTTTATAGCAAGCCAGGCCTATCTGGCTGTTACCGGATAACTGTTGGGTGGAGCCTAGAAGGAATGCTAACACTTTGTGCCACCATTGCACTAGCATATCCTGCAGAGAGGACTCCACTGTATATCAGAGGGCTTATAACTATGTTGGTGTTTACATTTCTCCTTTGCTAACATGCCAACCAGCTTCTGGTACCAAGAACACTGACCAGTAGGGGTGATGACTCTAGGTAGACACCAGTTCAACTTCTCCATGCTCCATCAGTTAGATAGGTGTCTCCTCCGGCGATGGTGCATTGCTGGGCTGTTTGGAGGTTCCTATGAGGCCCGAGACCTCTTTGGCCAGCAACTCAATTAGATGCAACTTGTTCCTTGTACTGGAAGCTTCATTTGGTAACAAGGAATGTTCATTTGGGGCTCCATTTTCTCCATTGATTGACAGGTTCATTTAGAACTTGCCTTTGCATATGTATGCATTTGGGGAAGCTTCTACTGTTTCAGGTCTCCTTACTACCACTCACATGACCCTTAATTTCAGCTAATTCTCCCCATATTCTTTCCTTCACTCTCCTCTTCCCTGTCCCTCCCTGCTTGATCCTCCTGTTCCCGCCCCTCACTCCCTTTCCCTGTCCATTTATAACTACCTATTCTATTTTCCCTTCCTAGGGAAAACCATATCCCACACTCCAGTCCCTTCCTCTGCTCCTAACCTCTATGGGTCTATGGATAGCAGCTACATTTTTATGTGGGCCAGGCACATCTGCTTAGGAATCATACCATTCACAGTGGGATGGGCTCTCCTGTATCAGTTAGCGATCAAGACAATGTCCCCAGGCCAAGCTGATGGCACAATCCCATTGAGGTTTATAAAAATCTAAGCCACCCAAGGAAAATGAAAGAATAGACTCAGTTTGACCTCAAAACGGAGAGAGCAACCTGTATTCCAAGAGAGCTTCGTATCCCCAAATACTAGGCACCTGGGGGTTCAAGGGAATGCTCTGGCCAGGTAAAAGAATCAGGATATGTCATTGGGAGTAGGAAGGGAGGAGGGCCTGGCTTTATCAGGCCCAGAGACTGCTCTTTTGGATAAACTGTTTTGTTGCTGTTGTTGTTTTCAAACCTTTAGGGTGGGAGTAAATCAGATTGCTTTTGTGATCTCAGGGATCCAGGGCATGGTATGGGTGTTGGCTGCTTCCCAGAATTCCACAGGTGACAGATTTCTTGATGACTTGGGCCTGATATTGATATTTCATGGCCCTGATATTGGCATGTATCTAGATTCCCTTAAGGTTGCTTCTTCCCAGATGTGTCAAGATTAACCACCACAGGGCACTGCACCCCTTGGAGAGTTAAAGTTAACTGGTGTTT
Source organism: Arvicanthis niloticus (assembly GCF_011762505.2). Lineage (NCBI taxonomy): Eukaryota > Metazoa > Chordata > Mammalia > Rodentia > Muridae > Arvicanthis > Arvicanthis niloticus. The sequence continues at coordinate 8,825,627 of NC_047669.1, read as the reverse complement.
GTGAGCGTCCCAGTGTGAGACCTGAACTCTGGTCCTCTGATGGAGCAATAAATGCTCTTATCTGCCGAGTCATCTCAGCTCCCAGCATCATATTTCTTTCCTGCCCCGTGACTCTCAGACCCCTGATCTTTGATGAGTGTTCACTCACATACCTACCATACCAAGCATTTCAATAATGGCGCTTCCTTGTCCATAGTCCCATGTATAAAAAATTGAGGACCAGTGGCCGGCGTGGATTCTTCAGCTCATTGTATTTTATTTCATTGATTTTTGTTGTTGTTGTTTCATCCTGAGACAGAGTCTCACTTTGTAGTCCAGACTCACCTCATATGGATTATGCAGCCTATGTGGACATGAGAGGGAGACCAGGCATCTGGAAGAGTCCAGAGCAGAGACGGGGGAGGAATAATATGGCCAGCAGACCGGACTTCACCAGAGCTATCTGCAAGAGAGAGAAGAATAGCTGGGGATAAAGAATAGAGGAAACGTTGTTGTATGATAATAACTCCATTCTTATTATAACACACCAGCTCCCAATAATCAAGACAGCCTTATCAATTTATTTAACAGCTTTAATACAATTACTGGGTGATTACCTCTAAGCTATTTTTTTAACACTAGACTGGCTGATATGTTTTGTAATGCAGCGGCATGATGTGGCCGAAGGGGGTGCTTTAGCAGGCCCATGCTGAGAAATACTCCTACCCATCAGACATGCGAAGGTCTAGTTTAAAATGAAGTTTATTTGGGACATGGGAAGGGGATGTAGAAGGGGAGTAGAGGCGAGGCAGAGAAAGAAAGGGGATGAAGAAGAACAGAAAAAGAGAGAGAAAGAGAGAGACAGAGAGAAGGAGAAAGAAGGGGTCTTCTGGGAACATGTAGAGTGGGGGAAGGAGAGGCAGAGATAGAAGGGAGGAGAAGGGAGAGGAGGAGAAGCGGAGGAGGAGGGAAAGGAGGAGAGGGAGAGAAGAGGGGTAGAAGAAGAGAAAGGAGATGGGTAAGGGTACAGAGAGAGAAAAGCACAAACAGTCTTTTTATATGTGAGCCAGGCTAGTACCTGGCTGTTGCTAGGTAACTGTTGGGTGGAGCCTAGAAGAAACCCTAACACTGGCTTTTTCCCAACTGTGTTCTCCAAGTTACTTGCTGTTTGAGTTTCCCTTGGTCTGTTTCTGCTCCATCAGCCTGTCCTCAGGATGCACTTTTCTCCCTTGGCCATGTGATCCTTATCTGTCCCATCTAATGTTGATCTTCTGCTTGCTCCATCTTCTTTCTCCTCTCTGTTAATCTCTCTCTCAGCCTGGGGGGGGGGATGTCCCTAGGACATCAGAAGGTTACCACAAACTGGTAACCGAAGCCCCACCCACTTCTATTCTTTCCAGTTAATTGGGTGCCAGCCACATTTATCTACCCAGTCAGAGAAGGTTTGTGAGCCAAGTTTATACAACATCATTTGGTGTAAAGTTTATACAACATCATATAGTGAGAATGTGCTCCTCTAGACTTCAACCAGATCTTAGGGGCCAGTATTTAGCATCGGAATACATTGCAGCACCAGACCAACCCCCAACAGAACAGGGAGAGAAGCAGGAGCAGAGCATAGAAGGAACTTAGCAAAGGTTTCTGATGAATGAGTAGCTGGGGAGGGAAGCTGGGAGCTGGAGAGAGTTAGGGTAGAAAAGGAGGTGTGAAGGGAAGCTAGCGTGGACATTGAAATATACAACAGGGACTTGTGATGTTGAAGGACTCAGGAGGCAGGCATGAGTTTGGATATGCTAATAGGTGCCACCTTTCTGCCAGGGGTAAGGAAAATAGATCCTTTTGGTAGATGTAGGGAACCAAACCCACAAAGATATGAATGAAAACCCGGTGCAGATTGACTGTCAACCTGGATCAGATTTCTGGGAGTCCAGTAACAGATGGTTTATTCCCAATGTATTTAAGCTTAGTACAATTTGAAAAAAAAAAAAAAGTTTCCTGGTACAATACAATCCCTGGTGCACAATGAAGCATAATTACCTTGAAACTCAATTTAGGCTATGTGTCATCTCTTCCAAGAAGATGAATTCTGGAGATATACTACCTGTATTAGCTTAGAGTCATTTGGGCTAATAGCCTCCTCTGGTCCTGGCTGTGAGATCTTGATATGGCCCAGCCCAACAGATAACGTGGATCACCAGGCTATTAACCAGTTCCAGTTCTCAGCTTTCTAGAAAGAAGAACAGGTTCTTCCTCTTTCCCACTGGAAAGACAATCCCATGTGCTTACCATTCCTGGTTTCTCAGGAGATCTGTGGGTACAAGGATCTCATGTTAGCCTCCCAATGGGAACCAGTTAGGAATACTAGCCTTTACCTGAGCACCAGAAAGCCTCCTGTGGCCCAGGCTGAGCTCATTTCTGGGTATTTGGACTGCCTCTTAGAGTTTGGAGAATTGAGAGTCCCAGCAGAAGTGCCCCAAGGTAGCTAGCTCCTCTTCCCCTCCCCTTCAAGGAAAAAATATATTTTATTCTGGCTTACACTTTTAGGGGGGGCTACAGTCCATCACTGTGGAGAAGTTATAGAAGCAGGGCATGAGGCTGGCACAGCAGTCAGGGAGGCTGCAGTGGCTCCTCTGCTCTTCACATATTGGCCAGGGCATTCTTTCTGCTGAAGTGCCCTTCAATGGATGATCATCGCCAGCTTCATCTCATTATCGGCTACAACTTTCCAATGCCTGTCTTGTGCCAGGAACAACACTGGGCATTTAGCAAGCATTTCTGTATTCTAGTACAGCAATTCCACAAAATCAATACTTCCAATACCGTACAGGTAAAAGAATGCTTGAGAGAGCATAATGACCTTGGCTAGGGACACCAGTTAGCAAGCGACAGATACAAGATTTGAACTCAGTTCTGACTTACTTCCAAGCTTCTGCTTTTTTTTTTGGTCTTCTGGGGCAACTCAGTCAGGAGTGCCCTGGCTTCCTCTAAAGCAGGAGTTAGCCTTTCAACAGCAGGGCATTTCACACACTTGGCTTTGATGCTTGCAAAGATCGGACCCAGTCCCAACCAGACTTGTTACATTGTTACTCCCCAGGATGACTTGTTACATTGTTACTCCCCAGGATGACTTGTTACATTATTACTCCCCAGGATGACTTGTTACATTGTTACTCCCCAGAATGACTTGTTACATTGCTACTCCCCCAGGATGACTTGTTACATTGTTACTCCCCAGGATGACTTGTTACATTGTTACTCCCCAGGATGACTTGTTACATTGTTACTCCCCAGGATGACTTGTTACTTGTTACTCCCCAGGATGATTCACTCCTTTGTTGAATTTTCATCCTCCTTCTGTGCTCCTTCATATTTACCCATCACCAGATTTATTTGGGATCTCAGACTCAAACTTAAGATATATCTGAATCATCTAATTAGGTTTGGCCAATTAAAAATTTAAATGTATTCATTGACAATTTTATATATGTACACAACATACTGTGGTCATATTTACCTGCATTACTCCCTCTTATCTTCCTCCCATTCCCTGTAAACTGAAGGAAAAAAAAATGAAATAAAAGGAGGAGGACATGACTCCTCAAGTATGGAGAAGATTTTTATATAGATGTAAGGGAGAAAGCAGGCAGAGAGTTCAAGCTCATCATGGCCGGCAGACTAAACAAGGTTGTGAGAGGAGAGACAGGGAGGGAGAGCGAGGGCTACTGACCAACAGAGGCAGCCTGTTAGGGGCCAGCTGACTGGTTTTTTCTTCTTTTCCTTAGTTAAACATAATGTTAGAATTTGATTTATTTCTATATTGTTCCTTATGGTGTTTTTCTCTATTTATGTTCCAAGCTTAAGGCCAACGTGGTTTTTTAACTTGGTCTTCCTCTATAATCTTGTGATTCACACATCATAAGTTGTTTACATTCTTTCATGATACGTGTGGGGAACTTTCTGACTATCAACCCACAACATGTACTTTTCCCATGATCATAAAAATATCTGCAAAATTCCCTTTTTTATGGTCACCTGATCACTTGCTATTAAAAAAAGGCTCCCCTGCTTTTAGTCCTGGCTGTTTCTCTTTCCTACGTCAGAGGAAATGGTAAGTTTGGCTCGGCTGTAAAATAACTTTTTTCCTTTGCAACATTTCAGTGGTTGCTCCTGGTTTTCAACAACATACACAACATAGCCTAAACCAAGAGACCAAGGACCAACAAAAACAAAATGGTTGAGTTATACAGGAATCAGGCTGGGGAAGGGGAAGCAGAAGCCCAGTTCTAGGAAGAAGAGGTTCAAGGCGAGGAGAGCTAGGAGGAGCCCCAAGTACTGAGGGATGCAGAGAGACCTGGGAGGAGTCCCAGGTACTGAGGGATGCTGGGAGAACTGGAAGGAGTCACACGGACTGAGGGGTACTAGGATAGCTAGCTGGCGCTTTGATAGTTAAAAGGCACCTCAGCTATTTGTCCCTGGTTTCTGAGACATAACAAAGCCCTCTTCTTCTTAACTCCACTACTTACTTTCATGATTTACTTACTGAGTTGAATTTTAATTGCTTGCATAAACAAGGCTTATGGGTCGGGCGGTGTGGGGGGTTATTTACTGGAGCTAAGTAACTTACCACTGGTTATAATACAAAAGAAAGTAACTCCCCACTCCCAATGGCACTAACTGCCAATAGCTCTCCGGGGGTGGGATGTGGGGTCATGACTCCCTTTCCCATCTATGATAGAATGGGTGGTGTTTGGTCTCAAGCCAGGAACAAACAACAAGCTGAGGTGTCCATTAATGTACCAGCTTGGACTCCCAGCATCCCTCAGTCCCTTCCAGCTGTTCTTCTTTATATAATCCAGCCATTTTGGTTATGCTGGCCCTTTTTGATCCCTTTGGTCTCTTGGCCTCCTGGTCTTCTGGCTCTTCTGCTTCTCTGCCCCCTCTCCTCACATGGCCTGGACTCTCCGAGGTGTCTCTGCCTCTGGGTGCCTCTGCCTGTTTTCTTCCTTAAGTCTATAGTAAGAACCTCCAGCCCGTAGGCGCACCCTTGACTTCCTTTCATTTCTCTTTTACTCGGATGGAATGATGGAGAGCTCCGTCCTGACCAGGTCATGTCCAGAGAGCCACAGCTGTTGTGGGCTCATGGTTGCAGAAGCCAAAAGAGAGCGTTCAGTAGCGTTCCCTCATATCTTTTGGCTTTTACATTCTCTTTCTTCCTCCTCCATGATGTTACCTGGGCCACAGACTGGGTGCTAATAAATGTCTTTAGGCCTGACAATCCTTTGTTTCCTGACTGCTCTTCCTAACACTTCTGCTCCCTAGAACCGAACCACCTTAAGTCTGGCTGATTTCATTTCCTCAGGATTACCACTCCTCCCCCCAATCAGGCTCCTTGGACTAGCAATTGCCTCATTTTGGCCTTGCCCCATTTACGGGGTCCTGGGGCTCTCCTATATATTAGCATATAAAATGCATATTTGACCCTAACAAACTCTCCTCTATTAGTCAGTTATTGAGACACAACAAGCTTCTTCACAACCTCCCTGGTTAACACAACATAAATTTATGGTCTCCCAGTGTTCTATGGGGTAGGAATCTAGGGTCAACCTTCTTGGTAAGAGGGCTCCATAAGGCTACCAGGACTGTGCTTTGGTCTGAGGATTCAAGTGGTCAAATCTGTTAAGTTTCAGTAGTTATTGTCAGACCTTCGTCCTTGCCAGCCATAGGGTCAATCATAATGGTCCCAGAATTGTTAGGGTCAGAGCCTGGAGCCTGGTAGGTCTGACAAGTTAGGCTTGGCCATCCATTTTAAATAAGCTAGCTAAACTGGGAATTAACATTGGGACCCAGAGAAAGGAGACTTACTCAGTGTTGGGAACACATAGTGTAAGGGTCCAAGAATTGCTGAAGGAAGACCCCAGACTCAAATAATATACAAAGACAAAGAGCATTTGTTCTGCAGAAACATCTAGCATGCAAGGGTTACCATTGTCTGAAATGGCAACCCATTGGAGTTCCTTTTATAACAGAACTGCTTAATTGTTTCTGAGATAAAGGAAGACTTTGAAAACTTAGGGCACATTCCAAGGGGTTACAGAAACTATTAACCGAAGGTCATAAAGAAGATATTTACCACAGGACCCCAGGTGCAAAACCAGGAGCTAAGATATTGACTGAATTTGTCTAAACAAAACTTCAAGGATGGCTTAGTTATTATGGTCTAAAACTTTTCCATGACCCTGCAAGCTAGTAACAATGGTGAAAGTTAAGCCAGATGATTGTTCCTAGTGTATATGCATGTAGACATTCTCTGTTATAACTTCTTATTCAGTTTATGACTGAATTTATGTGTAGACTTGCAGTGAGCTTTTTTCCCATGTGAGCACAGGCTCTGAGAGTCGTACGAGTGCAGAGAACAAAGGGCAGAGAGAAGTCCCACTTCCCTTTTCTCTACGGACTTCAACTTAGAGAAGCAGAATTCCCTGATGAGGTTTTACCTAGCCTCCCGGTGTTCTCACAAGAGCAACCTAGCCTCCAGCCCCAGAGCAACTCAGACAGGCAGATCAGCTTCGGGAGCAGAGTACCTTCCACCCAGGATAGATAGCAAATGGTCCATGGCCTAGTTTCTGAGTGGAGACAAAATGGGATATGAAAAATGAACTCAGTAGGAAGGAGGAGCAAGAGGTTCAGTGACTTTCTTGTCTACCACCGAGGTCTTGGCATGAGGTTTGGGTTTAAATAGAAATCCAGAGGCAGGCAGTCTTAGTCATAGTGTCCCTCTGTCTCATCATCTACCCATCAGTGTCTTAGCTCCAGTCTCACCTGCAAAGTCGTCAGAACTGTGAAACTGGTTGTGCTGGCTTTGGGCTTCAGTGTTTTCTAATTCTCAGTGGGAAGTTCCTGGGGAAATTGGATTTCTTGAGGGAACCATTGTTTCAGCCAAAAGGAAGGGCAAGATGTCCACAGGAGACTTTGTTTCTGCCAGGTACCCACTCCAGCAAGGCCACAGCTTCTCATCTTTCCTAAATAGTCCACCAACTGGGAATCAAACACTCAAATATACAAGCCGATGGGGACATTCCCATTCAAGTCCCTGCAGCCCCTGTCCTCACAGTACCGATTCCCTCTGATAAACACACTTGTTTACCCAGGTGCAGCATCATCCTCCTTCCTCAAAATGGACTTACAATTTGCTTGTACAATGTAGCCTCTCAGGGCAAGAGATGACCTGAAAAAAATCCTGTTTTATACAATATGGAGTCACTTAGGACAAGATACCACAAGATCTCAACAGGCTTCAAAGGATGTGCTCATTCTGGAGTCTTGAGATTTAAAAATCAGATGTTTTGGTTTTCCATACACTTCTGAATACTCAGTCATTTGCATGTGTGTGAGAGAGGAGGGGGAGAGGATATGTGTGCCTGTTTTGGGGATCCAATCCAGCTCTCCCCACATCTACCACTGAGCTACATCTCCAACACAGTCGTGAACATTTTGATGTGTCCCTTCGACAGTATTTGTCATGTGCCTCCAAAGCATCCAACTCAACACAATGCCAGGTGCTGGGAATAAAGGTACCTGATCAACTGCCTGAGGGAGCGCATGTAGGGACAGAGCTTTACTATTGCTGAGGAAGCTGGGAAGAGTGGCACAGGCCCGTACTCTCAGCTACATAAAAGTCTGAAGCAGGAGGATCTGTAAACCTGAGGGCTGCCTGTCTCCAATAGAAGATGCCAACAGGGCCGGGGGGGGGGGGGGAGAACTGTATGGTGAATACTTGTCTAGCATGACTGAGACTTTCAGCCTTCGGTCATGAAGATGGGATGGTTATGGTGATGATGATGGTGTCGATGATGATGATGATAACAACAGACAGTGAACTAGATAGACATGTGAGACAGCAACTGAGCTTGAAATAGATCCAACTAGAGTCAAGCAATCAAGACAAATGGTCAGAATGGGGAGGTACAAAGTCAGGAAGAAGGGAATGGCACACTTGCAGAAATAAAGCAATAAATAAAACAGGTCAGAGGGCCTGGGAGCCTCGAGAGGAGGTTCATTTCGAACAGTTGTTAGAGAACAATCTCTTCACAGCACCCTAGAGGGAGCCTGGGAGGAAGATAGTCTGTGGTTGGGAACCTTTGCGATACTGTAAGAGAATGGTCAGCGCCGGTCAGTTTCTGTCAACTTGACACAAGTTCAGCTCATCCATTCCTCAGGAAGAGGGGCCCTCAACTGAGAAAATGCCTCCAATCAGATTGGCTCTGTGCAAGTCTGTGGGAACATTTTCTTGATTAATGAATGAAGTGGGAAGGGCCCCTCTGGGCAAGTGGACCTGGGTTATAGAAGAAACCAGACTGAGCAAGCCAGTATGGAGCGTTCCTCCCGGGCGATGTTTCAGTTCCTGTCATAACTTCCTTTTCCGAGGGTCTATAACACGGAAGCTTAAGACATAGTAAGCCTTTCCACCCCAAGTCTCTTCTAGCCAGTGTTTTATTACAGTGGGAGAAAGACAGCCAGGGCAGAGATTAATACTGAGTATGTGCAGTGAGTGAGGTACAAGAGCAGGTGGCACAGGGAGGGGGTGGCCTCTGAGTCTAAAGATGCTGTTCTTACCTCAGCACTGGAGCGGATGATGAGTCCACGCTGTGCTGATGGCCTTGCTGCACAGACTCCTTCCTTCCTTCCTTCCTTCCTTCCTTCCTTCCTTCCTTCCTTCCTTCCTTGTGGGCGCCTCCCAGTTTAGTGGCACTGCATTTGGAGACTGTGGCCCCATGGCATCCCCGTGATTGTGTTGATACAACTTGTAGACAGATTGCTGGGAGCTTATTTATAACCATGATGTATGGTTGCTTGGCCTGTTAAGTAACCAAAGCCTGTTTTCTAAAGACTCAGCTTTTGAAGTGTCTAGAGGGTTGCTGTGCAAAGACAGCTTACGTTAATAATAGACAGATAGGCACAGAGTGACGGAAACTAAATGCCCAGCCATTCACATGTGAACCTAAAGGTTCTAACTGTAAGGCTAAACCAAGTGGGCAAGTCACAGCCACTGTCAAGGAAGCTCTTTGAGCGTTGAGTGTCTGGCATCTTAGGTCTTTGAATCATATACAGTTTGGCTATGAACAGTCCCATTACACACACACACACACACACACACACACACACACACACACAACTGCACCAGTATGCTTCCTAATTAGTGGGATCGTGTAGTTCAGTCTGTACTAAAAGCAAGTGGGGTTGCTTGTGTACATGATACAGCTAGCAATAGAGTTTATAGGATGGAGGAGAAAGACAGATTAAAGCAGATGGAGATAGAGAGTGACTCAGCTGTTAAGACCTGGGTTCAATTCCCAGCAGGGATGTGGCAGCTCACAACTGTCTGTAACTACAAGATCTGATACCCTCACAGACATAGATGTAGGCAAAACATCAATGCACATAAAATAAAAATAAATTAATTTAAAAAATTGGTTGGCCGGGCTAGAGCGATGGCTCAGTGGTTAAGAGCACTGGCTGCTCTTCCAGAGGACCTGAGTTCAATTCCCAGCAGTGAGCGGCTTACCGGATGGACACTTGGGAGGCAGGTAAAGAATGACGTCTTGTGTTTACTTCAGTTTCAACGTTAGGTTAGTGGGAAGCCAGAATTTGTCACTTAAAACGAACAGTTGTTGAAAACAGCTTTTGCCGTCTGAGTTTTCCTCAGTCCCTGACACATGAAGATTTCACAGAGTCAGACATATGCGAATTAGATTTTCCTTCCTAAGCCAAGGTTAAATAAAAGGGAAAATTATGAAAGATTGCTTATGGCAGCAAAGAGTTTTGAGGGCTTGAGGATGAATTTCGTTTAAAACCAGGATAGATCTCATTGCCTAACAGGAAGGGGATAAAGCAAAGGGAAGAGAGATCTGAGGAAAGCACGTTCCAGCCTAGCATTTGTGCTGAGAGGTTCTGTTCCCGACCCTCTGCAATTACAGGCATTTTCCTGGGCCGGGAGTAGCATTTGGCAAGGAAGCAGAGGGAGGGCGTTCCGTCCTTTAGACTGGGTACTGGCCCGCGTGGTGGGGGGAGCCAATTCCTTGCTTCCTTGCACTGCTCTCGGAACGAAAGATTCGTTTTCTTTTCTCTGGTTCAGCCTGAGATGGAAAACCCATTTGAAGCAAGTTGTGGCCAGCAGGGAAGACTAACAAGCAGACTGGGGGAAGTGGGAAGGGGAGCTGCAGCCTGGGCAGCCACACCCATTGGCCAGACTGGGCCACACGTCATTCTGTGTACCCACATCCGTGTCAACTCCACACATACAGTTCATGCATAAACTCATTACGCCACTCCAGCCCACCATACGGCCACACACAACCGATGCAGCGATGCAGTTAATCACGCTCACGCACTGGGGCGTACACACACATACACACACACACACACACACACACACACACGACTGTGCAACTGGCGTGTAACGTCTATGGCCACACAGACGTTGCAAGCCACTCAGTGCATCCCCACACACGTATCTAGATAGAAACCTAACACATCCTCCCACCCTGGCTGCCCCACGCCCCACACTCAAGACTAGTTCCAGGCGGCTGGCTCTGGGAAGAACCCGGGAGGTCTCAGGTCACCGCCGGCTACCACAGGAGGCTTCAGGACCGCCGCGGGGCGAGTGTGTGCCCCGCAGGACGCCACGGCCCGACGGGGAGGGAGTGCCAAGAGCCAGGCTAGACCCTGTGCCTAAAGGCTGCGGGAGAAGGCTGGGCTGTAGCCAGAGCTACGCCCCCCACCTCCCAACCCGAGGGCATGCGGGACGTGCGCCGACCGTCCTCGCGGCCCTCCCTCCGCTTCGAGGGGCGTGTGGGACCGACTGGCGGGGTTCCGAGGCGACGCGCACAGCGCCACCGCTAGGGGATGGGCTCGCAAAGGGGCGCGGCAGTCTAAGTGTGCGCGTGCGCGTGCAGGCGTGGCAGCCCGAGTGGGGAGGAGGGAGCAGGGAGGACGAAAGAGAGAGACAGGAGGAGGGAGCTGAGAGGAGGGAGGAGAGGAGAGGAGAAAGACGGGAGGAGGGAGCAGGGCGCAGAAGGGACCAGGGCGCGGGGAGGCGGCAGGCCGGGCCCGGTCGCTGCTCCCTCCCCGGGCGGCTCCTCCGCCAGCGGGTGCTCGCCTCTCCTGCAGCCCGCAGCCCGCCCGCTCCCTGCCCACCCCGCGCCTCTGCTCTGTCCCGGGCTCCGGGCCCCGCTCGTCACCGGGAGAGATGAGTGCGGCCACGGCGCCCGAGCGCGGCTGGAAGAGCGAGAAAGTGGACGAGGCTCAGGCCCTGGCGCGGAGCTGCGCCGCCCGCAGACCCGACTTCCAGCCGTGCGACGGGCTGTCCATCTGTGCCACGCACAGCCACGGCAAGTGCTTCAAGCTGCACTGGTGCTGTCACCTGGGATGGTGTCACTGTAAGTGGAGCCTCGTCGGCCTGCGGTCGCCCGCCTGCGGCCCGGCGCAGCCCGGACGACGGGAGGAAATCCCGGGGGAGCCTAGCTGTAGTCACAAAAGGGCACCTTCCTACCCACGGGAGCCTGGGTCTGGCTTTCTTTGCCTTTCTTTTATATACTTGCTTGGTGGCAGAGCCTCCAGAGCAAACGCGCGCCAGCAGGGTAGCCTTTTCAGCGGCGGGGGTGGGCATGGACATGCCCCTTTCACTTTCTTGTCTGTCCTTCCTGGCTGCTGTTGAACAGAAAGAGCCCGAGGTCCTTGTGATTTTCATTTATTTATCGTATTCAGACTGAGAAGGAAAGTATGAAGAATGGCTTCTAAGAAGTTAAAAAGAACAGTTTGAAGAGCAAACTCCTTAGACACCCAGTTAGAACGTTTGAGCCAAGCCAGGACTAGTCTAGTTCTAGGCCCTTTGTATTTATCCTGAGAGTTTTAAATAGATTAAACTTAAACGGCGATTTAATCAGAATCCCACAATTTGATTACTTCATGGCATTTAGCTTAATCTGACTGCTGAATCATTTCTTTTTAGAAACATTCTAAAGTCCGTTTCCACATAATCTTAGATTAAGAGGGCTTTGGAGTGCGTAAGACCCGTTTTCCAAGTGATCCTCAATCAACTTTTTTTTTCCTGTTATTTAGGAGGAAATGGTTTACAAGGAGAGATGCAATATGTAACAAATCTTTATTTGCTTTTAATTGAGAATATTTGACTAAGTTGAATTTAATAAATTAAAGGATAGAAAGTCCTTGCCTTTTCCTTATAAATTCAAGGTACATGGAGACCGAATATTGATTTTGTTGTTTCCTCTGCTGAGGAGGCCAAACAGAATGTTCTTGCTTCTCACCAAGAGTGTGGCTTCAGAGTAGGAAGTGTGGGAGCTAGCGTACACACGCTCGGGTGGATTTAATGGGAGCCCACCTCCTGCAGAAGTCCCATCCGAACGGTGGGATGCAGAGACAAGATGGCCCCAGCCATTGCCTTTCTTGCTTTCCTTTCCAGGTAGAGTTGACTCCTGGGAAGTGTGCATCTAGTCAGACAGACTGCTCCTCATTAATGAACCTTGATTCTCACAATGTCTCCCTTACAAGGAGATGAACCCGAACTTACTACATTCTTTCCTCTGTTCTTACGTGTACCTTATGAAATCGCGTGTGTCCGTGGGTGGGTGTGCGAATGTGTGCACGTGCATATGAGCCATGACTCACGTGTGGAGATCAGAGGACAACTTGGTGTGATTTGGGGGATCTGACTTAGGTTGCAGGCTTATGGGGCGAATATCTTCAACTCATGAAACCGTCTTGCTGTGTCTCTTCTTACAATATCTTATACAGCACTCTAATTTTTCAGCCAAATTATGGCTGCCTCAACTCTTTGGATATGCATATTTAAATATACTAAGAATTTCTTGCATATGGGCCATTCTTTCTCTGGATCCCTGGCTATTCTCGAGGGAGGGAGACTTTCCAAAACAGGTTTGAACTTGATGTGCATTGACTGGCTGAGTAGACATGGCCATAATTTTCCACTGAGGCCGTAGTTTTGACCTGTTTCTGAGCTACCATTGCCTTCTGTGCTTCCTCTTACAGGACAGCACTCATGTTCCTAACCATCAGGGTTGTTTGGTTCTGGACACATGTGCTAGGGTTAGATGCGGAGCCCCTAAGTTCTGGGCTGGCCAGTGTGGAGCAAGCCGTCATCTCTCATCTTTGAGGTGCCTGCCGCTCTGCCTTCTCCCTTCCTGTACCTCATCATATCAAGCTTGCCTCGGCTCCTCAGACTGAGCTGTCTGTCTGCTAAAGCCACTATATAAGCTTTTAAAACTGTGCCAATTGATCCACGGCTCGCCCTTCTCAAAGCTGTAGTGTGGTTTTGGAGGCAAGCACTGATCCCTTAAGACGGCTTCCTGCTACCTGTTATTTGAGGAGAATGGGTCCATTTTTCGAAGTCACTGATTTTAGTCTTGGCTCTCTTATCGGGCGTGCATAGGTTCTGTATCTTTTCATGTGTGTATTATTCCTCCTGTGTTCATGTCACTGTGCCTTTAGTAGACATCCGTCTCTTCACTCTAGTTATTGGTAAGGTGTCATAGAGCAGAAGGCCGGAGTCCTGAAGCCTGCCCGTGGCCCTGCCCTTGAAGCGGATGGAAGTTCATTAAGGAACGCTTGTAAAGGCTGTTCTGCAGTTACCTGGTTGCCCAGTGCACGGTTTTCCATCTTGTGTTGTTATGTCCCTCTGGGTAAATGAGAACATGGCTAACTACACTGCTGCAGTCCCACCGACACAGGGATTGCTGCCGACTCTTGAGCTGTGCTCCGTCAATGTGCAATCCTCTTCAAAAAAAAGAAGCAAGGCTGAGCTCAGATAACTCAGATTGGTTTCACAGTGCTTACTGTTTTCTTCTCATATAACCGAAATTTAGGAAAGGATCGCTAAATCAGCTATACTGATGTTGGTAGTTCTTCATGATTTCTCTCTCTCTCTCTCTCTCTCTCTCTCTCTCTCTCTCTCTGGGTGTGTGTGTGCATGTTAAGTATATGTAGTATCTGTACATTTGTTTGTGTGTGAGGGATGGTGTGTGTGTGTAGTGTCTGCTTACATATGTGTATATGTGTGTGTATATATGTGTGTATGTGTAGTATCCATATGTATGTGCAATGTGTATGTGTGTACATAGTGTGTACTTGTATGTGAGTGAGGGTGTATGTGTAGTGTCTTTTGTGTGTGTACATACATGTGGATGTGTGATTGTGTATGTGTGGTGTCTCTGTGTATGCATATGTGTACACAATGTTTATGTCTGTACATATGTGTGTGTACATACAGGGTGTATGTGAGTCCCTGGGTCTGTCTTCCACTTTCTATCTTTTTTGAGTCAGGGTCTCTGTCGTCTGCAGACTGGCAGGTCTGTGTCACGGTAGGAGTACTAAGGCTGCAGCCACGGGCGTCCATGCTTGGCTTTAATGTGTGACTGCAGATCTAAACTGGGGTCTTCTCACTTGCATGGCAGGAACTTTGCTTGCTGAGCTGTGTCCTCAGACCTTCATTCTTCCTCGCTGTGCCAGGCTCCCACTCCTGCCCTGTGCTTCCTGCACTGGCAGCGGTTCAAGGGTCTCATTCATGAGCAGCTGTGGCACTCAAAGCTGCCAGGTGTGCTATTTCTGTCTCCTAACTTGGTCGGGTATCAATTCTTACCACCTTTTTACCAAAATACATTTTTTTTAAACTTGAGTAGAATCAGTTAATATATCTGAGAACCATTTTCTGGCAGGATTCTTTGAATCTGTTGTATGTAGCTTATATATTCTCTCTCCATGAGATGTTACAGAAACAGAATACAATATGAATAAAGCTGGGACTCACCCTTTAAACAGAGTCTAAGGCGCTATTGGTTTGCTTATTGCAGCTGAGAAAGCAGAATTGGCGGCTATCCCATCATCCTTAGAGTTCCAGAACAACTAAACAAGTTCAGTATATGTGATGGATATTAAAACTGCTGTCCATAACCATATAAAATAGAAGAAACTGAAATATGTCTATGCTTACAGAAGACATATAAAATATACACTCATGGGCGCATTCTTGCATAGTTAGTGTTTGGATAATGGGTAGATTTGTGGAATAAAGTAGAGTTCTTAAGGTGTTAGCTAACCTTGTCCTGGTAAGAATGATATTGAGTTGAATGAATGAATGAATGAATGAATGAATGAATGTTTCTAAGGTGTGTTTTGAGAGGGGGAGAAAAAGGCATGGCTTAGCCACAGAAGGGAGATGGGAGAGAGTCAATCATATAAAGGTATTTGAAAGTAGACTTTCTTCCCCGAGTCTACAGTTATTTAGAAGGAAAAAGAAACTAGAGATGGATATAGGTGGTGAATCTGAGAGGTGTTTGAGGAGACAGATATGGCGTGAGAAGACGGGGTGAGGGTAGGAATGGGAGCTTATTAAGAACAACTTGTAGGCTTTTTTCCTTTACACCTGAGGTGCATGGAGCTCAAGTGAGACGGGGAGGGTGGTCCTGAAGCCAGGTTTGCTTTTGCTGAGTGCATGCTGTCTTAGTCATCATATAATAACATCAGTAAGCAACTGCACGCGGCGTTCAGGATCTCAGAGGGAGAGATCTGGGCTGGAGATTGTATGGAAGTTTTCTGTTTACTTCTAGGTTGCCCTTGGAGCCATGGTGAGATGTGATATCACCAAGAACAAGAGGACAGTTTGAGGAATAAAGGAAAACCTTAGGCGTGCTCTTTAGAGCAGCGTTGAGAGTCAATGCACGAGGACAAAGTGCCAGAGAGCCTGAGATGAGGAGAGAAGAAACGTCTTCAGAGTAGAGTGCTGGGGGGACCAAGGGCAGTGAGTGCAGAAACAAGACGCTATAAGACAAAGCCAGTATTCTTAGATATAGCTGGTTACACTCGTGATTTCTCTTCTGCTGAAGAAGAGGATGGAATCATTACTTCGGGAGTGTGCTGAAGTATTAGTCAAAGCAATTGGAGATGGATTCTTCAAGGGAAAAGGACAGCAGAGTCCCGGGAGCTAAGTCCTGGGACACAGAGATGATTGTTCACATTGGCTCAGTGATCACTTTGTGACAAACGAAAGTGACTATACTGAGCATATTCTTGGCTATTGATGTTATTACATCCATTTTAAAGCTGACAAAGAAGACCTAGCAAAATCAAGTCACTTCCCCCACAGGCATATAGCTAGTCAGCAATAGAGCGTGTATCTGGATCCAGGTGTGCCTGATGCTGGCATATTGACTCAGAACCCAAACAGAGGGATTTAAAGTTAATGAGCAGAGCCAACAGCTCTCGGGTCCATTAGAGCCATCGATGGAGAAAGTGCTTTAGGAACCGGCAAAGTGTCATTTACAGTAATGAAATCCAGAAGCATGAGAGCTGTAAAGAGGTCACTGGATTTGGAGAATAAGATTCAAGCGAAGGGTTATGAAAGAGAAAGTGATCGGAAGGTGTCAGGCGGGGTTGAGTGGGTGTGCATGATATGATGTAGGTGCCACTAGCAGAACTGAGAGTTGACTTCATAAAGTCACACAATAGATGAGCTCCATTTCCTGCAGAATGCATCTCAGCAGATGTCTGTTCCTTTCTGGTTGAAAGCAGTCAGAGTGGCACTTGATGTCACCTAAGATGATATTAGCATATCTAAAGAAAGACTGTCTAGGAGAAGGATGGAGACAGAGAGGCTGGGCTGGAAGTGTTTTTCAGGACCTTGCCTGATGGGTGGGAAGCCTGGTCTTCTAGCAAGGCTATCTGAAGCACTTGGGTATAGTTCAATGCCTATGTATCAGTTTCCTACACAGAGATAAAGAGCTGGTTAGAGAAGTCAGCTGTTAAAACTTCCAGGCAAATATGCTTGTTAGTGAGTTAACATTGCAGTCTTTGTGTTAGTCTAGTTTTCTCTTTTCCCATTTCTCTAAGGAATCTCAGTGTCTTTTTAATGTCCCCGGGCAATGCCCATCTGCTTCTCCTAAAGGATAGCTCTGTCATTCCTGTAACTGTAGCTACAGAGAATATACTCAAGAAGGTGATAGCAAAACATAGCAGAGAAGAAGGTAGAACTGACTAGTCAACTTCTCAGCTGTATTTCTTGGTAAGATTCAAGGTCCTGACCTTGGCGGGTGCAGGTGTCAAGGGGAGATGTGGACTGATGTTCTGGGCGAGTCCATTTTGAGTTGTCAGAGCTGGAGAAAGCTGATAGCTGTCCTCACATCAAACTTGTGCTCAGGAATGTGTCGACCCCACTAATAGCATAAAATGGGATGCTTATCTACACATGCTGAAGTCTTTCTGTATGAGTCTCTGTGTTAGCTCACTCGCTGCAAAGAGAGAACTGAGCAGCGCTGAGAAGAACAACCTAAACATAAATATTTAGCAGACAGTTTGATACCATGTTCAGTTAATAAAACAACACAAGGAGGATCTTCCTTAGGGCCTCTGACATCTGTGTTCTGACAGGGTTTATATTACTGTGATAAAATACTCTGACGAAAGTCTGGTTTGAATGGGATGTCACCTGCAAGCCTCAGGCATTTGAATACTTGGTCCTCAGTTGGTGGTTGTTGTCTGGGGAGGATCAGGAAGTGTGTTGTTGGGGACTGGGCTTTGAGGCTTCAAAAGACACTTGCCATTTTGAGTTAGCTTTCTGAACTTCCTGTTTGTGGCTTGAGATGTGTGATCTCTGAGCTGTTCATTCCCCCACGCCTTTGTTCAACTATCGTAGACTCTAACCTTCTGGAGCCATGTGCCCAACGACGTGCTTCATTTTATAACTTGTCTTTGTCATTGGGCTTCACAGCAACAGAAAAGTAGCTGACGCAAAAAGCAACTGAGGCAGGAAGAATTAATTTTAGCTCCTAGTTCACGGCATAGTCCATCACGGCAGGGAAGTCGGGGGTGGGGGTATTAGAACAGCTGTTAGATTACATCTAAAATAAGGAGAAAGGAGCAATGAATGCATGTTGTATTCAACTATGTTTCTCAAATTTATATAGTCCAGAATGTACCCGCCAGTGTTCCCACTCACAGTTAAAATGAGTCTTCCTACATCAATTAATGTAACCAAAATAATCCCCAATCGGCATGTCCAAAGGTCCATCTCCCAGATGATGTTAGATTCTGCCAAGTTGAAAATTAATATCACATAGTATGAGGTATGCATTCCCTCCCATGGGCCTCCAATTTAATTACAACGTGATTAGTTACTCCATAACTGTCATGCTGTTATTACATAGGTGAGCACATCTTGCCTGGCAGGTCAGTATTTTAATACATAGGTGTCACAACTGGGTAAGACCGTTGATGACTTTTCTCTGACAGCAGCCTACGTAGAACCTTCTGGCATTATGAAAGCTAGCTATCAGGGCTGAAGCTTCCATCTGGTTTCCAGTGTGATTTGTCTATGTCCTGTAACCAAGATGTGTGGTGCCTTCAGCAATCTGGTCTCACTGTTAAGTTCTCATGGGCAAACCAATGTTGGCAATAGCCAGTGTTGTTTTGAGGACTTCTTGGGCCGGCATAGCCGATTTTCCATAGGGCACTATTATACACCTGGCACTAGTGACTCAGGACTTTCTTGGGAAGCATTATCTATCCATGCTGGGTAATTCTAGTCAACCTTTTTTTTTTCTCAGTGCTTTTTTTTTTGTGTGTGTGTCTCACTATATAACTGTGGTTGTTCTGGTACTTGCTATGTAGAACATGCTGGCTGCAAACTCACCACAGTTGGCTTTAAACTGTATTTTTAAGTTAGTTTTCAGATTAGGTTTCTGTGTGAGTTTCTCACACATCCTTATTTTGGCTAACTCTCCCAATCTTTCCCATACTCCCATGTCTATACCAGCTTCATTATTTCCTGTCACAGTATTCCTTCCCTGTACCATGTACCTCATGTGTTCTGCTGTCCCCTCTCCCCTGAGGCCCCCTTCCCTATCCCCAACAGTGGTCCCTTTCTAGAGGCTTCCTGGCCTCCTAGGGTCACTTCAAGGTAAACACACAAATCTAAAATTTGAAGTCTAGGGTCTGTATCTGAATGAAAACATGGAATTTGTCTTTCCACACTGTGTGTCCTCAGTCAGGGTGATATTTTTCTGTTCTGTCCATTTTCCTGCAAATTTCATAATTTGGTTTCATGTTCCACACACTCATTATCCCCTCGCCAGTTGGTGGCATCTAGCTTGGTTCCATTTCCCAGCTATTTTGAGCAGAGCAGCAATGATCAAGAAGTGCGAGCATCTCTGCAGTCGGCAGTGGGCTCCTCAGGCACATTCTCAGGAGTGGTACAGCTGAGTCAGACGGGAGCTCTATTTTTAGCTTTTGAGAAACTTCCACACTGCTTTCCATAGTGGCTACACAAGTTTACACTCCTGCCAACAGTGAATAAGGATTCCCCTTTCTCCACATCCTTCCCAGCATTTGCTATCTTTTGATTTCTTTTTTCAACTTAGAACGCTTTTAGAGAATACATGAATACTGTATTCACATAACTTTCCCCTCCTCCTCTCCCAACTCCAACTTCTATCATGTCTCCTGCTCCATCTCAAGTCAACGACCTCTTCTATAATTACACACACCAAAAACCAAACACCCCCCCCCTAAAAAAAAAACTACTGAGTCCATTTTGTGGTGGTCTCATGGGATAACCAATTGGGATTGGATAATTTAGTAGGTGGCTTTTACCTGAAGAACTGTGATTCTTCCTATCCCAAAAGCCATTGCTTGTAGCTCCTCATCTGGGAGTGAGGCCTTATGAAATTTCTCCTGTCTGAACGGGCATACTGGCTGGTCTGTTATTGTGCAGATCTTGTTTGGGAAAACATATTGTTGAGATTTCCTGTGTGTAGAGTCCCTGCCTTGTCTACAAGAAACTACACAGCCTAGCGTATCCTGGACCTCTGGCTCTTAAATGTCTCTGCCCCATCTTCTGTGATGTTCCTTGAGCCTTAAGGGCAGAAATTGCATTGTAGATGATCCGCAGGGGACCCCATTGTCACGTATTCTCTACATTTTGACCAGTTGTGTATTTCTGTAATCTGTCCACTGCAAAAACAAGCTTCTTTGATGCTGGGGAGATCTCTAGTTATCTGTGGCTATAAGGGTAAGTACTTATAATACAGACATAAATCGTATGGGTCTTTGAAAATGACAGTAGTAGATTCTGCTCTAGGGTCTATATCTTCTACAGCAGTAGTTAGGTGGGTAGGTTTGCAGTCCTGGGTTGGTTTCTATTTATGGATATTATGAATAGAGCAGCAATGAACATAGTTGAGCAAGTGACTCTGTAGTAGGGTAAAGCATCCTTTATGTTTGTGCCTAAGAGTAGTATAGCTGAGTCTTGAAGTAGATTGAGTTCCATCTTTCTCAGGAACTTCCAGACTGATGTCTATAATGGCTGCTCGAGTTTGCACTCCCACCAGCAATAGATGAGTGTTCCCCTTACTCCACATCCCTGACAGCAGGAGCTGTCTTTTGTGTTATTTATTGATCTTAGCCATTCTGACAGGTTTAAGATGGAATCTCAAAGTACCTTGATTTGAATTTCCCTCATAACTAGGATGTTGAACTTTTCTTTAAGGTGCATCTCAGGCATCTGAGTTTCCTCTTTTGAGAATTATCGGTTTAGATCTGTACCTCATTTTAAAATTGGATTATTTGTCTTTATAATATCCAGATTTTTGAGTTCTTTATTCTTTATATATTTTGGATATTAGCCCTCTGTTGGATGTGTAGTTAGTAAATACCTTTTCTGATACTGTGTGCTGCCACTTTGTCTGAATGATGGTGTCCTTTGCTGTGCTGAAACGTCTCAGTTTCATGAGTTTTATTAATTGTTCATCTCAGTGCCTGGACCAATGGTGTTTTGTTCATTAAAGTCTTTCCCAGTGTCAATGGGTCCACGGTTATTCCCCCTTTTCTTTTCTACTAGGTGCCATGTATCTGGTTTTATTTTGAGGCCTTCGATCCATTTGGAGTTGAGTTTTGTACAGGATAATAAGTATGGATCTATAGATTCCTCTATATGCAGCTATCTGGTTTGACCAGCATCATTTGTTGAAGATGCTGTCTTTTCCCACCCAGACTTCTGTATCAAAAATCAGGTGTCTATAGGTGTATATGGCTGTATATCTGGGTCTTCAGTTTGATTCCATTGATCAACGTGTCTATTTTTTGTGCCAATACCATTTGATTTTTATTACTATGGCTCTGTAGTACAATTTGAAGTTGGACATGGCGATACCTACAGCAATCTGTTATCCCTCAGGATTGTTCTGGATGTTTTGTACTTCCATATGAAGCTGAGAACTGTCCTTTTAAGATCTGTGAGGAATTGTGATGGAGTTTTGATGGGGATTGCACTGTAGTAACGGTTCTCTACGAATGTGGGTGCCCTGTTTGTGTTTAGTTCATGGATGTTAAGGATAGAAATGTCCTCTTGGTGGATTTCTCTTGGATGAGTATGTTAGTGTCCTTCCCTGTGTCTTCTGATTAGTTTTGTTTTGATGTCTATTATGTAAATATTATATTAAAATAATGTTTGTCAGATATTCATATCATAAAGCAAACAACTGTTAGTTTCTTAGGTCTATTTGCTTGAGATCCTTTTTTCCATACTTCTAGCCTGAGGTAATGTCTGTTCTTTATGTTAAGGTGTATTTCTCACATGCAGTAGAAGGATGAATCTTTTTTTCCCCCACATCCATTTAGTTAGTCTGGAATTCTCCAATAACCAGACAGAGTCACCACTGAGCCATGTTGATTCCTGTTATTTTGTTTTTGTGATTTTTTTATTTTTCCTGGCCTGGAATTACTTATTCCTTGTGTTTTCTTGGGTGTGGTTAACCTCTTCAGGTTGAAGTTTTCCTTCTAGCACCTTCTGTAGGGCTGGATTTGTAGATATACTGCTTAAAGATGGCTTTATCTTGGTATATCTTTCTTTCTCCTCTATTGACATTAATATTTTTATGGCATGTGGTAGTCTGGGCTGGAATCTATGGTCTCTTAAATTTTGTAGAACATCTGTCCAGGTAATTCTAGCTTTTAGAGTCTCCATTGAAGACTCAAATGCAAACCTTTATAGATATTTCGTCTTATTCCCTTGCAGCTGCTAATATTCTTTTTTTGTTCTGTACATTTAATGTTTTGATTTCTATGTGCTGAGGGGACTTCCTTTTCTGGTCCAATCTATTTTGGTGTTCTGTATGCTTCTTGTACCTTCATAGGCATCTCTTTTAGGTAGGGAAATTGTCTTTTACGATTTTATTGAAAATATTTTCTGTGCCATTGACCTGTGTTTCTTCTATTTTATCTATTTCTATTATTTATAGATTTGGTCTTTTCATAGTGCCCTAGAATTCCTGAATGTTTTGTGCTTGGAGTTTTTTGGATTTTTGTTTTTTGTTTTTTTGTTTTTGTTGTTGTTGTTTTTTGATTTAACATTTTCTTTGATGGAGGTATCCTGTAGTTTGTCTTTTCTACTTTGTGGGTTTATTTATTCAATGTATGTGAGTACATTGTCACTCTCTTCAGACACACTAGAAGAGGGCATCAGATCCCATTACAGATGGTTGTGAGCCACCATGTGGTTGCTGGGAATTGAACTCAAGACCTCTGGAAAAACAGTCAGTGCTCTTAACCACTGAGTCATCTCTCCAGCTTTTTGTGGCTTCTTCTTTTTCCTACCCTTTATTCATTCCCCCCCCCCCCAGATCTCCCCTTATCACTAGATAGGAGAGAAAGAAGGAGAGAGGGAGAGAGAGAGAGAGAGGAAGGATCCCTGATTCTAATTTCTTTCTTTTGCTTCCTTTTGAGCATGACCACTAACAAACCACAACCAACCCCCTTGAACAACCACCAGCCACCAAACCTATCTCTCAGGGCCCTATATATACCTATTTATATACCCTCTGAAAAGTTCTCAGAATTCCAAACATCACAGAATCACAGAAAGTATCTGCAGCTAGGAAAACCACACCTCTGCTAGAGCACAAGGCAAATCATAGTCTGCTGCTGCAGACGGTCCAAAGCAGCCCTGTGTCCCCACACATGGGATTAAAACAAAAGCACATTCTTACAATATTTCCATGTTTTGTAAAGAAACCAAAATTCCAGAATTGTCACCACAGTATCTATGTCTTGTGCCTTGTCTTCAGTCACTGGAGCTTTGGTTGGGACTGCATTGACTCTGTAGGTGACTTTCTGTAGGTAGTTGTTTTTACAATATGAATTCTTCCAATTCATGAGCAAGGGAGGTCTCTCCATCTTTAAGTGTCTTTCTCAATTTCTTTCTTTAGAATTTTAAAGTTTTTCGTATAGAGTTTCCACTACTTTTATATAGGTTTATCAAAGACATGCTATTGTCTCTTTTTTGAGGATATTGAGAATGGGATTATTTTCTGATTTCTTTCCCAGTGTGTTTGTTGATGGTAGAGGGACTTTTGTGTGTTAATGTTCCATCCTGCTCTTTGCTGAAAGCTTTTTATCAGCTCCAAGGTTTTCTGGTGGAGTTTCCAGGGTTTCTTATGTGTGTAATCATAGTATCGGGAAACAGAGATACTTCCTCTGTCTTTCTTTGTACTTCTTTCTTCTGTCTTACTGATGTAGCTAAGACTCCAATCACTACGTTGACCAGGAGCAGGCAAAAGGAACGCCCTTGTCTTGTTCTTGGCCTTAAATGTTTTGAGTTGGTTTTTGTTATTGTTATTGCTGGTTTTCATTTAGCAGTATTTTAGCTACAGGTTTGTCATGTAAGGTTCGTGATTCTCGAAGAACGATTACCCAGACATTATGCAACAGCTAAGAGCTAAGAGTGGTTATTCTTCAGAGAACCTGCATGGAGGGGTCCACCATGCTGTGGGATGGGAGACCAGCATATAGAATTTACAGAGTCAATTTAAAGCCTGTTAGGGTAAGAGTGAGTGACTTTTACCTTTCTTTTCCTTGATTGGTTGGTTTTATCTCAGGGATATGGGTGCCTTTGTGATTGGTTTAGGCTTTGGGGCATTTCGGGGACTTTTGCTGATTAATTATACTTGTTCAAGCTTGGTAGTGGGGCAGCATCTACAGATCCTGATTGGGTGTCCATGAGGTTAACTCAGGTTAAGTGGTGGGCAGTTTCCTGATTGGCTGCCCGTGAGGGGTGATTTTTCCAGAATTGACTTGTTTTGGACTTTTCCAGTTCGGGGAAATGGAAGCTTAAGCCTAGTCTCCCAAACAGCCAGTTTGCTGCTTGTCATGGAGTACCCTGGCTCTGGCTTGCTGACTCTGTCCTCTCAGTCACACACAGACTTTATTATGTGGAGATATGTTCCCTCCATCCTTAGTCTCTCCAGAGCTCTCATCATAAGCAATGTTTAATTTTGTCAGATGGTTTTCCTATGTCTGTTGAGACGATCACATTATGTCTGTCTTTGAGTCTGTTTATGTGATAGATGGCATATGTTGAACCAACCCTGTATCCCTGGAATGAAGCCTATTTGATAATAGTGACTGATCTTTTTTTCCTTTTTGAATTCAACTAGAAAATACTTTATTGAGAAATATTGCATCTATATTCATCAGGGAGACTGCTCTGTGGGTTTTTTTTTTTCCCCTGTCTTTATTTGGCTTTGGTATGAAGGCAATACTGGCTTTGTAGAAGGATTTATAAGTGTTTCTTTTTTTCCTTGTTCTATGGATCCATTTCAGAATTATTGGTGTTAGCTTTTTATTTGCAGATATGGTTGAGATCTCCAGTCAGTTCGTCCGATCTGGGATTTCTCCTTGTAGGCTCTTACTACTGTTTCACTCTTGTTGCTTGTTATAGATCTGCGTGGGTTACTATCTCACTTTTTGTTTAATTTTGCTAGGTCATATGCATCCTGAAAATTCATCCACTTTCCAGTTTTGTAGAATATAGCTTTTAACAGTATGTCTTGGTATTCTGAATTTAATTGACACATTTTAGTGTCTCTCCTTTAATCTCTGGTTTTATTAATTTGGATCCCTTATGGCGATGGTCTCCCAGTTCTGCCTGTCTTTACAAACTCATCATGTCATTGAATATTTTCATTTTTCATTTTTGTTTTATTGGTTTTTGCCCTACCTAATTTTCTCTTTCCATCTATCATTTTTGGGATCGTCTGTTCTCATTTTTTTAAAGTATTAAGGCAGATCATTAGTTATTTGAGAACATGCCTGTCTTGAGTTAATTTGGGGTGTGTGTGTGTGTGTGTGTGCCATTTCCTCATTGCACGCTTGGACCTCCCTTCTCCAGTAGAGCGCTCTGGCTTCCTGCACATCACGTCATCTCTTCCTCTGTGAGCAACAGCACACAACCTTTAGCATCAGTAAAACTACCAGTAACCCAATGCTGAAGTTTAAACTCCCTTGAGCACCTTTGTCTTCAAGCTGCATAGTCACACAGTGCTGGATGGTCTCGGCCCTAAGCTCAGATGTTCCGAAAAAATAGTTTTCCCTGTGTGGTTACCAGCTTTGATCATTCATTTCTGATCAAAGGGGGAAGCTAGAGTTGCTAGTCTTTGTTCACATAGCCAATCATTCATAAATATTCATACTTCACTCCTGGGGGAAGCTTTGCCATTTCTCTTAAGCCTGGTCCATATGGGTATCAGCTTTGCCACATTGTTCCATGAGTCAGTTGACTCACAACATGGCCAGGCCAAGATCAGAGTCCATGTTCACTCTGGCCGCCATCCACTCAGGACGTCTTCCACTCCTGCAGGTTTCAAAGCCCCCTAATTGAATGGACGGAACACGAACATCTCCCTGCTTTGGCTCGGGTGACATGCATCGACCATGTAGACCCTCCATTGGGTCAACTTGTGAACTGCTCAGAGAACTGAGCAATCTCATTACAAAGGACTGTGTCCAGTTCCTTCCTTAAGTGCTGTTTGAAATCCTGCACAGCCAGCTCACACGTTTCCCCCTCTCGTGGAGCCCCCTCCGGAGCGTTACTAATCTCTCTGGAGCTCTGCTTTCTGCCACGTGTCTTTCATCTTTCTTCCTTCTGTAAGAATAAAACTCCTCTAAAAGTCGCCCTTACTCTTTGAATTCATGAGATGAAGACACAGACCCACTAGCAACCCAGTTATGCACACCCAAGGACACTCTTCCCCATTTCAGTACCAGACCGGACTTACCACAGAATATGTTAATCTTAGTTTCAAGCACTTCTTGATGTTTTTTTATTTCTTTTTAATAGACAGAAGCTGTCAAGATTGGTCCAAGTGACCAGCTCAGCTACTAGATTGATAGCTGTCAGATGTAGCCCAGGATGGACAGGGTCTGAGGCTAGATTGGAGTGCTATCTATTATTTTCACAGTCCCTGAGTCTAGCTAGGCTGTGAGTACCATTTCTACCAAAAGTCCCATCACAGTCAGTAGCAACTGTTGTTTTTGAAGAAGATGTAGGAACTGTCAATCAAGAGCCCATATTTTCCTGATGTAGTGAGTTGCTTGCTTTAACTGCCAAACAACTGCTCAGGGAAACTGTCTTTCATCTGTAAATGCCCTGAGGAGACTTTACTCCAATTATGGGGGCCCCAAGGAGACTTCACTGAAGCCACAGAGACCTCTGCAGTTGTCATGGCTGCTGCATCTGTCCCAAAGGCCACAATTTTAATAACTACTGCCTTAGAAGTTTTTCAGCCATTATCCCTGTAGATAGCACCCTACTGTGGCTCTGGAGGATGTGCCATTGATGACAACCTTGGATGATCCCACCCCATGGCCTTTCCATATGTCTCCACTTGCAGGAGTCTCACTGCGGCCCAGAAAGAACACCTCCTCACCCAAGACCCCAAGGATAAGCAGGCTTGGTGCACCTTTGCAGAGTACAATGACTAAGCTAAACGTGGAGGCTGTGCGCCTGCGCGCCTGGCTGTCTAAGCAGCCATCTTCCAATTCGCCTCAGGGCAGTTTGAGAGACCTGTGCACTGCCTCTCCATGCTGCCATATAGCTTCAATAAAGCTTACTGCCACGGGTATTGCATACCTGGAGGTCTTTTAAGCAGTGTAGACCAAGACGGTTGCACAAGAGAGACTGCTAGCTCCAAGCACATCTCGAAGGTAGCAAGGTGGGGGTTGGGGGTGTTTGAAGATGTCTTCAGAGTGGCTGCGGGCAGAGACTGTTGAAGGGGGAAGAGAAGGATACGACCTGCAGAGACCTGAGACTCAGGAAGGCCAGGATTGTGGAAGAGCTGCAGGCTCCAACTGCTGGAAGCGGTCCATCCAAAGAGCTGCTGAAGGGCCTGCAGGAATGGCTGGAACCAAGCTGCTGGCATCCCGTGTGTGCAGGGACACTAGGTGCCGAGGGCTACTGGCACCTGGAAGTTTGGAGTGGTAACTGCTAAGAATTGAAGGCTGTTGCTGTTCCATGTGTGGGGCTGCCAGCGCCCAAGGAGCCACTTTACATGTTCCTGATTTCTAAGAAGAGTCGGGAAAGGACCTTCATCCAGTTGGTGACAAGGATGGTCAAATTCAGGCTCTCCTGTTTGCTAGGCAAATGTTCTACCATCAAATAAACCCTTATACCTTCTGGTTTATTAATTTGCCATCTGGTAGTAATGTATGGTTCAATTATGAGAATTAGACATAACACAATACATTGTAGTATTGCCAACTACCTTGATCATAATTGTTTTTGTAGCCTTGATAAGCCAAACTCCTAGCAATTAAGACTTAACAAAAATAGCTTAACAATTGATCTCAACTTCTAATATTAGAATGTTAGGTATTGCCTTACCCATAGAGATACAGCAGGAACAGGAAGAGAAGATTATGTATGGAAATACCTCTGATGTGATATAAATCTAAGCATCTTTTACTCCTTTGGTCACAAAGGAGATGAGGCAGGCAGTGAGGTGGGGAAGGAGGGTTTCTCTGGCTAGTGCTTTGTTCCATGTGTTGGAAGGGGTTAAGAGAGAGGGAGGCATCACTCCATTACAGGCTCAGCACTGTGTGTTCTGAGCTATAGCAGACGTCAGGGTGTCATTCTGCCGAGCTCATTCGATCTCAGCGCATAGCAGGTTATGTGTCGACGACTTCTGCTTATTTCTAAGATATTGAAGATGAGGAAGGTAGTTGATAGAATGCTTGGCTGGCATGCAAGGGTTCAGATCTATCACAAGTCTGTAATCCCAGCTCCTGGGAGGTAGAGGAAGAGGGTCAGAAGTTCAAGGTCATCCTTGGATACATTGTGAGTTTTAGGCAGCCTGGGCTCCATGAGCTCTGCCTCAAAGAAACAGTTAGGGTAGGGATGAATACATCATCAGGTCATCTGTGGGCCTAACGACCCTTTTTTTTTTTTTTTTTTTTTTTTTGTTTTGTTTTTCGAGACAGGGTTTCTCTGTGTAGCCCTGGCTGTCCTGGAACTAACTCTGTAGACCAGGCTGGCCTCGAACTCAGAAATCCGCCTGCCTCTGCCTCCCAAGTGCTGGGATTAAAGGCGTGCGCCACCACCGCCCGGCTTTAACAACCCTTCTTGATGTACAGATTGACATAATTTCTTCATGAACTTTCTTGGGTTTTGACAAAACTAGGCAGAACAGATACATACATTAAAACATTGTAATTTATTTATAACAAAATGCAATTTAGGATGCATCTCTGGTTAGTTTCTAGAAACCGTTTTATATTCTGTGGGAGGGGGCATATGGAGGCTAGAAGGTTGACAGCAGGTGCTCTCTACCTTATTTTCTAATCAGAACTTCATTTATTATTGTTCATGTGCACATGCATGTGTTGGTGCACATACATCTTGTGTATGTGGGCGCACATGCCGTGACATGCACATAGAAGCCGTAGAACAGGCTCTCTTCTTCCACGTGTACCTAGGTTCTCTGACTTAAGCTTAAGTCACCGGGCTTACACAGTGGGTGCCTTTACCCACTGATCTATCTTGCTGGCCTGTTGTACCATAATTTTGGAGACAGAGTCTCTGAGCTGACCCTAGAGCCCAGCAGTTAATCTAGGTGTGCTGTTATGGAAGCTCTAGGAATCCTACTGTTTCTGCCTCCCCAGCTCTGAGACTATAGACATATGTTGGAGCGCTCTGCTTCCCCACCCCCTTTTATAAATGTAGGTTCTAGAAATTGACTCAGGTCATCATGCTTGCGGAGCAGTGGATTTACTGGCTGAGCCGCCTCCCCAGCTCTTCAATTGTATATTCTTGTGGTAGCTTATAAATGTCATAGAGGTATAAAACCTGCTGTCACCAGTTAGAATCTCTTGGTAAATTTTGCCTGTTGTTTGGATCTTAAGTGTCTGTCAAAGGCATGTGTGTTAAAGTCTTAGTGTGACCTTTCACAAGTACGGTCTAGCAGGAAGTCTTTGAATGTTGCAAGCGTGCCTGAAAGGCTGTCATGAGTCTTGTGGTAGCTAATCTTGATTATCAACTTGACAACGGGATTTGGGATCACTATAGCAACAAATCTCTAGGCATATCTGAGTGATTATCTAGATTGATTTAATTGTGGTGGGGAGAATCCTTCTAAACTGTAGCACCATTGCATGGGTTAAGGTCAGGCATCTTGTTGCAGCAATGAGAAAGTAATTCAGAAAAATTGGTACTGAGAAGTAGGGTCATTTGCTAGGATAAACCTGGCCATGAGGTTTGTAGAACTTCAGAACTGGTTTGCATGAGGCATGCAGCTGAGTTTGGAACTTGGGGCTGGAAAAGTCCTAGAGTTGTGTAAGCAGAGCTTACTGGGACATTGTGATGGGAGTTTGGAAGACTAATGCCAAGAGAAATGCAGACAGTGGAGGCCAAGATCTTGAGGTTTCAGAGGAGAAAAAAAAGACTCCTTAAGGACTGGACTAGGGTCATTCCTGTTATATCCTGGCAAAGAATCTGGCTCCACCCTGCTTGTATCCTGAGAACTTTAGTGATATTAAATTTAAAGGTAATGTACTAATGTGCTTAGTGGAGGGATCTTCAAGTCAGGATAGCATTCAGGTTGTCATGGTTACTGCTCACTGTTCTCACCCAGGCCTACAGTGACAGCAAAAAGAAGAGCAGCTCTTGGTTGCTGGTAAGATCCCATTGCTGAAAATACTGCACACTGTGCTCACAGGACTTGGAGAAAGCAAGTAGGTACTGAGTAGGAAGCTTACTCCCTAGTGGCCAGCATGCGTGGTATCAGGAGGACTGTCACCAACAGTCATACCCAGCTGTGAACACTGTGAGCTACAATAAAGTATTCCCATGGGTGACATAGTGTCACGAATGTTTTGGAAGTAACCAACCCTTTTCTAATTGGTGTTAGGAGCTACTCCACAGGAGGACACATCCAGCCAAGAGCGCATGGCTTCCTTGTTCTTTTCAAAGTCTTTTAACTGAGGTTCCTCTGCCTTCAGTGTTAGAGTAATATTCTAGCTTTGTGATTTGATTTTGGTTTGTATTGAGTCTGTTGGTCATTAGGTGGAGATTTGATATTCATTTAAGTATCCTGAAGCTCTGTTGTTAGGTGTTCTGTACATAGAGGACGGTATATCTCCTGGTCATTTGACCCTCATAACTGCAGAATGCTTTTTATTCCTGGGTAATATCTTTGCTCTAAAACTACTTTTACATTAATTTGGTAATTCCATCATTCTTTGAAATCATGTCTCTCTGTTTCATTTTTTTGATAGCTTTTCTTCTTGATAATTGGTGTCTTTTATATTTAAAGTGGGTTTCTAAGAGAGAGTATACTATTGGGTCTTGCCTTTGTAGATATTCTCACATCATGACTAAAGACTGTGGTTATAACTAAGGAAATAAGCACGATTCTGCTACAAATAAGAAGGGCCTTTTCTAGATAGGATGGCCAGGCAAGGTGCCTATGAAGAGGTCATACTGTACTTGAGAAGGAGCTTGCAGAACAAGAAGAGGAGTTAAAAGTGTGTCACATGAGAGGCTGGAAGGAGACTGGAGTTGTCATCGGGGTATGGGAACGTTCGCAGTAGAAACATCAGCAAAACAGTGGACTCTGAAAGACAAGATGTCACGTGTTTTACGGATAGAGTCAAGGCCAACCTGATGGGAGAGTGGAGCAGATGAGAGAGAATGTAATGAAACTTGGGAAATTACAAGAGCGAGGCCCAGACATGTAGGGTGTTCAAAGGACATTGCTGCAATCTTATGTCATGAGATGACAAATTATTAGAATATTTTACTCTAGCAATCAGAACAGGTATAGGAAAAAAACTGTGCAAAAATTTATTTTAAGAATAGCAAACTTTTTGTTGTTAAGAAAGATAAAAAAACAAGCCCCCCCCCCCCAAAAAAAAAACCCTCTAAGTGACCTGGCTATTGGTTGTCTCTTCAGATTTGTTTGAAAGAATGCATTGCTTTTACTTTAGCCGCTGTTGACATCCCTTTAGTGGTTCCTGCACCCAACATTCCTCTTTACCACTCAGTTTTCATTTTATTCTATTTAAAAGAAAGTTATAAGGTAGAAAAAGGGCAGTCTCGTGATTATATAATTGAGAAACTTTCTATATTCAAGGGGTATAATTGTTAAAACCTCATTAATAAGTTCACCATCTCATGACACTGACTTTATAAAAAGATGTAACTATTGTAAGGCTGGGCATGGTGGAGCATGCCTTTATTACCAGGCAGGTAGATCTCTGAGTTCAAGGCCAGCCTGGTCTACATAGTGAGTTCCACACAGCCAGAGCTACATAATAGAGAGACCCTGTCTCAAAAAAAGAAGAGGAGGAGGAGGAGGAAGAGGAGGAAGAAGAAGAAGAGGAGAAGTAGAAAGAGGAGAAATTATTGTAAATATGTGTTCACTGCATGCTGGGCACCTAAATTTTATAAGATAAACATTAAATTCATGAAATGTGTCAGACAGGTCCTGATAATGTTAGTGGTAGACCTCAGTGCTACACTGTCATCTTTAGATAGGCATTCCAAACTAAAACTCAGAGCTAAAACATCACATAGATTAATTAGTTTTAACAGATATCTACAAGTCATTCCATTTGAAAGGTATGAAATACACATTCTTTTCAGTGGCCTGAAGACTCTCCTCTAAAATTGATCACATTATGAACCACAATGCAAGCCTCAAGAGATAAAAAAATAACTAAAACATTTTTTTGTAGTATCAAATTATAGTGGGATAAAACTAGTAATCAACAGCAAGAGAAACCACAGAGATGACACAAATACTTTGGTACTGAACGATACACATTTGAATGGACAATGTTCTCAAATCAAATGAAAATGAAATAACAATTCACTAGAGCCACTGATACAGCTAAGCTGTTCTCAGAGAAGGGCTTATAGCTACAACCATGCTCAGAGAAGGGCTTATAGCTACAACCATGCTCTCAGAGCAGAGCTTCTAGCTGCACCCATGTGCTCTCAGAGAGGAGCTTATACCTATAATCGTGTGCTTTCAGAGAAGGACTTATAGCTACATCCATGTGCTCCTGGATAAAGGCTTATAGCTACAGCCACATGCATTAAGCATCATGGAAGTAACCTCAGGATGCACCTCAGACTTTCAGAAAAAGAAGCCGAGCCAAAGGCAATAGGAGGGAAGAAATGAGTAAAATAAATTCAAGAAGACTAATATAATCAAAGAGTTGGCTATATATAAAAACAACATTACAGATCCTTACCCAAACTACCCAGAAGAAAGAGGGCACCTAACTTAGTTACTTTTTTTTTCTATTGCCAGGAAGAGACACCATAACCAAAGCAAATTCAAGAACACATTAAGTGTTGCAAATGTCATGACCAAACTTCACCCCAGGAATTCAAGAAGGTTCAACATACACAGATCAATAAATATAAAAAATAATGTGTGTATAAGAGAGAGAGACAGAGACAGAAAGACAGAAAGAGACACAGAGAGAAACAGAGACAGACAGACACACATGCAGAAAGAGAGAGAGAGAGCAATTCCTCTGAACTCTGGAAGAAGATAAGGAAGGTGCCTACTCTGCTGTTATCAGCATAGTGTTTGAAGACTTGGCTTGTGCAATAAGACAAGATTAAGAAATAACAGAAATATTGATAGGAAGGAAAAGATGACATTATTTTGGGCATGCAAGACCTTAGCACCTTACTAAAAAATTCGGAGTTTGATAAACAAATATGTCCATATTTGATTCCATTTTATTATCTTTGCAGATCGTGTATTGGTCAGTATCCTGGCTGGTTCTTTTGTCACCTTGACATAAGCTAGAGTCATCTTAGAGGAAGGAAACAAAATTGAGAGAATGTCACCATAAGATTTACCTACAAGCAAGCCTGTAGGGCTTTTTTTTTTTTTTTTTTATGATGATTTATGTATAAGGACCCAGCTCACTATGGGTGGTACAACCCTGGGAAAGTGGTCCTGGGTTCTATAAGGAAGCAGCCTGAGCAAGCTATGAAGGGCAAGCCAGTAAGCAGCACTCTTCCATGGCCTCTGCCTTGAGTTTGTGGCCTGAGAGTTGTAAGCTGAAATGCTTTTTGGTCATGGTGTTTTATCACAGCAATAGCATCTGTGAGACCATGAAAGGATAGCTTGGTTTCTGGTGGAGCACTGGCTAGAGATGGCTGGAGACTCTGCAAGGGAAGGCATATATTTTGCCACACTCCCAGACTCCAGGCTCCTGACATGCGGGCCAAAGACCTCCATTGGTCCACACCTTTCAGTCATGTAGGGCAACGCTCCTACCAGCCCCTCCCAAAGAGAGGTCTGTGTCATCTAGCACAGGTAGAGGGTGTGACTACAAGTCTCAGGGCCTCAAGAAATCTCCATATTAATGAGATACCTAAGGGCCAGAGGGTGTAGCCAATTAAGCGTTCCTACCAGACCCTCTTCCCTCCCTATTTAACTCAGGTCTGCCCTGAAGAACGTGGGGGTACAGCTCATCCACTTTCTGCCTTGACAATAAACCTTTTAAAACCATGGACTTCCTGAGTCTTTGGGGCCCTGCCGTGGGGAACCGTGGAGAAGGATTAGGTGACTACCAAGCCACCGAATCTCCTGCTAGAAGACTTCTCTATGATCTCAACGCGAAGGCCGCCAGTTCAAGCAAGCTAGCTGACCCAGACAAGTGAGTGCGGTAACCAAGAGTCTCTCATCCCTTGGGGCACCGCTGGAGCTTCTCTCCCTCTCACTTCTCTCGGCTGTGCTGCTGGCAGGTCCAGCCCGAATGCCCTAGTGTCTCAGCTCCTCTGCAGCTCCCAGCTGTGTCTAGGAGCCCAAGGACAGAGACCACCGGTCTCCCAGTCAGCCTCTTCGTCCTGGAGAGCCCCACTCAGGAGCTCTGCCCCTGCGGGACTTCAGGCTGAGACCTCTCTAGGCGGGGCGGAGCCCCACGGCTCCTCAGCCCAGCCTGGCTCTGCATAGAGGGAACTCAGTCAAATTCTCGTGCTTCTGCCTCCCTGAGCCGTGGCAGACAAAACAAGAGGAATAGGGAGAAAAGATTGGTCTATAGCATTCTGCAAGACTGACAGGTATGGGGTAGCAGCGGAGCCCAGGAGAGCCTGCCTGGGAAGGGCGTGGAAGCTGCAGCTCTCCTGTGTTGGCAGCCAGAGCTTCCCTTCTGTTCTGTTCTTAGGCAGATTAGACTCTGCCTGTCCAGGCAGAAGGCCGTCTACTTACCAAAGCTCACTGGCCTGAATGTTAATTGTGTCCAAAACCATTTCCCAAGTTGACATAAAATTAACCGTCATTACCTACTGAGCTGCAATATGACTGGTTGGCTGGATTTCCAAAAACGTTTACTTTGAGGGAAAGTTTTTTTTTTTTTTTTTTTTTTTTTTTTTTTTTGTCTTCATCACATTTTGTGAGCCTTTGTAATTTTGTGGCAAAGCTATAGATTTTTCTGAGTTATTAGCCTTCTCAGAGGACTCTAAGAGATAATTGTTTTGAATAAGAATGAGGTCCACTTCTTCCAACAAAACAACAAAAGCCTCATTAATCCCTTTGCTTGAAAAAATCCTGTAGTCTCACCTGCCTTCTAGAGTCATGGCTGCAGGAACTCTGGGAAGCCTGTGTGGGTCTTCATTAGCGACTTAGTTTTTAATCCTCAGTTGGTGCTTTCAAAAACAGCAGGGGACCGCTTAGGGCCTCATTTGTAGCCAGACTGCCCCTGGGATGGCATGATTTGCTTGGATTAACCCAGGCTCATCCTGAGCAAATGCACCTGCTGGCGTGTCCTTTCTGTGGGGCCTGTGGCTTTCTCTCTCTGTGAGGTTCATATTTGTTCCAGTAAGGGCCACTTTCTCTCATCCTTTCAAGTGATAATTTTCACACATACAGAAAAGAATCTTATGTAGCTTTGAAAATCCCTGTGGTCATGTTTCCACATCTCTGGTACATCCAGACTAAAACTCTCCAAATACCGCTGTGGTTGAGCATTTTCACAGGCCCAGTGTGGACTGGGCCTCGCAAGGCCATCCCAGGCCAGCCACCTCCTTGATGCTGCTCCCTCTGCATTGGGCAGAACTCGCTTATAAAGCAGGGTGCAGTCTTTAGTGTAGGCTTTGAGCACCCAGCAGGCAGCTCTTCCCAGTCCCTCCTCGGGGTCTGTTCTAGCCTTTGGGAAGAAAACCTTAGGCAGCCTTGGCCCAGCCTCGGTGCTTAGCTGTCATTCAGAAAGTGTGGCACATTACTCGGGCTTCATACTGATGCCTTTCATCCTGGAGTAAAGATGAACATTCTCGGCTACTCTAAAGGATGAATCCAGGGTCTTATTTGTTCAGGAAGCATTTGTAGTTTTGCATGGTATTGTTTGGTGAAGAGACTAGCCAAGTGTATCCAGTATATTCAATATAAGATTCCTTTGGTTTTCTTAACTCTTTGTCATTTATTGTTGATAAATTAAACTTAATTAAAACTATTAATTTCTTATTTGTCCAGTTTTAAGCATCTAAAATGTTATTGTACTTAGTGTGTAGCATTCATCCCTCATTAATATAGGTTCCAAATATATTGAAGACCCCCATACTCGGGAGACCCTTCCTCAAGTCTCAGATCACTACCACCCAAAGATCACAAGAAACCATACCTGGATGCAATCAGCAGAGGCTTTATTAGGGAAGTAAGCCGGCGGTCAAAACTGCCCAGAGTGGTGGGTTAAAGGGTCTTTTATAGCATGGGGTGGGGGAAGGAAGGCATTTTTTCGGGCTTACACATGAATGGTTGCATTTTTGCGTGGTTACACATGATTGGTTGTTTTACAAATTTTGAACATAGCACTGGGAAGACCAAGGGAGGGGTAACCAAGAACAGTGGAACACTTCAGAGAATCTAGCCCAAATGATCTAGAGTCATGTGAAAATCACTCTGCACACACATTCTTCTCAAAAATGTGGTTTTTACCATGCCATTGTGTCCTATCCTGCCATTTACCAACTATTTCAGATTAACTATCTTCAGGCTATAGCCCCACCTAGGTGGCAGCATCTTTTATCTGTGGTCAGGAATGTGTCTTCCTGCCTTGGGCCTCCCCCACCCATAGGTGGGAGAGGCTTGAGGAATGTAATCCAGCGAGTGTCCTTCACCTGGAATGTGAAGGCCTGAAATCTTATTTTCAGTTCCGAGTTCTGTAAGGTGAAAAATCTACACATATTTCATAAAATGGCCTTTATAATTTTTCACTCTACAATATAAACTGGAAAGTTTTTTTTGTTGTTGTTGTTGGTTTAGCTTTGAAGTGCTGGGATTGGAGTCCAGGGCTTTACACAGGCCGGACAGGGGTCCTACCCCTGAGACACATTCCCAGCCTAAACTGCTGTGTTTCTCAGTAGATAGTCAGAAAATGACTACCTGCTAGAAACCCACCTGTAAGGGTCCATAATTTGCTGAAGAATGATATCTTGGACTCAGGTCGTATGGAATAGCAACGAGCATTTCATTCTGCAGAAGTCCAGCATGCTGGGGTCTACCATTACCAAAATGGAGGCACCCCAGTGAGCTTGCAAGCCTGATTTAAAGCACATTAGGGGAATTCCAGGGAGTGGTAGGTGACCTTTATCTTAATATGTTGGCTCTATCTCTAGGGACATTCCAGAACCATTGATGGAGTGGGGGGCTGGAAACTGTTGCTGGGGAAGTCTGGAAACTGCTATTGACCCATTGTCCTTGCCTCAGGCCAGGTGGTAGAGCAGTTTCTGATGGCAGCCTGGGTTTTTTTCAGTAACTGACTTGCCTGGACTTGCCCAGTTCTTGAAAACAGAGATTTAGGCCTAGTCTCCTGAACTGCCAGTTTGGAGTCAGCCTATCTCACCACCCTTTCATGGGTATTGAACCATTTTGCTTCCAATCAAGCAACGGAGACCACAGATTGAATAAAGAGGGCATTTCATCTAACTAAAGGTCTATTCGGTGGTCTAAGATTAGGGTATATGAGGAAGGCATCTGTGGTTCCTGGGGACACTAGGATAAGGTCACAGGAAGTGACGTCAGAGTGCTATCCATTATGTCTGAGCACCCAGCCTTTCTTCTGTACTTCTGGCTATGGATTGACTACACAGCGTGTGCTGCAGGAAAGCCTCCTTATACAAAGGCCCAGTCACATCTGCTTTTGGTGGCTCTGTCTGGGCTTCTCTGTCCTCGTGTAGTGGTTAAATGGACAGTGAAGGGACACACTAGTTAGCTTGTAACAACTAACTCTGTTACTTCTTGCCCATAATTCTTGGGACGTCTCCAGTGGCATCAATTTTTAAATGGACTAACCTAACTACAGGTTATAAGAGAAAAATAAAGGTAATTATTACATCTGATTGGGAAAAAACACAACAGCATGATAAATATATTTTCTCTTTTTTGTTTTTATTTATTTTCTTTCTTTTAAAAAAATTTTAAAAGCTTTTTATTGGTTATTTTATTTATTTACATGTCAAATGTTGTCCCCCTTCCCGGTCTCCCCTCTGCAAACCTCCCATCCCCCCCCCCCCACTTTGCCTCTAATAGGGTGCTCTCCCACCCACCCACTCCCACCTCACTGCTCCAGCATCCCCCTATGCTGGGGCATCAAGCCTCCACAGGACCAAGGGCCTCCCCTCTCATTGATGTCAGATAAGGCAATGCTCTGCTACAAAATATATTTTCTCTAGTTAAGGACTATATAATTTATACCCATAAATGGCAATAGTTTGGTTTAAAAATATATCTCGGTGATAGAGTATGTTTTATTAATATGACTTTTTCATTAAAAATTTTTACTTAATTTAAACACTTTTAAATTAGATGTATGCATTTTATTTTATATGTATGAGTATTTATATGTACATGTATTTTGCATACATGTATGTATGTGCACCACATGCATGCTCTATACTTAAGGAGGTCAGAAGAGGGCATTACTGGAATTACAGATAGTTGTGAATCACCGGGTATGAACTGGGAATAAAACCTCTGTCCTCTACGAGAGTAACAAGTACTCTCAACTGCTGAGCCGTCTCCCCAGCCCCTGATTTTTAAAGCATAAAGTTCCAGAATACTATATTAGTTTGTATGGTTTTTGAAAATGAGGTCCATGAATAATGAACAGACATGGCATCTATAAAAAAAAATAACCTTTAACAGAGTTATATTTAAAACGCAGCACACACTTCCTGAGCCCTGCTGAGCTGCGTTAAGCACAAACACTCCAGATCTTACTGTTCCTGAGTCAGCCTGTTGAGTTAGTGCCTGTTTCTTATGAATCTCTGTGCTTTCATTCACAGTGCAATAAAGAAGCATGGTAGATGTCTCCGGCCTGTTTCCCCAGCTTTGGTTGTCAGTAGTTCCTGTCTGTTGAATGAGTGGCTTTGGGTAACATCGCTGGAGGTCTGCAGAAATCTAGAGCCCTGTGCTGGAGGCATGGCAGAGAGCCACCGGCGGACTGCCAGGCTCAGGTTTGGCTTTACTGCCCACTGAAGGATCAAATTTCTTTGTTTATAAATGGAGTTTCCAAACTGCAGATTTCATCTGCTGTCCAGTTTGGTGACTTGGGCTCTGTAAGTGGCAGAAATGGTCTTATAAAATGTCTGTAAGGTTGAGGCATGTTATTTAGAAGATTGGCAACAGGGCTGACCAGTTTTAGTGTTCCTGAGGTCATGCACACAGCCTTTCCCACCCTGTTCAGTCCTCTTTCCCCCCACATCTGCTATTCTGAGTGTATCTTCCTCCACTGCAAATGGACTTTCTCTGAACATGTGGTTTTTATGTTTCTTGCCAACCCCAGTGACCAATCCTGCAGAAAGGACTCACTCAGCTCTGGTCTATAACCACTACTCTACCCTACCAGTTCTTCAGATAAGTAGGACTTTCTGAGTAAATGAAAGAGGTAGGCATAGTCACTATACAAAACCCTGATTTGCCCACTGCTCTGGCTTCATTTTTCTTGCTGTGATAGAATATCCTAACCAAAAGCAACTTAGGGAAGGAAAATATTTATTGGTTTACAACTCCAGGTCACAGTCTATCATTGAAGGGAAGTCAAGGCAGGATCTCACACAGCCAGTCACATCATATCCATAGCCAAGAGCAGAGAGAAACTAATGTGGTCCTGTTGCCTCCTTGAACACTCAGCCAACTTTCTTCACTAATATATAGTTAAGAGCTCAGCCTAGGGAATGGTGCCACCTATAGTGGGCAGGGTCAATCAAGGTAATCTCCTACAGGCTGGCTTGGTCTACACACTTCCATAAGTAAGATTCTCTTCCTATGTGTCAAGCTGACAATTAAAACTACCCTGTCTAGCTACCGAAAAGGAAATAGAAGCTGAGGAGTTCTTACTCTGTACCACCTCTATGTGGCCTATTTTAGCTGAACTTAATTATATAGCACTATGATTCTGAACTCTGACTAACTGGAATCGCCTGTGTCCATGTATTCAAAGGGTTCTGTTGTGCCAGTTTATGCAGCAGGGTGGCTTTTTGGCACTCCACCTATCATGGTAAGGAAAAGTTTTACTCTTTTTGAATAATCTGGGTAATAAGACTGGTCGTGGCCAACGGGGGGGTGGGGGGAGAGTCTGCCACTTTGCTGCTCTCCTTATCATGTCTTGCTCAACCACACTTCTTCACGAGTGGGACTTCTGCATAAGGCAGGCCATCTCCCTCCTTGTCCCCAGGTCCTAGCTTTCCTTCAGTTTATAGTCGGTGCTTTCTGTGGGGCTCATTCAGCCTTTGCTTTTCTCTGAACACTACGCATAGTTTGTAGCCACGGCTCTTGGCTTACCTCTCCTGCAGCATGTGCGGATGTTGTGTTGGTTGGATGATCTCCCTCAGCCCAACACATGAGTTTTCAGAGGTGTGTGTGTGTGTGTGTGTGTGTGTGCAGACGCGCACACACACCCCTTAAATCCCAGAGGGCCACAAAACTAGGTTTCATGAAAGTTCAACAGTCTGAAGAGTGCAGCGTTTCACCATCCCTGTCAGTGGCTGCAGGGAATCCCTAAGTGAGCTGGGCATCCCCTATATGTTTGGCAGGCCCCACTGGTTGCTGTACTTTAGAGGAGTTGAGGTGTGGCCTACAGTGGCAGGGATTACAGAAGTCCATTGTTAAAGGGCTTGCCCTGTGTAGGTTGCTTTGTGGTGCTTGCTTTTACAAACAAGGAGAGTGGCAAAGCAGCTGAGTCCCCCTCCCCCCCACGTCCATGACCAGTCTTATTACCCATCCATCCTTACCTGTTTGACTGCAGGCCAGAGAAGGGTGTAGTTTGATGGTTGATACCTGACTGGGGTTTTAGTTAGATTTGTCTGAGGCCTTCAGTGAGAGAGGTGGTGGCGGAAGACCAAGGCAGGTGTGGTTGCTTTCTCTTTAGAACCTGCTGTCTAGCTACCAACATCCCCTCAGTGCTACACTGTCTGGCCCCCACTACTCTTTTAATCCAACTACTTAAGGCCTCCTCTGTTCTTTTGCCCCCATGCTGAGGTGACATGCACTGAGTTCCACCTCCCGGATGGACGGATGGATGGCATCCCTGACTGCACAGGCCAATCAATAGCACAGGTGCAGCTCCGTGTGGCTCATTTGGCTGAGCCTTCTCAATCTGCCAGCACTGCTCTTAGTAGTTTGTAACTAAGTCTTTTCCTATGGTGAGTTGTTGAGTGGGATCTTTCCCGATTTGCATACACAGTGGCTCAGAGGCCAGTCACAGCCCTGTGGTTTAAACCATGTCCCCAGTGCCTGGCACACAGTTAAGGTTAACTTTATTAGTATTAAAGTAGGTGTGGGCACAAGTGCAGAAAGTGGGGTGTCACAGTGCCAGGTCAGACTGTCAACCGTAGGACTCTGCATATGGGGTATAGCAGAGTCTCAGAGGTCTGAGGCTGGTCACATGGTGGCCTGACAATGTCTATAAACAAGAAAGGTAGAAACTTACAGTGTCCTGGGCACCAAGCTGAGGCTTGGAGACATTTTCATGGTGAGTTCGTCAGCATCTGTCTAAACCACTTGTGCACCAGAGAACATCAAATGTAAGAATGTTACAGGAACAGAGGGAGAGCACACTGGGGCCCACTGAGGTGTCTTCAGTCCAGTCTTTGGCCACCTCCTGCAGCTGGCTGCCTTCCTGGGGGGACATCGCCTACTTTATTGCTCTCCACAGCTTAGATGAGAACTTCATAGTCCACCATCTCTTACAGCCTTTTCTTCACTCTCTTCTCTTTCTGGTTCATCAGCATGCCTCTTCTCTCCACCTGCCCACACTCTGAGATCTTCACAGTTCACATGGTACCCACACTGGACACCATGGCCTTGGGCTCCAGGACCCACCCAGCCATAGTCCTGATGTGTGAACCCCACTCTGAACTCACTCTAGCTCTAAAACCAGTCTGGAATAGTCTGCTTGCTGCTACCCAGCTGCAGTGTCCCCAGCCGTGACAGCCCCCGGAGCCCGTTCTCAGCCTGTGTAGAATCCGCCTGCATGTTCCTGTGCTTTACATTGTCCTGCAGTGATTTTGCTTCTTTACATTCTCTTTCAATCCAAATGCTTCCAGAAATACCACTGCATCTTGTGCAGCATTCCCCCCTCACCCCCCCCCCCCCCCCCGTGCCATTTGACTTAGCACAGACAGTGGCTATTCGGTAAGTCCTCGTTCAATAAGTAGATATGCCTGCTGGGCCGTCACACCAGGAATTTGCTTCATATTAAATGGGATCCACTAGTGATGGCATGGGCTGTAAGTAAGAAAGTGGAATGTTGCTTACATTTCTAATTAGGGCTTTGTTTTAGTTAGGGCTTCACTGCTGTGAACAGACACCGTGACCAAGGCAACTCTTATAAGGACAACATTTAATTGGGGTTGGCATATAGTAGGTTCAGTCCATTATCATCCAGGCAGGAACATGGCAGCATCCAGGCAGGCATGGTACAGGAGGAGCTGAGAGTTCTACATCTTCGTCTGAAGGCCTCTAGGAGAAGACTGGCCTCTAGGCAGCTAGGATGAGGGTTTTAAAGCCCGCCTCCATGGTGACACACCTACTCCAACAAGGCTACTCCCTGGGCTAAGCATATTCTAACGACCACAGACTTCAACATACCGGAAAGTCTGTGCTCTTCCATATTCCCCTGGAGCACACAGTGGATACAGATGAGTCCTGTGGGCTGGGTGGAGAGTCCAGTCCGTATAATGCTGCTACTATTCACTTCCGGTGTGGTTTGCCTCTCAGCTCAGTGACAGATACACACTGCAAAAGGTACTGGATGGCATTTCTTGCAGGATATTGAATACCCCGGCCAACAGTTGTGATCCTGATGAAAAGCAAGTGCCTAAGATGGGCATGCAGCTCGCCCAGGCCACCCTGCCTTTCCTCTGCAGATTTAACATCCTAACCATACTTTTGCTTGGGCTAATGTCAAACTTACTCTGCATTCATGAGAGCAGGGTATTTCCTGTGTTAAGGGAGACACACATTTAACAAACACCGACTTCTCTGCAAAGGAAAAAATGCTTGTATTTCTCCCAGAAAATTTAAAAAACAATATCAAGTGTATGGGTATCCACAGAACCAACAGGGAACCAGGAGCACACCGCAGGTTAACGAAGCATGGGAACATAAGTGGGCTGACCACCTCAATTTAGGTATTTTGGTATTGCAGTTTTGTTTTGTTTTCTTCACTTTGTGCTCCATAACCAAGAAAATGAAACAGCTTCAAAAAACTATTTCTGCTGTGTAATCACTCTGTGCTACCTGTGGAGTGTTAGGTGGTGGGTGTGGTCTACTGATGGCTTGTACTGACTCACAGTGAGCTCTGGAGAAGGAAGGGGGCTGCCTCCTCGCTCTAGACACTAGCCTGTCTTAAACATGAGAGAGCCTGACAGTGTGACACTGTCCTGCCCCTGTTTATTCAGGATAACGTCAATCTCTCCATGTGCATCTGAGGTCTCATTGGAAGTGTTGTGAGCAAGTGTCCACAATGTCACTCCTCCAATCAGAAATGTCACCAGTAGAGACTTCCAAAGACTCATGGGAGGTACTTGAGTGGTTTTGATTGGTCTTTGGGAAAATGTTGAAGGAGATTCCTCCTAAAGAAATGAGGTATCTGAAATACATTTTCTACCTGTTGGTAACAATTGTTTGTGTGTGTGTGTGTGTGTGTGTGTGTGTGTGTGCAAGCATTTAATCATGTCCTGTGTTTAGTTTCATTATTTAATAGGGATATCAGTTTTTCTTTTAAAAATTACTAATAAAATTATCTCTTGTTTTCTGGTCAACTTTTAAGTATAGTATAAGTTTGTGGAGTGCAATGTGACATTTCAGTGTGCTAATCAGATTACAGGGACGGATGTGTCTT
Source organism: Arvicanthis niloticus (assembly GCF_011762505.2). Classification (NCBI taxonomy): domain Eukaryota; kingdom Metazoa; phylum Chordata; class Mammalia; order Rodentia; family Muridae; genus Arvicanthis; species Arvicanthis niloticus. Next base: position 8,781,932 of record NC_047669.1, on the reverse strand, counting down.
AGTTATGGTTTTATTGCTGTGAGCAGATGCCATGACTAAGGCAACTCTTATAAGGACAACATTTAATTGGGGCTGGCCTACAGGTTCAGAGGTTCAGTCTATTATCATCAGGGAGAGAGCATGGCAGCCTCCAGGCAGGCATGATGCAGGAGGAGCTGAAGTTCTACATCTTCATCTGAAGGCTGCCAGCAGAATACTGGCTTCCAGGCAGCTAGGATGAGGGTCTTAAAGCCCACACCCACACCTACTCCAACAAGGCCACACTTTCTAATAGTGCCACACTCCCTGGGCCAAGCATATACAAACCACAGGATGTATCGGGTCACCTCAGACATGTTTTTTTTTTTTTGTCTGAGAATTCCATTAGCTATTTTGAAATAGTCAGTTATTGACAACCAGAGTCTACTCCGAGCATCAGAAAACCAGCAGCTTTCATTAGCATCCTCCGCCTGGCTTTTCAGTTTTCTGCTGCTATTAATAGTCCTTGCTTCTGTGAGACCAACTGTTTATCCTCCACATACAAGAGAGACTTTGCCATACCGTCTTCTGCCTTATTTTACTCACCATTACACCACCTGTTGTATTCTTTCATGGCTACATAACGTGCCCCTGGACAGATGTGCACACGTACTCATCGACTGCTGTCGGCTGCCATGTCTTGGGTATTGTGAGTTGTGCTGTCATGAACGTGTGTGCAGCTATCTTCAGCCTTCTGATTTCTAGCTCACTGCATGCGTGTCATCAGCACTGGCATGGTTGGGATCATATAGAAGTTCATTCTTGCCAGGCATGGTGATGTAACACCTTTAATCCCAACACTTAGGAAGCAGAGGCAGGCACAGGCATCTCTGAATTTCAGGCCAGCCTAGTCTATAGAGTGAGTTTCAGGCTAGCCAGGGCTACACAGTGAGACTCTGTCTCAAAAACAAAAAAAAAAAAACAAAAAACGAAAAGCAAAAAAGCCAACACGCAAAACAAAGATGTTCATTTCTACTTGGATTTCATTGCTGCTAGCTGGAGATTGGGCCCAGGCTCTCCCCCAGGCTGAGCATGCGTGCTTCCACAGACATGCACATGCTTCCAAGCAAAGGCTAGCCCTTCATCAGTTTTGATCAGCTGCCTTTGAAATGATTGTTTGAACTTTCCTTCCTTTTAGGAGTTCAGGAGAGCCTTGCTTTTTGGCATCCTCACCAGTTGCTGGTTCTTTTCTTCTCCTTTGATAATGGTCATTCTTGTTGTCGATCTGTGTCCCCAGTGATGAGTGTCATTGGGCACTTTCCCACGTACATGTTGGGTGACATTCATATGGAGCAGCTGTTACCACCATCCATCTTCACGGCACTTTGCAACTTTGCAAACTGAAATTCCTTTCTATAATAGTTGCTTCTTCTGCTCCATCCCTGGAAAACACTCTCTACCTTCTCTCTGTGTGAATTGGACTGCTCTGGGCTTCTTGAATGTGGAATGATCCAGATAAGATAAACATCTTACTGTGACAGACTTAGCACAACGTCCTCCAGTAAGCCATGTTTGGCATGCTGAACGCTCTGTTACACATGCACGTTTTTGCTCTTATGTATCTGCCTGTGGATGAACACTTTTCTGGATAACACTGTTTGTGCAGAGATGTATAGACACTGCTCTGTAAGGCTCTGCCTTCAGTACCTTTGTGTGTGTGTCCAGAAGTGAAATTTCTAGATAATTTACTCTCCTGCTCCTCTTTGAGTCAGGACTTTCCAATGAGCTAAATATTTTTTTAAAATTTATTGTGGCACGGAGATGGAGCCCAGGATCATGTGCCTGCTCAGCAGACGATTTACACCACGCAGCACCTCCATGCCGCACCTCCATGCCGCACCTCCAGCCACGCTTTCATTATTTCTGTAAAAAAATCTAACAATGCAGTGTTGTGTGATAATTTGTCTTGGAGCTGCGGCCTCTTTCCCATCCTTTGTCTTTGCATCTGTGTTCCCAGATCACAGACTTTGTCCAGTTCAGAGTGAGCCAGGCTGCGCTCTGAAGCACAGTGCCTCTCCCAGCTGGTCTCTTTCACTGAGTGGATGGGTCAGTTCCGACTGCTGTCATCCAGGGCTACAGACTGAGCACTTGCTATGCAAGATGAACATTCAAGTTTGAATCTCCAGGATACATGAGGGGGAAAGCTGGGCGTGGTTGGACGAGCCTGTGATCCCTCAGCATTGGGGGATGGGATGTGGTGGTGGGGGATGTGTGAAGGCAGGAAGATCCTAAAACCTCATTTGCCAGCCAGATAGTTTAGCATTGAGCTTCGGCTTCAGTGACAGACTGTCTTGAAGCATACGTCAGAGAGTGATGGAGCAAGACACTCAGCAGGCTGTTCTGTCTGTGTATACCTGTCCACTTATGTGAATGATATCCCCATATCCCACCCCAATCCATCCTACCCCCACAGACCACAATACACACATACTACATATCCATATACTTTTTTCCATATACTTTTTATCCATATCCATATCCATATACATATACATATATCCTTTTTCCCCTGTCAAACTCAGAGAGCCGCCCTCTCTAAGCTGTTTTCTATCGGGCCATGGGGTTCACATGATTCGTGTCTGTGCAGGCTTTCTGAATATGCTTTTTCTCCGTGGTACCCCAGGGTAAAGCTGAAGCTAAGCTGGCTAACAGTGTGGCCTGTGGCACAGCACACTGCACACGGTCCTGCACGGAGTTGCCGTTCTTCCATGTCTTAACATTAAAACAAAACAAAATAAGACAAAACCCTAAGATAGTCTTCCTAACAAAGGTAATTTGATTCAAGGATTTTCAGCTTGACCAAGAAATAAAGCATGAGTGATTCCTGTGCAATGAGATGTTTACGAGGATATCCTAAAGCCTTGATCTTCTCCTAGGAGAGGAACCTTTTGGGATACTGAGCACTATCTGGATTATTTTTTAATTGTCTAGGGAGGAGCTATTCTGTTGTCGAATTAATAGCAAGAGGCTAGGCTAACCCTCTTGTGGTATTCCTGGATAGCCCCAGAAAAGGATGATCTGGTCTGAAATCCCAGAGGTACTAAGGTTTAAAAGCAGCTACAATGTGTGTGAAGGATAGAACCCAGCCTGACTAAACCCACTCACCCGACAGGAAGGACACGAGGACCCTCAGCAGTGACTCCTGGCTCTGGAGTTTGCAAGGCTTCTTCTTCCTTTGCAATTAAAATATATATGATAGGTAGGTGGTAGTTGGATGACAGATAGATAGGTGGATGGATGACAGATAGGTGGATGATCGATAGGTGGTGATGGATGATTGATAGATGATAGATGGGTGATAGATTGATAGATGAATGATTCATAGATGGTTGATAGTGGGGTGATTGATAGCAGATAGATGGATGAATGATAGGTGAATGATAGATGGGTGATACATGATAGGTAGGTAGATAGATAGATGATAGATAGATAATGTGTGACATCACCCATCCATGTGTGGAAGTCAGATGATAACCTCGGGTCACCATCACCAACCAGCTTGCTTGAGGGAGGGTCTTCCCTTGTTTATTGCTGTTCCGTGTACCCCAGGTTAGCTGGCCTTAAGCTCCCGGGAGAGTCTTCTCTCTCTCCCTTTTCCCTGTAGCTTGTGAATTACACACAGGCTACACACCTGACTTTTATATGGGTTATGGGAATCTGAACTTAGGTCATGAGGGTTGCATTGCAAGTTCTTTCATTATGAGGCATCTTCCTGGACCCCGTTTAGCTTTGTATTATGAAATAATTTTAGACTTACATCTGTGTGTGGTAGCAGTAGTTTTAATCCTAGCACTCAGGAGGTAGATGTGGGTGGGTCTACATAGCAAGTTCCAGGCTAGTCGGGGCTACATTGTCAGACCCTGTCTCTAATAATAATAACAATAACAGTAATAGTAATATTATTATTACTACTACTATTATTTTAGACTTATAAACTACATAGTTTAAACCTATTTCCTTAGTAATTGGCACTTGAAAGACCTTCTAGATGCAGGAAAGAAATAAAGGGAACGTGGAAAGGAACACATTAAGGCTCCATTGTATTTCTCACTCTGAGAAGCAGCTGAAGGCCGAGAGAAGAGATAGAGATGAGAGAGGCCTGGGCTACCCTGTGTGTGCACCTGCCGGGTTTCTGGTCTGAAGTGGCCATGGCGTTGACGAGACAACAATTGATTCCCTTGGGTCTTTAGAAAGACTCAGCCTTAGCTAGCTGTGCTGTGGTCAGGACAGTCTAGTAGGCTGCTACACACATGTGTGCATACTGACTAAAACACACCACCTAGGGCCTCGGTGTAGCTCCGTGGCAGCGCACATGCTCACCTCTGGGTTCCATCTCTAATACTGCAAGTGGAAACAAAGCCAAAACACAAAAACCTAGAAAGGGAAGGTCTCCCATATATTCTAGTAATACAGTGAAGTACTTCTGGCTTTTAAATATTTTAATATGTTTTAACCTATTATTAGAATTAAAAATGAAGTCACAGGCCTATTGTATATTGGTTTCTTTTCAGCTTGTGTTTGCCATATTGTTTCTGGGCACTGTGTCCAGTGATGGGTGACTCATTTAAGATGAGGGTCACAGAATCATCTGCCCACTCCAGACCCACAGAACAGCGGCTTTCTTTTCTTTTTCTTTTCTTTTCTTCTTCTTTTTTCTTTTTTTTTTTTTAACATTGATGTTTGACTCCAAGGCCAAACACAAGCTGGGTAGGCATTCTTTGTGAGTATCACTTAAGTTAAATTTCAGAATGTATTTTGGGTGACACACAGGATCTGAACTCCCAGTGATGTGGATGTGACAGCGTTAAGTGATGATGATGATGTCACCAAAATAATTAGAGAACATTCTCTGTGGAGCCAGACTGTTGCGGCTTTGCTAATACAGTTTGCGTAGTGGGCTTAGATTTCAGCTGTGTCTTATGTGTCCCACAGGCAAGTATGTGTATCAGCCTATGACCCCGGTGGAGCAGCTCCCAAGCACAGAGATTCCTGCAAGGCCGCGAGAGCCGACCAACACCATGCAAATCTCCGTCTCGCTCACTGAACACTTTCTGAAATTTGCGTCTGTCTTCCAGCCTCCGCTTCCCCCTGACTCGCCAAGGTACTGTATGATTTCCGATCTCTTCATCGACAACTATCAGGTTAAATGTATTAATGGGAAGATGTGCTACGTGCAGAAGCAGCAGGCGCCCCATTCCCAGAAGATGAGCCCTGAGGAGGTCTCTGCACACGATGCCTTAATTTCTAAAGAGAGTGACACTCCGAAACTGGGTCACTGCTCCTCCCCTTCCGGTTCTGAGGACTCGGGGATCAATGCAATTGGGGCTCACTATGTGGAATCCTGTGATGAGGACACAGAAGAAGGGGCGGAGCTGAGTTCTGAGGAAGATTATAGCCCTGAGAGCAGCTGGGAACCCGATGAGTGCACCCTGCTCTCTCCTTCTCAGTCCGATCTGGAAGTGATCGAAACGATGGAGACCACTGTGTAGGCAGCTGGGAACTGCGGCCGGGGTCCACCCTGAGCTTCTTCTGTTCTTTGATTTGACGAGTCCTTTTCCAATACTCTTGGCATTTCCCAAGCCCCATTACTAACCGTAGCAGTCCAGTGGTCTGCTTAGTGTTCCCCGTATATTACCTTGTAATGACATTGTTTCCTTTTGTATCTTGCTTTCTATGTAGCATCTGGTGTCATGAGTTGTGACCCAGCCTTAATTTCACTGAGAACTTTGAGAGCGGTGGTGACCATAGGTCACATGGAGGAGCTACCCAGAGTGGAAGTAACCATAGTTTACCTGTAGCCTGTCCTTCGTGGTGAAGGCTCTTTCTTCCCTTAGCTTCCCTTTGGCGTGTCATGTGACACCTCTGTCCAGTTGGTTTTGGGGTCCGGGAGCAGCTCACTTCTGGAAACAGTGTTGCAGCCAGTGTTCCCTCCCTTCCTCTTCTGTTTGTCACCCACATTGGCTCAGGACAAGAGTAGCCTCTGTTACTTCTAGAAAGTCCTTCGAGGACCCCTAGTGATGGCCGTGGCACAGCCTCTGTGACTGAAAGGGTCTCTCTAGTTTGCGTCCAGTCCAGCGGGGATTCAGGAGTCCTGGTTCTCACCTCGAAGGGGCCACATTGTAGTACAGAATACAAGTCAAACAGCTTGCTGTGTTGGAGGATGTTGGAATCGGGAAGGAGAGGTGGACTCGGCCTGGGCTGGCTGAGACCATTGCTATAGTGTCTGAGCTGGCCCCAGGTGGGTTCTACAGTGTCCACTGCCCTTCTTGATTGTTTTTCGGTTCAGGGAGAAGCATTTAGGTTTCGTAGGTATTATATTTAGGAGGTAACACATCTGACATCTTAAGAAAAAAATACACAATAGTTTTAGTTAGCATGAAAATGCTAAGAGACAGAAGTCCTTTAGGGATTAGGAATGAATCTAATAGGTTTGATCTATTTTGCTTCGTTTGGTTGTATGAAGCATTAGAATGGCTTAGATGAGAAATGGACTAGAATTTTGTATGATGCATGGATTTTATGCAAATGCAAAAACAGTTGCGATAGCTCACTGCTGAGTCGGGAAGATGTTTTATGTAACACTTCTTCACTTTTCTAGCCTGGAGTCCACACACATTGTGTGCATTCTTTCTCACACACAAAATAGTGAGCAATTCCTTTTTATGTAGCTTTCTTCAAAACTCTGTTCCTAATTTGCTATTAACTGGGTATTCTCATGTGATCTTATTATCTGCCAATTCCCCAAATCTGTCTGTGAGGCATAGTATAAATCTGGGACCTTTTAACATATACTGTCATAAAACAAGAGTCACAGGACTGCAGGGAGAACCACCTCAGATCCTGGCTGTCTGAGCAGGCACCATAGCCTTGGTGTGTGGTCAGCATCTCTGTACATCCCTCTGTCTCATTAGTGTGTCCTGCAAGCAAGGAGCCCATGCTCCCTAGGCCTCCTTGTTTGGGGGTTCTTCACTATGTACTCAAGGAAGAATCTGCTCCCCCGTTGGATATGGAGTCCCAGTGATTACTACTAGAACCTTCTTTAGGCCGATGAGCCCAAAACACCCATAGTGTTCAGAAGGCAGAATATGTGCCTTCCTCTGGAGTGCATTAGTTAAAATGCCATGTGTGAGATAAGAATGTGGCAAAACCCCCTACATATAAATTCGAGGACTCACACCAAGGACTAGCAGGTACAGGGAGGGCAGATTGGAGCTGCCATATATTGGCTGGTGGGTCATTCTGCTGGCCTGGGATGGCCTGGTGACATCTGGTGGGCCCTACCCGAGGATCATGGTGCCACACTGGCATGGAAACGAAACACATGAGACAGACATCCCTCATCCTGCACTTGGGGCTGCGATGGGCAGCAGTGGCACCATCCTCAAATGTGCTGTGGGTGAGCTCCTCAGACCCCGAGGTAGAGAAGCAGACACACACAGCAGGGCTTACTCCTGTACCTTTCCTATCTACTTTTTTTTGCTACAGGGCCACTGCCACAAATACTAAACTAAGTGGGGTCTAGAACCTGAGCTCCAAAGCCATGAAAACATGTGGTCATAGCCCAACTTCTGAAGGCTGGCTATGTGTTGGGCTTGGTTTCTTTATCAGTTACATCTGTGACTTTTGTCCAGGGTCCTGTTTTCTAAACCTCTGAAACTGCCACTCAAATTTGCCATCATTGTGATGGAATTTTTTTGGATTTAATAACAATTGATGATCACATTAAATATTTGCACAATCTCTTTATAATTACCCTCACTAAGCTGCACTTGCCGTTTTATAAAATTGAACACGTTCCCTTACATTCTTGGATCTCAAAAGAACATTTTCTAAGTAAGCACAGCTGAGAGGGTTTTGGTTTTCTTCTCCTAACAGTGTTCATACCAGTAACTGTCTGAAATGTGATTAAGCCAGAATTATTTCTCTATGCTTGCATTCTGAAATCAGCCGAAAAGACTATAAAAAAAATGTATAGCTTAACTGCAATTCTAGGCCTATTCTGTTCTTTGTTCTATGAAAGAATTTCTCTATAATCCTGATATTATAGTGCTGATTTGTATATGTGTATTCATAGGCACTTTAGAGATACTTAGACACAAATGCACTATAGATGGTAAGCACAGTCGTGTTAAATAGACTTTTGACTAACACTTGTACAGCGAGAGAGTCGAAAGTTTGAAGTCTAGACCTTATAGGATGCTTGCCTGGAGCAAGGCTTGGACCACGTGGATGGGTTTCTGTGGGATTCTGGCACTGTCACCACTTTTGAAAGGTTGTTGGGTACCAGGGTAATCCCACTAAATGTGGAGTATACTTTTCTTACCTAACCCAGATTTTAAGTTTCAAGTGTGTCCATAACATTTTTTTGAGAAATGAGAAAGCAACAAAAGTCCTTTTTTGGGATAACTATTTGATATCTTAAAATAAATAAATAAATAAATAAATAAATAAATAAATAAATAAATAAGGCTTTACTTTAAAACCTAGGTGTTTTTTTGCCTTTAACATTTAAAGAATAATATGAGAATTTTGAGGACAGCCCTGAAGAAAAAGTTGCTTTCCTAGAAGAAAAGACTCATGCCTCAAGGTGACACAGTATAGAAGAGACTAAAACAGTGTCCAAACACAACTCAGCACAACACAATGTAATACAGTACAGAGCCAGTGTCCCAAAAGGCCACAATGAAACATAACACATCACAGTACAATATAAAAATAATAACACAACACTGAGCCACCAAGTCCAGAACAACCACACGGCTATTTTCTGACAAGTCTTTAGGACATGATCTAGGCTCTGATTGTCTCTTTTACTTCTTAACCTCACCTGATTGCCTAATTGAAATAACTCTTTCTTCTAGGATTGATCAGAATAAATTCTTATGCAAATTTGATTGCAACCAGACACTTTAGAAAGTCAAAATATCCATATATGCATGGTAGTGTAGATACTGCCATGTAAGGAAAAAAAAGCACACATTTAAGTAAAATACTATTTATGTCATCTGCTCTTGATTGTCCCCAAATCCTATTTGCAAAACTTTATTGTCATGGTTTTGGCTTTTTACTTGAGGAAAATATCCTAACTGGTCTCTCTCCTTTCCGTTTGTCCAGCGGTGCTGTGAAGTAGAATTGTGGTGCAGGCCGGGTACCCTGGGCTTTGTGGGGAGTGTGTTACTGTGCTCCTTCTGTGCCACACAGCCCAGAACACCATCAGTGTAAACTCAAAGTATAAACCTCAGTATAAACTCAAGGGCATTTCTCAAAATGAATTTGTTTCTAAATCTCACCTTGTCGTGACTATGGTGCCTGAACACGGGTGTACCGGAAGGGCAGGTGCGGTCCAGGGAGGAGCTGTTCCTGCTGAGGGTAAGGCAGTTGGAAGCCTGACTGGGGTTTGGATGGAGCCTCCAGGACACTGTGTTAGCGTGTGTTAGGCTGTCTGTACCTTGCTTGTCACCTTCTGTGCTGGGCTCTTTTGAATCTGTTTTGAAGTTTAAGCACAATGTTGACCCTTCTGTAATTTCCTAAAATTCCATTGTTTTCCTCAGACAGCTGAACTTTAGGAGATACTGCTGTACAATAAACGTGGTTTCCTTTTGTACTAGAACAAGACTGCTGTTGGAGTTTCTGTGTCAAGTGTTTACTGTGTGCTGGGAATAAGCAATCCATACTCCTCACCCATTCAGACTTTCCAGGTCTTCGTGGGCTTCTTGCCACGTATTCCCGGAACTCTGTAAAACCTTGTGTTGGCTCCCGTCGGGTTTATAGGAAGTAAAAAACTATGAGCCCACAAATAACATTTTTTGCACCAATTTAGGCCCCCTTTCCAGTTCATGAGTGGTGTGTAAGACAGCTGCAGCTACAGATTGAGCAGTGAAGGAGGCTACTACCCCATGTGGCTCGGGGTCACCTGATCCCTAAGGCCCAGGGTATGGCAAGTCCTGAAATTCTTTTTTTAAAAAAATGTTTATTTATTTTTATCGTGTGCTTTTATTTTATCTGCCTGCATAGATGTCTGTGTGAGGGTATTGGATCTCTTGAAACTAGAGTTACAGAGGAGGAGGAAAAGAAGGAGGAAGAGGAAGAAGAAGAAGAAGAAGAGGAGAAGGAAGAGGAGGAGGGGGAAGAGGAGGGGAGGAGGAAGAAGAGGAAGAGGAGGGGGAGAAAGAAGAAGAGAAGAAAAAGAGGAGGAAGGGGAGGAGGGGGAGGAGGAAGAGGAGGACGAAGAGAAGGAGGCATTGTCTCAGGTCTAAGGCAAACCCTAGGTGAGCTGCCATGTAGGTGCTGGGAATTTAACCTGGGTCCTCTGAAAGAGGAACTGAAACAACTCTCCAGCCCCCAGAAACTGGTTTGATTCAGCATGTCAGCTTTTGGGCTTGGGTCTATGGGACAGGCTCCCCCAGGGACTGCTGTTGAATATACCAACAGTAATGCCTTCACCAAGCTCCTGATGCTACCTTACCATTTCCAATGTGGTCTTCCTAGCATCCCATGTGCAAACAAGGGCATCTGAGAAAGCGCGACAGCAGCACTGTTCACTAGTCAGGCCTAGATTTGAACCCAGAACCCTGGCCCAGGAGTCCACACTCATGGCCCTTTGACTGCATTACTCCATGACTATCTACAACCTAGTGAACACTGCCCAAGCCTGGTAGCTTGCCATACAGTGCCACAGAAGTGCTGGAATAAGGCTGTGGTCTAGCCTCCCCTGTCTATGTAACTGATTACCTGCTAGTGTGTGTGTGCTCACATGTAGTGTTTCCAGCCAGCTCCACATTCACATTGGCCCACGGAGTTTCCATTTCAGTCATGCCTTGGCCTGCACTCTAGGCTGGCTCTGCTTTTGAGAGGAGCAGCTTGTTCTCTTGGGGAATTCCCGCGGACCGTGAATCTCATCTGCATATACGGCTCAGTAATTTAACGCTGCAGGATTGTACTGCCCACATTCTGGAAGGCATCTTATCGTTCGTAGTCTTACAAGTGCTAACTGCCTACAACCGTTCTGCAGTAAGCCAGGCTGGCATCTTGTCCTCATCACAACCTGGGGACCGCCAATGCCTTTAACTCTCATTGTGCAGCTCAGGACTGAAAGAAGAGGGCAAGATGGGACTGTCTCTTGGCAGTTTCAGAAGAGATGGTCAGGTGGAGGTCCTTAGGAACCAGGGAGACACGATGGAAGTGCTTTTGAGACCTGGGAAGGATGCTGAGTTATGCAGGTGGTTTTGTTACTTTTTGGAGTTTTCAAAAGTGAACCTGTATTTCCATTGGCTAAAAAACCATTTAGTTTGAAAATGGAACTCCTAGCCAATGGGTACAGTTGGTACCTCATTTCACAGGGTCTGTAGTGGAAAGTGGGGTGCCCAAGCAATAGACACATGACTGTGTATCTGTTGAGAGTCTACAGCATTGCTGGGAGCCTGGAGCTAATAGCATCTGCTGAAGAATGAGCCTTTTCCAGGGGCTCCAACCATGGCTGGAAGCTTGTGGGCCAGGGGAGGTCTCTGGAGATGAAGGGTTAGAAACCTTGGGCTTTGGGGGATGTCTGTGTCCGGTGGCCTGTCACCTGGTGTGAAACTCCAATCTCTCTCAGCCAGGAGATCAATTATATCTGAATCTAGAATTATGAGATGACCCCAGCATAATTTAGATGCTGCATGGAGTAGATGGAGGAGACACCAATGATCTCAGTTTCTCAACGAACTTCGGACTCTGGGTGAACATGCAGCCAACACTGGGTATCGGTGGACAAATCACTGCAAGGTCAAGGAGAGGTCGGCTGGGTCCAACTAGAATTTACTATGGTTCCTTCAGATTGCTGGGAGTCTAAGAGGGGTTGATTCTAGGCCACAAGTTGGTGTCTCCCTATAATCAACATATCCAAAGGTCATGAATGCCTGATCTGTCCTGTTTTCCCTGATCATCCATGTGGACCCCAGTCTATCTCAGCCCTAGAGTCATCAGTGGCAAATATGGCTGTGTCAGTGGGAAGTTGGCTGGACACTGCCAATGTGGTGAGGCTGAAGTAGACACTGGGAGTATTAAATGCTGGGCTCACTCACTCTTCTAGACAGAGGGACCAGATTAGGCAGGCTGCAAGGTCCCCAGCCAGTCTGAGGGCTGAGATGTAGCACTTCAAGTCTCTTAGAACTAAGTCACAACTCTCTTGTTCTAAGGAAGCAGATGCCAGGAGTGCTGTGTGCCTGGCTTCTCAGTTAAGAAGTGCCGTAGTGGGAAGCTACTGCTCACCTCACCCCTCCACCCCTGGCTGCACCCAGCCCCAGCTGGCAGCTTTATGGTGGACCCTGCCAGAGTCTGAAGCCAATTAGTCTCTGGCTGTGATGGGGACAGGAGACTGATGACAGAGCCTTGCTTTTCGAGGTAAGTTCAGGAGAGAAGTCTGGGGTAGGTGGTATGTGAACTATTTCCATCTGCCCAGTTCTGAAGCTGTAACTTCATGTAGGCATTCAGAAAGTCAGTAAGCATCCCCAACCTGCCCCTCGGCACTGCAAAAAAAATCATTCTTGAGTTCATAACTAGTAGAGATGCATGTATGTTCACAAAAGTCAGACTCAAGAATGGCAATAGGCCCAGGACGCCCACTCACATTGGAATTGGAATGAGTTAGTCTAGTCACAATGGAATGCTGTTCAGGAGTGATAGTGTATGGCATGGGCGCGCGCACACACACGCGCGCGTATACACACACACACACACACACACACACACACACACACACACAGAGGTGGGGAGGACTTGCTTATAATTCTCACTGATATGCAAATATCTGTGCTATTAGGAGTCAGGTTATTCCTTGACCTGGGGTGGAGAATCTGCCTTGCAGGTTGCCTCTATGTGCTTGACCTGATGTGTTCATGTGATATACAGAGTTTGTGAATATTTCTGTCCATACCTGAGAAAAAAATGGTAACTTTAGGAAACAGTAGTGACACTTCCTGCTTGAAGCAGAACCTGGCACATGTGTGGCACTCGTAATCTACTGACTGTGCCAACAGAACAAAGAGCACACCCTCCTGCTCTGAGCAGAAGTAGGCGGAGTAATGAGCCCCATGAATGGTACCATGGGGAGTACTCCCTGGAGCACTGACAAGGTGAGAGCCAAATGCCGTTTTCCTGGGGTGGTGGTAATAAGGGGCTTGTACAGAGGATGTACAAAGAAGCCTGAAGCAAAAAGAGGAACCCAAGTTCCCCAGGGAGGACAGGACATGCACTTCCATGCTGGGGCAGTCCCCGGAGCTCAGTTGTGCTCTGGCCTTCCCTGGAGTGGTCCTGACCTACCAAGAAGGCCACATAGCAGGAGGCCTTTCTTGTGCTCTAGGTGCAGCTGCAGCTTTGGGAAACATTTTCTGCAGACAAAGCTGGGTGGAAGCACTGTTCTAAAAGGATCCCCAATGTTCTGAATTATTTATCTGCTAAAGCATTCACCATGGATAAGCTGGTTTCTCTTGCAGTAGTCTCTCCCTGCCTCCTGGCAGCCATATTGGGCCACACCTTTGTAAAACATTTTCCCAGACATCTTGAGAGCTTTGCTGTGTGTCGGAGCTTTTCAGAGGAACCAGCAGCTTGCCTTAGCTTGGGGGAGCTGAGAGGGGCAGTTTGGGGCTGAGCCTAGCGCCCAGCTCCTGCTGGCAGCCCAATGCTGTCCCTTATGCTGTGTGTCTTTGGAGCATCTGCAGAAGCACTTTCTCTGGCTCTCTGGCTTCAAGGCTGGAGCCTTACGACCGTCACAAAGTTCTGTAGAGGGGGCCTTGTTTGTCCCAGTGAGAGCTGTGGCCAGCACTTATGTTTCTGACCAGATGTAGTGTGACTTAAGCAGAGACCGGGGCCTGCCGCTGTCCCCCCAAAGTGTAGCTTCAGGGTCTCTGGGACATCTCTCCCCTCTCCTAAGGGGCTAAGGGGCAGCAGCAGGACCCAGAACTGTGGTTGTGGGGTAGGGAGGGAGGTGGCTCTGGGGGTGAGAGGGCTTGCCATACAATCGAGAGGACTGAGTCTGCATCCCCAGAATCTGTACAAGAGGTTGGGGGTTGCACATGCCTGGAACTCCAGCATAGAGGGGTAGGGACAGGTGGATGGATCCTGGGAGGTCTCCTGTCAACTAGCTTAGCCAAATCACTGAGCTCTGCTTCAGGGATAGATCTGTCCTGAGGCAAAGGAGAGAACAACCCGGGCATGTGCTCTGAAGAAAACAGAAGAAACAGACAGATATCTGGGAGTCAGCCCTGGGGCTGCCTGTCCCACCTTCTGGGCTTGGCCCCACACCTCTCACCTCCTAGAAAGCCCCATTCCAAGCAGAGCCAGTGCCTGTCTCCACACAACATTCTGAATTGGAACCTCAAGACACCACTTGGTAGGACCTCTGGTTAAGTGCTAGAAGAGGGGACAGGATTCCACATGCCAGGGCTTGGGACCTCAGCTCAGGCTTGTTACAACCCTAGTACACCAAGGCCTGGCACTCACAGGGGACACCTGAGTCACAGGGGACACAGGCCACACCAGATGGGGGGGGTGGGGGGGTGGGGGGGATGACTCTTGAAAGCCCACCCTACTGTTTCTTCTGTGTGTCTGTTGGTTAAAGTATTTGTCTCAGCCTTGACTGATCAGTGAGTCTCCATGCACTCCCTCAGGTGGGAAGTACCACCCCACACCCTCTGCTGGAGGCAGAGGGCTCTTGGGAGGTGCTACTCCTTGAGCCATTGGTTCCACTTCACTGCAGCAGCAGCTCCGCTCTGGGTGTCTGCTCCGCATACCCATTGCTCGTGGGTTTGCTTAGCTGTCCACGAGAACTGAACCAACAGCATGAGCCATCTGAGTCTCTGTATAATGAATGACCATGTCTGCTACAGAATGACATAAAGGTCCAGAACCCAACAGCCCCAGGCCACACTCTCCCTGACCGCCCTGATCCAGCCACAGGAACCTACCTTGAGGCCCAAATGGAGCCTGTGATGGAGCTGTTTGTCTGAACGGTGTTAGGGTCCTTGGACAGACTGACAACCGGGAGACTAGCAGGCATACAGGACTCAAACACTGAGACATTTATTGTTTCAAAGGGCAGGTCTCCTGTTCACATGGGTTTTAACATAAACGTATCAACAGACATGCCTGCTCTCCAGACTGCTGCTCTTCCCAGGCCAACCTTTGTGTTTCACAATGGATGTGCTTCCCCAAACCCCTTGTTACACTGAATGTAGTTGGGTACATGTTACTTTCTAAAGGGCTGGGCAGAACTAAGTAATACTCTGAGCGGAATGAAACCAGCCTGTCTGTGGTCTGACCTGCAACAGGGAGAGTGCACTGAGAGGGGAGAGTGGCAGGAGGGCTCCAGGGCCCGCCTTGGGCCTCTGTGCAGGAGTGTGGGAGGCAAAGGCTGAGCCTGTCCAGTGGGTCCTTCCTGCCTCCTGCAGCCTGGGCTCTTCTAGGGAGGCCTCAGTCTTCAACCACAGGTGGAGGCGCAAGCTGCAGCTGGAAGTTCTCGTTCTGGAAGACGCTGTTGAAAGCAGGCCCGCTCTGGGAGCCCGCAAACGGCCTATAGCTGTCACCACCTCGGTTCTGGGAGAGCTCCATAAGGAGAGCCAGCTGCAAGGAAAAGGACACATGTGGGAGGGGGTGAGGGCACAGTCCTGTGGGCACAAAGGTGAAGAGGGTCCTGTTCCTCTGACCACATGAGTGAGAGCGCTACCTTGTCGGAGGAGTGAAAGCCTGTTTGGATCCTAAGGTTATATCTCATGGAAGAGGTATGTCCCTGGACACAAGAGGAGACTGCTTGGGTGGGGTCTCCTCCAGGCACTGCTGGCCTCCCTAAGCACAGCATCTCTGCAGGCAGACCTCTGTCATCAGCACAATTCCCATATGCTTCTCTTTGGAGTGTAAGTGCAGAGTGACTGCTGGCTCTCTGGCAGCCTGGCCACCTGGCCACCAATCCAGTTTGGGCTCCAGACTAGCATTCATGGATCCCACTTCTCTCCTAACTCGCCCTCCCTACCTGCAGCTGTGCACATCTGCCAGTGTCCGTGGTTTGGTTCTGCCATTCCTGCCAGCCCACTGAGGAGCCAGGCTGTGTACCTCAGTTGCCTCCTCTTACCCAGCTGGCTTTCTGTAAGTCAGAGCTGGCAGCCCACCGTCAGATGCCCTCAACAATCAGGAAAGGAGAGCATGTCCAGGAGCTGAGAGACCGCTGGCTGCTAAGCAACAACACCCAGACTCTAACTTGAGGGGAAACTCAGGGCCAAAATGCGAGCTTCCTGAAACAGTGGATAGGGCCTGGAGACAGCACGGCGCCCTGCTGCTACTCCTCACGGGACAGAGATGAATGCCTTCTGTAGGGTGAGTAGCAAGTGAGCCTTCAAATGCCTCATGGGGAGGGACTGTGTGTGCATCTGTCTCCTGGCTAAGTCAGTCCCTGGAATGTCTGCAGGCCACAGGTCTTTTGAGGGCCAGACAGGCTGGGTGCTTTTCAAGAATGGCATTTCTAGTCCCTGGGGAATGACTCACTCTGGGCCACTTGGCTGTCAATGGTAAGGTGGGATTCAAACTCAGATCTATGTGGCAAGTCCTGTTCAGCCGAGCAGTCTGTGGTCTTGCCTTCTGGAGCCCTGTGCCCTGCTTGCCTGCCCTGACTTCCATCTGTTCTAATCTCTGGCAAGGAGTCTCCTGTCACTTGAGAAGTAACGGTACAGAGCCCATTTGTTGGTTGGCCGACAGCAGAACCAGTGGCTGCAATACTTGGGGAGCCAGTGAAGCCCTCTAAGCTCTAAGTACCAATTTATCAGACCTAATCCAGTCCTCAGTCCTGGCTCAGCAACACAGCCACAGTCTAACACACACTCACTGTCTCAGTCAGCCTCAGCTGTCCTCCTGAGACAACCGGCCACCTGGGAAGGGTGAACCACAACTGAAGGACTGACTCCATTGATTAGCCTGTGGGTAGGTCTGGAGGGCATCTCCTCTTTTGTTAATTGATCCGGCGGGTCTAGCCCACTGTATCTGGTGTTGCCGACAGGCGGGTGGGCCTGGGCTACAGAAGGGAGGCAGAGAAAACCAGAAAGCAGCACTCCTCTACAGTCTCTGCTTCAGGTCTGCCTGCAAGTTCCTGCCCTGAGCTCCTGCCCCGACTTCCCGATGGAGGACTGCAATTTGTGGGCTGTAATAAACTCTTTCCTCCCCAGCTGCTTTTGGTCATGATGGTTGTTGTGCTGTGCATGCTCACACTCTGACCATGAGCTCCAGCCTGCAGAGGTGGCACGTGCAAGAGGCCGGCTCTCACTAAGGGCCAGGGCTTCCATGGGTACCCTGAGGGTAGGGACAGGTCAGCTTGAACTTCCTACCTCTGTAATCCAATCAGCCTTGACTGGTCTGTGAGGAGATTACGCCCAAGGTTTCCAACAGAACCTGTGATGATGCTATACTCAAGGGGTGTCTACATTCTGACACTAAGGCAGAGAGACCAACCACAAATCACGGCTCCTACTTCTTGCATCTTACTTCCTCCTGTGACTTAGTGACTAGGAAACACAGACTCTGAGTAAGGCTCAGAATGTGACGTAGATGGTGATTCTGACTCTAGTTCCTGGTCAGAACTTGGTGGCAAACAGAAAGAGATGGAGTGACACCACTCAGTTCAGTTAAACTGCAGGGTCTCATTTGGGATATTGCAGAAGTTTCCAGAACCTCTGTCCAGGTCAAATGCTCAAGAGGAAGTGCTGGTTTCCCTCAGTGTCTGTTTCAGTGAGAGCAGGGCTGCCGTGCCCAGGGACAACTGGGGGCAGATAAGCTCTGGGCTGGGGGGATCTGGGTGTGCCTGGAAGTGGAGCTGCTGAAAAGTTCTTGTTCCCTCCCTCAGGGGGCTGGGAGCCAGCATGGGCCATCCAGAAGGTAAGGGACAAGAAGGCAGTGCAGCAGTCAGACTTGCATGGCCTCTGTGGGAATGAGGAACTCTTACCCAGAGCACGGGCAGTCTGGAGGGGAAATGTCTAGGGGTCCAGGAAGGATGCTGCTTCCCGGACCTCCTCCAGAAGAGGGCTGAGCCCAGGATGCTGCCAGGCCTGTGCTCTTGATGACTGGATGGGACATGATCCAATCTTGAGGCAGGCACTAGGCAAGGAAGGGCAGGCTGAGAGCCTAGGGGAACACTGTAGTCTACTATGGATGCCTGTGCAGAACTGGCTGCTAGTAACCTCAGATCCTGTACTCTTCTCCCACAGTGTTAAAGATGAAGAGTCTAGCCATGTCTAATTCCCCAGTCTGCACTACAGATAGCTAGGTGGTCTCAGAGCTGAGGCTACACAATGGCCTCCTGGAGGAGGAAATAGGCTTCTGGCTTGCTCTGTGGAAACACAGCCTCGGGGAGGTAAGCATACTCCCCTCCTGCAGAGTAGACATGGGCCTTCTGTGTCCTCGCAGCCTAGGGGGAGGTAAGCAATAAATGCCCCTCTATTGCCCTTTCACCAAATTCTGAGTGCTGTTGGAGCCAGGACAGGTCCATGTGGTCAGAACAGGTATGACAGGCACTACCCAAGCTAGAGCTGGACACAGGACTCTAGGACACTGCCTTCCCCCAACAGTAAATTCCACATTGGAAACATCAGTCACACAAACATTACCCTGGAACTTCCTCGGTAGAGCCGGCAGAGCTGATCAAAGGCTTGCATTTGCTGTGGGTCCAGAACAGGTTCTGAGTTTGCCTAGGAAATGAGAATGATCCGATTAATAATGACACGTCTGTCCCTGGCAGCTTCTGACCTGCCTCACATGGATGAAGCAAGACCTAGCAGTTCCCTCATGTGTCTGAAGAAGATTATGCTCCTGGCAACTGGGGGATTTGTTTGAGCATGTGGAAGATATGGCCTGGCCTCCCGAGGCCTGCCTGGATGCTCCTCCCAGCTGGGTCTTCCATCTGTGGTCCCTTTCCCCATCATTTTCTCTAAACCTCCCTCAAGGGCTTCTGAGCAGAGGACCTTTGATCTATCCGTTCTTATACCCCATATCCATCACTCATGTGGCTCCCACGGATACCCATTCTTTGCCATTTCCTTGTTCATTATAACTTTGGTTGAAAGACCAGTCTGCAGCTGCTTGAAGAGGGAGGTCCCTGAAGTGTCACCCCATCCCCTCCTGCCCCCATGGAGGATCCTGCCACTGCTGCAGCAGACCTGCTATCTGAATACTAGCTCTCACACCATGTGACCTTGGAGAGTCCTTTCATTCCCCTGACCCTGGAGGTGACCCTTGGGAGGTCACTGATGGTTAAGCCTAGATGATATTCTGCCTCCCACCAGCGGAGCACAGTCATGCCTGCTGCTGTAACTGAGACACCACTGGTTAGAGGCTTATGTCGGAAGCGTTCTGTGCAAAAACAACTGTCTGTCCTTGCCTTGCACTATGAACCTCTTAAGCAGAGAGGAACGGGTTTCTCAAATACACACCATATGGGTGACTGGAAGTGCTTTGGTGCTGAAGCACATGGTGTTCACATGTAAGCTAGGTTAGCCCTGAGGCCTGGCACAGATAACAACTGCAAGTAACTGAACACAGACAGGCAGAGCCCTGGCTGCTGCATGTCACCTGCAGGTCATCTCACCAAGTCCTCAAAAGCACTCTATAAGAAAGGTCCTGGCAGATTCTTTTTCCCACCAAGGACATTAACTATAATTAATTAAGGTGTATGTGGATGCCATTGTGCCTGAATGGAGGTCAAAGGACAACTTAGAGGAGTCAGTCTTGGGCTAGTTAGATGGCTCAGTGGTTAAGAGCACTGACTGCTCTTCCAGAGGTGATGAGTTCAATTCCCAGCAACCACATGGTGGCTCACAACCATCTGTAACTGGATCCGATGCCCTCTTCTGGTGTGTCAGTGACAAGATGCTCATATACATTAAATAAATGAATCCTTAAAAAAAATTAAAAAAAAAAGGAGTCAGTCTTCTACTATGTGAGTCCTAAGGATGGAACCCCGCTTTGGGAGGTTTTAGAGGTAGCCTTTACCCATTGAGGCATCTTACTGACCCTGATGTGAATTTTATATAGTATGACATTCAGAACCTTTAAGAGATTTGTAAGTTGAATTTGTCTTCTCAAAATGGCTCTGCTTCTTTTCCTTAACATTTTCACCACCCTCAGAAAATAGCTGAGTCAAGCTAGGAAGGGAAACAGCACTGTCAGAGACCGCCTTGCTGGCCTGGCCCACAGGCACCAGGGCTGTCTTCCAGCAGGAGGAAAGGAAGTCTGAAGCTCCAGAAAGAAGCAGACAAAGAGAAGAGGGCTCACACCTCCTGGATTTCTAGGGTTCCAAACATGATGTCATACTGGTCTGGCTTTTGGCTCCCTCGGTTCTTGATGCACTTGATGATATGGCTGGCTGAGGTGGCGGCTCTGAGGCAGTGGGGGTTAGGGAATGGGAGTATGGGGGTAGGGAATGGCATAGTCCACAGTGGGCGGGGCCTCTGACATCCACTAACAATGAAGACAATCCTCCACAGACACACCCACACGCTAAGCTAACCTGATTAATTCTTCATTAAGACTTTGGGTGGAGTCAAGCTGAAACTTAAAACTAACTAGCACAGGAGAGTTCAGTAAGGAGAGTTCAACAGGAAGTGAGCAGAACAGACAACAAGGGCCTAGTGAAACACTGGGGAAGGTTGGCCACTTAGAAGATTGCAGAAGACACCAGAGGCACCCCACCTCAGCGTGGTGGTGTGCTGGAGGGTGCCACTCCATGAGCGAGTATGTGGTGAAGAGGAAAGACACAAAGAGAAGCAGGAGGAGCTTCAAGCCACAAGCAGGAGAGCTGGCCCCAGTGGTGTGTGTACAGGACAGCCAGGCCCAGCTCCAGGGCTCTGAGTTAGCCTAGCCCCACGTCTACCCCCTCTATGATCTGCTGGAGCACGTGAAGGGGTCAGTCCTGCAGATCCAGAGCTGCAGGATCTCCCCGACACAGGCCAGGATCCAGTATGACAATGTAGCAGAAGCCAGAGGCCCGGAACTACACAATTGACTCATTGCAATGAATATTTGCAAGAAAAGTTGTTTGAGCAAAAGGTTATACTGTGTGACACTGCATCTTCCACAACTAGATTTTTTATTTTTAACTTAATTTATTTTTCTTGTTGATTTTATTTGTGGGGGAGGTTGCAAGAGCAGAGGGTGGATATGGAGGGATGGGGAGATGGGCGGATTGGAGTGCGTGATGGAAAATTCACAGTCAATAAAAAGTAAAAAAAAAAAAAAAAAAAAAAGACTTTCAAAGGTCAAGTTAACACATGGCAGAGCACTAAGAGCAAGAGAAGCTGTCCCCTTATGGAGACACCTGTCTTTGCCTTTGAAGGGATATTAAGCCATGCATCAAATCTCAGGAAACTATACCTCATGAGATATCATGACAAAAAATGATGGTGGAGACATGAGGGTGTTCCAGATGGCACTGGCCACTTCTGAAGATTACTGAGATTCCCCAGACCCTGTAATTAGAAAACCTGTGCTGGACACTTAAGTTTTGTTACTGTATTTCTCCTTTTTTCCTTCTTTCCTTCCTTCTCTTTCTTCCCTTCCTTCCTTCCTCTTCCATTCCTCCACAGACACACAGTAGGCCCACCTTTGCCTCCTGAGCAGCGGTGTCCTGTGTGTGCCAGGCTGGTTTAGACTTGTTTAGACTAAAAGGTCAGCTGGCAGAGAAACAGTGACTGGAGGAACTTGGCGGCAGCTGTTTCTGTAAGCTGAGATCAACACTGGGTTGGCTTTATATTATTTCTCACAAACATGCAGTTTTTCCAAAATCTAGACTTTTCTCATTTACTCATTTTATTCCATCAGCTATCTGTTGGAGGCAATTAAGATCTTTTTAGGAAAAGTGAAGGTCATGCCGCAGGGGAGCAGAATGGACTGCTAAAAACAGAACCACATCATCAAGCCCATGGGAAATACTGGGTAGCATGTGGGTCTATTCTGGGCAGGGACACACCAGGGCCTGCCCTTGGGAGTTTGCTGGCTGAGTCAGAAGTGCAGAAATCTCAAATAAGGTCCATTCTGACCCAGAGGATATTGTTAAATGCTGATTCCAATGGAAATCTCAGAATATGGGGCCAAGGCAGGAGGATACTTTGTTCTAGGTGAGTCTGAGACACATGGTGAGACTCTCTTAAAAAAAAAAAATTAGTGATAAAAGCAGATTCGGGGTAGCAGGGATAGAGTGGGGCAGAAGTCATGCACATCAGGCAGCTGAGCAGGTGGTGACTACACTGTTCCTCATGGTGTCCTGAGGGTGACAAGACACTCTTAGCTTATAGGTGTTTCATCTCGTGGCTCAACTGTATTCAGCCAATTCATTACTGCTTGTTCTTCCTGCAGTGACTCAACTAGTTCTGTTGCTTTCAACATTCGCTGGGTTCACACATACCCTGGTAATCCTTGTTAGGACTGTTTAACCAGGTCCCCAGTTGAGGGATGGGGCCACCCACCCATCTCAAAAATATTAACCCAGAATTGCTCCTGTCTAAAGGAAACGGAGGGACAAAGAGTGGAGCAGAGACTGAAGGAAAGGCCATCCAGAGACTGCCCCACCTGGGGATCCATCCCACACGCAGACACCAAACCCAGACAAGACCATAAGGACCACTACAAAGTGCAGCTGTAGAGCTGACAGCTTGGAATAAGTCAGGATGTGGGTTTTAACAAATGTTTGCTGAACAGATTTTTGGGAAGAGAGCAGGTGTAGAGACCCTGTTAGAGGCCTTTTTTTCTCTCTGCTAATATGTTTGTTACTGATAGCTCAGGGGTGAGGGAATCATTGCCTTAAGTACCCTTCACAGGCTCCTGTCAGACTCCACTTCCAGTCCAGTGGCCAGACTGGCTAACCATCCTGACTGTCCAATTGGACCAAAGGACTACTTAGCGGGAACTCATGCCTGGCACTGTAGACCTAGCCGGCTACCTGCAACTGTAGAGGCCCTGTGACCTACTACTACTTTCCTGAACCAGTATAACTTCTAACTCTCTTCCTCTGCAGCAGCACCCCATTAACTGTACATGTCCAATGCTACCTCCATACCCCAGGCTCAAGGGAGATTACAGGAAGGGGCTGGGAAGACTGTAAGAGTCAAACAACATGATGCCTGTGCAAGATAGTGTCTTCTAGACAGTACAGGAGGCTGGACACAAGAAACCACAATATGGCTGCCACACAAGATCTGTGCAATGGCAGTGTCAGGTGACATGCCAATGTGGATGAGGACAGTTCTATAAGACTCTACCCCTAGACAGAGAGCTACAGGACATGGATGGTTGCTGATAAAGAAAGAATCAGTTTCTCCAGGGACAAGTCCCTTGATAGGTAATCCAGCCCTAGTGACCCCTAAACACGTGTGCACACAAATGACACTAAATGACAACATGCATGTGCATGTTTGCAGCATTTATACAGAACAATACATATACAACAATAATAACATTCTCATGAAGATGAGAGGGAGTCGGTGCACAGAAAGAGATGGGGGGTGAGAGGGACTGGTGGAAGAGACGTGAATACATATGAACTTTTCAAAAAAATTTTTCACAATTTAAGTTAAAAATAAAATGGGGGCCAAAACCTGGGCAGTGTGACAAGCCATAACACACAGCCCGTCCTGTCCCTAACGTTCACATCATGGAGCTACTCGGTCAAAGAGAAGACGACTGACTGGTGCCAAGTTACAGCAGGTTTCTTGCCATGTGATGAAGTCTGCTGCTGAGGGCTGAAAACTAAACTGTAGCTCAACATTTTAGAAATGGTGCCGCCCTGGAAATGACCTCGCTCGCAGTGCTCAGCATTAAAGTAAATCCAGCTGAAAGTGAGGTCTTGGTGATCTGTGAGAGCCCTGGGGAGAGTGAGCAGTGCATGTCAGCATGCTGCAAAGCTGGGCGATGCACAGATGTGCTGTGCATGAGAGCTGTAATTACATCCACAGAAAACCAACCAGGGCACTCAGGATCTGCGGCTCTCTCACCCAGCTTCACTGCAGACATGAGAGCCACCACTGCCCTGAGGGCTGGGCTCCCAGAGATGTGAGTCTAGGGGGCCTCCATGTGAAGCCTTTCAAGAAGCACACACAGCACAGAAAGCTGCACTCGGCTTGTTCTCTCCTTGCTCATAACCCCTATGCTAAGACTTCATTTCCCACCTGCTGCATCTTGGAGAGCCATGGCGTAATGAACAGACATAGCTTGTGTCTTCCCTGGGCAGCACCATAATTTGTTGGGGCATGAATGTGACACAAACTGTATGTCTGTTTTTCTCTTGCCTGTCCTCAACTTCACTCTGACATTTGTTAACACTATAATCTGCTGCAGCCCTCAGCCAGGCCTTTGCTGGCTGTTTCGCACAAGAGGCCACACCATTTAAAGCTCTTTGTTAGTGGCCTCAGAGGTACGAGCGAACAGCAGCTCCTGCTCTGCAAACTGAATGCGCCCTTCCTGACTGTTCAACACGGCTATGCTCTCACACCTGACCCTTCAGGCCCCTCTTATGTCCCAGTGACTCAAAACTCCACAGGTCGAAGCTGACGATGGATTAGATAATGAAGAAACATGCCAGACTGTTAAACTGCCTGAGATCGTGAAAAACTGAGCAGGACAGGCTGAAGATGTCAGGGAGGCAATCGGCTCTAGGGCGATGCCGACACAATGACCTTTCATAGCAGAACGGGCAGATGCTGGCAATGCTGGCTGACGCCTCTGTGATGTGGAAAGAGGACAGCCAGCAGCTCAGTGTGGCTGCTGTCCGCCAGCCATGGAGCAAGGAATCCTATCCTATGCACTTCCCTTCAGTCCCCAGGGAACCCTACGGGAACTTCTGTTGCTGTCACTTTACAGTAAAAGAAACCAAGGTCCCGGGGTTCACTAATGTGCCAAGGGTCATGCTGGTGGCGGACTGCAGGTTTGAGTGGAGGCAATCCAGAGCCAGGGTGTGCATTTGCCTGTCATGGTCCCAGTATCAGTCTGAAAGGAGACTAATAGAATAGTCACTTCAAGGACACAAAGGCAGTATCAAGAGCAGGAAGGGGCTGGCCAGGGTCAGTCAGTCACACAGGTAGCCTCTGACCTGCTAGGGAATCTCCATGATTCTGCTCTGGACCGTCAAAGCTCATCCCATCAGGCCTTCACAAGGGGATGTGAAGGAAAGCAGGGAGGAAAGCAGGTCTTGTAGAGAACCAGGCTAAGAGCATGGAGGAGCCTCGTGCCTCACGTAAGACAGCTGTATGTGCACACTGGTGCTAACGCTGCCTTCTGCGGCCACAGGGAGGGCTCTGACCCTGGCTCTCACACTACACGTCAGTGACACTAATAGTCACTACCTTGATAGTCATCACCTTATCTGTGAAGGGATGTCTTTGTTGCTGCTTCCCAAGCTACAGTTGGGGCAAAGGCAAGGGAGGGAAAGGGAGGAGACACAGGCTTCCTGTTGTCCAGAGAGCTCTTGGTCTCCTGTCAGATACCTTCATGTTCAAGCATACAGTTGTAGCCCAAGAAGAAAGGGCTTACTGTCTGTACACTGTAGGACACAGAGGTTTGGACATGCTAAAGTGCTGTTTGTACCTGACAGGCTATTAAATCACATCGGTGGTAGACATAAGGTGACATGAAGTTACAAGGTGTCATGGTTCCCCACAGGCAAATTCAGCTGCCCAGTTTGCTGGGGTGCTGAGATGGCACCTGCCAGGTGTCTTCCAGGTCACCACGAGGCTGGTATCACTAAATGCTGTTGATTACAACAGGAAGCACGCGTGTTTCTGTGTGTTTGGTGTGTGGAGGCCTGGTATTCATGTGGGGGGTCTGTCATTCTCCCCACTACAAAGTCTCTTACTGAACCTGGAGCTCACCAACTGGCTGAGTAGCCAGCTTCAGGGATCTACCTATTTTTGCCTTCCCAGAGTTGGGCCCTCAGATCTGCTCTGCTACTCAGCTTGTAAGTATTTTTGTGTGTGTTTGTTTTATCTACCCATTTTGTGCTTTCTCTTTCACACACAGAATATCCCTGATTAGCGTAATGTCTCTGGACCCACATGGCACTCACACACCTGCTTGGCTGCTCACTGCCTAGCCTACCGTGAAAGACAACACCTGGGGAACAAACCCTGCCGAGCCTGTCACACCAGAGTGGATTTCTACAGCTGATTTGACAACCTCAGAATGTCCTGGGAGGGTTCAGATATGTAATGTAGCATTTTGGTCAAGTTCACTGAAGCCTGCCTATCATCCCGCCATTAGGGAGTGCTGGCCACAGCTGCTTCCTGGGTATAGAGCGTCACCTCGCTGCTATGCAGGCCATACTCAGTGACTAGAAAGTTAACAGAAATGAGAAGGCAGCAGAGACATGGGACTCAGGGTGGGGCTGGGACCCCCCAGGGCACTGTCCTGAGAAGATTAGACATTTTGCCACAAGGTATATTATGGTCTTTCCATAACCGCTTTCTCTTTTTGTCAGGAAAGGACATTTCTGAAAAACCTATTAAGATATCTTTTTATGGGAAGCAGAGTTACAGAGAAGGCATCTTAGAGGCCAGCACTGTTCTACTAGCCAAAACCCTTCCTTCTCATCACTGGACAAATGTTTGTTCTTACTAAAAACACTGAGTTAAAATAGGGAAAGACTTTGTATTCTCGTATACAGAATCACTTCCCTGATTGTGAGCTCTAAGACTCCTGCCCATCAAAACCAAACATGCCTAGAAATGGAGACCCAATAACAAGCAGTACAGGGAAGGAACCAGAATAATGGGTTTAGGCCTAAATTAGTGTGGTGGTTTTAATATCACTGGACCACACTGGCTCCTGTTTTGCAGTGCTTAATCGTGAGGGAGTGGCACTACTTGAAAAGGATCAGGAGGTATGGCCCTTTGCAGGAAGTGTCACTGGGGCTTTGAGGTTTCAAAAGCTCATGCTGGGCTCAGCCCCCACCCCCTCTGCCTCTGTCTGTCTATAGATCACTTTTGAAAGGATTAGGAAGTGTGCCTTATTGGAGGAAGTATATCACTGGGGGTGGGCTTTAAGGTTTCAAAGGTCTGTGCTCTGCGTAGGTACCCTCTTTCTGCCTACAGATTAGGGTGTAGCTCTCAAGTACTTCTCTAGCACCGTGCCTGCCACCATGCTCCCTGTCTTGATGATAGTGGACTAACCTGAGACTGTAAGTGAGCCTCCTGGACATGGTGTTTCTTCACGGCAACAGAATAGTGACGATTAGCAAAACCAAGTCAACAATCCAACTACAAATCAAAGGCCACTGCTCATCATCTCATCATGGAGGCTGCACTACTGTTATTCTCACCAGGAGCTATCTCTGAAAGAGACAAACATGTCTGAACTCTTTCTGTAGGGCTTGGTTGTTGGGATGAGGGCAAGAAGTGAGTGCCTACTCCCAAGGAAACAAACAAATGAGAAGTAAAATAAAATAAAATAAAATAAAATAAAGGAACCAGGACTTTGGCACCAACAGTGGGGAGAATTTGAGGATTGGAAAGGTGAGCTGAGCTCTAGAAATCAATTCAGGGCTTCATACTCAATTTACTTATTGTAGTGGTTTGAGTAGGTTTGGCCCCTATACACTCATGTGCTTGAATGCTTGGCCATAGGGAGTGGCACTATTAGGAGGTGTGGCCTTATTGGAGAAAGTGTGT
Organism: Arvicanthis niloticus; assembly: GCF_011762505.2. NCBI lineage: Eukaryota > Metazoa > Chordata > Mammalia > Rodentia > Muridae > Arvicanthis > Arvicanthis niloticus. The sequence goes on along the minus strand of NC_047669.1, from coordinate 8,754,252 downwards.
CACTGTGTAGGCAGGCTTTCAGGTCTCCTATGCTCAGGTTCTACCCAGTACCTAAGATAGTCTTTTCTTGGCTGCCTGCAGAGAGCAGTCTCCTCCTGGCTGCCTTTGGATCAAGATGTAGAACTCTCACTGACTCCAGACCCATGTCTGCCTGCATGCTGCCATGCTTCCTGCTATGATGATAATGGACCAAACCTCTGAAACTGTAAGCCAGCCCCAAATGATTGTTTGTCTTCATAAGTGTTGCCTTGGTTATGGTTTCTCTTCACAGCACTAAAACCCTAACTAAGATACTTGTGCAGGCTATATTCTAGAGGCCTGGCAGAAAATGCTGCTTGGGGGTCTGAAAGGCACATGAAAATTCCAGATGTTGTGAAGTGCCAGAAGACAAGGGAATACTAATGAGCCAGACTGGAAAGAGTGTGGATTAACATTCTGATGTTGAAAGCAAAAGCCCAGCCCCAGCCATGTCTAGGATCTGGGATACTTTACATCTATTCCTGAAACAGCTGAGAACAAATTCTTGAAAAAAAAAAAAAATCATTAACAGACAGGCAAACTCAAATGCCATCGAGAGGAGAAAACAACCTCCAGACACTTAACAACACTGCTGTCAATGTGCAGCAATGCCTGACAGCAGGAGCAGGAACTGTGACCACAACCAAGAACAGCAACAGCGACACTCAGAGGTGTTGGAACTAGCACACAAAGAATTGGAAAATTTTTTTACAGCTGGTCAGTGGAGGTGCATACCTCTAATCCCAGTGGAGGCAGAGGCAGGAAGATCACTTAAGTTCAAGGGCAACCTGGTCTATAGAGTGAGTTTCAGGACAACAAGGGTTACATAAAAAAAACCCTGTCTCAGAAACAAACAAACAAACAAAAAGAACAACAAAACATTTTAAAAAAATCTAAAAGTTTAAAATATGTGTGTGTGTGACACACACACACACTCGGTCATTCTCAGTGTGGAACTCAAAGACATCAGTTCTTTCTTTCCATTGCACAGGACCCAGCTGTCAGGCTTGAGGACAAAAGGGACAAGAAGATGGGGGCAGGGGGAAGGAGAAATGCAGGGGGTTCAAGAGAGAGGCATGAGGGTAAATCAAATGAAGACTGTATGAAGAAAAGGAGACCTGTGACTTGGTAGTGAAAGATATAGAAAACTCATGAAAAATATAGAAAGTTTTTATGACCCCTAGACCTGAGCAAAAGAATGCAGGTTCACTAGTCCCAAGGAAGCGGAACTGAATGTAAGATTTCAGGCCTTCACTGCCCCAGGATACATTCTGGGAGGAGTACATTATCCCTAAATCAGAGGACACTTGCTGGATTAACATTCCTCAGACCTCAGGGAAGAGAACCCACCTGTGGGTGGGGAAGGCCCAAAGTGGGAAGACATATTCCTGATCACAAAGAAAGATGCAAGTCATCTGGGTGGTCCCAGGAACTGGCTGACTGCAAGATAAATGGTTGGTAGAGGTTACATCCTTACAAAAGATAAGTGTATAAGATGTTTTCCCATGACCCTGACTAAATTGGGTTGGGACCTTTTAAGACTTTCTACTGTTTTTATGTTATGTTTCCTTGGTAACCCCCTCAACCCCCCTTGGTTTGTGGTTCTGCCCTATATAAGCCCTCCACTCCCAGCGGTCGACACTTCTCTGCCCCTGTGTGGGTCACGAGTCTTGGCCTCAGTAGACTGACCCCGAAATATACCTCTTGCTGTTGCATCAAAAAATGGTGTCTTGTGAATTATTGGCTTCGAATTTCTGAGGCTTGAGGGAGGTCCTCCTTTCGTGTGGGGTGGGGGGTGGGGGTGTCTTACAGTAGGAGGGTTAGTGAGATATGTCTCAGTGAGTTGGGGCATTTGCCCCAATCCTGATATATATTTACCATTGAGCCATCTCTCCAGACCAAAGAATTTATTTATTTTATAAATATGTTTGAAGATTTAAAAGAAGGATGGAATTAATAAAATATATTATAAAAATGCCAATAAAGGAATGAAAACCATAAAAATAGAATTAACACTTGGGAGCTACTGAGGAGCTGTAAGACCAGAAGGCAGCAGGGTGAGTGAAGACACTTTCAGAGAAAGAGAGGGAGACTCTGAGGGGACCAAGAGTATGGCCACGTGTGGAGGAGATGGCCGGCTTCAGAGAGAGCACTTGGGTGAGTGAGCAACGGAACGTGAAGGCCTGATCCCACAGGGCAGGGCCTTGCCCAAGTCCCTGGAGTGCTCTGGACCCACGATCTCCACAGCTGTGACTCAGCACAGCACAGCTTCAGGGGCTCCACTAAGAGGCTTCAATGCAAAGTAAACACTACAGTTGTCCGTTTGTCATATATTGTAAATGAAGAGTGTACTGTCAAGTACTGAGGGAGTCTCAACAGGGAACGCTGTTGCAGGGAAAAGGTTCAACTGTAGCTGAACCAACAGCTCCAACTGTAGTGTCTGATGCATTCCAAGACGGCAGATGCGATGGTATAGTTTTGATCAGCACTCTTCCATTGGAAGAGAGGGAACAAAGATGATCCAGAGAGCCCCCACTGGCACCAAGACAGTCTACAACAGCCCCACCCCAAGAGACACCTGAGCTGCATGGAACAACAATGAAATGCAGAAGCTGAACAGCGTGGGTCTCCGCCGCTATGTACTGTAATGCTAAGTACTGGCCCTGGTTGCCCTCGGGGAGGAGGGAATCCTCAAGTACACAAAGTGACACTATGTGACCTTGCTCCTTAATTTAAAACTGTTGGTTGAATAAAGATGCTGACAGCCTATAGCTAGGCAGAAGAGAGGTAGGTGGGGTTTCAATTTCTGGGCTTGGGGGTCTGAGGAGGACCAGAGGGAGAGAGAGAAGGTGGAGAGAAGACACTAGGGGTAGGTGAGTCATGAAAACATGACCATGAAGGATGGCAAATTGAAGTTAAGAGCTGCCTAGATGGAGCACGGCCAGTTATAACTTGGGGTTATTGATAGGGAAGTAAATACTAGTGTCTTAGAGGGTAGATTCTACCCAGCTCTAGTGCCTTAAAGGCTTCTTATAAATATAAAGGGTTTGTGTCTTTTGTCTGGGAACTGATTGACCAAAAGCGGGGTAGAACATCCCCAGTTGAGATTAAATAATTAACACAACACTCTGTTCCAGACAAACATTTCACTGACTTGGATGAAGGCAGAGCAGCCTTTGGGTGGATGGGAAATAATGACTGCACATGTCATAAATGAAGCAGTACCAGGCCTGCACTGGGCTCTGCAAGGTGGAACTGTGTATATCAGTGGTGTGTGGGAACCAATCAGCAGCTTGGCCTTGCCATGTTTACTGCGGGCACACATGCAAAATGGTGGCATGAACAACATGCCTTGTGTTCCACTCATGGAGAGAGCCGAGAGTAAGGAAATGCTCTCACCTGAATGCAATGGGTGGACAGTGTAGCCCTGCTGAGGGTGGGCTAAGCCTACTCTATGTTACTGTACAAAAAACACTGACTCTTCAGCCTGTACTGTCCTAGGAGACTTTATAATCAGTTTTTGACTCCCATTTTGAGGGAGAAGGATGATAAGGGGGGGGGGGGGGGTCAGCCAGGCTTTGGAATGAGAAGCACCCAGTAAGATCTTGGGGCAACCAGAGCCTGCAGCTCTGCTGCAGGTGGGTTGCTAAAGATGTTTGGCAGGGGCTGGTTAGAACAGGCCACTGAGTTTGAGGTGGAAGTAGAGACGGAGATGGTGGTTTTGGTAAGGGCACACATTTCCAGGTGGGAGGTATCTGTGCCCAGCAATTGTGCCACGAAAGGCAAGCTGTAAAGCGACAAACTGAGTGTGTGTCCTTTATCTGCAGATTCAGGGTCTCAGGCTGGTAACTCCTGGAGCAAGCGGCTCAGAGCAAAGTCAGGAAGGAAAAAGAAGGCTGATCTGTGCTGGCAGCACCGATCCAGTTAAGCCGGTGGAACAAAAAAAAAAGGTGGGGGGGGGGGGGGGGGATGCCGGGAGTGGGCAGGTAGCGCAGCAGCTCCCTCCTGGGCAAAGGGCAAAGGTGGTAGTGTGTCTTTAAAACTACACTGCACAAGGGAGAACTGAAATTCTCCCATGTGGGGCACATGAGCATATTAAAATTCGCATGGGAAGACCAGGTCCAAGAAATGGTTGGAGTAACCAGACTGAGGAAAAAATATAATTCCCTCACTTGTATCCCATCAACTGATGGGTGCTGAGAAGTATAAGAGCATGGCCCCAATGCCAGTGGATCGTGTGATCTCAGATGTGTGCATTAAGGACTCAGGGTTCCCAGATTCGACTGACCCCCATTGTTAATGCAGCCTACTCCCCAGCAGCTGCCCACCTACGTGCCCAGCTGGACCTCCACCTGGTAAGGATTTTTCCCTTTGCAGTCACACTCTGCAGCTTTGCTCTCAAACGTGACTCCAGCAACTCCCTCCCAGCACGGGCTAGCTTGTATCTACCCAGACTTCCTCAGCTCACTGCTATAGCCTTCTCACTCTGTGGAAGCATCTTTAATTTGTATTCATTCTGTAACATATGCACACACACATACATGTACATACATCTATACAGACACAGAGAAAGGGGAGAGAGGGAGAGAGACATATATACACTGTGTGATTTGAGAGTTAATAATTAACAATTAAACAGTAATTAAGACTGGCCGGGCTACGAAGGTGGATTTAATAATAAAGCCATCATTGAACAATTAAACCTTGCATTCAGTATTCAGTAAATGCTAACACCATGCAAAGACACAATGTTTGCATGTTTGCATGTTCAGGACACGCCCACTATCAGGAAGTCAGCTCTTAGTTTGGACTTCCCAAGAAGGAACAGGAGAGATGAGAGGCTTATTCCCTGCATGGCACCCCAAAGAGCTCCACACATTCTGTTCCCAATCGGAACTGGGAAAAGCATTAAAAACAAACCTAACCAAACCAAGAAATCATGTAAAGGTTCTAAGAAATAGACTAGTGAAGAATGGCAAATAAAAACCAATTATCTGAAGAAAAGAAATCTATGAATCTATGCCAAAAGTGTCTAGTGTCTGAACCAAGACACTTCTTCCCAACATCCCAGCCCAGCAGAGTGGACTCTTAAGTGCAGACTCTGCACCCAAGAGCTGCAACGTCTGCCTCTTGGATCTCCCAGGATGCTCTGGAAGACGCAGTTCTTCAGTACACCTCAGCCTGCCTCCCATTATGCATGTCTGGGCTCAGTCCTAGATGGATGCACCTGAGTGGTGGGGTCCCTGAACTTATGGGATGGCGTAGTTCTATCTGTGAGGCTATGTGCTGCCCTCCCACCCTTCTCTGGCATGTGAGGTAAGTCAAAAGCAAAAGAAACACCAAGTATTAATCTTTTCTGTCAAACGTTCTAAAGCTTTCATTTATGACAAGGAATACATTTTTTTTTTTTATTTTCTTCCATATTGTAAAACCTTTGTGCAAATCTTTTCATCTCCCTTATCTGTACCTTTTGTTTACATAAAGGCCCTGATGCATTCTTGGAACTTAAGTGACTTAAGTGACCAACCCCTTACTCAGTTTCTTTTCTTTTGGGCCAATTTCCCCCCTTCCAATTCTTTTAAAACTAGCCAATTGCAGGGGTAGGTCGATGATTCTGCAGTTAGGAACATGGCAGTTTTTGCAGAGGACCTGGGACCAGTTCCCAGCACCCACAGGGTGGGTCACAACTGTTCACCTCCAGTTCCAGAGGCTCCAAAGCCATCTATTAGCCTCTGAGGACACAAGGTATGTATGTGTTGTACAGACATACATGCAGACAAAACATCTGTACACATTAAATAAAATATCCTCCACTTCTTGAGCTCCATCCCCTCATCTTTTTCTGTGTCTATTGTCTGTCTGTCTGTCAAACTAGCCAATTGTGAAAGACTGTGAGGCTGAATCCCAGCCAATGGGGAAAGAGCAAAGTTATTACCTGTCTTAGAATCAAAAACAGTGACTTCTGTCTGGGTTGAATATGCTCTTCTGTTTGTGTGAATACAACACCCTTCTGCTCAGAAGGAAAGTCCTGCCTTACAGAGACTGTAATTTGCGTGGTCCCTTCCCCAGGGATGAGAGCAGGTTCATACACCGACAGCTCTGCTCTCTTAAAGAGAACCTGCTTCATTGAAGTCAAGCTTAGAGATGCTTGGACCCACGTTCTAAGGACCACAGGGATTGTGAAAGGTAAAGGAGAGGAATTTCAGATGTGATGCATCACTGATGAGGAGGGAAAAGATGACTGGGAGAGGCCTTAATGGCAGGAAGAATGGTAAATAGAGACTTCAGAAACAATTACATACAAAGAATTAGAGTTGACACCCTGGGTTTGAAGAACAATTTAATGTCCTGGGCCACTGTTAAAAACAAAATGGCTGGGCATGGCCAGAGATTAAACAGAGAGCCAGTCAACACCACAGCCCCATAGTTATCCCAGGGCGACTGTACCGCACTTCTTTAGGGAACAGTATAAGAAGCTTAATGTGGAGACCAGGCTGCACCTGCTCTGTTACCCCATGTGCTCAGCTGTGCCTGGCTTCCTGGGGACTCGATTTTACAAAGCAGCATCTGGCTCCATTCTGAGCATAGACAGAGGCAGGTGACTTACCTCATCCTTACACATGTATAGCACCACCTCTCCAAGCCTGCATAGGAGGCATAGCTGCTAAGAGCTCACTCCCAGAAGTAAAACAGCACCACTTATAAACCCACCTAAGTGTGCAGGGACATCGGGCACGTGGATGTATAAAGAACACACCAGAAAGTCAGGCCCAATGAAGTATTAAGCACACTAGGATAACAAAGGCTATACTGTCCTCACCTGGACCAATGCAGGCTCCCTAGATGGCAGTGCCCTAGCAATGCCCTAGAGGACAGCTTGGCTCAGCTCAGGCTGGACCCTGACCAAGTAAATAGGACCGCTATGGGATAAACTAGAGCTGGCACTCGGCATTCCTCAGAAACCTTGCAAAGTGGCTTTCTGTTTGCCTGGAAAACCTTTTCTCCCCTCATCCACTCCTACAAGCATGGGGCATCTAGTTCTCCATTACCTAAAAGAAACCTAGAACACACCAAAGTCCCTGTGCTAGTAGTGCCCTGGCTCTTCTGGCCAGCAGCCCCTCCTACCTCTACTCTAACTCACAGGCTGTTCCAGCTTACAGGCTCCCTCCCATCACTTGTTTCTTTAAAACTGGCAAAGCTCTCCCTGCCTTTTGCTATTCTCTCTGCCTGCTCCCCTCTGCTTGAGCTAGCCATGGTAGTTTCATTTTCCCCAGATAAATCTTTTTTTCTATCCAGAGATCGGCCTAGTCTGCTGGTTGTACTGCACAGTTGCTTACAGACCCCATATCTAACACTTAGATAGTGGTGGACCCCTTACTGGCATGTGACCACCCGGTGTGTACGGTAAGGAATTAGACCAACAAGGCAGAGAACTCCCAACTACCCCTGGGGCCTCAGCTTAGCTCTTCTCCCACAACCTGCTTTGCAATCCTGCAGCTGAGTTAACATGTAACCCCAAAGTGACTCTTTGGATCTACATTAGCTCTCTCCCTCTGTCTCCATTAAAGCCTCTTGGCTTCTTTAATTCTTTTGTAGCCATTCTGCAAGGCACACATACGCACAATTATGTGATGTTGAATATATGACCAGACAGTTAATATTAATAATTAAGATGAAAATTTAAAAATTCGGGTTTACCAACAGCTAGCTGAAAAGAGAAATCAAAACTACTTAGCAAATGAAATGTAGCTTGTGAACTTAATGCTATTTGATACATTCTGACACACTAGAAAGACACAAATGTGTCTGACTGTGTTTCTGGGATAGTAAGTCACAGCATTAACAGTGGAGGAAAATAAGCTTTACTAAATTATTCCAACCCATTACCAACACATAATAAAATAATAATGAGCCCTGGGGGCAGACGGGCAAGTACACTGTTCCCAAGTGTTCAGATTCCATTAAAAACCACAAGGTGTGCACACATAGAAAAACATTATCCAAAGAAATGGCTGCAAACTATACACAAGAGGAGTCAGACCCCAGATTTCACAGGGGCTTCAAAGCAGTCTCGATACATGTGCTCTCAAAGTGAGGGGAGCAGGAAATAAGAAAACACAAGAGGGTATGGCCTCTTCATTGGAGAGGTATGGCCATGGCCAATGGAGAACGCCAACAAAGAAACTAAAGGAAGTTAACACTGGAACAGAAATAACTGTGAGCGTATGTAAGCTGGGGCTGGACAGACAGACGCTCCGTGTGGAGTTAAAACACCCTCCGCTCTTCCAAATGACCTGAGTTAGGGATCAGACGCCCTCTTCTGGCCTCTATGATACTGCATGCACAAGCACAAGCACATATCCACCCTCTGCTCCCCATATTCATAAAAATAAAGTAAATCTTATTTTAAAAGATTACACAAGATGAAAAACACAGAAAGAAGACTAGGAAGCAGCTTTGGCGAGATGGTCCCAGCAGCATAGCACAGCTTGAGACCCTACAGCAGGAAAGGGAAAAGAGAAGGAAGTGAGGTGAGCAGGAGATGAGAAAACACAAGAGGGTATGGCCTCTCTGTTGGAGAGGTATGGCTATGGCCAATGGAGAACGCCAACTAAGAAACAGATACACAGGCAGTTAGAGTGTTGTCTTGCAGGCCTGACCACCTGAGTTGATTCTGGAACCCATGATGGACGGAGAGAACCAACTCCTGGAGGTTAGCTGTTCTCTGATCTCCATACGGTACTGAGGCACTAATGCCCACACCTACCTACCTGCCTACCTACCTACCTCTCTGACAAGAGTGACTAAGGGAGTTCTTTAGAATGAAAATGATTTTGGCAATTTCAAATGCACATAGATCAACAAGGAGAACCAGAAAAGGTAACTGTATAGTCGTAAAATACTATATAAATGGGTTTTTTCACACTTTCTCACAACCAATTCTAAAGAGTAACTGTATGATATGCATGCAATGAAAACAGTACTTAGAACAAATCAGACCTATACAACTGGAATTAGCTGGTTCAAATCAGAAACTGAACCAGAAGAGCAAAGATACACACGGTAAACCCAAGAGCACCACAAAGCATGCTCCCTGAAAAAAGTTTAAAACTAAGACAAAACAAAATGCCCTAAACACACTGAGAAATCAATAAAGGTGTAATTAAAGGGCATCTCAGGGGAGCAGCTGGGCTGGCAGTGGGTAAGCAGTGTCTGGGGAGCAGGAGTTCTGATGGAAGGGGGTCAGGGTAAAAAGCCATCAAGGGAAAGCATGAAAAAAAAATTTAAAAAAGCCATAAAAAAGCCATAAAAAGCCACCTGGTTGTCTGCTCTCACCACCCCCACCCCCCACCCCCCGGAACTGCACAACACCCTTCAATCTGCTTCCACTAAGTCGGGTCCATAGGGGAAGAGGCACCAAGAACTTTAAGTACAGGAACAGGAGAGCCAAGCTGTAGGGTGAACTGGGTGAGCCAGAGAGTGAGACAGCTGCTGTAGCAGCAGACCAGGGGTCACAAGTCAGAAAGGCCCAGATGTCAGCACCCTGGCCATGGTCTGGACAAGCAGGACTGGAAGAAGAGCCTGGCAGAGACTGGACATTGTGTAGGGAGGAGGGGAAAGGCCCAGCAGCTGTGTTTCACTTAGCGAGTACAAAGCACACTCTTCTCAGTGGACATGTTCTAAAAGTGATCAACAGTGACAATGGACAGGAATTAGGAAAGACGGTGTAAAGCTAACTGACCTTCTAGTTTTAATTCTGTCCTGGACTTTTGATTTTGATGATGGATAAGCATATAAATATGCTTGATACTGAAGGTATAAATGTAACATAAAGCTGCACAGCCGCTGCTCAGAATGGCCAGGCCTGCTACGTCGGATTTCACTGAGCTGTATAGACTTTGTGTCTGCTTTGCTGTGGTGTTTTTATTTGCAAGTTTTATTTATTTTTTATTTTATTTATTTATTTATTTATTTATTTGGTTTTTCGAGACAGGGTTTCTCTGTGTAGCCCTGGCTGTCCTGGAACTCACTCTGTAGACCAGGCTGGCCTCGAACTCAGAAATCCGCCTGCCTCTGCCTACCTCTGCCTCCCAAGTGCTGGGGTTAAAGGCGTGCGCCACCACTGCCCGGCTATTTTCAAGTTTTAAATAATAAATTCCATAAAGATAAAGAATGGTCACATTAATTGCTGCTGCTTCAGCCTCGGCCAGATCCAGATACCAGCAAAGGTGCCACAGGGTCTCAGGCCAGAGACGACAGCACTAGGAGCCAAGCAACTGTTTTTCTAGACATTTGCAATCAATTGTCAATTATCTTGTAGAAAACTGAGAGTGTTAACATATAACCCAGTAATTCACTCTGTGACCTGAAAACATGTCCACAGAGGGAGCTGCGGAGGTGCCTACTGTGGCTTTCTGTATGACTGCAAAAACCTATGAGCAGCTAAGATGTCATTCGAAGGTGACTGGAAAAGCAACCACAGTACCTACAAACAAGTGCTGCTTAGTGATGAAAGATTAACTAAGCTGTGCAATGACACTGAGACGTCTTCAATGCTGATCCCAGGGTGATAGATGCAACGTACTCACTACACAGCATCCCAGAAAAGGCAAATCACAGAGGCAGAAGGGAGGTCAGTAGTTGCCAAGTGTTTGGGGGAGGAAGCATTATAAACAGGTGATATATAAGGATTTGGGGCTTGGTGGAACTACCCTGTGTGATCCTCAGTAGACACAGCTCATTACACACAGAATTCCTAACACAAAGCATCAAGCCCAAAGTGAACCACAAAACTTAGTCAATAACAATGTACCACCACTGGCCCATCAACTGTAGTACCTACTGTAAGATATTCCTTCCAAGCTGTCCCAACAGTACACTGGTACTGGCTCCATCTTTGGAACTACTGAGAATGCCTGTCCCTCCATCTAACTCAGTGTCCCTCCAGATGTCTGAAGCCAACTAGATACCGGCTTCTTCACGTTGGCACACCAATGGTAGCTGAAGCCTTTACCTGAGCCTGTCAAAGACCATATCTTGCTTTTTGGTTTCTCCTAATTACTGTGAAACCACCAATCAGCAATTCTTGGGGTTGTCCAGTTTTCCTGATTATACAGAAATGGTAGCTTGTTCTGGATTTTTTTTTTTTCCCTGTAAAAAATAGTAAAAAAAAAAAAAAAAAAAAAAAAAAAAAAAATCCAAAAAAAAAAAAAAAAGCTGAACAGGTTTCATCATCTAAATTCCTGACATGAGTGGGAAGACAAACTGAGTTCTCTTAACACTTATCACCAGAACACCCAGGAGAGGAAAATGAGCTACAAATTCTTCCAATATCCTCTGCTGTATGAGAGATTGTGAAGCAAGGTCTTAGAGGTCTGGTTCTGAGCTGAACAGAATCCATGGCCCAGTTACCACAGAGAGCAAGTTCTGACCCTGCCGTGGCCAGGCACATAACCAAGGCTTGATGAGAATCCGCTGAATGGAGTCACAAACTCTTGGGCTTCAGCTCTCCTTACCCCTAGCCTGGCTGCTAGGCAGAGGTTATGCTGAGAAAGATCAGCTGGCATCAGCTGCGGGTGGTTTAGGGGCACCATTACCACAAGGACTGCCGTCAAAGCCGCACACCTGACCGTCATCTTCTGTGGACATGCAATCAGGGAAAACTGGCCCACTCCAGGGAAGGCTTGGTCAGAACAGCCAGCTTTGTAAGGACATGCCTTTTCCGGGGCCTGTGCATCAAACAGTCAACAATTCCTAGTGGTATGTCAATGAAAGTTGCAGTCAATGAAAGATGGTGCCGTGATCTCTGAAACTTTAATTCTCTAAGGTCCTTTGTTCCACCTTGACTGCTGTGAAAATCTCCAGTTTGAATCTCTTCTAGAGGTTCCCTGTAAACTGACTACTGTGTGAGCTTCCGGACCTGCCAGGTTCCGGTGATCCATAAGCAAATACTGAGAAGACCCCAGAGATGCATGTATATCTCCCGACTCTGTCACTGAAGATATTAGCGGGAGCCAATTAAGCAGAAATGTTATACGTACAACTAGTTATACGAAAAGTATACGCTATACTATTATACATAATGCTTGTTTGCTGACATTTTAGTACCTAAAGTGCAAACGACTAATGAGAAGACACAGGCAGGTCCATGTGCTATACACTGACCACAGTGAGAACACAGCACTGACCTCCTGAAAAGTGAGTACTGTGTAAGATGTGTGTCCCAGGAAGTCAGAGAGCCCTCCAGAGCACTGCTCCTTCCTCCTCATGAGTGAACCAACTCTTGGCAGGTGTAATGGGGAGTCAATGAATACATCCTTCAGTTACAGAGTTTAAGAGACTGTAGCAGATAAACTCAGCTGCTTCCTTTGTGTTTCTTACACATGCACTTTGGCAGCAACTGTTCGTCAGACATGATGGCCATTTTCATCTGACAGAGGAACTTTGGGAGAGGGACTGTAGTCAAGAATGAATGAGGACATATGTAAATGGACACATACATGCACACATACATGCCTATGACACACATGCTCACACATGTCTACACACATGCACACATATATATCTACAGACACATTAAGTTTCACACTGATCCTCATATAACCTTCCCTTAGTATACTGCAGATTATTCTGGAGACAGAAGCCAGCAAGAATGTTTTGTTGTTCTTCCTCTGGTTGTCAGGGCCACAGACTTCCTTTCCCACTCATTTCCTATGTACAACTCACAGCCTGTGGAATCTCTTTTACAGACCTCACATTTATTTGACCACAATTTTGACAACAATCGAGTGCCTGCTTGGTCCTTATCTATATAAGAACAAACATGAATCGACTCCTACCCCCAGGAGGCGTATAGTCTAATGAGTGATTCACCTTAAAAGGTACAGTCTAATGAGAGATACACCTTAACAGGCAAGTTCAGCTGCTATGAGTTCAATGACATATAACTGAGCCTTGGGAACATTTGAGAGTTTTCAGGGGATGGGGAGGGAAAGACGCTAGGTCTGAATGTATCTCACCTGTTAAGATTTCATTTGTATAGCCTCAGGTTAGCACATTTTTCCACCTAGACAACCATGTTGTTCTGTTAATTGGCCTCGCTTCCTTTCAACTGACCATGGGTGGAAATTCCTACCCTCCACAAAGAAGTGGCTGCCACAGACTGGGCTCTGTGATCTGGATCCCCACAATCTCTCCCTAGACTTTCTTGTGCTTTTGTATTTATACAACCTGCCCTCACTCCCTGAGCTGAGCCCTGCTTACACAGGTCTTCCCGGGACACATTCCCCCTTATTATTTGAGGCCAGATCAAGCTCTCCTTCCTCTGGGAAGCCTTCCCTGCCTATCCTGGGTGAGGCACCAACACTACATATATAATGTGATAAAAAGATGTGCTGGTGCATCTAGGTTTCAACTCAGGGGTGGTGTCTGGCTCTAAGTAAGAGCTCACATTTCAGGAGTGGCCAGTTAACATGAATCCCCAACAGCTGCTTCCAAAAGAGGCTTAGTTGATAAAATTAGTAGCTTGTTAATCAGTATGGTAAGTACTGGAAATAGGCTCTCATTGATAAAATAAAAATCTAGTCAAGATGTGTAGGTAAGGAAGAAGAGACATTGTACCCACTCTTGCATGGGGAGGAATAAGTGTATACTTGACCACTTTTATATATATAAGAATGATACCAAGGGCCATGTGCATCCAGCCATGGCTTGGGGAGTTTCCTCTTTCTAATTTTGAGACAAGGTCTCACTATGTATCCCTGACTGCTCTGAAACTCACTACACAGATCACGTCAGACTCGAACTCATAAAGACCTGCCTGCCTCTGCCTCTTGAGTACTGGGTTAAAGATGCTGCTACACATTGGCCAGAAGTTTCTTCAGATGAAGTGGGTTAGAAGAGTAGCAGAAACCTGCTCCTGTGGTGGTGCCCCTTTTCTGATGTCAGTCAGATGTCTGAATTTCAGAGCTACGGCACTGCAAAGTCTGAAATAGTTTGCATTAATCTACTGGTAAATGAGTATTTGATAAATTCTTAGCAAGAATACATTATGTGGCAGAACTTGCTTTCACTGCAACATGAAACAAGGCTGCAGAGGAGCAGCTAACCATTCCTTAAAGTTCTTCATTGTACTTATAATCACAAAGAACACAAGCCTGCACCAGGCGGATCAGCTGCCCCTTCTCGGTGCTGGCAGGGCATCCGATACATTTTACCCGGCATCGACAAGCTGTGCAGTAACAGTGAGATCACCTGTCTAGTGCTGAGACTCTTGAGAACAAAGAATCTCTAGTCTAATTCTTAGCTCCACATCTAGCATAAAGAAATCCTTGATGACTGAATAATAATATGTAAGCAACATGATCAATTGAAAAGGCCCATGTTGAATAGCAGTGCTCACCACAGCCTAAGTACTTGCTATGTGCCAAATGCAGGTGTTTCACACTTAAACAGTAGATCATTTGGTTTTTAGGGCAATTCTAAGATCTCCACTATCTTACACAGGAAGAAAAAAAAGAGTCCACTTTTTCAGAGCTTTTGAGTTTAAACCTGACCATACATCATGATATGTTTTTAATCATCCTGTTAGAAGTGTGTCGCATGGCTACCACTCAAGCTTCTACAAACCAGTTTCTTCCTGTACTCTAATTCTTTCATGTCTACTGAATGAGACTAATGAGACTCAGGCCCTACTATGACAGGCTGATGACTGTACCAAAGGTTCATGTAGGTCATGACAGCTGGGTTAGGAGTTGCTATGGAAGTTTGAGAAGAGGCCCAACAGGAGATCCCCGAGTCCCCAGGAACTGTGGGGCCCTGGCTCCATCCTCTCTCTGCTTTCTGCTCATGCTATCAGCACCTGTTTCACTCCTGCCTCGATGAGTCACTTTCTCCTATGGCCCATACTCACGAAGCTGCCAGGACACCAAACCCTCAAGTGACTCTCCCCTCCACTGTAGGTAGCATTTCACTGTAGTGGCATGAAGCCGACTAACTGATCGTGACAGTGGGGCGGCTCTGAGAAGTCACACTGTACCCATTGGTCTTGCCTGCCATGATGCTATTCCTGCACCACGTGTTTCAGGACTTTTCAGATGTTGTATCTTGTTTCCATCCTTTTTCCATTTGAAAATGTCAGGGTTTGCAGGCAGAGGAAAAGGACTGGAATGTGTCACAGTGTTTTGAAGCTAAAACCGTCTGTTAGTAAACAGAGCAGCAAGATGTCATTTTTATTTCACAAATACTTTGCTGATTTCAATGCTAGTTAAAATATTTTAAAAGTGTGGGGGGAGGGGGTGCAAACCAAAATAAAACACCTTGACTACCGCAGAGAGAGCAGTGGCAAAGGAAGGCAGAAGGCCAGGCTACCCATGACTCAGCCAACAGCTGCATCAGGGTGGAGAAGGGGCTGCCACAGTCTCTTAATGTCCCCTGAGCATTGCTCGGGGCCAAGACTCACAGCCCATCAATGCCTCAGGGTCTACAGGCAGCAATGGCGGCACAGAGGACAGGCCTAGTCCTGCATCTCCTGACAACCCTTTATGTAGCATGTGCTGAAAAGCTGTATCTCTAGACAGTTTATTTTGGGCACAGCTATCTGAAGAGAAAACATGTCACTAAGAAAACCAGGCAGCTTTCCCTCAGAATACTGTTTCATCTGCTACTGCCCTCGGACACGAGGATGCCAGCGCTGGTAGACGGTGGATGCTGACTCCACAATGCTTATAGTCTTAGTTGCCAGGAGACTGCTGGGCCTGAAAGAGGCAAGGAGCCTAGCAACTATCAAAGCATCCAATCAGAAGAGGCTCGAGAATATTAACATAAGTAAACACCACTGCTCTACAGAGAAGACTGACCACAGAGGAGGCTGTGTGGGAAGAGGTAGTTCTGTGGATCACTTGATATAAGACTCACCTTCCTGGCAGGAGGATCCCCTTTGGACTGATGATATGAGGGAGACATTTTTACCTAGAAAAAGGGGAAACATTTCAACAACCTTTTATAGATAGAAACTTTGACTCACATTCCAAAAAATTTAACTAAATGAGTATAGCTGAGCTTAAAACAACAGCAGCAACAAAACAAAACAAAAATGATATGGTAAGAACTGTCCATGGGGGAGTGAACATTACTGGAGTAACCAACTAGATTCTACCTAGATTCAAAGCCTGTTCTGCAGCAGGAAATATGTGTGTGGTACTTTAACTCTGACTACGAAGCCAGGGCCTTGGAGCTTACAGGCCCTGGTGGAGAAGCTCTACTGTGGTTTTCCCAGGTGCACTACCATCAAACTGTCCTCTACATTCCCATCTCCTTACCCACACATTAGTACAGCTCTCAGGCCACACCACAGAAGTTTCTTGTGCAGTGAATGGCAGTTGGCACAGAAACCCATCACAGCCAGTGGGATAGCTATATCACCATCCACCCAAGGCTGAGGGACCATTTCAGAAGAGGAGACAGAAAACATAGAAGTCAGAGGCCAGGGAGACCCAGAGCAAAGCTGTCTTCTGGACCCATCAGGACTGCTGCACTCATGATCTCACGGCAGCTGGGGCTCCCTGCATGAGACCAACCCAGTCTGCATCCCTACATGGACTGGGGAGAAGCCCAAGGGCCCCCCTCTCTGCCTAATGAAAAGCTACCAATAGCTGATAGCTTCAGGAGGAGGAAGCGACAGGGTTTTTAAAAGATGTGTTAAGTTGACCACATTCCAGTGGCTGGTCTCACAACCAGGAGTCTATGGGCGGCATAAGTTGGACTTGGTAGATTATTTTTAAAAAGGAGATAAAGGTGGGAGGGAGTGAAGAGGATGGTGGTAAGAACTAGGGGTGGGATGAGTATGATCAAGATACATCATATGCATATATGAATTTCTCAAAGAGTAAAAATATCGCATTGAGTATGAACAAGAACCAGCACAGACCTTCTGCTAACAAGTTGCCAAAGCACTGGCTGGAAACCAAGCTGGAAACTCGGCCGACAGTTAGTAAACGAAGGCTGTTTATGAGTTAATTGGGTCGAGTCAGGAAAAAATTCAAATTGTATCTAAAATGAGCTAGAAATGGTCAAATGGCATAAAGAAACAAGAAACAAAACAGAAATATGAAATAAGACATGACAAAGAACCAAATTAAAGGCATAAGTTACCGGAATGTAACTCTAACATGTCCCAGGAGAGAGTGGCTACCAGCTTGCTCTGCAGCGAATACTTGAAGCTAGGCTCCTAAAGCAGTCCAACAGGAGAACACACAAGGTCTACACTGAAACTTCTGAGATGTGTAGGTGTCAAACTGTGACTCGGAATCTCATGTTTGAGGAACGGAAGTCATAGCCTAATTTTTCATAGCACACAGAATAAGAGTACTGTATCCAAGCAACTCACAGCTCCCCAGTGAGCACCCGCATCCTTACAGCTTTGAAGGCTGCATGTTTCCAGAGCCTGCATTAAGTACAGTGACAGTGCTGAAGAGCCAGCAAAGACCTAGACAGAAGATGAGTTCCTTATCTGTGGAGTGCTTAGGAAATTTAAAGACACGTAAGCAGTAGATTTAAAAGTGAGCAGTTCTTAGTTATGTCCCTCAACGGCTGCAACACTCAGAAAACCAGCCCGGCATCTCACCTGGGTAGCACAATACAGCTGGCCCTGGTTGCAGGGAAGTGGCCAGGGAGCTGCCCCAAGGGAATGAATGAGAGCTGGGGAGCCAGCAGGCTGACAGTCTTAGATACCTCTTAGGCCCAGATCCAGGGCTTTGAATTGACAAACCCTAACACCCTAACACTCATTCCATGAATGAACTTCAGGCATACATGAAGGGGTCAGTCCCACAGATCCAGAACTACAGATCTGCATGACACAGGGCAACAACAGGATATCCAAGAGAGTCCCAGTGAGGTTCCAGTATCAATAAAGTAGCAGAAGCCAGAGGCCTTGTACCAGACCAAGGAGTCATTGCAATGAACATTTGCAAGCAAAGAAGTGTGGACAAAGGGTGTAGGGTGGGACATACTGTGACACACTACAGCTGCCACAAAGTTTTTTCCTCTATTACAGGGGAAGTTGCAAGGGTGGAGAGCAGGTCTGGGGGGAGGAGCAGATGAGTGGGATTGGGGTAAATGATGTGAAATTCACAGAGAACCAATAAAAAGTTTTTAAAAAGTGAGCAGTTTTACTTCCCCAGACATACGGGATGTATCTACAATTATGTCTTAATGCTTACATATTTGTACTTTCTTTTATCAACTTGACACAAATGAGACGTATCTGGGAAGAGGGAATCCCAAATGAGAAAATGCCTCTGTAAGACTGACCTGTAGACAAGTCTGTCAGGCGTTTCCTTGATTAATAATTGATGTGAGAGGCCCAGATTACTGTGGATGGTGCCACCCCTGGTCTGGTGGCCCTAGGTTGTAAAAGAAAGCAGGTTGAGCGTGCCACGAGGAGCGAACCACTGAGATGCATTCCTCCATGGCTGCATTCCTGCCCTGACTTCACTCAGTGCTGAGTGTGACTTGGCAAACAGAAAACAACAGGAAGGCTCACAGGAAAATGAACC
This sequence comes from Arvicanthis niloticus, assembly GCF_011762505.2. Classification (NCBI taxonomy): domain Eukaryota; kingdom Metazoa; phylum Chordata; class Mammalia; order Rodentia; family Muridae; genus Arvicanthis; species Arvicanthis niloticus. The sequence goes on along the minus strand of NC_047669.1, from coordinate 8,735,677 downwards.
TCTTAAAACATGTTGTGAAGTTTCTAGGAAGAGAGGGAAAAAGGTCACTAAATGGCAGAAAAGAGTCCTTTCTGTACTCACACTGTGAGTCTGGAATCTCACCTAAGATATCTGTCCGGAGGCTATTTGAAGTCAATGACAGATGAGTTTTCTCTAGTTACCTTTTATGAGTACCCCAAAAGCTCCTAACACAGAATCATACCTACCAAGAATTATGAGTACTCTCCTGACTTCTAATACAGGTGCAACCCTGCTGATTTTCTTCAGACTTTAACCTTCGGCTGGCCTGTGCTGAGGGTCACTGTGCCGCAGCCTTTGAGCAGTCACTGATACTGCTCCGTGTTTGCCAACATTAAAAGGGTATTGGCAATATGGTGGGGGCATCTCATATCAGAAATACCAAAAAGGACAAAATTATAGTTTTGTCAGTTTCTTCATGGTTTACAATGGAAATCCCTCTTTCTACAGATTTCAGTGGTTTCTTTTTATTTCAACAAGAACAACTGGGGAAAAAAAAAAAAAAACCAAAAAACCAATGAATACTGCCTGAATTGGATTTGTGTTTTGTTTGCTCTTTCTTTTCCCTTCTTTTTACTGACAATTTCATAAATGTAGTTTGATAATATATCTCTTCCTTTATGGATCTGAGACATACAAAATCATTTCAAACTCTTAAAAGATAAAATATTCTTTAAGTCTAGACCATTAAGTATTCAAAGTATAACTGTCTTTGCTGCTCTACATCTATAAATATACAATTATTTCTAATAATAGTGAACTTAATATTCTAGAAGCTAGCGAACAATTATTTATAGATTTATATGGTAACGTCTTTTGAGAAACTTAATTGTAAGTGTGGACAGCATGATGACACAGAACAGCTTGTACCTACGAAAGAAACTCAGTTTCTTATAGAAAATTCCAAATCCAGTAGGGAATTCCAACACATATTATTAGTATCAGGCCTGTAAAGCCAGAATATACGCTTATCACTTATAAATAAGACATAACAAGAGCTGTAGGCTGGCGGGCTGATCCTAATTTCTGCATCTAGAATGATGGGGAAAGGCTCTAAGGAACTGCACCAAGTCCTCAGGCTCAACGTAGCTCCCTCAGCCGCAGCTGAGGAAGCTGCAGAACAGACGGTGACAATGACGACGAAGATGATGATTATGATGACGCGTCCCATCACTGTCACATGACCATGTAAGTAGGAACATGTTGAAGCTTTCTTGCTTTCATGTTGTTGGAACATGGTCCAGGATAAAGTCAGTTGTGAGGAGAATTTTTAGTGCTCGTGAGAACACATCAAGAAAACAAGGCAAGCGTCTAGAGCTCCCCCCACCCCCATTTCTCTAAAAGGTAGAGTTGTTCTTGTGTTCCTTCCAGTTATAGCCGACAGGAGTGAGTTTACTTCAGATTACTCATTACTGCTTGCTCTTGTTACTCAATTAAATGCTTCAACTCTCCTTTATATGTCTGTATGGAAAACATTTTTGCCATATCCCTGTGATTGCATACAGCTTGACCTCATGAGAACCTTACTCAGGTGACCAACCTTAACCCTCTGGTATAAACTGTCTGATGCTCTGAATAAAGCTGGCTATAGCGTGAGACTTTGGTCTGCTTCGTTTATTGGCTCCATTCTCCCAGGTCCCACCATCTTTACAGTGGTGACATGATGTGACTTTCAGAAACTTCAGAAAGCACGACTCAGATTAAAGGTAAAAACTGCTAGCTGTCCAGACTGTCAGGTTCAAAAAGTCTGCAAGAACAGGACTTGACCGTCCTTGGTGTGACATACTATGACATCAATGCTCCGGAAATCACACCAGATGTACAGTGTAGCTTGCAAAAAGCAATCCATTTTTAACTTATGCTATGTTCTTTTTCAAAAGGGAGAAATAGATTTTCAAAGGAAAGTAGATATTTAAGCTTTAAAAGCATGACCTCATAAAAGGATCTGCAGATGTTTTAGAGCAAGTCTGGAACTGGATGTGGTGGATGACTCACCAGAGAAGGCTGCTCTCCTGAGACTAAGTCTGGGAGCCTCTGATGGACAACAGAAGAGGTTCAGCAGCCCCAGAAAAAGGTCTGACTTTTGTTTTAAAAGGATCCTCTGGAAATGCCTCAGGCACTGCGGCTATACATTCAGGTATGCAGACAGCAGATCTGGGGATGCAGAGGACAGCTGACGGATGGCCTTAATAACGCCGAACATGCCGAACCTCTGTGAGCTCTGTTAAAAAAGCTACTCCTGACTCAGGTAATCTGAGGCTCACCTGAAAGAGGACTGTCATCAGTGTTTTCTGTAAGGAGCCTTATTTTTTTCTGATCATATTAGAAGGAATATATGCACTGACAGAAATCTAGAACCCAGAGCAGACACAGGAAGCAGCAGCCACAGTCGCCCACAGCAGTGACTACTGTGAGCACCTGCAGTCACTCTCCTGTGATGCCCGTACTGCCAAAACGTATTGTTCATTAAACAATAGTTGGCTACATTAATATTTTCTACAGTGTGGTATATTTTCATTGCTACAAAGTTTATTTATTGTATAGAGTTGCTACAACTAATTTAACCAACTGTGGACTACTGGAATATTTTGGTTCCTTTCAGTTTTTCTTTTTTTTTAAGACAGGGTTTCTATGTAGCCCTGGCTGTCCTGGAACTCACTCTGTAGACCACACTGGCCTCAAACTCAGAAATATACCTACCTGCCTGGCTCCCTCCCATATGTTGGGACAAAAGGCCCACACCACCACCGCCTGGTCTCCTTTTAATTTTTAAAATATTAAAAACACTGTCACAAGCATCCAAGTGTGTGACACCTGGCACTCAAGTGTCGTTACCTCTTAGACTTCTGCAGCTCCATGCCTCAAGAGCATATAGCAAAATCGGCTGTAAAGTTTTCTACAAAATGAGCCTATAAACCTTTTCCTCAAAACCCTCAAGGTCTGAAACCAAAAGGATTGCTATCCAGTAACATAGTACAAAAAGAAACACCATGGTTTGGTGTCAAACCTCACTTTACAGCAAAATCCAACCTAAGCCACAGCAAGGGATGAATAACTTAATTAATCTCAATGACCTTGTGGTTAGGGGTTGCTGCCGAGTTCACACTGGGACTGTGTAGCATACAATCTGTGCTAATGTTCTCATATTATCAGCCCATATACCTGACTTCTCCTTTCTTTTGCCACACTGTTCACTAACCATTTCTTCTGTATGGGTCCATTCTAGTGATCCCATCTTCAGTTTAGATGCCACCATTTTAATCTCCAGATGCTCTGACACTTTCTAATCTTTCCTGTAGTTTCTTGAGTACGTGTAATAAACTATGATAACTTTAAACGTCCCTACTAATTCTATCACCTGGATCATGACATCAAAAACTGTTCATGGATTCTGCTCCCTCTTTGCTTGCCAGAGAGTAGAATTCTACCTTTAATAAATGTGGTTAGTTATGTGAGAACAAAATCTGAAAGCAGCATTGAAACAATAACAAAAATTCATGGTCAGCAAAGACCACCAACAATTTGTTAAATATAGTCATAATAAAAATATTAAGTCCCTGCAGGGGCAGGGTGACCAAAAATGAAAAGGCATGCAAGGGCGTGCCCAGACAAGTCCAAACAAGTGAGTAATGGGCTATCTGGTGTTTACTTCTCTCTCCCTCCCTTTCTGGGAGGTCCGAGGTTTCATGGTCAAAAGTAACTAGTCATCCGGCCAGCTCAAATGATTGATGTTTGAAATATCCAATCATATGTAACTGTGCCAAATTTTCCCCGCTCTCCCCAACCCCTACCCATAAATATCCCAAGCTTCCTGGGCTGGGGGTCGGATCCTCTATCTCCTGCGTGAGATATGTTCTGACCCGAGGGCCCTCGCCATTAAACTACCTTTTGTTATTACATCAAGAAGGTCTCTCGTGTGTCCTTGGGTGCGTGCAGGTCTGGACTTGAGTGAGGGTCCCCTTTGGGGGTCTTTCAGTGTCGCTAATGCTTTGGTATAACAAGAACATTGGCAAATATCAGCTCTGTTAATGAAGTCTCACTTCCATTAGAGTCACCAATCATCTCCATGAATTTCTGAGTCATATTAACCTTCATTTAATTTGTAAGCTTCACTTAGAAGTTACTCTTGAGAAATGTTACTATTATTAAACACTAAGATCTCATTTTTAGTCTAACTATATCTGTCTATCTGCCTATCTATCAATATGTGTCTTGAATCTAACCTTTTTACAGTGGAGAACTAATAATCCTTAAAAATGGACAAATAAAAACAAGCTTCTGATTTTATTATGCAGCAACTTGGTTTATGCTTCTACAGTGTTGTGGGAATTCAAAATAAATGATCAGTGTGTAATGTGCGAGGAACACAAACATCACTACTGAATAATTATTTGGAGGATATAAACTCTGCCTACTGTTTGTGAATGCATCCTCCATGATAAGATGTGCTCTCAGCTCTGAGAGCAGAGACATGAGGCTAAGTTCAATACCAAGGGGAAGCCTAGGTGTTCTCCTTCGAGACATGCAGTCATCTTCCTGTTAATGAGCAGGAATCTTGTGTGTTCTCCCCTGTGATACACATGTCGTCTCTGTGTTAGTGAACAGGAAGTTTTTGGTACTTAGATGCTGGGCTCTCTACAGCAAGGGCCAATTTTGAAAAATATATTATAAAACTCTTAATGAATGTCTAAATATGAATGTCTAAATATCCCATTTTTTTGAAATTTTATTTATTTATTTATTTTGGTTTTTCAAGACAGGGTTTTTCTGTATAGCTCTGGCTGTCCTGGAACTCACTCTGTAGACCAGGCTGGCCTCGAACTCAGAAATCCTCCTGTCTATGCCTCCCAAGTGCTGGGATTAAAGGTGCACCACCACCGCCCAGCTGAAATTTTAAAAGAAATAAAAACTTTAATGTTTCTGGTATCTGTTCTGAAGGAAGTCAGACCTTGGCTACAGAGACAGATCTGTGGGTAAACACATAAAGTGTGCTGGGCAACCAAGCATGGCAAGCTGAATCTATCCCCCGAGCCCACATAAACTCTGGACATGTATCGTGAGTATCTGTAATCCTAGCAACCCCATGAGGAGATGGAGAGCAGAGACAGGAGAATCCCTGTAAATTCATGGGCCTGCACACACAGAAGATAAAGCATAAGAAACAGTGTCTCAAGCAAAGCAGAAGGCACATTGTCAATGCCCAGGTTGTTCTCTGCCTTGTGAGCACCATGACACCCACCTGGCAGGCAGGCACCCACCCTAACATACATGAGTGGAACACACACACACCACAAACATGTAAGAAAACCAAGACAGAAAGACAAATAACAACAAAAAGACAAAAAGACAAAGGATAAAGAAAAACAAAATAGAACTCTGAGCCTTGTTAATAATGTTTGAAATCTATTAAACTGTTTTTTTCCCATTGACCTTGTACTTTAAACTTAATAAGTGAATAAATTAAGATTAAACTGAAATTGTTTGATGTTAATAAAGAAGAATAAATGCATTTATACAGTAGAGTGGGGGTGCTGAGTAATTCAACTGCAACGATAGTGTCTTCTGAACAGTTTACCTCTGTGTGCAGAGAGACAAAGATTAAAGGAGACAGACCTGCCGGCTGACATCTGCCCTGAGGCTGTAAAACTGCTGGGACTAAGGCAAGAAACTCATTTGGATCCTTTCTCTGGCTTATTCAGGATCAAAGGAGAAAGCAGGTGTTGTGCGGAATAACTCCAGTCAGGTTCATGTTGATTTGTTGATAGATAACTAGTATGTAAGTGTCACTGGCTGTATATATTGGTTGACTAGTGATTTTAACACATGAAGTGAGGTGAGAATGACTGGAGACAGCACCTGACCTGCCAGGACCACAGGCTTGGAAGTAAGTTATGTTGGAGTCAGAAGTTTCCCAAAAAGATAAACAAAAATGCTATTTGATAGGACAGTGTTCTAAGGGCAACGGAATATTTCAAGCACATTTAATTATCTGTGTTCAGATAGAAGCAGGTGAGGGCTGAGTGACTCCTGCCATGCTCCCTGGACAGACTTAATCAGGACACACGGATCTTCAGCGGAAAGTAAATGAGACCCGACATACTATGGAACTGACGGCTACTACTTGGCTTTTCCCGCTGCCCTTGGAACATATTCCCAGTGGTAAGCAGTATTTTAAGATGCTCACTTTGTTCCTTTAACTTACATACATTTTGAAAACTGGGATGCTGATGTAATTCCTTATTCACAGTACATACTGTGTGATGCCTTGGACTAACTCTTGTTTACCATTCATGTAGCAAACCCAGCACGCCATCCGCTCTACGCTCCAGAGCCACATCTGCCTCAGCAGCTCTCTGCCAAGGGTGATGGGACGCTGAGTTCACACCATATGGACTGCTGGTAACAAGGCTTTACTGCTCTTTTCTGTGCAATCGTTTTGGTCAGACTGTAACTAGCTAGCATTATGTTTATATACAGGGTCTCTTTCCCTTACAGGTGTGTTTTCCTACCATAAGCTACCTCATCTGTTTCAAGAAAATTGTAATGAATCCTAGCAGAAGTAGAATGGTCAAATGTTAGAAATCAGAGCAAAGCCACATTTCCTATAAAATGACAGAACTAGAAAGCTGATGATACATACGTTACTGGAACAAAATGAAAGCATAGAGTATGTGCTAACCAAGCTTTTACTAAGGTGTGAAGACCACTCAGTGGCTAGCAACATTCAGAAGAGTGAGTCCCACTTCTGTTCACATCTTATATGTAAAGTCCATCAAAGAGCAGCAGGAACTTCTGGGCTTCGGGTGGCAAATAGTGGCTGGGTTCCAGGAGAGATGGAGGTGACATTTACAAGGGAGGTAACACTTGTGAGGGCAGTGACACTCCTGAGGAAGGTGACACCCATGAAGGAGATGGCACTTTTGAGGGAGGTAACACCTGTGAGGAGGTGACACTCCTGAGGGAGGTGATACTTCTGAAGGAGATGATACCTGTGAGGAGATAACACTTATTGAGAGAGGTGACACTCCTGAGGGAGGTGACACTTGTGAGGAGGTGACATCTGTGAGGAGGTGACATCTGTGAGGAGTTGACACCTGTGAGGAGTTGACACCTGTGAGGAGGTGACACCTATGAAGAGGTGATACCTGTGAGGAGATGATATCTGTGAGGAGGTGACACCTGTGAGGAGGTGACACCTGTGAGGAGTTGACACCTGTGAGAAGGTGACACCTATGAAGAGGTGATACCTGTGAGGAGATGATATCTGTGAGGAGGTGACACCTGTGAGGAGGTGATATCTGTGAGGATTTGACACCTGTGAGGAGGTGACACCTGTGAGGAGTTGACACCTGTGAGGAGGTGACACCTATGAAGAGGTGATACCTGTGAGGAGATGGTATCTGTGAGGAGGTGATACCTGTGAGGAGATGGTATCTGTGAGGAGGTGATACCTGTGAGGAGATGGTATCTGTGAGGAGGTGATACCTGTAAGGAGGTGACACCTGTGAGGAGGTGACACTTGTGAAGGTGCTCTTTCACCTCTATATCTAACTATGCCCTCTATATCTAATACACACCTTCTTCTGTTGAGAGCAGAGGTTTGTTCTCCATGATGTCCTCATTCCTCCTCTATCCTACCTTTGTATCTAAACTTGCCTATCTTATTCCCCTCCCCATTTTCCCCTGCAGGAGCAGCTGACAGGCTCTTCCATCATTCTTTATGTCTGATGCAGGTACACTCATTTTCTGTTCTTCCAGCATGGTTCATCTGTAAGTGCTTTTCATACAATAAGAATAACTGGCCTTTGTCCCTGGTTCCTGGCAAAGAGCTCTTAAAATCTTAGAACTGCGGTTCAGCAGTTAAGAGCACTAACTGTTCTTCCAGAGGACCCATGTTCAATTCCCAGTACCCACAGGGTGGCTAAAAGCCTTCTGTAACTCCCATTCCAAGAAATCTAATGCCCTCTTTCTGGCTTCCAAGGGCACGGCATGTACATAGTACACAGACATATATGCAGGCAAAACACTCATACTCATAAAGTAAAAATAAATAAATCTAAACAGTAAACAAAAAGCCAACCCCACCTTGGAAGCTTGTTCCTCTGCAGGAAGAGCACTTTTTGAATGCTAATGAGATGACTGGGAGCAGGGGTTGGGAATCCCTGTATAGTCTGAGGATGAGGGATGAGGGCTGGTTGCCTGGAAGATTAAGCCAGGGGTCAAGGTTTCAAATTTTCAGCTCTATCCCCTCAACCTTGGAGAGGGGAGGTGCCCAGAGACTGAGCTTAGCCACAGAATATCCAATGATTTAATAAACCCTGACTTCATAATGAAACGTCTAAATGATATGATTTCAGAGCTTCTGGCTGGGTGGAGTTGTTGAAGTTGCTGGGGCAGTGGTGGGCCCAGAGAGTGGGCATGGGACCTGCCATGCTCAGCTCTCTTCAACCTGGTCACAGGAGAGTAGTGGGACTATCACATGATATGAGGGCAGTCTTACAGGCCTGACCCTCAGACTCTGGGTAGTTAGAGCAAGGGATTGCTGGGCAGTCAGCGGATGTAATGACTGATAGAACTGGAGTTAGGATGGTATCACATACTTGAGGATTGAGAACGATTATTCAAACTTCATGGCTATACATCCCACAAGACACAATTATGTTTATCCTTACCTATATAATATTTCATTCACATCTAGCACAAGCAGATACTGATATAATGTTCAATAAAAGCTGGGCAAATGCCACTGTTCAGCCACCACTCCACTGGCCTCCACCAGGCCCACCACACAAGGAATATCCAGGTTAAATTCTTTCCCCAATCCCCATTCCCCAGTTGAGTCCACCCAGGGCACACCCAGCTGCCCTGCGATGCTTGCTGTCCCCCCAGAGCTAGATTCCCTGGCCACCTTCATCAAGCCTGCAATACCAAGCACATCCAAGTTACACCCTTACTTCTGCCCCCAACCCCTCCCCACCATCTACCATGGAGCATACCCAGCTACTCTGAGAAGAGCACTGCCCCGAGTTCCACTGTCCAGCCCAAGGTTGCCACTGGAGGCCTGTTGCACCAGGAATATCCAGTTACAACCAGATGGCAAAAGACCAGCAGAAGAACACAATCAGCAAGAGCCAGGGCAATATGGCACCTTTAGAGCAGAGCTATTCCATGACAACAAGTCCTGGGTATCCTAACACAACTGAAGAACAAGCAAACGACCTAAAATCCAACCTTATAAAGATGATAGATGGCTTTAAAGAGGAAATGAATATATCCATCAAAAATATGGGAAAATACAATAAAAGAGGTAGAGGCCTTTAAAGAGGAAACAAATATAACTCTTAAAGAAATACAGGAAAATGCAATTAAACAAGTAAAGGAAATGAATAAAACTGTTCAAGACTTGAAAATGGAAATAGAAGCAATAAAGAAAACACATTCTGAAGGAATCCTGGAGATGGAAAAGGCAGGGAAGAGAACAGGAGCACCAGAAGCAAACATCAACAAGAGAATATAAGAGATGAAAGAGAATCTCAGGCATAGAAAATAGAAGAAATTAATATATCTGTCAAAGAAAATGTTAAGTCGAAAAAATTCCTGACACAAACTAAACAGGAAATCTGGGATACTATGAAAAGTCCTAACCTAAGAATAATAGGAATAGAAGAAGGTGAAGCATCCCAGACCCAAGGACCATAAAATATTTCCAACAAAATCACAGAAGAAAACCATCTCAGCTTAAAGAAAGAGATGCCTATAAACAAACAATAGAGCTTATAGAACACCAATTACACTGGACCAAAGAAGAAAATCCTCCCACCACATAATAAAACATTAAACATACATAATAAAGAATGACTATTAATGGCAAGGGAAAAAGGCCAAGTAACATATAAAGGCAGACATGTCAGATTTACACCCGGCTTCTTAACAGAGACTCTAAAGCCAGAAGGTCCTGGACAGATGTCTCTAAGAGACCACAGGTGTCAGCCCAGACTATAATGCCCAGCAAAACTCTCAATCACTATAGATGGAGAAAAATAGATATTCCAAGACAATACCAAATTTAAACTCTATCCACAAATCCAGCCCTAAAGAACATACTTGAAGGAAAACTCCAACCCAAGGAGGATAACTAGACACAAAAAAACACAGGAAAGAAAATAATTCTATACCAGTAAAAACTACATAATGGAAGCACACACATAAACACATTCTTTCTCTCTCTCTCACCACCAACATCAAAATAACAGGAATTAAGAATCATTGGTCATTAATATCTCTCAACATCAATGGACTCAATTCTCTAATAAAAAAAGGCATAGGCTAACAGGATGGATACATAACCAGGATCTATCACTCTGCTAAATACAGGAGACACACCTCAGCAACAAAGATAGATATTACCTCAAAGTAAAGGGCTAGAAAAAGGTTTCCAAGAAAATGAACCCAAGAGGCAAGCTGCATAGCCAATCTAATATCTAATAAAATAGACTCTCAACTAAAATTAATCAAAAGAGATGGGGAAGAACACTTCATATTCATCAAAGGAAAAATCCACGAAGATGACATCTCAGTTCTGAACATCAATGCCCAAATGTAAGGAAACCCTCATTCATAAAAGAAACATTACTAAAGCTTAAACCGCTTATTGAACCGCATGCCTAATAGTGGGAGACTTCAACATCCCACTCTTACCAATGGATAGATCCAGACAGAAACTAAACAGAATTAACGAAATGAACCAATGTTATGAATCAAAAGGACCTAACAGATTGTCTTGGTTATGGTCACTGCTGTGAACAGACACCATGACCATAGCAAATCTTATAAAGGACAACATTTAATTGGGGCTGGCTTACAGGTCCAGAAGTTCAGTCTATTATCATCAAGGTAAAAGCATGGCAGCATCCAGGCAGGCATGGTGCAGGCAGAGCTGAGAGTTCAACATCTTTATTTGAAGGCTTCTAGTGGAAGACTGGCTTCCAGGCAGCTATAGTGATGGTCTTAAAGTCCATGCTCACAGTGACACACCTACTCCAAAAGGGCCACACTTCCAAATAGTGCCACTCCCTGGGCCAAGCATATACAAACCATCACACAGATACCTACAGAACATTTCCCCAAACACACACAAAAAAAAATACTTTCTTTTCAGCACCTCATGGAACCTTCTCCAAAACTGACCATATAGTTGGTCACAAAGCAAGCCTCAACAGAAACAAGAAAACTGAGATAATCCCTTAGATCTTATTAGACGGCCAAGGATTAAAGCTGGACTTCAACAGCAACAGAAGCACCAGAAAGCCTACAAACTCATGAAAACTGACAACCCTAAAATAAAGAAATTAAAGACCTTCTGGAATCCAAAGAAAATAAAGGCACAACATATCCAAACTTATGGGACACACTGAAATCAGTGCTAACAGAAAAGTTCATATCACTAAGTACTTTCATAAAGAAATTGGAGAGTTCTCATACAAGCAATTTAAAAGTACACTTGAAAGCTATATAACAAAAAAGACGTGAACATACCTAAGAGGAGTAGAAGGCAGGAAATAATCAAACTTAGGGCTGAAATCAGTAAAGTAAAAACATAAAGAACAATACAAAGAGTCTATGAAATTAAGAGCTTTTTTTTTTTTTTTTTTTGAGAAAAATCAACAACATAGACAAACCCTTAGCCAAACTAAAAGGCACTGAGGCAATATCCTAATTAAGAAAATCACAAATGAAAAGGGAGAGATAACAACAGACATTTCAAAAACACTCAATAAAATACTCTCAATCCAAATCCAAGAACATATCAAAAATCTCATCCACCATGATCAAGTAGGCTTCATCCCAGGAATGCAGGGATGGTTCAATATACAGAATCTATCAACATAATTTATCATATAAACAAACTTAAAGAAAACAGCCATTTGAGCATATCATTAGATGCTGAAAAAGCCTTTGACAAAAGATAACACTCCTTCAGGTAAAAAGTCTTAGAGCGATCAGGAACACAAGGCACATACCCAAACATAATAAAGGCAATGGATATACAGCAAGCCTATAGCTAACATCAAATTAAATAAAGAGAAACTTAAAGCAATTCCACTAAAATCAGGGAGGAGACAAGAGTGTCCACCTTCTTCCTATATATTCAACATAATATTTGATGTAGTTAGAGCAATAAGACAACTTAAGGCGATCAAGGGGATACAAATTGGAAAGGAAAAAGCCAAGTTTTTGCTATTCACAAATGATATGATAGTATACCTAAGTGTCCCCCAAAAAATCTCCCACAGAACTCCTACAGCTGATAAACACCTTCAGCAAAGTGGCTAGACACAAAATCAACTTTAAAAAATCAGTAGCCCTCCTTTATACAAATAATAAATGAGAAAGAGATGAGGGAATCAACACCCTTTACAGTAGTCATAAATAATATAAAATATCTTGATGTAATTTTAGCCAAGTAAGCGAAAGACCTGCATGACAAAAACTTCAAGTCTCTGAAGGAAGAAACTGAGGAAGATATGAGAAAATGGATCTCCCATGCTCATGGATCAGTAGGATTAATAGTAAAACCGGCCATCCCACAAAAGGCATATACAGATCCAATACAATGCCCACCAAAATTCCAGCACATTTTTTTCATAGACCTTGAGAGCGCAATTCTCAACTTCATATGGAAAAACAAAAAACCTGGGGCAGTTAAAACAATCTGGGAGGATCACCATCCCTGATTTCAAGCTGTACTACAAAGCAATAGTAATAAAAACTGCATAATATTGGTATATAAACAGACAGGTCACTCAACAGAATAGAACTGAAGAAATAAACCTACACACCCATGGACACTTGATTTTTGACAAAACTGTACAATGGAAAAATGAAAGCATCTTGAATAAATGGTGTTTGTCTATCTGGATGTCTGTGTGTAGAAAAATGCTAATAGATCCATATTTGTCACCCTGCACAAAACTCAAACCCAAGTGGATCAAAGACCTCAACATAAGATCGGACACATTAAATCTAATAGAAGAGAAAACAGATAACTGCCTTGAACGTATTGCACAGGAGACAAATTCCTGAACAGAGCATCAGTATCCCAGGCACTAAGATCAACAATTAATAAATGGGAACGCATGAAACTGAAAAGCTTTTGCAAGGCAAAGGACACCATTGATAGGAGAAAATGGCAGCCTACAGAATGGGAAAAGATCTTTACCAGCCCTACATCTGACAATGGACTAATAATCAAAATATATAAAGAATGTAAGAAATTAGACACCAACAAACCAAATAACCCAATTAAAAATGTGGTACAGAGCTACAGAGAATTCTCAACAAAGGAATCTAGAATGGCCAAGAAGTACTTAAAGAAATGTTCAATGTCCTTAGTCATCAGGGAAATGCAAACCAAAATGACTCTGGGATCCTGTCTTACACCTGTCAGCAAGGCTAAGATCAAAAACTAAAGTGATGCTGGCCAGGATGTGGGCAAGGAGCACACTCCTCCACTGCTGGTGGGAGTGCAAACCACACAACCATGTTGGAATCATGTTGGCAGTTTCTCAGAAAGTTAGGAATAGTTATACCCCAAGACCCATCTAGGCCACTCCTGGGCAAATACCCAAAAGATGTCTCACTATACCACAAGGACCTAGCCCCCCTACCTATTTGTAGCAGATGTGCAGCTTGGTCTTCATGTGAGTCCCCTAACAATCGGAGCAGGGGCTGCTCTGACTCTGTTGCCTGCCTGTGGATCTACTTCCCCTGAGCGGACTGCCTGCTTGGGCCTCAGTGGGAGTGGATGCACTTAGTCCTGCTGGGACTGGATGTCCCTGGGTGGGCTGATGCCCAAGGGGGGCTTCCCCTTCTCCTCAGAGAAGGGGGTCAGGGTAATGGGTAAAGGGATTTGTAAGGGTGGGAGTGGGAGGGCAGGAGGGCTGTGTGGAGGCTGCAATCAGGACATAAAGTGAATAAATAAATGAAAAAACTGGGCAAATATGAATATTAATGACAAAAAGGAATTTCTATCACTGGAGTATAGATATGTTAAACATTATCTGGAAGAGATGCCAATGATGAAATTGTACCTGGCTTTGGTTCAGTCTTCCAGAGAAAACATAAAACAAAGTAATGTAACAGGCCTGAGTTTCCTCTATTAGAGATGGAGGTCGGCTGGGGGCTGTGTGATACTGAGCAAGAAGCAGCGACTGTGTCACAGTTCAGTGGTCAAGCCACAGTCCTACAAACTTCTCCCTCTGTTGTCACAGTGTTCTCCTCAGACCTACAGAACAGCAGCAGAGAGCACTCTGCTCTGTTGCCTCTTTAAAAAATGCTGCAAAATAAATATAATTGATACAGTCCCTCGTCTCCACGGGCAATGAAGAGTTTCTGAAGTGAACACTCTGCACCAAGTTCTTTAAGGGAAAAAGACATACATGGAGCCTATGAGCAACGCCTGGCCCATCACCAGCTCCAAGAGAGTGGTGATTCCCCTTTCTTGCCATGTGGGTAATAATCAGCACTGTTCATCTGTCCTTGCTGTCCCGCTGCCCCTGAGAATGTGCCTACCTATCTTCTCTGCTGCTGACCTGGGCTCCAAGCTTCTCAATGGCTGAACAGGTTTCATCAGTTTGTCAGTGCTGCGCAGAGAGAACAGGCTCTTCAACACTAAACGTGACTGAGCAGGAGAGCTGAGCATTCAGTATCCATCAGGGAAACTGGAGGCTTATGGGACCTGACAAAATAGGCCAGGCCTAAGAGACTGGCAGGAAAAGCATATGCCAGTGCTGAAGCAAGTCTTACCTGTGAGGAGGCTATCCGTCCCTTCTTGTTTTCTGAAGGATTTTCACTCAGTTTGCCCGCCTTATTACTTGAGCTGCATTTGTAACACGTCCATCTTGTCTGACCCTCAACTTCTAGCGTACATTCCTTACTTTGGAGACAGAATGAATGATACAAATGGCCGCAGCTATAAAATGAAGACAAACAAATTACACTTAGCATAAAATTCACACACATGAACTATAGAATACACTTGTATGTGGTAAAGAAAAATCTCAACTAGTGGCCGGCTACTCAGGGACAAGTACCAAGAGGGGACGTGTATTTAATGATATCCTCCCCTTTAGGGATCCAGTCTTGCCTTACTTGAATCTTACGTTGTGAGTGGCACGCCTCCACACTGCAGAAGCTGGGCGGAGCCTACGTTTACTCTAACTGTAGCGTTCTGATCATTCTTTTTGGGGATCATTGTTTAAAAAAGCAATTGGGAAAAAGAATTATGTAAGTAGCTTGGTAATAACATGAGAGCCCTCACCATATTCAAGGCAGACTACGGCTTCAAACAATGATAAAGGTGCCAGGCTCTAAAGCTTAACGATGCTCCTAAGAGGGCGTCCCTGGTGGCTGGCTCTGAACCCCTGTCTCTAATTGGAAACACTGGATTAGAAGGTGGTCCTTTTCTCTCCTGTTGTCCTTCCACTTCTCAATGCTGCTTTTTCCGGTACAGAACCCGTGTCTCATAGGCTTGCCTTTCCTCTACCTAGCCCTGCTCCTTCAGTGATTACTTCTAGTTCCAAACCTTTAAGATGCTGCAGGCTCCTGACTCGCAGATGTATACCACCAGCCCAGGCCTCTCCCTTCAGTCCTATCTGTCTCCTTGGCAACTCTACCCTTGATGCCCAACACGAGTCTTAATTTAACACATCCAAACACAAGTTCCTAACTTCACTACCTCCACTTCCACTGCACACTTTTATCTGACCTTCTACATCTCAATAATAGTGACTATATTCCTCCAGTTTCTCAGGTGAGACTCTGGAGCCATCCCTGACTGCTTTTTGCTTCATTAATGGTAAACATTTCTATAAGCAAATCCTATGATTCTGCCTCTACATGATCCCCAGAATTTTCGCTTCTTAGCTCTTTGCTGCTGACTGTGCTGGGCCGTCTCTCACATGGGCCCTGAAGTAGCCTTACTGGCATTTTGCATCTTTCCTTGACCCTCCATAGCAACACAGCAATGAATGACCATTAACATGGCCCTCCCACTCTCAAAACTACACAGCGCCTTCTAAGAAGAAAGTCCAACTTTGTACAAGAACCAGTTCCTGCCTGGTTAGCCTTTGTTCTTCCTCCACCATCCCTCTTGTCATTGTCTCCTCACTCTGTCCAGACCTGCTGTGCCACCCACTCACTGTCCTTGAAGTATACCAGGAAGGGCATTGCCTGACAGCCTTCATATCCCCACCCCCAGCTTAACATGCTCTATAAATGAGAGAGCCACTTCCTTGTGTCTTAAAATCTCTCAAACATCATTTAAACGGGGAGACAATCCCTATCTGCTCTCTAAAAATTAGCAGCTACCAACATCCTTTCCTCTATACTGTTTTATTTTTATTAATGTAATAACCAATTACATAAAGTTTCAAAGTTGATTGTTAAACAGTGAGGCATTCCTAATGATGTTGTATAAAACACCCAACCCCCTAAACTTCTGCACATCTCTCTGCATGCTTTATTCTTTTTTCCATAGTAGCTATCACTGGTTCACATCTCACTCCTGTGTTCATGCTGTTCTATATCCTGATGAATAGCTCTGGTGCACAGTAGTGTCTTTGTTAGGGTTTCTACTGCTGTGATTAAACACCAGGGCTGTGATGATTTGAATGAAAATAGCCCCATAGGCTCACATATCTGAATGCTTGGGTCCCCAGTTGGTGGAACTGTAATTCCCCAGTAAAGTCTTTCTTCTATAAATTGCCTTGTGGTTGTGGTGTCTTATCATAGCAATAGAAAAGTAACTAAAAAAAATTATTTCAGTTTATAACTCAGGTCGCATTCTTCACTCAGGTAAAACAGGGCAGGCACCGGCATTTATTTATTTATTTATTTATTTATTTATTTACATTTTATGTGTGTGGGTATTCTGCCTGCATGCCTGGGGCTCATGGAGGTCAGAAGAGGATATCAGATCCACTGGAAATGTAGTTACAGATGGTTGTGAGCTGAAATCCAGGTCTGCTGCAAGAGTAGCCTGTGCTCTTAACCACTGAGCCATCTCTCCAACTCCAAGCCTATTTTTTTTAATTGACTCAGGACCACCTGCTCAAGGGTGGTACTAACCATAGTGGTCTGGGCCCTCACAGGTTTGACTACAGGCCAATCTTATGAAGGCATTTTATATTTTTCAATTAGGTTCCCTTTTCTCACAAATTTTAATTTGTGTTAAACTGAAAAAAACAATCAAACAAAAACAAGACAAGTAGGTTCTAGTGAACATCTTTAACAGAAATGGGTTCTTCGTATGATGAGAACACTTTCCTCGGTCACCTCCAGACCAGCCAGTCTTCCTGCACAGCTGGTGTTTCCAAGTGCTTACTTATACCAGGCAGCCAGTGGCTGATTACTATAGTACTGTTACTATCTCAGTCTACACATAAGGAAACCAGGATAACTGAACTCAGGAAGTTTGACTCTGAGCCATACTGTGTTATCTCTCCTCACATTATTTTGGATAAACTGTCTGATCCTGGTGCTAAGCTCTCCTCTTGTGTCACCTGTGTATGGAATGTCTCCTCTCTTGGTATTGGGATTTAAAGACAATCAATGTGTTTGCTGATTCCTAAATGTCTTATTTCCCCTCAACATGGTTCTCAATTTCTGACGAGAGTATGTATGTTAGATAAACCTTTGAACAATCCAGAAACCACCTCAAGCCCCAGACCTGCAGGACAAGGTTCCTGTTGTCCTAGTTTCTTACACTGGTCTCTCCTCAGACTAGGGTGCCATGTTCACCCAGTTTTTCAAGCCAAAGGCCTGGTTTCCACCTCCACACTCAATGCACTAAGATGGTCACAGCTTTCAGAGTCTATGTGACCCAGTCTTGTCCTGCTCATGGGTCGTCCCTGAGAGAGAGAGAGAGAGAGACACGCATTCCCTCACTGTGCTTTCTTAACATACTGTTCCTTGGCAACACTGCGCTCGCCCATGCTTCTGCTCTGTGTGCACGTCTCATCCTGACTCTGACTTACAGGACTCACATACTTACTTACAGACTGAGACCCTTAATTCCCCTCCCCTCTCCCAAGCAGACTGTAAGGGCAGTGGAGAAGGGACTCTGCCAACTGTGCCCACTGCTTCAATGGCTGACTGAGGCTGCATGGTCACATTGACTCCCGCTTGGCTACTATGGCCATGAGAGTTAACATTCCCTCCCTCTCTTACCTAAAGACAATAATTTCATCAGCCATTTCTTGGCGTCTTTTGTACTGCTGTAAGCATATAGAACAGTAATCCTGTTTGGGATTGAGTCCTCTGCATACTGATGCTCTCAGGTTACACAGTGACCAGTGGAGATCCTGGTTCAGGAGGCTGGCTGTTGTTTCTAGCAAGGTCTATGATGGGTCAAAACAAAAGAAAGGGTGAAAATGCAAGACAGGGATTGATGAAGAGCAACACAACTGGAACTGGAGCACTCCATAGAAGACGAGACAACCGAACATCCAGATCCACAGGCCCCTCAGGGACCCGTCGTGTGCAGACACTAAGATGTTCAAGACTGCCACTAGCTCCTAAGCAATGTGTGCTCTGCCCTTTTGTGGCCTAACTCAGTCCGGATGGCTTTCAGATGACTCGATAAGGCCAAACCTATTCAGTGCATTTAAAACTCCTCTCTTGATGGCTGACAGGCTGGGTAAGAACAGCCCTGCTCCCTGGCCTCTTACTGAGAAGGCTGCACGGCAGTGCTTCAAATCCGCTCACTGGAAAGCTAACGATGGTCATTATTCAGTGCTCCTCTCCCTTGGGCAGAGATCTCATTTTCTGATCAGCACTTAAAAGTCATTTGAAGCTGCTCAAGACCCTGCCATCTGTCATTGAGACATTCCGCAGCTAGCACGTCAGGTCACCTTAGGGCTGCCTCCGCTTGTAAAGTGCTCTCATGCCATATCAACTTTCAATGTTCATACCCATCCATCGCTGAGCCATGTAGTCAGGGAAAGACAGACTGTGTATAGCCCACCGCTTAGCTACACAGTTTAATTCTTTAACTTCACTTGAAATGCAAAACTTTGACTTAATTGTCAAGATATGCTAATTTCTTCCTAGTCTCACTCCTCTCTCCTCCTCAGATCTGCAGCAGGCAGGACCCTCCCAGCTGTGCTCAGCCTCCCTCCCACCTCCCAGGGTCTGTGTCTGTGGGGGCATTGAGTCCCCTATTTGAAGAAAAACTTGAATTCTTAAGGTAAATATTTAAGAAAAACTGCCTCTCAATTTTTCTTCTCACTCCTAAATTCTTAACAAAAGCAGACTCTGTACCAACACACCGAGGTGGCACGCTGTACTTTTCCTCAGGAAGAGAGTGAGCACCAAAGTCAAGCTGGCTCTAACTGAATCTTTAAGTAATTCTGAGTTAAGAGAAGAAGCACAATTTCTAGTTAGCTGCAATAACGTTTCAGAACACTTAATTTTTCTTTGCTTTTTTTCTATAATTGTACTGACTGACCCCTTTTATGGATCACAGATTTTTTAATTAATCATTTTCCAAAAAGTTTATCCTATTTCCATTTTGAAATTAAAATACTGGTCTGATTGCCACTGAATCAAAAAGTAAGATGCACCTGAATATTCTCTCTCTGTGTATAAGTTAGCAAGAAACTTAAAAGTAGAAAAAGGTACATATGTATTTAAATATACCTTATTTTAGTAAGTAGTAATTTTCAAATTCAAAAATATTCAAACAGAAAGAGAGGAAAGAATAGAAAAGAAAAACACGATTTCTTTTCCACCTTAAGACAAACTTGGGTGCAAGCAGCTTACTTACTTGCTCATAGTTAAAGGTGTCCAGCATCCCCAGAATAAGGCCCTGAATTTCTCCAAGTTTTCCTTTCCCATAAATTGGGTCCTATTCAGAAAAAAAAAAAAAAAAAAGTAATTGTTATGACTCTTGGTGCTTTAACATCATTTTGAGCACTTGCTCTGGTGGGTGTTGTTTCCCTGAGGCCGTGTCTCACTCTGTAGCTCAGGTTGGCATCAAACCTGCCATGCTCCTGAGCAGGGATGAGCTACCATGGATAGCTTCCACACTAACCATTACAACATGCTTGCTCTTCCTGAACCACACCCATCCTCCTGAGTCTCAGGGTTACAGGATGAGCTATGTACTAACAGTCACAGCAAACGTGTTCTTCTGTGAACTGTACCCAGGAGACACTTGTTTCTCTCTAGACATCCTAACTGTTTTGGAAAATAAAATGGGTGACCCAAGTCCCTTCGATGACCATCTTCTCTGTAAGTCTGATCTAACTTATCACCTCTGCTTCCCTCAGAAGCCTGTGTATTAGACACCAACCCTCCCTGATCCATCCACAGCATGAAAACCAATGTATCCAAGAACACCAGAATCTGTACGTCAACCACTCAGCACCCACATTTTGTCACGTCTTGCTTAAAACCAACTAAATTCCCCTAATTTTGGAGACAAACAGCTTTCAACATGTTTTTTCTAATAAAGCCATTACTGCTAAATCACAGCTATTTAAAACCTCAAGTTCTCTCTACTCCTTTTTGTAGTAGGTATGCCAAGCACTTATTTATTGTGCACAGTCCCCAAACAGTAAGTGGACCAAAACCTTGGAAGTCCAAGCCACCCATCCAGAGACTACTGGCACTCAACAGGCCTTGCTTCTGGATGCATTTCTTAGCGTCTGCGATATGATCATCACATGCCTACTTTTCAGTTAATGTTACACTCTGATATCATATTTCTGAGTAACTACAGAATAGAAATCATGTTAAAATGTAACATTTTTCCTAATCATTCCAGGCTGTTATGTCTGGGGTCTCCTCCCCACCCACTGTCCAAGCTGATGACTATAATCTGGTCTGAATTTCTGACTCTTTTTTAAGAGAACATCTCCAGAAAGAGAAATTATGGACTAGAGCACTTTTATGGCTGCAGGTATATACTATGTTGACAAACTGCTCCATCCAATATGTATCATACAATTTTCATCTTCAGCATATTTTATGCCCCTTTAAACTGTATCTTTGACTAGATTGATAACAAATGATCAGGTCAAGCTCGAATACAAGGCTATGTATAACACAAGTGACTATCAAGTAGAAAAATCCAGGCACACAACAAAGATCAAAGTAGACACTGTTTGTTAAAGTGTAGAATACGTCAAATACAGGGGCAAGCACTTTATACTGTCTGTCCCACCCCCATGATCAGGCACCTGCATATGATTTGACCAAGTGCACACGGAAAACAGCAGAGTGACTGTGTGTGTACATGTATAGACTTTTTGAATTGTAACTGCTTCCTAAATAAACATGATTTTACCATAACTATTTACATATCATTTATAATGCACTAGGCATGGTAAGGGGGAGCCAGGCTGGGGAGGTGGAGGCAGGAGGATACTGAGTTTGAGGCCAGCTTGGGCTACAGAGCCACAACAATCAAACAAGTGAGAAAATGAGGCAGGTCTCATGCAGACTCACTTTTATATAAGGAGTGGACATGCAGGCGTCTGTATCTCTGGGGGCTCTCAGAACCTGACAGGGTTGCAGGATCACCCAATAAACATCCCTGACATCGTCCAGCACTTCAGTGAGGCTGAGAGCAAGCAAAGTTTGTGAAAGAACTGCTATGCCAAGAGGCTGCATTTGCATCTAGAAACTTCAGAACCCAAGTTTTCATAGTCTCCCGTATATATGATGCCTTCCCAGGTATAGATACATAAGAAATAAACAAGGAAACAAACAATTTTTGCTGGACAATATAGGTAACTAAACTGAATGATAAATAAATGACTGTCAGAAACGTCTCTGGCAACTTTGTGGTAAGTCATGCTGTAAGAGAAGCTGAGCTTAGAAAGAAAAACTTTGGGTGAATTTGGGTGAATTTAATGGTTGCTCATTTTCAGTCATGACTTCTATGTTGGCTCTGGGAGGCTGGGCAGTACAGCTTCTAATGGAGACTAGCACCAGGCTTGGGTATTTTCTAGAGCAGCATGGAGCTGGCTTGGGTATTTTCTAGAGCAGCATGGAGCTGGCTTGGGTATTTTCTAGAGCAGCATGGAGCTGGCTTGGGTATTTTCTAGAGCAGCATGGAGCTGGCTTGAGTGTCTCCTAGAGCAGTATGGAGTTGTCTCTCATAGGTTCCTCTAGTCATTTCAGCTGTGTATTTTGTACTAATTACAAGTGAATTAAGGCTTGAGCGGATCCTATCTGTGCAGGTCTGACTCAGCTGGAGAGCACATCACTGAGCTAAAGATCCTGTGCCAGTGGGGACCCCTTGCCAATCAGGTTCACCTCCTCTGCTGGAAAAACAACGCACACCACACATCCACATGACAATTCTCTTGCATAAAAACAGATATATGTAACGTCTTTCATCCTTATTTAATTATGCTTTGGTGAAGCTCCCGTTAGATACACTCATTTCTTAGCCACAGAGTCAATCAATAACACCATGCTATAAAAATTCAACTTAACATCTATTCTAACATGTCCATAAATGTATGACTGTATTCATGGCTCTGGTGTTTGACAGGAGAGATCGAAGAATAAAGAGATCTTAAAAGGCTAAATTCAGAGAAAAAGAAGACATCTTTATAGGTTATTTCTATATTTACTTCAGTACACTTTGCTTCACTATACATAATTTAGGAGGGAAACCAGGAAAACTACTCAGGCTGAGGCAACACATCAATTATAGAATTCGAGGAGAGCACACAACAGCCACCAGTCCTCATAATTACTCTGCAGACTCCAGCTAGTTCTCATGAAAAAGCTGCTGGTGTTCCCCTGTAACTTGCTGTTAACTGTGCAGGAAGACATACGGTGGCCACATACAATTTCAAAAGCACATCGGAAAAAGATGCAGTTGCCGCTTTCCCATACATCTTTCTGGAACGTATTCTGTCACGTGTGTGCTTTGTTCTCTAACTAAGTACTAGCTTCAGTCTTAGCATGGCTCTATGTAAGTAAGAGTGTATGCTAGGCTCGCTGTTTCCTCCGCAGGACACTCAGAAGTAGCTTTCTTAGAAATCAGGAATGACTTCAGTCATACGGCAGTGTCTGCTTAAAAATCGTTGGTTTTATTTATTTATTTATTATTATTATTATTGGTGTGTGTGTGTGTGTGTGTGTGAGAGAGAGAGAGAGAGAGAGAGAGAGAGAGAGAGAGAGAGAGAGAGAGGGGGAGGGCATGTGTGTACACAGCATGTGTGTGGAGTGGAGGCCAGGGACAACTTTATGGAGTTAGCTTTATCCTTCGACATAGGTTCTAGAATTGCCATGCTTGATATGAAGCTTCTTTCCCCACTGAGCCATCTCACCTGCCCCACCCAGTGATGCCTTTCTAACTTAAGAGTTAGAATACGGGTTCATTAAGAGTGTCTTTATTTATCAAGCACTTATGGTCCTACAGAAGCTGTATAAGTCAGGCCCTGAATCACTTGAATAAATACGTACCAGTCAGATTATGGCCATGTATTCTAGAAAAACCAACTTATTTCAGTTCTGTGGGCAATTATGTGTCTAAATAATTGTCCCTCCCTACGTTCTCCCTGGGGGAGTTCTAGATTAATATGAACATGAAAAACACACTGACTCATGGTAGATAGAGAGAAAGCCGGAGATGTGAAGCCAGAGACCTGTTCTCACCCAGGAATGGTAAACTGAGGCAAGTTCAGAATGATGCCTTCCTCTCTAGAAAGGCAACGTTGTGAATGCTTACTGTTCAGGGATCAAAAAGACAGTGTGCACCAAGACTCCATGACATGGGTGTGGTCCATCACTCATATGGCATGGGTGTGGTTCATCACTCACAGGTCCATGTGTTGGACACTCAACTAAGTCCTCAGTACAGGAATGCTGGGATCTAGAAAAGGTCACTGTAGGTAGCACCAGACTAGTAGAAAATACCAGGAATGGTAAGGCATTTCTGAGAGACACCATATTGTTCCCCTGAGCACTGCTCCTGAAGAACTGTAGTCATTCTGAATTATTTTTGGCTTCTGTCCTGGGGGTGCAATCATTCCCTCTTGCACAAGCCCTGGGCAAATGATGTCATACATTACGAGGTCTTCACTAGAGTGGAACAGACATGAGGCTGTGGCCTGGTATTCCATAGGATGAGCTATGTAACAACCACTGATGAGGGAAACTGAGGGGGAGGGGATGGAGGTGTGCTAGTAGAACAGACAGTCCTTAAAATGGACTCTTATGGGGCAGACTCTCATGTCATTCACACAAGCAATCAGTGAACAGGGTAAAAAACCTAATACATGATAATTCACTTGTTCCTTAAAAATACAAAGTTAAATGGAGGAAAATGTAAATGTCATAATGGAAAATGTGAGTCAGGAAACAGGAGACTTTGGAAGTCCTCAGCGTCTGCATTCAGGACACGGTGCACATTTAACTTCTCTATCCTTTGCTTTTTCTCCCTTGTCAGCAGATTTTTTATTTTTACGTTTCTGAGACAGAGTCTGGTGTAACCCAGGCTGGTCCTGAACTTGCTGTGTAGCCAAGGACCACTTTGAACTTCAGCGCCTCTTCCCTACTTTTGGGGTGATGGCTCCGCATGAATGAACCTCCACACAAGGTTTGGATGTGGTGCTTTCTGCATGCAAGGCAAGCATGCTATCAGCTAAGCGCCACACCTACCCTGTCAGAGACATATTTGTAATTGCCTTTTCTATATCAAGAGCTTGTTATAAGTAAAAGTACCTTTAATATTTAAAACTTTATATGTATAAAGAGGTGAAGTTATTAAAGCAAAGAAAAACACAAAAGTTTAAGATCAAAGCAGCCTCCTGACTGGTAAGGAGTTATTCGTTGCTGTGAGCGGGATTTTATCATGAACCCAGTGCATGTCAAAGCTAAGATTTTCTGTTTTGAAACACAAGATGTTTCTAAGTGACATGACGCTTTGCAAAGGGAAAGCAGAGTTTTGGTATAGCGAATACAGCATAGTGTGTGGGTAAGCTCATCATAAAGCACAATGTGCACACAAGAAAGAGCCTCCTTTGAGATTTAGATTCACTTTTTCAAGCCTTATGGAGGAGGTGTTACTCTGCATGTTTACAAACTTTGTGGTTAATAGATTTACAACATATGGAAAGAGTCTACCTTGAAGAAGTCCTCAATATGTGATAGCTGTCAAGGACTAACTGTGGTAACCAACACACACCTGAGAGCTGGGTGTGGAGGTGCACATATCTGAATTCAGCACTGGAAGATCTTTGTGAGTTTGAGGCCAGCCTGGGCTACGCAGTGAAACTTGTCTCAAGAGACCAAACAAATAAACAAAAACCCTATACACATTACTCATGTTTTTTTTTTCCTTCAGTGCTGGGGATGAATAAAGGGCCTCACACTATGCAAGCAAGGGCTCCACTACTGAGCAACCCTGGGTCCTAAGTGCCTAGGACAGACACTCTGTGATGAGTGACTCCTGAAGCAGAGCCCTTCATCAGACAGGTCGCTCAGAGCAAAGCACAGGGGAAGGAGCACTCAAGGGGCCTTAGAAGTGGAGCTGGTGGAGACATTCAGAAGCGATATAGAGACCTGTGCATCCGTCACCATTTGACTCTGTGTGTGTGTGTGTGTGTGTGTGTGTGTGTGTGTCTACTGCACATAAAGTGAGATGAGAAAGACTGGTGAGTCTAAGTCCAATCCTTGCTGTCTCTCCAAGAATGTTCACAGGTTTTTCTAAAAATACACCGTACAGTATTTTTAGTGTTCTCTTTTTTATGAAGACGGAAAGTTTCTAGTCTTTTTGCCAAAGACAACAGGAGAAAGTGTTTCTTACAATAACTCTGGACAAAAGGCTAGTGAGAATTTACAGCTGGGGTGAGTTTTTAACATAGAATTATATTTAGAATGAGCTAGAAAACTGAAATAACAACCATGACTTAGAATGCTTACATTTACTTTATTTTAGAGAACTTTCTTTCTTTTTCTTTTAAATCTGAAAGTATGATCAGCTAGAAATAAGTGACCTTTGTCTCCCAGGGGCTGCAACCATCAGGAAATGTATACATGAACCCCAAGGAAGCAATGTCAGGTAAAGCCATACCTAGGGGATGACACCATGCAAGACTGATTCAAGGTCAGTTTGAACATCAGTTATTGACAAAACATAGGTGATATAAGCCCCAGTCAATAGCCTCCCTTCCCCGCCTTTGAGCTCACCTGCAAGATCCTCTGTAAGATGGATGGGAGGGCGATGAATGCTGCCATGCTGTTTAGAACTTGCATGGTCAAAGACTTCAGAGCTGTTGGAACAAAAGTGTTAACACTAAGGCTTTTCTTGTTAGTTAGAGAAACAGTCACCTTACACAGAAACTTACTTAATCGAGGCCAGTTTGGTATCTTAAAAGTGACGGTTGGTCAGTTGCAGACACTACACATTTTCTGGATAAATTACGTAAGTACCACACATAAAGAAACACACAAGGCAAGATGGAGACTACAGGGGCTTCACTGGGGGGATAATGGGAATGTGTGACTAGGGAAGGCCACTGCCAGAGCAGGTTTTGAGGACAGAAAGTGGGCTGGTAAGGCGAGTGGCCTGGCCTCACCTGTGGTTCCTACGGGCTTACCTTCACAGTGCAGATGAGGAGGCGCAGCCGAGCTGCACAGCTTCTGTGGTGCCATCATTGCCTCTAACAGTGGAAACCATAGTGCCTGTGTCACCGGAGGAAACAGAAACATTGGCATAGTGTTAGCAGATGAAGTGTACATGTAATGGCAAAAATCACGCAGAGACAAAATCTGCATTGGACTGGGAAAAGGCAGGAGGTCACCTTCATCTGCTTTGGGAAGCATAAGGATGATGCAGGATTGTAATACCATTTGTGTATAGAGAGTATGGGTGCAGACAAGCCATGGAAGCTTCCTGCTATGCTCTCTCACAAGTGACAAAGAAGGGATAAATACCCTCCACAGCCCCTGGCCTCCACTCCTGTTCTTCAGGTTATCCACAGACTTTCCTACACAAGAATTAGGCTCTTTTTCCTACCCTGATAAACCTTAAAAGGGAGGGTTAAAAAAAAAAAAAAAACAACAACAACCAAAAACCACATCAGCATCACCAACTTCACCAAGAGATAAACAGACTTACCAGTTACTTATTACTTCTATGATGGACTCTATTTAATGCCCTCCATGTATTTTTTGCCTTGTTCTCATAATAACCTTATATTGTAGGTATCTTTGCTTGGTTTAAAGAAATTAAGTAATTTGCCAAAGGCAACACAGTAACAACAAGGTAGTAACAACACTGACTCCAGGTAGTGGGCTTCCCAGTCTTTACCACAAAGACCAAGCTAGTAAGTCTGGCAATTCACTGTTAGGTAATCATTTATAAACACCTGAACCCAGTATCTTAGAAGGACTTAGTGCTGCCAGCATCCAGGAGACCTGAGGAAGGGTCAGTGGAACAGAGGAGGAGTGTGGTCTCTCACAGCACACCAGCACCTGCTGCTCCCATCGAGCCATCCTGCACCCCTGAGCCCAGGCACACCAGTGAGCCGACCAGTGAGCTGTCCTGCCGCCCTGAGCTCAGGCAGGGAGCTGTATTGCCTCTGCGTCCCTCTCCACTTAACCGCTGCTGTCTGCAGATCATCAACCTGGGGCTGTATTTCTTTCAGCCAGTGATTTTGTTCCTGTGTTTTTCCCTCAAGTACCTCACCTTCCATTCATTCTCTTTCTATCTTGTTTTTAGAGACACATCATGCACTTGTTCATTTTAGGAAACTCTTATTTTTACGTGGCATACCTAATTTGTACTTTTGGTTTATAGATTGTGCTTGGAAATCTGATTTATAGAGTCTAGACTGAGATCTGCTTTATAGTGTCCTAGCCTTACTGTAGTTATGCCACATTCAGTGGGTATCCCTGGGAGGCTTACTCTGTTCTGTTTTGTTTCGGTTTGGTTTTGAAGAGAAATGAAGGAGGAGGAGTTCTAGAGCAGAGGAGAGGTGGGGGCCAGGAGGAGTAGAGGAGAAAAACTGAGGTTAGGAAGTAACTATGTAAAGAATAAAGACAAAAAATAAATTTAAAAATTTGATTTATTAAATTATTTAATCAAGATGATTTTTTACAATTATCTTTTAAAAAGGTGTATTGCTTCCAAGTGGCAGATGATGTATGTGTAGATATAAAAGCCATGGGATGTATTCATATTATAAACAGAACAATTATCCTTTTATTAAATATCTACATTAATCTTAAACATACGGTAAACACACCTTATTCCTCTCATTCTGTCACACTAACTTTTAAGATTTTAAATTGGGCAAGTCTAAAAATACTCATTAACATAATGATCCAAAATGTGTCAATCCCATCACCTGAGAAGATGATGACACAGCTTGAATTTCTGCCTTGAGATACATAGGAAACAGCTTTGTTTTTAGAGAACTACATGATGGCATCATCCTTGTTAAGTGCAATCATGGGGCATGAGACATTAGCATACAGACACGCAGGACATAGAACAAATACGCAGAGGTGGGTGCTCAGGACATAGACAGATACCCAGAGGTGGGTGCTCAGGACATAGACAGATACGCAGAGGTGGGTGCTCAGGACATAGACAAGATATGCAGAGGTGGGTGCTCAGGACATAGACAAGATTTGCAGAGGTGGGTGCTCAGGACATAGATACCCAGAGGTGGGTGCTCAGGACATAGATACCCAGAGGTGGGTGCTCAGGACATAGAACAGATATGCAGAGGTGGGTGCTCAGGACATAGAACAGATATGCAGAGGTGGGTGCTCAGGACATAGAACAGATATGCAGAGGTAGGTGCTCAGGACATAGACAGATACCCAGAGGTGGGTGCTCAGAACATAGACAGATACCCAGAGGTGGGGTGCTCAGGACATAGACTGATACGCAGAGGTGGGTGCTCAGCCTCCTTAGAGAAGGACTGCCCATCCAATTCCCTAAGATCTAGCTTCAAGGAAACACTCCCTGCACAGTACTGGATTGCTGGTTGGCCTTCACCAGGGAGACAGTCAAGGCAGCTTATTACCAAGTTTTCTGATGTTTCAAACCTTCCAGTTGCTTCACTGTCTACAGCAGTAGTTCTTGCTTTCATGTCTTCAGTGTGAAACAAAGAGAAACAAAGTAAACTCCCATTAAAACTCCTCCAAAATGAAGGGTGCCACAAGCCCCCCACCTCCAACTGAGGCTCTATTGAAGTTGCTGCCTTCTGGAGGAAGAAAAGTAGTTGGTTTTCTTTAAGGGTTTAGTCCTGCAGAAGCATTAATGTATGGCTCAACCAAATCCTGCAAAGGGAAGGATACAAAGTTGGGAGGGAACAGGGAGGTCAGAAAGCATCTGAGGGAGTCAGAGGGAGGGGCAAAATATGATCAAAATATATTAAATGAAGTTCTCAAAGCATAAAAACAGAAATGCCCTAAACCTAATGAATTTTATAAAAATAAATTGATAGAAAGATGAGCATTTGAATATGTTGCTGCTGTTGTGAAAGTTGCTCAGAAATGAGAGAGGTTAGGTTCTTCATGTAGCCTTGGTTGCTTTGAGGTTTCAAAAGCCTACACCAGGCCCAGTCTCTCTTGCTGCTGCCTGTGGATCAGGATGCAGAACTCTCAACTACCTCTCCAGCACCATGTCTGTCTGTGGGCTGCCATGCTCCCCACCATGACCTCTGAACTGCAAGCCAGCCCCATCAAACGCTTTGCTTTACAAGAGTTGTCTTGGCCATGGTGTCTTTTCATAACTCCAACTATGGCAGAAGGAGAAGCAATTTCCTCTAAGAACACTATCTGACCATTCTCCAGTGAAAACCACACATCCAAGGGTATTTGGAGCAGCAAAATTGGTCTTGAACGATTAAAAACCAGGAGAGACAAAATTGGGTGGGTAGATATGGAAAGAGAGTATGTGAATATAACTAACATAGACTATATGAATCTCTCAAAAAACTAACTTTAAAAATCGGTAAGATATAAAGGACATAAGAATGTGCCCTTTACAAAATACAGTGACAAAGATCAATCCCAGTATGCCCCAGTAACAGAGATGTAAGAAGTAAGATTTAGTGATATGTTTTCAATTAGTATAAGGGTCACATGATGTTTTGTAATTGCCTCTTGCTTTCAAAATTACTTATGACTGAGCCGGTGCAAACTGAATATTGGAGAATCAGACTGCAGAATGTGGTCTTAAAATCGTGGAACTAAAAGATGACCGGCAGATGTGAGTGAAGAGGATGGTGTAAGGTTCTAACGTCTTGAGTACTAAATCAACAAAATAGAGAACACTCTTGCATCAGGATGTAAGAGTGGCTGCTTTGAGTTCAGGTGTCAGGCCCACCATTCAGTCATGGTTGGTCCCCAACTTACAGGTTCAAAATTAAAACTGCTTTGTTTTCAAAACTGCACCCCAATATAATCAACTAACTAAATGATGAATAAAAACAAAGACTTGGGAATAGAAACACTATGGAATGAGTTTGCATGACTTCCTCATAGGATCTAAAACTAAACTGTAATAGTAAGCACAGAACATAATTCTAACCTAGTGCAGATATCCAGATCTTTTGGTGTTTGTTTATTGGGAGCTAAACAAAATTATATGCAGTTTAGAAATTCCTTAGCTCTTAGAAAAGATAGAACACAGTATTTTAAAGAGAAAGTATCCTTTGGTTCATTTTTTTCCCAAAACTTATCAGCCTGAGCAGACAAATAATACATCCAGGGTGATATTCCCCAAACGGTGATGATGGCTATCTCTGGGTTATCATATGACTCTATTGCAATACTTTTCTTAAATCTCTCTGTGAACTTTCTATATTGTATGGCTTTCCTTTTTTCCTCTTCTGTGGTGTGTATGTGTGTGCATGCATGTGTGCATTCATATGTATAGGTATGTATGCATGCATGTGTGTGGCTATGTGTGTATTCATGTGTATGGGTATGTGTGCCTGCATGTGCTCAGTCAAACCCACAGTGTATAAAAGGCTAGTCCTTCAGAAGTCAGCACACCCAGCTGGGATCTATGTGGACTCTGGGGGTCTCGACCCCCTCTTGCTCATGGCAAGTACTTCAACTGCTGCATCAGCTCCCTGTCTGCATTACTGCATGATGTTTAAAATGTATTTGTATTATTTTATCAAAAAGTTTTTAATGAGGAAAAATTACATCTATGTGTAAATGTTTCTTATGCATACTTTTTACAATTCCTGACAAAAACATAATAAATTATAAAATTAAGAAAATATACCGAAGATGTACTTTTAATTTTAATATATATAGTAATATATATGAAAAAAAATAAACTTAGTTTCCCATTTCAGAAATGTAGGATGTGGAAATTAGGCCCTGCTACCAGCATAGAGCCAGAGTCAGGAGCTCTGGAGGACAAGCACAGAGAGTGGGGCTGTGTCTCTGAACTACCACCAGCGTTGCTTCTAGAACCACCAGGGAACTCAGCAGCTGTGCATCCTAAGCGCTTGGGGCTGCTAGTTCTCTGCAGTAAGTACCACCTGCTCCCATGCTCAGCCGGGTGGGCCTATGCTCTCAGTGTGCTCGGTCCACTGTTCGCAGCAGAGCTCCCTAACCTTGGCTACCACTAGAATCAGTACACAGCAGCAGGACATACTGATGGCTGGGTCAGTTAATTATATGGGGTACAGCACAAGGAATGAATATTTCAAAGCCTCCAGGCCACTCCATGCAGCCAAGGATGAGGATCACCCTCCATATTACAGCTGCTCTTTGCCCTCTGCTGCGCTCTGGGTACCTGCAGGGCTTAGCTCTCACTCTCACGCACTGTGGGCGGGCAGAAGAGATGACAGCTGACTACAAGGACGTGGTTCCACCACCCAGCACAAACAGAAACTCCACCCACTGCACAGATGCAGCAGGTGCCCAGCATTCCCACGCCTAGCACTGTGCAGCTCAATCTATGGCCATGAGGCCTCTGTGGAAGGAAAGAAGGCAGACACTCCTGATGGGAGCAACAAGAGCCTTGCAGTCCTAGGAACACCAAAGAGTGATTAAAGCCCAGACGAATTAAATTCAGGTGTCTAGGAGGGCAGTGGAAACAGAACTGACTCCCGGTTTCCACACAGAACAAGTTTTTAAAGGGCTATGCATATATCAGCCTACCTACCTCTCGCTGCTGCTGATTCAAATGCTGTGAATTTCTCTGGCAAAGAGCAATCGTCTCTACCACGGTATCTTCAACACCTTTCAGCACTATGTCCTCCTTTGTATCTAGATTTGGAAAGAGGATAAATATCATCTAAAGATACGCTACGATTGCCTGAGAGCCTCTGTGAAAAACCACACTCCACCCTGTGTGTGCGTGTGGCTTTAGTTGGTTCATCACTATTAACTCAACTGAATTCAGAATCACCATGGAAACATACTTCTCTGTGTGTGTTCCAAAAAGTTTTAACCAAAGAGTTGGGAGACACACCCTGAACATGAGTGTCACCACCTTAAGGGCTGGAGTCCAGGCAACAAGTGGGGAAGGAGGAGAAGAAGGAGAAGGAAGAAGAAGGAGGAAGAGGAAGAAGAAGAGGAGGAGGCGGTGGTGGCAGCTGCTGCAGGCTGGCTGTGGTCAGTGACCTCTCTCTTCCTGACTGAAAGTCACCTGACCTGCTGCCTCAGGCTCCTGCCACTACAGCTGTAGCTGCCCTTGCCCCACACCCTCCCCACACTGAAGGACTGTACCCACAAACTAGGAGCTAAAGAAATGTTCCTTCCTCAGTCACAGCTTAAGAAAGGTAACTAGTACCCATGCCAAACCCAACTTATTTTTCTCATCTCAAAACAGCTTCCCCCTAACTTCCAGAGGGAATTAAAGCTTCATCATCTCCAGTTGCCTGGCTCCTGAGTCTGCCCCTGCACACCTGCTGTGCCTCCACCTGTCCCCTGATGGAGAACTGGCTCTTCAAATCCCTACTCAAATCCCCTCTCTAAAGAAACCACTAAAGACCCCTAAGCCTTAACAACAGAGTGACAGAGGTGATGGAGGCTCATCTCTGTGCTCTCCCGAGGTTACTGGCTGGCCACTCCTATGAATTCCCATGCCAGGCCCAAGCTCCTTCCAGGCTCTGTGTGCACACTTTTATAATGTCTTCCATTACACACACTGACTCCTGAGCCACTAGTCTCTGAGCTTTCTCAACTCCCTTGCTATTCCCATGGCACCTCTGACACACTCTGCTCAACACCGAGCACAAGTTTATCTCCTGTGTCTCCTTCATGGGTCTAAGGCTTCAGAGGAGGGAGGGCTGTAGTTTTGTCACCTGTGTGCTAGCTGTGAAGACTAAACACAATGTCTCTCGCACAGGTCAGCAGTGACTCTGAAGGCAGGATGTTGCTACTGGACTGGCTATGAGACTATGAACTGGCTTCTGGGATGTGTCACTGACAAATTTCCACAGCAAGTAGGAAACACCCTTCTTAGTTTCCCTTAGCCATTCATATATTTGAAAAATTATTCTTTTAACACTAAATTTAAGAAAAACATCACGAAATGCACCAAATACAACAAAATCAAATTGATTAAAGATACTGACAATTCAAAAGTAATAATTAAATGTCTAGTTTGAGCATCAATAACAAAAGTAAATCAAGTATTTCCATAGGTTCTAAAAAGCCAGAGTATAATACAAGATGGCCAAGATACAACAAACTGTGTTGCCTAGGACATCAGCATCAAAAAATGTACTAGAGGAATGTGTGGGCGAAAGGGTTCAAGAGACTTGTTGTAAGAGGTGAGACAAGATAAAACTCAGCTAGGAAGGAATCCCTGACTTTACGGCAAGACAGAGCAAA
The DNA here is from genome assembly GCF_011762505.2 of Arvicanthis niloticus. Classification (NCBI taxonomy): domain Eukaryota; kingdom Metazoa; phylum Chordata; class Mammalia; order Rodentia; family Muridae; genus Arvicanthis; species Arvicanthis niloticus. The sequence continues at coordinate 8,701,813 of NC_047669.1, read as the reverse complement.
CTGTCAAGGAATATAAAAGCAAATACCTGACTAAAAACGGACAGAGGAGAAGAGAAAAAATACTTAAATGGTCAAAACAAGTACATCAAATGATGTCCGGCAGCACCACAGAAGGAGAGAGAAGGGAGGTGAGGAGACAGAAGAGGAACTGCTGAGGGAGAGATGGGTAGAGGGGAAGGGGCCCCTGAAACCCACCATGATAGAGAAGTGGAGGGAGGCCTGGAGGGCAGAGGAGGCAAGGATGGGAGCCTCAGTGAGACCATGGTGCAGCCAGCCCCACACTGCGGAGGAGGTGGGCCATGCAGGGACTGTGGAGAACCTTAACACCAGCATTAGAGTGCCAGCCTGGCACACATGATTGAGGCTCTCCATCCACGTCCCAGAACTGTAAGTTTTAAATGACTAATTTATCCAGCAATCCCACTTTTGTTCTTACAACCAAAAGAAAGCAAGAACCCCAAAATATCTGCATGCCAAGGATGTTCATAGCAGCACTGTTCAGCAGACCAGAGGTGGGACAGCCCGTGTGTCTGTTAAAATGTAAATAGCTCTAGAAGACCATCTGACATGTTCCAACATCTAAGAGCCGTAAGGACGGTACACTAGAGGAAATAACCATAAACTCAAACAGTACGATTTCACTCTTGTGAGTCAATCAAATTCAGAAATTCTAGAACTAGAAGGCAGAACAGAAGATAGGGGTGGGGGGTGGGGTGGGACCACAACGCCCTATCTAGGGAGATAAGAAAATTGAAACTAGATGGTGATGAAGTATATACTGCGGCATAATAATATTTATTTTTGTTGGTACACTTTGTAATTTTTTCTTATTTTACAGTCATTTTTAAAAATTAAAGAAATGTCAATGGACATAACAAATCATCTCTGTGTCAAAGTCACTCAAGATTCCAAGAGGTTACGGTTCACTGCTTGAGGCTACAGTTCACCTGCAGCTCTGATCTGCTGCTGTTTGCCACAGTTTAAGCACGTTAGTTGAGGGACCCACAGAGCAACTAGAGATGACATAGGGCAGTCAGAGGTGCCACACTCCCTCGCCTGGCTATCCTTATCCCACTACAGTGCATGTGACTTTAAAGTGTCCTTGAAAACCACTAAAACTTCACTCTACATTAGAGCAGATAAAGAGAACACATAAAAATGACTTGGTGTAGTTATTACTAAGTTAAGGCAGTATATTATATAACATTTCATGTAAGAACTTACTTTCATCCTGCCGTGTCATCTCTTGCAGCCTGCTCTGCAGTCTCTAGGAGGCAAAAACACAGGGGTGAGAAAACACTTTGTATTTCTACCCACCACATATTTGAACCAACTTTAGAGTAAAGCCCCAAGAAACAGCTGTGAGACGGCTCAGTTCCTGCACCAAGTCAATGACCTGAGCTGCGTCCCTGGGCCCCCACGGTGGAAGGAGGACGGATTTCTGCAGCTTGTCCTCGGACCTCCACACACACACTGTGCTTGCTTGTGCCCACACAGATACACATAAGTAAGGAAGTGAACACATAAAATGTTCTCTTGCTGTCATTCAGCAGGGACTCCTCCCTGTCCCTAAGGCTCACAGTGTGGGAATGGCTGCAGGGAATCAGGTGTCAGCAGCTCTGCCCACGTGTGCCTTTCTGTGCCACCACATAGTCGTCACTGATGCCTTCTAGAGCAGTACTGAGGGCCAAGATTTACCCATGTTTTGGATGAGGGTATGAAATTCTTACCAGGTCATAAGGAAAACAGGTGCTAACCGAAGGTCATGCCATGCCTACCCTCAGGGCACAGGGCACAGGGTATACACAGCTTTGCTGAATGTTCTCTAGCTTCCAGATGTTCTGTGGAGCCTTTTCATGTATATAAATTTTAACTTTGAAATTGTGCCATAAATAAATATGGTGCTGTTCTCAGTGAGAACATAGTTAAATACTTCTGTCTGCAGCTCACCTCGAAACCCAAGAGACAAAGACAGACTGAGGAGTGACAGAGGGTTAGAGGGACAGTGAGCACAGTCGTAGGCTACCTCCAGCAGCAGCAGGAAGGCGCCATGAACGTCCCCCTTCTTCTCCAACAGATACGCAGTGACTTCATGGAGCTGATACTTTTGTGTAATCTAGGAAAAACAGGAAGGGCTTCTGTAAGTTTGGGTTACAGTATGGAGAGCACAGCACACAACCCCGGGCCAGTCATTAGTGAACCCGCATCTTTGCGGAATGCTACCACCATACAGTACACTCTGTGCAGCCTGCCTAATCTGGCAGTTACGTTTTGAACAGATCCATTCTGTTGTTACTTGATTTTTCAAATTAATCACACATCTGAATGAGGCTCATCCGCTCAAGAAAAGCCAATACACATAAACAATAATAACAAAAAGTAGACAGTGTCAGTAATTCTACATAAAGCATTTAGAACAGAATGACTGAAATGAGTACATATTAACTTATGGGGTTTTAGTAAAAATTAATAAAATACCTAAGTCAATAAAAATATTAAGTATGTCCAGATACAAGAGGAATGTACAGAAAACAAAAGCAAGCAAAACTGGAGAAATACTGATGTTTCCGTATGAAGGACGGTCTTATAGATTGGCTTGGTTTCTTCTTCCACTGCTGTGATAAAATACCCAACAGAAGCAGCTTCAGGGAAAGCATTCACATGGGCTCACAGCTCAGAGACACAGTCCCCAGGGTGAAGAGACAGCAGCAGTCTGAAAGCAGCTGATGATATCTTATCCACTAGAAGGATGGCCTGCTGTGCAAGGCTCACTTTCCAGGACAGCCTGCTAGTGCAAGGCTCACTCTCTCCACTTACACACTCCAGGATGCATCGTCCTGAACAGATAGTTCTTTCTAAAGTCAACTAACCTAATCAAGGAAATCCTCACAGGCACCCAGAGGCTACAGCGTTCCCCACAGGTGTGCCCAGAGACTTATTTCCCAGGTGATTTGAAATCCAGCAAAGCTATAATTAATACTGACCGTCACACAGATCAACAATGAAAACTGTGAACATCTCAATAAATGTAGAAAATCATTTGGTGAAATGATTTGGTAAAACCCAACACCCTTTCATAGGCAACAATCAACGTGAACAGAACTTTCTTAAGAGAATCTCTACAATAAACACCATATTTACTGCAAAGTATCTGCCATGTCCCTCCCCTTAGATCAGAAGCAGGATGGAAGGCACACCAACACAGCTTCTGTTGTACTCTACAAGTGCAGTGTTCTAGAGTACCTAGATGCTTAAGAACAAGGTATAAAACTGGGCTGTAGAAACCCAAACTGTTATTATTCCTAGAAAGAATTACTGTCATAAAATACATAGAAACAATTTGAATTGGAAAAGACAATTGGTTAGTTAGTTGGTTGCTAAGTAGAAAGTAACTTGAATAATTTCTCATATTTTAATGTCACAGTAGCAATCACGAAGTATGTCCTTAGAGAGCCAGGGCATGGTGGTGCATGCCTTTATGATCACAGCACTCTGGAGACAGGCAGAATCTCTGTGACTCCAAGACCAACCTGTTCTACATATCAAGTTCCAGGCTAGCCAGGGCTACACAGTGAGACTCATCTTAACAAAACAAAACAAGCCTTATAGAAATGTTATACAAAAGACACAGAGTCATTTTAAAAAGGCAAATTTCTGAATGCGAATGCTAAGAGACAACACAACAGAGCTGTTCATTCTTTCTCATTGATGCAGCTCAAAGCATTTTACAATTAAAGCTGCAGAAGGTTTTAAAGAAATTTGGTACTGTGATTCCTGAGTGACACAGAGCTGATGGAGTCTGATCAAGAAGGGGAGAAGACAAGGCTTTCCCCAGATTATAAGCCTTCCTGTGAAGCTGCATGGACAAGAATATGTGGTGGGCATATAGGGAAAGACAACCAAAGGAAAGAAGAAGCGCACAGACAGATCTGCATTATAGAGTTTGACAGAACAAAGCATGGTGTTCAGTCAGTGAAGATGGTGTGCTGGATAGTTTTATGTCAACTTGATACAAGCTGGAGTCATTGAGAGGAATGAAGCATAAGATTCAGCTGTAGGCAAACCCATGGGCATTTTTTTAGTTAGTGATTGATGGTGGAGGGTCCAGCCCATTGTGGGTGGTGCCATCCATCAGTTGGTGGTCCTAGAGTCTATAAGAAAGCAGGCTGAGCAAGCCATAAGTAAGCAGCACCCCTCCATAGCCTCTGCATTAGCTCCTGCCTCCAGGCTCCCATCCTGTTTGAGGTCCTGTCCTGACTTCAGTGACAAACAGGAATGAGAAAACACAATCTGAATAAACCCTTTCCTCCCAGAGTTCCTTTGGTCATGGTGTTTCATCAGAGTAACAGTAACCCTAACTCAGAGAGCCAGGGAGATGGTTCAGTGGTAAAAGTGCTGCCTGAAAGCTGATGACCCAAGTTCAATCCCTAGATCCCACAGTGGAAGGAGAGAAGCAACTCCTGACATCTACCCGGGCACATTAGTGTGTGTATATACATATATAAATATGTGTGTATGTGTATATATAAATATACATACATACATATATACACAAACACATATATGATGCTAATAAATAATCATTTTTCATAACCAGTGAGGAAAATTTGATAAAATATCATAAATACCAGCCATTTAGCATCATGCACGGAGGAAGAGATAAGCCTTTCTCTTGATCAATCTACAGATGGGTACCAGCACTCACCACTCCCAGCTTCTGCAGGGAACTTCACACCTGGGTCTCCCTGAAGAAGGGGAGACTGCAGGAAAAGTCACACTTGTCTGTGCGTGCAGGCAGCCTTACCTGAATAGTTTCCTCCAGACGGTAGCACTCAAGGACTTGCAGTGTCTCTATGACTTGGTCAGGAGTAAACTGACACAGCAGCTCAATGAACTGCTCTGTAATGCAAGGCGGGATCTGCAGCAACTCCTGATTTACATGAACACCTTCCCTGAAAGCAAAAGGCAAGAGACTCCTGAACAAACCCCACTGAGCACACCTATATTCAAAGGGTACAGGTAACAGGCACATCATGCTGAAACAAGACCACCTTTAAGATAAAAATGCCTATTGTGTTTCGAGTACTCAACTGAACATTACACTAGAGGCATGGAACAGGCCTCAGCTCACATGGAATAACTAGCAAAAGTTATACTTTGTCCTAAAAGAAGTAAGACTTAACTCAGTTTAAACAATGAGGACTATGAGATGCTAGAGTAATGAATGATCTCTAGTCTTAGCGAGAGTCCTGGTATGCATCCCCTTCCAGCTCCAATGACACCACTCACTGGCTACTTTTTCATTAATTTAACAGGCTATGGTCCTTTGGGAAGTAAGTTGAAAAAATGCCTCCACCAGACTGTGGGAAGCCTGTGGGGCATTTTTTTTTTTTTTGAATAATGATTCATATGGTAGTCCCATCCCATGGGGGCAGTGTCACCCAGGATCATACAAGAAAGCAAGCTGACACTCTGCAAGACAGCCTGACTCCTACTACAGTCTACATCTCAGGTAAGTGTAGCTTCCACACCTCACCAAAAAAGCTTCTCTTTATAGCAAATGGAGACCACCACAGAAAACCGCAATGGACACAACGCAGAGAGCTCAGGAAACCATCATGCTGTAAAGTGACAACTGCTGGAGGAGTATTGTGGACAAGTGTGGGGGTTCAAGCATCAAGTTTACCTGCAGGAGGCTCACTGGTTTTCACCATGAAGGACACTGAAAACTCTCCTCCTGCTTCCAGCGGGAGGAGGAGGGAAGCAGATGCTTCCAAATATATACAGTTCGCTCTTCTCAACAGGCCGGCTATGATGGACAGGACTACATCACACTCACTACCTCATGACATGTGAGTCCTAATACCTCAAGCTGTGAGACAGTGAGTGTCTGCAGCTGGAGTTCCGGATTTGTTAACACTGCTAGGAAACTGGCACACCTGCTCCTGAGTGATGCATGGACTGGGGCTTCCCCAGCGCTTAACTGATGCCAAGAAGCACAGCCGCCAATCCAGCCTTCCTGTCTCACTGATGGTTCTGGGAGAGAAGGGCTGGCATTCTGTGAGGTCACTGAGGACAGGAACTCAAAGGCTAAAAGCTAACTGAGGATCACTGCCACACACTTTCCCACCACATCTGCAGGCCCTTTCACAGAAACAAGGTAATATAATGGTGAAGCCAGTGTCTCCAACTTTCCTCAAGAAGCAGTCTCTGAGGAAATGCAAAGGTAGGGGGCTGGGGCTGAGAAAAGATTCCAGTCTCGAGCATTACAGCAAACAGTAAATACAGACTCTTAGCCTGATGGACATAAAACCCCAAATTTGAAGGTCTATTTACTCTAGTTTCTTTTACACAGAGATGTCTAGCTTTCATCCCAAAATTACAAGACGTAAGACGATACGAAGCAATATGGTTGAAAAGATGCAGAAAGTAGCAGAAGCAGACAACAGAGATGCTGGGGTGTGAACTAACAAACACACTGAGAGCTCTGAGATGAAACGCAGACAAGCAAGAAGAGAGTAATGCAGGCAGATGAACACACATCTAAGATACAATGAAAACTGAGAGAGACGTAATACAAAATGAAGACAGTCTTTGGTGTGCTTATCAACAGCCGAGACACCGCTGAGGGCAGAGTCTGGCAAGCTTCTCTAGATATCCACAGACATCTCCAAACTTCATTTGCTAAAAGGTAAATGAAGAAAAAGCAGAACAAAATAGGCTTATAGTAAGACCCTGAAGAATAAAGACACATAATGGAACCATGAGAAGGAAAAAGAACAAAGGAAAAATAAACAGTAACTGAATTTTCCAAAATTAATAATACATGGTAAAGCATGGAGCACCAGACCCTACCTAGCAGGGGGAGGCCAGAGGGGAAACCTGAGAGATGCAGGTGGAAGAGAAAGCTCATTAGATTTCTTCAAGAACTGCAACCCAAAGGAGCAGTGTTGAAAGTGCTGAAGGGAAAAGCAAAACCAACTGGAAATTCTGTAATTCAGCAAAATTGGCTCTTAAAGGTTGAAAGGGAAATATTTTCCTAGACAAAGAAAAATTGACGGAATATGTTGCTGACACGTCTGCTCTACAAGAAATGCTGAAGAAAGCCCTTCAGAAAGCAGGTGGACACAGGTCAGAGCCTGGATCTCTAAAGACGGAGCACTAGGGACAGGACACGTTCTATCAGACATTGTCTGACTCAGAAGAGCAGCAGTACAGACAGCCCACGTCAGTGAGCATGGTGTGGACAGATTAGGTGCAGGAAGGAACGGCCGACTAATGATGCCCACAGGCTCTTGTGGTGCTGTTTGTAGTCAACTTCAATCACTGTAAGCAGATCTTGCTAAATAAAGGGCAGCCACTAGAAAGGGCTTTCCTTTTTAAAACAATGTTTTATATTTATTTACTTATTTCTATGTGTGTGTGTGTATTTGGAAGGAGTGGTCAGAGGATGACCTGTGGAAATCTCCCCTTTTATGTATGAGTTCTAGGGACTGAATTCCGGTTGTCAGTCTTGGGAGCAGATGCCTTTACTTGTAGAGTCAAGTCATACACCCAGTTTTTGGTCTTGTTTTATAGATTCATATAAACTATCCAATTAAAACCAGGGAAAGCAGAAAATAAGTGATGGACAGGCAGAAGAGGGAGCAGAGACAGCCGAGTCTTCTCACAGCCAAAGAGTAGGATCTTAACGAGCCCTTTTCTTTGCAAAGTGGAGAAACATGAGTATTTGCAAGAAGGGTTAAAATCAGCAAAATTTACAGAACTTCAGTACGTGGCACTAACATGCCAGCTGTCACCATGCCAGACCTGTGCAGTGCAAAGTGCAAAGCCTCCAAGGGCGCTGAGCAAGCTTCAGCTCTTAACTCATGAGGGCAGAGGGCAGTTGGCTAGCCACGCCCACGTTCTCCTCTGATCAACCTGCACATCTTCCTCTGTCTTCGTTTAGACTTGCAAGTGTTTCATTGGTATCTTCTCTGCTCCCTCTTTAGAATAGCTTTTTCTATTATGAATGGGAAGAAGGAGAGTTTTCTATCAATTATTTTAAAAATGTTTTCTAAAACAGAAATGAAATGAAAACACATGTATATAAAGCCATCTTTATGGCGTTTACCTACATGTGGGTGAGTTGTGTTCAAGAAAACAGTGTGAAAAAAGCAGATGCAGACTCAAAGAAAGGGATGGAAACAGTGCATCCTTTGAGCTGCCCGGTGCTGCAAAGGGAAAGAACTGTTCAAAAGGAAGGAGGAACAAATGAAAGGACACCCAGGATGCTGGCTGGACAGATGGACCAGGTCAGATCAAGAAAACCCTGCAGATGAGAGCTGGGATTGCTGTGGGTGATGGGAGCAGAAAGAGCCATGAGAGGAGGGTGACAGTTGTCAAGCTTTGCTTGCTGAGGGTGGAAACGGGCATTAAGAAGGCTGTATGGGAGAGGGTGCACATAAGGGAGTCTCATAGTTAAGAGAAATGCTGGGACAGGGGAGTTTAGGTTTTGATCACTTATTTTGATGTTCTCTTATCAGGTTGCCCAGGCTGGTCTCAAATTTGTGGGGTCAAGTTAGCTTCCTGCCCTGGCCCCCAAGGTAGCCCATACTGCAGATAGGTACCCTCATGCCTGGCTTTGTAGATTTTAAGGACCGCTTGATTCTGTGAGGTTTAACTGAGATGGAGTGGCAATTGGTCAGAAGGTGAAAGCAGGTCACCTCTTGGGCCCTGATGGAGCATGCGCCTGCACTTCAGCCTGTCCCTACTGGGAGAGAGTAAGCTCTTTGATGCCAGGGCTCTGCTGGAGTCATTACTCAGTATCCCATGCCGGTCACCAGGCTCAGCCGGCTTCAGCTGACATTACTAAATGAATCAGTAAGTTGATAAAGCTATTTGCTAAGAAACAAAGTGAAGGGAAAGGTTTGAGTTAGAAAAACATAGGCTACATGCATGGGAGGAGAAGAGGGAGGGAGAGGGGAAGAGAGAGGGAAAAGGAGAGAAGGAATGGGAGGGAGGGAGGGGGAGGGAGGGAGAGAGAGAGAGAGAGAGAGAGAGAGAGAGAGAGAGAGAGAGAGAGAGAGAGAGAGAGATGCTTAAAATGTTGATTCTGGGCTTTTGGCAACATACTAGCAAAGGGAGACAAGGCTGACCACACTGACAACCATTTTCCCACTGGGGACTCACTATAGAGGACTGTATTTTGCATGGAGAAGTTTAAGAGCATCTATTATGTGCCAACTTTTAATTTTGTCCTGCCCCATTTCAACATTGGGAATTGGTATCTTCAGATGTCCCTTCAAAGATGGCCACAGAATTGCTGACAGTTCCAACGGCAACCCAGAAGCATTCCCATCATCTGTATTTGCTTCTTGGCAGAGTTACCCATGTTCAGTTTTTACTTTATCTTGATTGAAGACTTAAAAATACAACATGCCATTTGATGTGAGAGTTTTCTTAAAAGAAAAGCCCTATTATATATTTCAGAGCCCTCAAAGATATTAACAAAAGCCAAATCAACATCTACAGGAAATTCACACTGGGGAAGTTCTCTTGCATGTTCTCTAGACTCCACACAGCTCATGCCTCACAAAGGCCACCAGTGTCCTTTTGTGGTGTCCTTCAAGTATGCCTTTTGTATAGATGCCAACCCGTCAGGAGTCCTGCAGGAACTGGTGGACAGCAGAAGTCAGGAGGAGGGGTGAGGCAGGCTCTGGGGTGCAGCTGGTGGGGAGAGAAATGGAAGAGGATGCAGGTCTTTTCTCTCCTAAGCTGGTGCCTCCATGCAGAAAAGTACCTGTTTTGGGAAGGTTAACCCCTTCAATTATCTAATCTTTCCAAGTATAGGTGGCATGTGACACTCTTGGTGGGTCACTTAAATCTACTGACAAAATTATTATATAATAAAGATAACAAGGATTTGGGTAAAAAAAGAAAGATATAAAAATTCAGCTAGATCATGTGTTCCTTTTAAATTCTGTTTATAGTATACTACAATTAAAAGTAGTGTTAAGTCAAATATGTATAAGATATATATAAATGAATATAAGATATATATAGATAATAGATATATATGAAAAAATATGTAAATATGAGTGAAGATCTAATTAATTGGGCCAAAGGCCATTCTATTGTGATATATACAAGCAAGCTGCCTTCATCTCAAAATGTTTTATTTCCCCTGTTCTTCAGAATGCTTGTATAGTTATTTCATGAAGGAATGGGAGGGCTGGAGTTTTTTTAAACGGTCTCTCTCTCAGATTTATTTATTTTATTTATATGAGTACACTGTAGCTGTCTTCAGACACACCAGGAAAGGACATCAGATTCCATTGCAGATGGTTGTGAGCCACCATGTGGTTGCTGGGAATTGAACTCAGGACCTCTGGAAGAGCAGTTAGTGCTCTTAACCACTGAACCATCTCTCCAGCCCACGGGTTTTCTTGGGAACAGAAAAGGAAGAAACAAAGGCAGAAACATTCTGCACTTGGCTCTCAGAGAGCCGGAGGGAGGGCTGGTCTGTGTATTTGTAAAACTCTTGTTCCTGGCATCTCCCATATCTCCCCAGTTTTCTACTTAGGTTCCTCATTCCTTGCTAGAGTCTAGTTAATGCTTAGTTTAGTCATCAGGCCAGTAGGGGGCCCCAGAGAACACTATCCAAAGACAGGCGCCCTGAAGTGCAGGCATACTACAGAGGAAACAACCCTTCCAGCTCAGCATTAGCTTATCACAGGAAGAAAAAGTGAACAGACTGGACACACATTTGTCACAAGCTGCTGTCTGATTAGGTTCAATAATAAACCACTGTCCATTCTAAAGATCAGAATTTGTGTGCGAGCACTACACATTCTTGAACCCCACTGAATTCCCCCCAATAATATAGTATCTCTCTAAGAGCGCTCTGCAGTTCTCGTGTCTCCTTCTTTACAGAGATTGGTGTACACATATTTCTATGTAGTGTTGACCGTTACTGTGATTGCCTTCCATGCTGTGACATCCTTCTCTTGAATGCTGACAATTTTCCATGCCCTTTCTCTTAATTAATTTTGCGGGTTTATCCCAGAGAACGTATGTATAGCAGAGGGGAAATTGCTTTCAAACCGTACAAGGCCCTTGGAAAACACCTGGAAAACCCTACTGACAAAGACCGCTGGCACAGACTTTGGTCACAGGGAGAAATCAAGCTGGCACTGATCTGGAAGCTCCCTCCCTGCTGCCCAGTGTTCACAGTACCAGAGGTACTGTACAGACCACTGGGGAGAAACGGCATCAGTGGTGCTACCCTGAAGTGAATTCTTTGAGCTACAATAATGAGAGTCACTGTAAGACAATGCTTATTGGTGCAGCAGTGGTCTCAGGGTGCTCGTCTGCTTTTAGACTGAATTTAAGGCACAGAAGACTCATGTCTGGCTAACAACCTGTACAGGTCATAGGCTCCAGGAAAACAAAACAACTACTGTTTTGCTAATAGGACATAGCATCCAACTGTCTTCTAAATACTAAGCTCACCCCCAGATTGGCGCAGCTCTTGTCCCTCAGCAGAGAAGTTTTGGTTTTGTTTTTTTGATGGTGGTTAATACAGACTCCCAACAGACCAAAGAGCAGAGAATGATGGACTGTAGAGTGCACAGCTGCAAACCGGACATCTGAACCACACCCAAAGGCTGGGGAAACCTGCAGAGGAGCAGTCAGAACAGCACAAAGCCAGAGGTCAGGGCAGACTGCTGCAAAGCAGTGTCTTCTGGACACAACAGGACTGCTGCTCTCAGGAGCACACAGCAGCTCTCAGTGCTGGAGCAAGACGTGTACAAGATCCAGCCAGCCAATGTTTCAGCACAGATGGGGAAGGGCTCATGAGGCCCCACCCCCAGCTGATGTCTGATGGTAGAAGGAGAATCAGTTCTGTCCAGGGGTGTGGGCCCTGGTATGTTGTTGTCTGTTTTCCAGTTGATGGATATGCATATGGAGGCAGTATTAATTGGAACTTAGTACTTTAAAAAAACAAAAAACAAAAAGAAAGAGGAGGGAACATGAGGTAGGAAGAGATACATGTGGAGAAGGTATGAGAGGATTCAAGGGGGAGAGATATGACAAAACCCACGTATAAAATTATCAAAGAATAATTTTTCTAATATGTTTTGCTCATAAGGAACAAGAGAGATCTCGGATAATGATATATCGTAAAAAAAGACAAAGTATCAATGAAACAAAGAGTTAGCTGATCTTTAAAAAATAAACAAAATCAACAAACTTTTAAGTCAAACTAACAAAACGAAAAGACAATCCATATTAATAAAAAATAGTAGCCGGGCAGTGGTGGCACATGCCTTTAATCCCAGCACTTGAGAGGCAGAGGCGGATTTCTGAGTTTGAGGCCAGCCTGGTCTACAGAGTGAGTTCCAGGACAGCCAGGGCTACACAGAGAAACCCTGTCTCGAAAAAAAAAAAAAATAGAGGCAAAAAAGAGATACTACAAAATACCAAAAACGATTCAGAATCATTAGGACATAACTTAAAACTAGTATTCTACTAACATTGACAAATCTGAGACTAGTTCTGAGACTATGATCTACCAAAGTTAAGCCAAGATGAGATAAATAAATTAAATAGATACAATAAGAATTGAGCCTGAAACAGTAGTGACAAAATCTTCCAATTAAATCCAGAAGCAGCAGATTCACTGATGAATGAGCCCACTGTAATAATCCAGACAGGTCTTCCAAACAAAACGTCTCTCAGTGACAACACAGACCAACTGGATCTAACCTAGGCACTGTTATTCCACTAGTGGCATGGGATGTTGACAGATAGGAGACATTCATTCTTCTTACAGACACATGGAACCTTCTTTACAGTCACATTATAGGTCACAAAGCAAACCTTAACCATTTTTTTTTTTTTAAAGATGCAGGGTTGGCAAGATGGTTCAATGGGTATAATTGCTGCCAAGCCTAATGACCCAAGTTAGATGGAATTCACATGATAGAAGGAAAAAACTAATTCTCACAAGTTGTCCTCTGACCCCCCGGCATGTACCATGGTATTCACATGCTATACACACTAAATCTAAAATTTTAAAAATGTTCCCATCCCTGCCCCAAATAATTCTCGCATCTCATTTTGCTAGAGTAGAGTACAACTAGAACTCAGTATGAAGACTAGCCTCAGCCACAACGTGAGTATGTCCAGGCTGAGTGACACACTTCTGAATGAGCACTCATTGAGGAAACTAGGGAGGAAGCTAAACAAGGTCTACGATCCATTAAAATACCAGTAGAGTCTACTGAAAGTCTCTGGAAAACAGCCAAGACAGATCTGAGCGTCAAGTTCATAGGTATAATGCTTGCATAAAAAGAAGAGAGATTGGCCAGGTGGTGGTGATGTATGTTTTTAATCCCAACACTTGGGAGGTAGAGGCAGGATGATCTGAGTTCAAAGCTAGCTTGGTCTACAGAGTGAGTTCTAGCACAGCCAGGGATATACAGATAATTCATTTTGAGAAGAGGGAGCAGGGAGAAGGAAGAGGAAGACGGGAGAAAGGAGAGGGAGAGAGAAGGGGGGAGGGGAGGGAGGGAGAGAGAACTGGATCAATGTAATGAAGTGCTTCAATACTCTAGATCAGTGGTTTTCAACCTTACTAATGCTGCAACCTTTTAATCTTTAATACAGTTCTATACAGTTCCTCATATTGTAGTGAACCCCAACTATAAAATTATTCTTATTGCTACTGCATAACTGTAATTTTCTTACTGTTATGAGTTGTAATATAAATATCCAATATGCAAGTCTTGACCCCACAAGCTAAGAATCACTGCTCTAGAGACTTGAGAAGACAAATTCACATTCAACAAAAGGCAAAAAAGCAATAAAACTCATAGTGGAAACCAATAAAATGGACATTAAATGGACAACACACAGAGTTGGCTTTTAAAAAGAGGTGGCTCTTGAAGATTAACAAATCTCTAGCAAAACCAAACCAAATAAAAAGAGAGATCCACATTAGAAGTGAAAAGAGATGTTACAACAGACCTCAGTGAAATACAGAAATCATAAGGGACTGCTTTGAAAACTTAGATTCTCTAAAGCTGAAAACCCAGAAGAAATATGTTAATTTATAATTTATATAATTTGCCCAAACTAAAGCCAGATGATACCAACAGTTTACACAGGCCCATAACAATGTGACTGAGGCAGTGACGAAGAGTTCCACACAGAGAAGCTGGGACCAGATGACATCAGTCTGAATCCTACCAAGCCACTAAGGAACAAGCACCTACCCAGACTCCGAAACTGTCCCACAAACAGGAAGAGAAGAAACATAACGAAAGTCATTCTAAAAGGCTGTTATTTCCCTGACAGCAAAACAAGACAAGGATGAATGTACACATCACATGCACAAACAAAAAGCTATATACAATAAACCTACATCTAACATTATACTAAACAGAGAGTTACTAACAGCTTTTCCCTCTACATACAGATCTGACAGACTTTTCAGGAAAGTTGCAATATACAAAATCAACATATAAAAAAACAACGGCTTTATATACACCAATAAGTTTCCTAAAAAAGAAATTTAAAAAAATCCCAATTCACAATAGCTTTAAAAAATAAAAATAGCTTTAAAAAGTAAAATATAGGTTAAAGAAATAGGCATCAGAACAAATACTTTTACAGTTCTGAAAAAAACACACTGGAGAAAATACTAGATGAGAGAAAGAACTAATATAAAAATGGCTATCTTGTCAGAAGTACTGCAGATCCAATGTAATTCCATCAAAACTCCACAGATCTCCTCACAGAACTTAGGGTTTCCCCTAAACCCTAAGATTCATAAGAAACACAGAGACAGTGGATACCCAGAGCAATGCTAAGCAGGAAGCACTGCCAAGATTTCACAGTCCCTTGCCTCCAATGATCCCTCAGAGCTGTAGTGGCACTCACAGCATGGGACTGGTACTAGCAGGCCCACATACACTGGACAAAAGTCTTCCCTTCCTATTTAACAAATGCTGCTGGCAAAACTGGATGCCCACCTGCAGAAAAATGAAACTGAATCCACATTTCTTACTCTGTACAAAATCAATTCAAAGTAAATCAAAGAACTTCATTTAAAATCTGAAATAATGACAAGGCAAGAAGAAAATATAGTGAAATGTACATTCTTAAAACTGCAAAATTAAACATTAAAAAAAAAAAAAAACCAAACTGCCAATCAATAAATAGACCAATGAACTAAACAGTTCTCACTCAGTAAGACAAAGCAGCAGCCCACAGATTGGGAATGGATCTCTATCAACCCTATATTGACACAGGGCTAGTATCCAAAATTTATAAGGAACTCAAGAAGTTAGACTCCAATAACCCAAATAATCCAATTAAAAATGAAGTAAAGAGCTAAACAGAAAATCCTCAACAGAGGAATTTTGAATGGCCGAGAAGCACTTAAAGAAATGCTCAAAGTCCTTAGTCATCAGGGAATGCAAATCAAAACAACTCTGAGACTCCATCTTACACCTGTCAGATGGCTAAGATCAAACACTCAAGTGATAGCATATGCCGTCAAGGATACAGAACAAGAGGACACTCCTCTATTGCTGGTGGGAGTGCAAACTTGTACAACCATTGTGGAAATTATTTGGTGGTCTCTCTGAAGACTGGCAATAGTTCTACCTCAAGACCTAGCTATAACACTCCTGAGCATATATTCATAAGATGTTCCAACATCCCACAAAGACACTTACTCACCTATGTTTATAGCAGCTTTATTCTTTTTTTTCTTTCTTTTTTTTATTAGATATTTTATTTACACTTCAGATGCCATCCCCTTTCCCCATTGCCCCCTTAGAAAACCCCTACTCCATGCCCCCTTTTCCTTTTTGCATTTATACATTTTTTTTTAAAAATAATGTTAATCATAAGCTTTATAAGTTTGGAATTGTTCAATCAGAGGTGTAACCCACTGACCAACCTAGATATAACAACTATCTTTGACTGGTGGAGATACATGAATATCTGCCTCCCTGTCTCCCCCCTCTTTCTCTCTTTCATTACCTAGCTTCTCCTCTCCTTCTTCTCCTCTTCTTACTCCTTTTCTTCCTCTCAGTACTCCTCCTACCTTAGCTCCTCCTACACATCACCCTTCCTGTTAAAATGAAACTTTTCTCTCAAAATATAATTAGAGCATAATTATGCCAATTTGTACCAGTGAGGTACAAGATAATCCTAATACCCCGTCCATCCTTTTGTTGACTAACCAGCACCTCTGTCATCTATCCTAACTAAAACATTTAGTTCTGAACCTGGCTTTAGGATGAATGTCAGCTGACGACCATCCACTCAAATCTTTTCTCTTAAGGTAAATAGCTATAAGTTTTCAACCCCGTCAGAAATCCAGAATGACTGAGTTAACTATAATTGTGGGAAGCACAAAGCATAGCTTCTAAAACTTAGCCAATTTATAGAGCAGCTTTATTCTTAATAACCAGAAACTGGAAACAACCTAGATGTCCCTCAACTGAAGAATGGATAAAGAAAATGTGATACATCTACACAATGGTATACTATTCAGCTATTAAAAACAAAAACATCATGAACTTTGCAGGCAAAGTTGAGAATATCATCCTAAGTGAGGTAACCCAGACCCAAAAGACATGTATGGTATATACTCACTTATAAGTGGATATCAGCCATAAAATACAGATATCCACGATATACTACACAGACCCAAAGAAACTAAACAAGAAAGAAGGCCCAATCAAGAATGCTTGAATCTCTTTTAGAAGGAAGAATAAAATAGTCCTAAGAGTCAGACAGAGGGAGGGTTCTGGGGGGAGAGGGGAAAGGAAATGGAGGGTTCAGGATCAAGTATGGGGAGAAACAGGAGAGATGGGCAAGACAGCCATGAGAATGAATGGAAATCTGAACTGACAGGTGTGGGGAGGCGGTTTGCATCGCCAGGATGTCACAGAGACCTGGGCTAAGGGAGACTCCCAAGAATCAATGGAGGTGACAATAGCTGTGACTCACAAGAGTGGGGATATGGAACCTCAAGAGGCCACCTCCTGTAGGCAGGCAGAAACCCCAGTGGAGTGATAGAGATACCAGCTCACCCATAAAACTTTCAACAAATTTTGTAGATAAAATTTATCTTTACAAAAAATACAAGGATGGGGGATGGAGCAGAGACTGAGAAACAGCCAACTAATAACTGGCCCAACTTGAGACTCATTCCAGGGGCAGCCACCAATCACTGACACCATCAATGATACTCTGTTATTCTTGCAAACAGGAGTCTAGCATGGCTGTCCTCTGAGTGGCTCCAGCCAGCAGCTGACTCAGATGGATGCAGACACCCACAGTCAAACACTGGATAGAGACTGGGTAGTCTTATAGAAGAGCTGGGAGAAGGATTGTGGGCCCCAAAGAAGTTAGGAACTCCACAGTGAGACCAACAGAATCATCTAACCTGGATACTTGGGGCTCTCGGAGACTGAACCACCAACCAAAGAGTATACACGGGCTGGACCTAGGCTCCCCTGCACATTTGTAGCTTCTTCATGTGGGTCCCCTAACAATTAGAGTGGGAGCTGTCTCTGACTCTGTTCCCTGCCACTGGATCTCCTTCCCCTACAGGAGAGGATGTGCTTAGTCTTGTTGGGACTGGATGTCACAGGGTAGGGTGGTACCCAGGAGAGGGGCTTCCTCTTTTCTGGAGAGAAGTGATGAGGGTAGTTAGTGTTTATTGTAGCATATTTACAACAGCTATGTGATGGAACCAATCCAGGTGTCTATCAAGAGAAGACTGCATAAGGAAATGTGGTTTATATACACACTGGTATTTTCTTAGTACAAAGAAAAACATGTCATGTCGTTGGCTGGAAAGTAAATGCAACTAGAGAGCATTATATGAAGCAAATTAAGTCTTGAAAAGACAAATATGGCACGTATTCTCTTACTCCTAGGTTCTAGGCTTAGAGAGTCACATAAAATCATATACATACAGATGACAGGAAAGTAGAAACAAAACTGTCCCGGGGCCAGAAGAGCTAATGAGAGAAGGAAATGAGGTACAAGGGGTGTGCTCACAGCGCTTTGTGTATGAATTAAATGCCTGAGGTAACCCAGCACACGGCTAAAGACAGCGATTTGGAGGATGGTGTGCGTCATTACATTCAACTCCCAGGGCTCCATGTGGTTACAACTAAACTTCATGATCTCACATGTGGACTTGCTTTGATCTCATATCCACTGCTAACTCCATCATCTCCTGGAGTCTGCTTCAGTCATTGTTGCCAACTCCATCATCTCCTGGAGTCTGTTTCAGTCACTGTTGCCAACTCCATCATCTCCTGGAGTCTGAATCAGTCACTGTTGCCAACTCCATCATCTCCTGGAGTCTGTTTCAGTCACTGTTGCTAACTCCATCATCTCCTAGAGTCTGAATCAGTCATTGTTGCTAACTCCATCATCTCCTGGAGTCTGTTTCAGTCATTGTTGCTAACTCCATCATCTCCTAGAGTCTGTTTCAGTCATTGTTGCTAACTCCATCATCTCCTAGAGTCTGAATCAGTCATTGTTGCTAACTCCATCATCTCCTGGAGTCTCTTTCAGTCACTGTTGCTAACTCCATCATCTCCTGGAGTCTGCTTCAGTCATTGTTGCCAACTCCATCATCTCCTGGAGTCTGAATCAGTCATTGTTGCTAACTCCATCATCTCCTGGAGTCTGTTTCAGTCATTGTTGCTAACTCCATCATCTCCTAGAGTCTGAATCAGTCATTGTTGCTAACTCCATCATCTCCTGGAGTCTCTTTCAGTCACTGTTGCTAACTCCATCATCTCCTGGAGTCTGCTTCAGTCATTGTTGCCAACTCCATCATCTCCTGGAGTCTGAATCAGTCATTGTTGCTAACTCCATCATCTCCTGGAGTCTGCTTCATTGTTGCTAACTCCATCATCTCCTGGAGTCTGCTTCAGTCATTGTTGCTAACTCCATCATCTCCTGGAGTCTGTTTCAGTCACTGTTGCTAACTCCATCATCTCCTGGAGTCTGTTTCAGTCACTGTTGCTAACTCCATCATCTCCTGGAATTTGCTTCATTGTGGTTTGGTTAGTTTTAGATCAGCAACTGAAAGTCTCATTTATTCACTACCAGAAAGTTAATAAAAACTAAACATATTGAGTGAGAGTTAATAAATTGAGAGATGAGCTAGGAAGTAGGTGTTTGCCCCATTTACACCATTTACACAAGACTAGGCCAAGAGAACCTTGGATAGAAGGGATCCTTCCTGAAGGGAACAGTCTGCATGTATGGCTTCATTATTTCCACCAGTGGGAACTCATCAGATATGCTTATGTTTGAATGGCAAGGAAAGTACTACCTCACACCTGCTTTCAGAGCTTGGATGACTTATTGTTTAACAATCACTCCTTACATTAAACATACAAAGAGCTAATCTACATTTGGTTACCAAGTATCTTGACTCTAGTTTCATTCCATCCTTCCACGAGTGTGTTATGAAAGCCAAAGTTTATCAACGTACCTTGGATCAAGAAGACTCCTCAAAAATTTGAAAAGCAAGAGCTGGTTCTGAATAGAAAAATAAAAAGCACAATTAAGTATAAAATTTTAAAATTTTTGCAATGCTAAAGAACTAGTCTAGACCGGCCTTCAAAATGCAGGTGCTTGTGTTTCCATGAGGCTTCTGTACTCAGCCCGGTACTGCAGACTCTCAACAGACTCCAGGAAATGATGGAGTTAGCAACAATGACTGATTCAACAGTTCCAATACCCTTCACTTTTGAGTGCAGAAGGGTGCACATACCCTGTTATTGCAAAAGACCCTTCCCAGGAAAGTTGGCCTTAGCACAAGTGTTACTCAAGTGGCCAGTGCATAGATCTGTGTTGTTTATGGGGGACCTGGGCTGCAGAGGGGTCTCAGGCTGACTTAACTGTCCTCTGCCTCTCCCAAGGGCCTTCTGTGAGACAGTTAATGGCAGGGAGAGTTGGGGAATACTTAAGATCCAAA
Organism: Arvicanthis niloticus; assembly: GCF_011762505.2. Taxonomy (NCBI): domain Eukaryota; kingdom Metazoa; phylum Chordata; class Mammalia; order Rodentia; family Muridae; genus Arvicanthis; species Arvicanthis niloticus. Next base: position 8,681,799 of record NC_047669.1, on the reverse strand, counting down.
TAAACAACCACCTCCTAAGACTCAATGCTTTATCTCTGCAACAGAATCAACCACAACTGCAAAGTGTTAGCCATCAGCACAAAGTCTGGATGCTATTTCCAGCATTCATTAGCAATATGACCACGTAATTCCTAGTATTCCGTTTCCGTATGTGGAAACAAAGCAACTCCACCCACTCCACTGAACCCAACTGTATCTTCGCTGCTTTTGTCAAGAGTAGTGACAATGAAATGAGATAAAGCTTCTTATAGCACATGAATATAGTTGCTAGGTTCTTATGAAGCCTAAGCAAAACTGAACATTTTTTATTATGTATTCAAATTTCTTCTCTATCAAATAAGGAACATTCCAAGTGAAAAGAACAGTATATTTCTGAATATGATTTTTAAGTCTATTTATGGCTAGGGATGTAGCATAGAGATGGAATCCTTGCCTAGCACGCACAAGGCTTGATCTCACACTGAAAGGGGACAGGAACATACATACACACACACACACACACACACACACACACACACACACACACACACACACAGTATTCATGTGTATATATACAAACACATATGAAAAAACATGCTAGTTTTTAAAGACTGACCATGTAGTACAGTCACTAGTCTCTATCAGCCTTCATATACTGTCTTCCCTATGTTGCTTTCTTTTATTTTACATGCCTTTCCTCCTGTTATGACTTGATTTTCCTTCTGAGAACCCTGGGAACTGTTCTTCAGGAGCAAATTGCATTAAAAGAAAAGGAAGTGCATACGATCACTGTGGGGTTTATACAACCACTAAAGCTTAGCAAAAATATAGTTCCTTTGAAAGAACTGTGTAGAACTCAACAACAAATCAATCAAATAGTCACCTTTAAAAAATAACTCCATTACACTCAGCTTTTATTTATTTGACTGATCAATGATATTCATTCAACAGGGTTCTCTGACTCTTACTACAGGAGGGGATAGAAGTGGTTGTTAATTGTTAATCTTACATTTCTGAAGAAAATCCCAGAAGCTCCAGAACAAGCAAGATTTAGTCGAAGTGATTCTTATAGAGAAGAGGGGCTCTGGGTTTGAGGTGATGTGAGCAGAGGCACTTTTGCTACCCTGAAATCCTGGCCATGTACCCTTCCCTGGGCCTGAGCATTATTTCAGCCCAGTTACTATTCCCAGGGCCTGGCTGTGGGTTCCTCCATGGGATCCATCATCATTTTAACCCAATTATTCTGCAACTGCCTCTTGTCTGGTCTGTCTTTGTCCCACAGCATAAACACTGAATGAATTAATGATGGGCATTAATTCAATTCATCAATTAATTCTCTGAGCTAGTTAGTAGATCTAATATCGGACCTAGGAACCGTTTTATAATTTCCCACCTTCCTGGGCTTCTAAGTACACGGACTCATTTGGAGCCCACCTCACCTACTGCCACCGACTCTGTCCTGGTTACCACCTGTTTGCCCTTTTACCTTTCAAGAGGTTATGGCTCCATTTGTGTTCTTTGCCAGAGTTAGTTTTCCATACATGAGATCTAACTAATAATATCCTTTGCTTAAAACACTGGTAATTCTCCAACATGAAGAAATACAGATGTAATAAAAACAGCTCAAACCCCATCTACATTGTCTGGGCTCTATCATCTCAATGCACCCCTTCTAAAACATTGCTTCTCACAGCACCGATGCTGCTTTCCCCACAGACCTGCCCATCCTCTGAACACAGAGCCTTTCCATACCTTTTCTTTCCAGAGCCTTTTCTTCTAGAATGCCTTTCCCAGTTCTCCCTGCAAATCTGACACCTGTTGTAGTTCTGGCAGCTCTGGGAGCTGTTGTCTCACTCTCACCATCTATCACTCTCCTCTTGTTACAGTCCCTTTTATGTAAGGATAGTTTACCTTGGCAGCGTAATACTACAGTATCCTTAGTGTTTATGCTCCTTGGAGCCTAACCCTAAGTGTATTTGTACAGAGTGGGGTCACATGGGATTAAATGAGTGAATCCTACCTTGTCTCACATCACTCCTGACTTCTTATTTTGTCATCTGGTGGTCATCCCTACCACTGCTGCTGGACTTGAGGGCCGTGGGTTATACTTCATCCTCTCATGTGTCTGATTGCCTAGCTCTCTCCTCTGACCAGCATGAAAATAAGCCAACTCCCCGCTGGGACTGTGGTGATAAACTATGAGGCACAGTAGGCCCTCACAACACACTTCTCCCAGAGCCTCTCAGCAGTCACCATCCAGTCTAGAGATGCTGTTCCTTGAAAAAAAAAAAAAATCTAAAACATGACCACGGGCTCAACTTGAAGGTGACAAAGTTCTGTTTAAGTAACATGGGCCATCAGCAGAATAGGGTTGTGGGTCCTATAGTCAAAGAAAACAGAAGGCTCTTCTATGGCTTATGGTTTCTAGAGCAGTGTGGGGTAGTTTCAGAGATGCTTCCTTAATATTGGAATTTGTTATCTAACAATACACTCCCACATCTCAGAGATTAATACACAGCTGCTCCCATCCACATCCCCTTACAACACAGGCACAGAATATACACAACATAAACATACCGCAAAACACAGTAAATAAACTACATACATAGCACACACACACACCACATCTAACACACATACACACACATACACACACACCCCACATATTTGATGGTTTGCATATGCTCAGCCCAGGAAATGGCACTAGTAGAATGTGAGGCCCTATTGAAGTAGGTGTGTCACTGTGGGTGTGGGCTAAAAGACCCTCATCCTGTCTGCCTGGAAGCCAGTCTTCCACTAGCAGCCTTCAGATGAAGATGTAGAACTCTCAGCTCTGCCTGTACCATGCCTGCCTGGATGCTGCCATGCTCCCACCTTGATGAAAATGGACTGAACCTCTGAACCTGTATGTCTGCCCCAATTAAATGTTGTCTGTTAGGAGCCGAGTGAGCGTGACAACATTCGCCATTACAAGATGGCACGGGCATCCTGTCCTCCCACTAGTAAACAACTGACTGCGCAGGCGCAAAAGGCAAAAAGTGCGCCAAAGTCATTGCCCATCCCGGGGCGTATTATGGGTAATGAGTGAACAGTCAATCAGAAGTGAACACGTCACTCTAGGGTGCATATAAGCAGTGCCTTTTCTGGGCTTTGGGTCTTTCCGCTTCTGCTGATACAAGAATAAAGCCTCGCTGTAGTAACCACCCGAACACTGCCTCATCTCTTTCGAGGGCAAAGGGGACTCGAAAAGGGGCGCGGAACACCTGGTGTCGAAACCCGGGATCTTCAAGGCGCACGGAGAACTCCCCCCCCCCACTCGGGGCAGGTTAAAAGACTATAGGAACGAGGTACGTCTCTGAGAGATATGCCTGGGGTGGAAGCCTTCGTTGCGAGCGGACTTTCACTCACCGCTGCCGCTCCACTAGCTAGCCTCTTGCTTGCATTGCTTTTGCTTTCAGCTATTAGTGCAAGTCAAGAGGTTTCAGGAGAGGGCCACCCTAGCATACCAGAACCAGAGCATGTTAGCCGGCATCAGGCCAAGGAGCCTGGAGATCAGGCCAAGGAGCCTGGGGGATCAGGCCAAAGAGCCTGGAGAAACAGATAAGGCCAAGGATCCTAGTCAAAGAAAAGAGTACTCAAAAGAAACAAGGGCTACTGCAGAGCCTGTTAAGGTTAAGGACCCTCCACCGGCTGATGGAGAGAGAGAGTGGAGGACAAAAGGACCCCCCTTTATGGCAGAATCTTTGGGGAACCAGAGCAAGCAATGCCAGTGATAGAACAGATGATCTTTGAAAATGCCACAGCTGAATGCCGTGCAGCCATTGTCCCTCGTAGGAACAAGGGGCTACAAGACTGGCTGAGAGCCTGTTGCGGCCTGGGAGGCCTCCTCACTAAGGCAGGACTTGCAGCAGCAAACTTAGAAATGGCTGTGGCCCTTCTCCAAGGTCAGGAACGCGATAGGCCCCTGCCATGGCCGGGGATTTGGGGGGAGCTGTTTGAGCTTATTCCACAGGTGAAGACAATCCAATTTGGGTCCCTACTCGGCTGGTGCAGATTGTGAAGAATGAAGCTAGATTGCAAGATGACGGCTCTGATTCTCCTGATACTGATGTTCGATTTGGGGATAAGTATACCACTATGGGCCATAGTTAGATCTTGGCCTGTTCCCATGCCAGTACATTCAAATTCTGCAGTGCTGCCATTGTTTACAGCTATTGAGTGTTACTTGGTTGCCCAGTCCTCAAGGCGCACCCGCCAGCAGCCTGAGTTATATAATGCTACAAGTGTTCCATTAAATTTTACACTTTGTTTTGTGGCAGCAAAACTTTATAGCATAAAGGTAATCTACTTGGTGTTGATTTGAGAAAAAATAGATTGCTTACATCGTTAAAGATTGGTTTTGTTTCTCAAAATTATAGTTATACTCTAATATTACAAAAGAGGCTTAAAAACATAGTTAAACTGCCAATATTCCATTGGCTACAGTTGGTAGTTCAACCGAGAGTTTGAAAATTTTTGATTTGCCTATGTTTATAGAGAAAAGATACAACACGTGTCTTTTAAAGTTTACAGTTTAAATTTAAGGTTTAAAGTTAAAGTTAAAGTCAAAATCGCACAGTTCAGGCCTAGCCAAGCCTCAGAGAACAGGCCGGAGGGAGGTTAAGCGCATTTACATTTGAATTAAGACAATGCAGACTGAGCTCAGAAGCCCAGGTGCCATAAGTTCCTTTTGTCCTGGGTCTCAATGACCAGGTCCTAGAAATGTGTTTACTGGAATTGTCTTTTGTCTTCATTGTTTCTTGTGAGAAGAGGGATAAATCTAAGACCCAAAGACTTTACAACAGTCTGTGGGCTAAAAGTTATGATTATGCTGGAGACATTAAAATTATGCCTACTTCCCTCCATGAGTATAACTGTACCTGCTGATAAAATATTGTTCAAATTGTTTTAATTCCTTTATATTCAAAGTTGTTAAAAATGAGATGCTTTGGATTCCTCTAATATATGTAACAATTATTAGAGAATAAGGTTGGCTTTTATCCAATATATTCATTGGACAAAAAAAGATTGGTTATTAAATTAATCCAAAATAAAGTTCAAATTTAAGATTTATACAGCCTAACTTGCCTACTCCAGCTGCCATTTCAGCAAATGCTTATAGAATTATTATAGATATGAAAGATGTTTTTATATTTACATTTACATCCCTTTACATTTCTGGTAAAGGTGAGAGGTTTACAGTCAGTAAATTTATTCATAATTTTTAAGAGCCCATGAAGTGATATTTGTTAGAAATAATTGCTTCAGAAAATGGTTAATTGTTTTACATTTTATATATATAAATATTGTTGTTGTTTTAATACAAAAAATTAAGAGGTTAAATCTTTTAGTGTATATTATTCATTGTGTGATACTTTATTAGTGGATTTCTCTAAAGAAGTTTTTTCCCCAAGCCTTTGCTCCAATATAACGAGCTTTAAAAAATTTTTTAGAGTACTTGTTGCTCCAGAAAGGATTCAAAGACAGTGTCTTTCAATATTTGAGACCTCAGTTATATCCTAATCAGATTGTGACACAGAAAATTCTAATAAAAATAGATAGTTGGGGCTAGAGAGATGGCTCAGCCGTTAAAGGCTAGACTTATAATTTAAAATATAAAAGCTGAACTCCCAGCAACCACATGGTGGCTCACAACCATTTGTGGTGGGGATCTAATGCCATCTTCTGGCTTGTGAGTGTACATGCAAAAAGAAAATGGTTTACTTTTAATCTTGATTTGCTTAGTGATTTTTAAAAGTTGTTTAGAGATATTAATTGGCTAAAACCTCATCTTAAGCTTACCATAGGAGGATTTAAACCTCTGTTTGATATTTTCAAAGGGATGCAAGTCCTAATTCCCCTTGACAATTAACTAATAAAAGATAGATAGCTTTGCTGAAAATAAAGTAAGCTGTTAGTTATCAACAGATAAATTATATAGACTATAATAAATTGTTGGCTGTTTGTGTTATTACTACTCATATGTCCACAACAGCCCTTTGACAAAAGAAACCATTAATATGGATTTGTCTTTCTTCATTTACAAATAAAGTTTATATGATAAAATCCTAAAACCATTTTAGATAAAAGGTTTATTCCTTTATTCCAAATAGCAATTAAATTGGTTATTGAATTATTAAATTTGGCCTATTACATGACAAACATTTTAGACAAATTTGATAATCATCTGTTATAGCTTTTCTCTATACATGCTTTTGTATTTCCTAAAATTTACTATGCATGCAGACCATAGAAAAGATGTTTGCTACATTTACTATATTTACAGATGCCTCATCTATTGAGAAGACAGTATATGTAATTAAATCATATGTGTATTTTCTTGAGTTTACCCTGCTTCAACACAATTAAATTATGTGTTGTAGCCACTGTTTAGAATGTTAAAAAAGGTGTATCTGCCTTTGTCTTGTTGAATGGTATATTTCATGAAGTACAAAATGTTTCAGCTACACGATCTAATATCTCTAGCCATTTGAATAACATTAAAATTAATAAGGTGTTTAGGAATGCATCTACACAACTGGTGTCGGTGTGTGTGGACCCCCCATTTTCTTTATGTTATCCAACTTTCAAAATAATTCTGATATCTTGGATTGTTAGAATGTTACATGCTTTTAGCACAATGCTGGAACGGATCACTAGACCTAGCCTTGGTTGTGCACATGCCTACCTTTGTGCCCATTCCAGTAGAAGCCGATCCTGAAACTCTCCCTACTACATCATTATTGAGACATAAAAGAGACTTTGGCATAACTGCAGCCATTATCACTGCTATTACCATCTTTGCAGCTGCAGCTGTGACAGCCGGCACAGGCATGGTTAATAAAGTTACAGCAGCTACTGTTGTTAATCAAATCTCAGAAAAGACCTCTGAGGCTTTGACCATTCTACAGAAAGTGGATGCATACCTGGCATCAGGCATCCTGTTGGTCAATCAGAGAGTTGATTTGCTCCAAGCCCATGTGGAGCAGCTCACGGATGTGGTTCAAATGAGCTGTGTGTCAGCAACCCCACATCTATGTATTACACCTCTGAGATTTATGAATGATACATTTATTCAAAGCCATAATCTTTCTGCTTATTTACAAGGGAAGTGGACGAGGGAGCTGGACCAGATGCAGCAGCAATTGCAGATCCGGATTTCGAGCCTAAATGGAACACGAGTGGACCCCGTTACCCCTGGCGATTTTACTTCTTGGCTTACCTCTGCCTTTTCCTTCTTTCTTAAAGGGTGGGGATAGGCCTGTTTGGTGCAGCCCTATGTTGTGGATTAGTATTCATGTTATGATTGGTCTGCAAGCTCAGAGCCCAACAAAAACGTGACAAGGTCGCTATCGCCCAAGTACTCGTAGCCTTGAGCAAGCATCTCCCCCTGAAATTTGGCTATCTAGGCTAAGAAAGTAGCTGATGACTGAGACCCTCAGTCGATGCACCCCAAGGGTTCAGCCCATTGCACTGGGTCGATGAGAGGTCTAAGTCTAGCCAGCCCTTGCCTGAATAACTGTGGTACCTGAATATCTAGAGGTGTTTGCGAGTGGGTACTCGACAGGGAATGTTCCTCTGTTTTCCCTCACTGAGTTGGTGCCGCGCTTGATAGGCAATAGGCTGTTCCATCTTAAATATATAGATGGGGGAGATGTTAGGAGCCGCGTGAGCGTGACAGCATTCGCAATTACAAGATGGTGCAGGCATCCTGTCCTCCCACTAGTAAACAACTGACTGCGCAGGTGCAAAAGGCAAAAAGCATGCCAAAGTCACTGCCCATCCCGGGGCGTATTATGGGTAATGAGTGAACAGCCAATCAGAAGTGAACACGTCACTCTAGGGTGTATATAAGCAGTGCCTTTTCTGGGCTTTGGGTCTTTCCGCTTCTGCTGATACAAGAATAAAGCCTTGCTGTAGTAACCACCTGAACACTGCCTCACGTGTCTCTTTCGCGGGCGAAGGGGACTCGAAAAGGGGCGCGGAACAGTTGTCCTTATAAGACTAGCCAGGTCATGGTGTCTGTTCACAGCAGCAAGACCCTAAGACAACATATAACACACATGCATGTGTATGTACATACACACACCACATCATCATCACCACTACCACCACCACAAAACTACTATTAATCGGCAACTATGAATTTAGATGATACATTTAACCAGAAGTCCTCAGATACTAGTGTCCCTTCTATCACATGCTTATAATCCTTACCTGAAGCTGTCCAATGACTACTTCGATCTGTCCAGAAAAGTGAGTAGCAACCAGCTCTGCAGCTTTACAAGGCTTCAGGGACACAAGTTCCTGTAGTCAGCAGAAAAGACAGCCGTTTTCACATGGTACACTTAATGGGCTATCCATATGAGGCTTGATACTGCCATGAACTTCCAAAGTGTACTTCAAGAAACCCTGCTTTAGGCTTTAATTTATGGCTCCCATTACCAATTAACAAAGTTAGAATGGTCCCAAACAATACATCAGAACTGAGTGGTTTTGTAACCTCTCTACAATTTCTAGACAGTGTAAGCTTTATGGAATTCTGGATTCTGGCTTCGAGAGCTATGGATGAGCAGCAGAGTAAATGCTCCCCAAGTTCCTTGTCAAAGTTCCATGCATGAGCGTCAACAAATGGGAAAGCGTTCAGTTTTGATTTCTTTAGCTAAATCCTAGCTTCACCTCTGTTGCAGAGTAAATTTAAAAACCAGACGTGTTTGTGAAAACCAACCTAAGTCTTGAAGTCACTAAAGTCTTATCCACTGTTAATTACCCATTTTTAATAGGATCCGCATCTGTCAAACCCAAGATTCCCACGTGTGTTTCCTTGAGCTTCCTTGGTGCTCCTGACTATTCTTCTTATTGAAACCTCCATTCTGGGATTGCTCACCACTTCTGTCTGCACTGCTTAGTTTTAATTATCAGTTTGACCCAAACTGGAGACACCAGGAAAGAGGGACTCTGAACTCAAGAACTGCCTAGATCAGACTAATCTGCGGGCTTGTCTGTAGGACATTTTTTTTTTTTAATCGATGCCTAATGTGGGAGAACCCAGTCCATCATGGGTGGCATGGTACCTAGACAGGAGGACCTAGGCTGTATAAGAAAGCTAAGGGGCTGAAGAGATGGCTCAGCAGTGAAGAGCACTAGCTGCTCTTCCAGGGGACTTTTAATTCCAAGCACCCTCATGACAGCTCATCAGTCCTAAAGGATCTGATGCCCTCTTCTGGCCTCCTCAGACACTGCACAAACACAAAAAGCATATCAGTAAAGTCTCCAAGGAAGGAAGGGAGGAAGGAAGGAAAGAAGCTGAGCATGAACCAAAGCCCAACAGCCACTAAGCAGCACTCATCCATGGTCTCTGTTTACTTCCTATTTCCACGTTCCTGCCCTTTTTTATTTTATGGGAACTATAATCTTTTATTAGGGGAGGGTGCATCAATCCTTGGCTGCCAGCACATTGCTCAGCTCCTCCCACTTTCTCTTGGCACGGATGTGCGTGCCCACCCTCTTCTTGATGAACTTGAGTGCGGGCTTGTCCTTGTCCTTTGTGCAGCTCCGTGGCACGCCGGTGTCATAGGACACGAAGCTGCACACCTCCTGGATCATATCCCACACAGACTTGGTGTGTTTGGTGAGGTGCCCGCGGCACCGCCTCTGTCTCAGCTTGCTGACATTCTTCGTCACTGTGTGGCCCTTGTTGAGGCCCACAGCCATGGGGTAGAACAGGGCCATAGCTGCTGCTCTCCGATGGCAGCCAGGACAGGAATCTATTTTCCTGCCTTGAACTCCTGCCCTGCCTTCCCTCGGTGGTGAACTATGGTGAGATTAAGTAAGTCCTTTCCTCTCAAGCTGCTTTGGTTGTGGTGTTTACTAGAGACTAGGAAGCAGCTAGAACAATGCCTTTCAATTTCCTCCTTTCTCTGTGGGAATGCTCTGTCCAAACATAGCCAGAAAACATAGATAAAAGCAAAGACCAAATCTGGAACAGCACAGGATACCAATCCCACAGCAGTGAATTCCAACGAGACTGAGATTAAATAACGAAGAATTAAAAAAAAAATGACCTTAAAAACAGTTAGTGAAATCAAATAAAAATTTTAGAAATGAAAAGCTCATCAAATCTAATGAAAAACTCAGTAGAAAGCCACACAAACAGATCAAGTAGAAGACAATCTTAGGGCCTGAAGATGGGCGGATGATTTAAAACACTCAGACAGTAGTACAAATAAGGTAACAAGGTAGAAACAGAGCATGATAGATCTACAGATAGATCTACATGATAGGTCTACAAAACACCATTAAAAATACAGAGACCATAGGCATAAATGTAAAAGCAAAGAAAAAAATAAGCCAACAGTTGGTGTCAACTGAAGCATGAGAACCTGAGTGTGGATGCCTAGCACCCATATAAAAGGCAGGTACAGCAACTTCTCTAACCCCAGGGTGTGGGTGTGACACAAATGCAGAGAGATCTTTGGAGTCACTTGCAGTTTCATCAACTGGCAAGCTTCAGGTTTGTGGTGGTTTGAATAGGCTTGGCCCGGGGAGTAGCACTATTTGGAGGTTTGGCCTTGTTGGAGGAAGTGTATCACTGTGGGGTGGGCTTTAAAATCCTCCTAACCATGTGGGAGCCAGTATTCTCCTAGTGGTCTTCAGATGAAGATGTAAAACTCTCAGCTCCTCCTGCACCACACCTACCTTGATGATACTGGACTGAATCTCAGAACCTTGTAATCCAGTCCCAATTAAATGTTGTCCTTTTAAGAGTTGTCATGTGTCTGTTCATGGTCATGGTGTCTGTTCACAGCAGTAAAACCCTAACTAAGACAAGTTTCAATGAGACTCTGTCTCAAAAGAGCAAGGTGGTGGGAGACTGAGGAAAACACACCCGAATGGGCCTCTGGACTACATAAATGCACTGATACACACATACGAAAAAAAATTCAATAAAGTTATAGCAGGGGACACCAGAGAGATGACTCAGCAGTTAAGAGTATCATTGTTCTTGCAGAGAGTTCAACTGAGCTCCCAGTAACTATAAAGTGGTTTACAACCACATGTAACTCAGTTCCAGGGTATCTAATGCTTTCTTCTGCCCTCTGTGAAATCCAGGCATCCACATGCTACACATACATGTATACAAGCAAAATGTTCATAAACATAAATAAATCTTAAAAAAAAAATATGTTTAGTCATAGTAGAATTTTCTGAAATCCAGGGACAAAGATAGCTATCCACATACAGAAAACATTCAGAATGCTAAACAGATAAGACCAGAACTTCATTAAATTATAGTATAACATTCTGAACAAAAAAATACTAGAAATTCAAGAGGTGAGCACAAAGACATCTAAAGGCAAAGCCATCACAAGCAGCAGATATCTCAACAGAAACACTAAAACTCAAGAGGACAGTTAATGCTGTGCTCCATGTTCTGAAGCAATAACTGCCAACCTACATTCCTATTTCCAGAACAGTTTTCCCTTAAAATGGAAGGCTAATCTTGATTATCAACCTGACATGCCTGGGAAGAGGAAATCTCAATTGAAGAACTGTCTTCATCAGCTTGTCCAAAGGACATTTCTAAGGGGCCATTTTCTTAACTGCTAATTGATTGGGGGGGGGGGGGTTCCAGGCCACTGTGGAAGGTGCCACCCATTGGAGGTGTGCCCGGACTGCAAGCCAGGGGAAGTAAGCTGGCAAGCAGTGCTCCTATGTAGTATCTGGCTCAGTTCCTACCTTATTCCCTTAATGATAGACTGTAAGTCTTTCCCTCTCCTAAGCAGCTTCTCATCAGTGCCCTCCTTAGCCCAGAGTTAGAGATAACTAGGGCAGAAGTTGGTGCTAGAACATGGCTTGTTGCATTGACAGACCTCACGCTCTGTGGGAGGAAGGAGAAAGATTTTGGAACTCTGAGCTGGACAAGCCATTAAGGGCTCAGCTTGATGAGCTGCTTTGAGGGAGCTGAGAGATAAGGATGCTAAAATCACTGCAGTTGACAGAGGCCTGGAGCTTGAGGCTGCAGAGCGACTGGAGTCTTTCAGTGAAATTTTGGACTTTCATACTGCTGGGGCTGTGTTTTATACTGTGGTATTAATATTAACATGAGATCTTGAGTACAAGCTAAAAAAGGAAAGTTATTGTTTAACCATGATGTGTTTGTATGTCAAGCTGACAAGGCTCGAGTGAGCTCGTGACAGCTCATCTTGGTTGTCAACTTGAGATGCCTAGGAAGGGGGCAACTCAACCAAGAACTGCCTGTCAGATTGTTCCTTGGACACGTCTGTGAGGCATTTTCTTAATCACTAGTTGATGCAGGACGGCCCAATACATTGTGATTGGTGTCATCCCTGGGGAGGTGGGTCTGTGTCGGAAGAAGAAAGTCAGTAAGCAGTGCTTCTCCATGGGCTCTGTCTTGGTTCCTACTTCAAGCTTCTGCCTTAGCTTCCCCCAGTGCTGTACTATAGCCTGCAAGTCAAATGAATCCTTTCCTTCCCCAAGTTGTCTTTGGTCAGTGTTCTATCTCAGCAACAGAGACCTAACTGGAACAAAGGACAGAGAAATAAAGTTTCCACGATAGGCATAAACCAAATTCCCGAGCACCAGGGTCACTCTACAGAAGATACTTGAAGGAACCCTTTACACTGATGAGAAAAAAGAGAAACAGCACTGAAGTCATCAGAAGAAGAAGCTGCACTAGAACAATAGGCAAGCAAAACAAGTGGGGAGCCCCAAGCATTGCTAAAACAACAGGAGGAAAAGAATTAAGCATACCTTTCAATAATTACTAAGTGTTAAATGGCCTCAGTTCTCCAAGGAAAAAGACTCAGACTAGCATATTAGACTAAAAAACAGGTCCAAAAATTTCTATTTCTTGTATTCTGTCTGATTGATCACAAGGGACTAATAAGACAAGAACTCAATACCACAGTGAACTATAGGAAAATCAAAAACAAAGCAAAACCCCATGGAGACTGAACAGCACACCAGTGAGCGCTGTGTGGTCAGGAGCAGGGTCCAGCATTCTGGACTCGCTAAGCTCTCCAAGCACCACAGATACATGATACCTGAAAATCTTGTCTCTAGGTTACACAGTACTGGCTAAGTTCAACAGAGATCCATTCTAAGAATCTTTTGGGGTCCATGGATCTCTGAAATTACACATAAACTTCCATATTATACATGTTACAATATTCAGAGGTATGGGTTAATGGCATTAATAATATCCTGCATTAGACTGGTTCTAATAAAGGTTCAGATGACTCTGCAAGATTCTAAGTTTATACTATGTATAATCTCACTGTATTAGTCTTGTTCATTGTATTTACATTACTGAAGACATAGAAGTTATTCAACAAAAATTCCAAATATATTTCTAAAGATTTATTCTTATTTATGTGCCTGTGTGAGTGGATGCCATGCATGCATGTGCCCACAAAAGATCAATGCCCCCACAGCTGGAAATACACAGTGTGAGCAGCCCATCAGTGCCGGAACACACCTGTGTTCTCTTGAAGAACAGTGGTGCTCTCAGCCTGTGAACTATCTCTGCAGCACTGAGAAACTCCGTAAGTTTACATGCAGGGCTTTAAAGCCTAAGGTGAGAAAAAGTACAGATGTGAGGGAGTCCGCCAGCCAGGCTGTAGGGAACGGCTGTAGGGCAGAAATGCTTCCTGTTTCCCGTTTCCCACTGGGAGTGCTCACTGAACCACTCAGCACATTCCATACTCAGCAAATAGACATGATGTCATTTGGATCTCTGGACTCCATGTGCATCAGAAACACTGCAAGATGCTGCTGAGTTCAAATAAAGAAGAAAGGATGTGTACAATGGAGACTCAGAGAATGAGGAAAAAGAAAAGAAAACGCAAAGTGCCCAAAGGTCTCCTGGTTTTTTCCTGAGACACATTGATATTGTTAGCACACATCTGGTTTCATTCAATAACATACACCATGTTCTCAACCCCACATATGACGGTGTGGCCATCTCTGAGACCACACGTCCCCAGGGACGGAGACCCAGCCTTCCACCAGATGTTTCCCCTAAGGAGCCGTTCAGACACATGGCCTTTCTAAATACAAAAATATTTTCACCCTCCTGTAAGCAGTGCAATGATGTCCTTGCTGTGAGAGAAGGAGTCTGGGAGCTGGAGGAGGGGCTACAAGACAACTCTGATTTTACTCTTGGTCCGTGGAGCTAGGACAAGAGGCTCTGGCCTTTATAAGCTGTCTTTACCTTATAAAGGACAACAGACTATTCTAACCAGCACACAGTTGAGATCAATAAGGCCTTGAAGAAATTTCAAAAGGGAATAAACTAGCTGAACCAATTCTAAACAGCTCTAGAGAGGGCCATTCTAAGGCTAATCAGAGAGAGGATGGTGTTAGCCCAAGGAAAAGATGCAGGAAAATGGTAGACTCCAGACATTAGAGTGTCCTCCTCCTCAAGGACAGAACACACCATCCTTTGGGAGCACATTTTTCTCTTTTTCAAAAAAGGTATCTGTATGTGTACATTTGTTGTGTGTGTGTGTGTGTGTGTGTCTGTGCATGTGGGTATTCAGATGTCACATCAAATAACCAGCCTTTTATCACGTGAGCCACCTCCCTAGATTGGCATTTGTTTTTTTAACAGAGATTAATGTTCTTTCTATAGCTTGCTGATTTCTCTTCAATAAGAGTACAAGAGTTGAGGAGAACTCTGTAACATCTGCTGCTGCTTGCTTAGCAAAAGTTAACCTGGAGAATAGCCATTCAAATGGTAAAGGTTAAAGGTTTGATGGGCCACTGAGGTAGGGAATGTGCCATGCTTCAGTCGCAGCTCTGACAGGCCCCTAGAGATAGTGTTGAGCCCACCCTTCATTAGTGATCTTCTTGCAGCAGGCAGACTTCATGCAGAAACCGAGAGCTGGCGGCAGTGCTGGAACACACAGTGAAGACATGCTCGATCCTACATGGGATGCTATAGCACCCTCCATGGCGCAGGAACCCACAGAGAAGGGGCCAAGGACATGAGAACCAGGGGAAGGGGAGAAAAAATCTTCTGGACCTGACTCAGCTGATGCACTCACATACTCTCTGCAGCTGTGGCCGGGTGTACAACAGTGAGCCCTCCATCATTTCATGCTGGGTGGAGGAGGGGCCCACGAGGCTCCGCCCCCTTACAGTGATGGTAGCTGGGGGAAGGGTGTTACTGTCTTTAGCGGTACAGTTATTGCTCCAGTAATAACCTCTCACACACACCTGGACACTCACTGGGGCACATACAAGAAGACGACATGAAAGTAGGAGGAGGAGCTTGAGAAGAAGGGCTCTAGTAAGAGAAGGAGGGGATGAGAGGAGAAAAAGGCATGAAATGACTAAAATTCATTATACAAACACGAAACTGTCCAAAACGATTTTTAAGGATTTGGAGTCAGTACCTCCATATGATCCATTGCTTTCTGCCACACAGACTGCTTCTCCTCAGCACTGTGACCAGGAATAGATAAGATGTTGTGGATATAATTGAAGACTTCTTCCTGTGGAGCACAAGACAATGCATTCATTCATCCCTTCACTCAAGCAGAATTCAGTGACGGCTGCTGTGGGTACCAACCTCCATAAATATCATCTATTAGGAGTTGAAAATCCACTTGGATTTGGAGATAGTTTATGGAAACTGTCATTAGAAGAAAAGTTAAGGGCTTATAGCACAAGTAGACTCTTAGAAGTTCTAAATCTATTCCACTTAAACTTGATCTCAATCTGTTAACCCTCAGTGCACTGACTGAATAGCATATTTTGGTTGTGAGCAATAGCTGTCTGTCCACATTCCCAATTCCATCTCAAATCCCTCTTGCCCGTGTCAACTATACTCCCCCCATACTGATTTTCACTTCAGTCATGTGATCTCCACTCAGCTCCCTGAAGATGTCCATTTTGCCCTGCTTCACGCCTTTCATGTCTACTCCTCCCTCCCTATCTTAGAGCTCATCTTTGATTGGCTTCTCTAATGCCAACGGTCAGTTCCACCGCAGTCTCTGCTTGCTGTCTTTAACTCAGTCCCTCATCTCCCCCAGAGCCGCACCCAGCCCTCCTGCCTAGCACAACAGTTAGTTCTACATCTGGTTACCACCAGTGTGTATCACTGGGCTATACACTCAGACTTCAAACTCAACAAAAGCCAAGTGAATACAATTCCAGGCTGGGGGAGAGGGAATGGGGGTAGAAAACTGGGTGAAGCAGGCTTCAAGCTGACCTCTCTCAACGGGTCGTGCAGGTAGCAGTCAATGATCTTGTCGTACTGATGTTCTCGCTCATACATGAATTCACAGATTTGATAGCTAGAATGTGAGAGGCAAACTCCAGTTGTTACACAGGCCGGTGGCAATGCACTTCTGACACACAGAACTTCATTTAAACACGTGAAAGGGAACAATGCCATTTCTAGTGATGAACACAGGTCTAAGGAGTCTACTCCAAGTGTGCCTCAGACTTGGAGTCTCACAACAGGGACGCAGTAAAGCACGTGCAAATGTCTAAACTCTGTCAACCTCCAGAACATGGTCCCAAGCATTTCAGACAAAAATAGTTGGCCTGTGTTATGTATCTACAAAGAGGAGAGCCTGCATCTCTCCTACAGACTAAAGATGCTACTGAAAGCTATATTTACAAAAGCCTTAAAGAGACAACATGTCAACCAAGAAATAGCTGGTACTAGGTATCAATAATTTACAAAAATTTTTATATTAAGTTTCTTTGTTCAAAACTAAATACAACAAACAAGGTGAATAAGTGTTGGCACATTGTATCTTATGTACAATGCTAACTGTGTCATCATTTCTACTGAGCATAACTGTCACAATCTGACAATACCACACACATTAAACCTGGAGCTGGGCATGCCTATGGGGCCAGCACCAGGGAGGCAGACACCGCAATATGATGAACGCAAGACATACAGAGCACATTCCAGCACACCCTGGGGCTGCACAGTGAGACCCTGTCTCAAAACACCAAAAATAAGCAGATACATATATAAATAAGGTGAGGCATAGGAAGACTGCTTCTTCATTTTCATGTTAAAACAAATACATGTTTTTAATTTATGCTATATGTTTCTGTAAATTTTGCTAATTTTCAGAGTTCACATGAAAGCAAAAACAAAAACAAAAAAACAAAAACAAAGCCAACCAAACAAAAAAGCCCACCCTCCTAAGCGTATGTTTTGGTTTGTTATTGGTATGCCCCTTCTTAGTTAAAATAGCAGAGATGTGAAATAAACTAGGTTTCATGTTAGAAAATAACAGAACTATAGAAAATTAATATACAGCTTCAAAACAGCTCACAATTCTGCCTTTTCTGCCATGCGGATGAGCCGAGTCTCTTCAAATTGAACAATGCCTCCGGCCTGCAGCAATTCTAAAAGGACCTGAAGATGTAAAACAATTGAGTAAAAACACTTTGAGAATTGCTTTATGTACTAGTTCTCTAAGAGTCCACTCAGCCATGCAGCCCATAACCTCTTTCCTTGTGTCTTATCACTTGGTGATATTTGGGACTGCACTCACCGCCATAAGATGACCCGACTCTTCAAACAGGACAGGGATGTCAGTGTTTTCAGGTATAGCCCCACACTCACACTAACCTCTAAACACCCCTAGTGCCTTTCTAAGAAGTTGTTTGTTTGCATGTTATATGTATGAGTGTTGTGCCTGCATGCACATGCACCATGTGTGCATGCCTGGAGACTGCAGATGACAAAAGAGGGTGTTGGAAGTGGTGTTACAGATGGCTGTGAGCCACCACACGGGTGCTAGGAATCCTCTGCATGGGTGCTGGGTGCTTTGCAAGAGTGCCCGGTTCTCTTACCCACTGTGCCATCTCCCCAGCCCTAAGAAATCAGTTTTGATCTGGTACTTTTATGTCTTATGGTTTTTAAAAACTATTCCACAGACAGTGTCAGCTTTACACACTAATTATTTTAATTAAACATAGGTGTGTGTGTCTATTAGCAACTCTCAAAACATACAAAGGTAGGAACAATTCAAATGTCTATCAAGGATAAACAGACAAACAGGATAACACACACACACTCACGAGTTAATATTATTTGGTTTCAAATCAGAAAGAAAGGTTGGATGTATGCTACAATATGAATAAACCTCAAAGATTCTATGCTGATGAAATCAAGCCCAAACAGATGGGCAACAAACACTGTATGCCTGAACTTACAGGAGGAGCCAGAACAGAGAGAATAATGGCTGTGACTGAAGCTGAAGTGGGTCAGCCGGAGACTGCGGAATGGAGTTCATGCTGTTGGACTTCAGACTTAAAGCGGTGCATTCCAGGGCTGTTGGTAGGGACCTGCCTAGCAGTCAGGAAATTCTGAGTCTGATCCCCAGCAGCTCATACAAGTAGGCATGCTATCACATGCTCACAGCCCTCAAATTCAGAAAGACCAGGAATTCAAGTCCATGCTCAACTACATAGTGAGTTCAAGGCCAGCCTGGGCCACAAGGGGACATTTTAATCCAGGTATCATAGTACACTCGGGGTGCTGAGGCAGGAGATCATAAACTCTAGGCTAGCCCGGGCAAGAGAGCAAAACCTCATCTCAAAAACAAGAAAAGCCAAAAATATTGGATCACTTTCACCATAACAGCTGAAGATAAACTAAGCAAGACAACAGTGCAGCTCCACCTCAGGCCTGCGTGAAATCAGGGCTCCTAGAGCAGGAGCCTTGTCACAGTGCAAAGGACCTTCAGCAAGAACATTTTGTTTATTTTGATGTTGAACAAAACTGATCCAAATTTTTCATTCAAGGCCCAAATTTAATCCATTTGGAGCACTGGAAGGCACTGTCACATACAATAAAAGTGGAATGAAGCCTACTCACTGTGTCGGTTTAGGATAAAATAATAGGATGAGTTGAAGCCAATCTTACCAACTCAGCCTGACTGTCATCACCTGGGATTTTTGTAAGCAAATTATTCAGTATTATTTAAAATTAAACTAATTTGTAACTATGTACATTAAAAACAATAATAATGAAACTCAGAAATCATCATTGTCCTATTATTAAATCGTGTTTTGCTGCTCTGCCTGCTCTTGGGCTGTTTACGCCTGCTGCAGCTGCATCTGGATGGTGGGGGCAGCGCACAGGTGTATAGCTGGGCGTCTTCCAGCTCCATGTTTACTGACAACACATCAGAAGATTAAGTAAGCCATTGTAGCATCCCTACAGATCATCAAAACACTATTTAAAATCTTACTTTTTGAAGGGTTGTAAAAACAAGCAAAGGAAGAAAAGCAGACAGATCCATTTGTGGCCTACACAACCTAGAATGTTTACTTTTGGTTCCTTGACAGTGATAGTTTGTCAGTCCCTGACAAAGAAAGTGGAGAAAATATTAATAAGCCTGTTAAGCTTAAAAGTGTGACTGTTTGGACCAACACATAGGTAAAGGGGCTTGGCCCCGAGCTTGCCAACCTGAGTTCAATCCCTGGGTCCCACATGGTGGAAGGAGAGACTTGACTCCTGAAACTTGTCCTCTGACATATGCACTGTGGCTCATGCTCACACACAGTGGAGCTGTCTGTAGGCATTACATTGCAATGGGAAAGGGGAAGAGTTTATTATTGTTATTATTCAAAAGTGTTACCTATAGCGAGTGACAAAAGAGACTAGCAGGGCTGTGTTAAGGGAGGTGTGGATATGTGGGTATACAGTGCTGTACATATGTATGAAAATGCCAAGGGGAAACCCATTATCTTGTATACTAAATAAAAGAAAATAATAAAAAACAACCTGTTACCTGACTGAGCAAAGCAGTCATTCATTCCACTGATGAGAAAGTTAAAGTTCTGACATGTTTTACTTTCACCTTTATTTATATAAATTTACAAAAATGGTAACAGTCCTACCAGAAACTATATCTGGGAAGCTCATTACTGTCTATGAGCTGGGAAATACTAAGAAATACTGCATAAACCACATCTGATGTGTGACAAGCAGTCTCAGGAGTGCTGGGTCAGCAGGGGAGGAAGTCGCCAAGTACTAATTTGAATTGTGACCTTGAACAACTTATCTCATCAGTTTTCACCACTTTAAAAACTGAGGAGAGGAACCATCCGAATGGGCACCTTTGTGTTAATATGGCTATGGTGCTGTGCTTTAGTTTCCAAAGTCTGGATTTAATATTCAGACTTGGCGACATCTATACACTAAATCCAAACCCTGGAAAGCAATCCCACTGTGTTAATTCACCTTGTGTCAAATAAGGCTTGTACACTAAGAGGGTGTGCACACTCCATGCACACCACGATCTGCCTTCACTGCTACAGCCAAACAAGTGTAGGCTGGGCAGTGGTGGCGCACACCTTTAATCCCAGCACTTGGGAGGCAGAGGCAGGCGGATTTCTGAGTTCGAGGCCAGCCTGGTCTACAGAGTGAGTTCCAGGACAGGCAGGGCTACATAGAGAAACCCTGTCTCAAAAAGAAAAAAAAAAAAAAAAAAAAAAAAAAAAATAAAAAAAAAAAAAAAAAAAGTGTAAACAGAAACGTTCCCTCCCTGTCACTTGTTCTCAGTGTAGCTCAACAGAAACAGACCCATCGCCTTGTTCTGTGTGTTGTCTGGGCCACAGTAGAACGGCAACACGGCACTGCTTCCAGTCTGCGCTTCATCGGAGTCTGAGCTGTTCACTGCCACCAGGAAAGCCAGCTCAGCAGTCACAACTGAGAACTGCAGTGACATAATACCTTACAGAGTTTGGTATCCATTTTAAGTGGGTTGACTTAGTACCTCAATTTTAGCATGAATGCTTTCAAAGCATGTCTCATGAAAGTGGCACAGGGGGACAGAAATGGTGGCCAAGTCCAATTCCAGTACTAACTGGGGGTGGGCAGGGGAGCAGGTGAATTCCAGTTTCCAGAATGGAGCCCTCCATGCAGTGGATGCTCCCCAGATGGAATCTGCCAACACTTGGGCTCTGGGACAGAACAGTGAGCCAGAGTGGCATGACAGACACTGACTGTCGCTACATGATGAGGGATGGAGCATGCTGGGTGCAGACAGCTCCACTCAGGCTGGAGGTCAGCAGCTAAGCTCTATTCATGTCCCTGTATCCACACTTCCGACTGCCTCTGCCTGCCGGCTGAGTTAGTTTGTCTAAATCATTTCCTTACAGGTAGTGAAGCTGGCACAGAAGAGCTCCTCTGGCTTCCTCTGAGTACTGGTTGACAGGATCTGGAACCGTCTAGGCAGCAAGCCTCCAGGCGTATCTTGAGAGGGGTATCTTGATTATGTCAGCCCCTGGCCATGCCTGTGACGGATTATCTTCATTGTGTTTACTGAATGAAAGGATTCACCCTAAAGGAGGCCTGCACCATTCTCTCTACTTTGGTCCTGGGCTGCATAAAGGACAAAGCTAACCACTGAGTACCAGCACTTCTCTGTTCACAAGACAAGCCACCTGAAGCCCCTGTAGAGAAAACTTCTCAGCCATGATGAACTACATGTGAATTAAAATAAATGCTTTCTCCTTTAAAGTACCTTTGTTAGGATAGCTTATCACAGCAACAGCAAAAGCAACTGCAACATTATCCCCAATCTTTAGCACAGACTTCTAGTGTCCATACCTGCTGTCTTTCAGAGTGGCGAGAGTCATCGTCAGGGCTACAGAGGAACTCCAGGACCTGGGCAAAGGTAACAGCAATGATTATCCAGTGTCAGCAGTTCATCCCCACTCACTTGTAACAAACATCTGCATGGACAGTGTGGTCCCAGCTGATGGCCTACTGTGTGTATCAGGCTGCAAGGATGGCTATATTTAGCATGTGTCCTATTTGGATTTCTTTACTGTTGAGAAACATGACTGTGAGCACTTCCTTTTGAGTTCCTTAATGCCATGGTCAGCGGGCATAGGTTTCGGTCAGGACATTTGAATCTAAATCCTATCCTACACATAATAAGATTTCTGCTAGAAAAAAAAAAAAACTATCCTAAAGCTGGCTTTAGATGAGTTAGTTAATCTTTCTGGAGTTTCTCTGAAAAAATAAGAATAAATGGACTGATTTCAGAACCTCTGGAAAACTTAGCAAATGCACACGAAGTTTTGCTGGGTGGTAGAAGCGCTCAGTACATTGCCTTATTACCCCTGGCTTCTCTAGACAGAAGGTGGTTCTTCACACTACCTGTGGACATGTAGGGGATGTTCTGACTATGACTGGGAAATGCCTGGAGGAAGGTGATATATAAACAAACTCAAGAGTCTCAAAAGTTGTCTCTTCTCTAGGCAACCAAAGGTCTTACCATCAGTGAAAGAGAGATTCTTAAGTTGGCAAGTTAAGAAGCAAGAAATTCTAAGCAACTTAGAGTACCCAAATAACTATTAAGATAGAATATTGATAGTCATGCCCCCATAATGCTAGGTATTGGGCAAAAATCACATAATCCAGAACATCATTAAAACACACATCCCTACTTAGATCCTAAACCTGAACACAGATCCCAGCAGTCTGTCTTGTCTATGAACAGAAAACAGAAGAAAGCAGCTCCAGGTCTCACTGTAAAGTCACTTACTTGATCAAAGAGGGTTCTGTTCACAAACAAGGTATTGTCAGGCTTTGCGAGCTGCCGAGCGAGGAATGTAAAGAGACACCCCACTTGTGATGGGGTAAAATCTGAATTCTCCACCATAACCTGGTGAGCAAAAGTAACTGGTTAGCAATACTCTATCTGGTATGCACACCTATCAATAAAGAAAAAAGAATGCTGCTTTGAGCTTAAAAGTCAAATGACCTGACAGTGAAGAAATCCCAGGAAGGAAGTCACTTAGACCTGCCTCCATGGTGTGGCCGCTTTCCATGGAATCTGCAGACAGCTCTGGAGTTGGTTTGTGAACAGACTTTTATAACCATGTACAACAGGTTTCCAGTTACAGCCATTCCTCTGGTTTAATCTGTTCTCATGTCCTAAGTCCCCACAATATATATGGTGCTATGACAGGGGCCTTTCAGGGAGTTGTGATTGGTAAGCATAGATTGTCAACTTGACAGAATCTGAATCACCTGGGATACAGACCTCTGGGTCTGCTTGTGAAGGATTATCTTGACCATATTGAGTTGGAAGACCTGCCCACCATGGGCGCCACCATTCCCTGGCTAGCATCCTGTCCTAAAGGGAGAAGAAGACTGAGCAGCAACATTTGGAATCATGAACTAAGAAGGAAGGTGAGTCAGGTAAACATCCTAAACTGTGTAATCAGGCATCATTATAAAGGCACAAAAACAACACAAAAGTCCAAAATTTAAAAAAAAAAAAAAAAACCCCACAACAGAATAGCACCTTAGATTCAATGCTACAGAAGGAATCTGTGAGAAAACAAGAAAGAAACGGCTTCTAAGCTGAGCTCTGAAGTCTTAAGTGGAAGTTTTGCAAAGGAAACATCAACCGAGAGAAGCGAGAGCAAAGGCGCGTGTGAGTGCTGGAAGACAGGAGTCTGCCAGGAATCCCCTAAGTTCTACGGGAATGCAGAAGCAGAGGAAGGAGGATAAATCAGATGGCAGCTTCAAAAATCTGGAACATACGACACAGACAGTGGGATGAGCCGGAGAGTGGATTGTGACCAGGGCTGTGCGTGGAGCAATGATCCTGTATACAAGTGGGAGATTACAGGCAGACAGTGTCAGACCAATGTGTGAAGAACCACATGGGCCCAAGGAAGGGGTCCTGACTGCAGCAGTGATGAAAGTTGAAGCCCAGTGCAGAGAGCAGCTGCACAAGTGTTCCTACAAATGGAAAATGTAACAGACACATTCTGCACATCGTCAGTAGGTGGATAATCCTGCCATTAACAAAGAAAAAATACAGGCATTTGTGGTCGAAGATTGCGTACTGTCAAGGGCTGTCATGTTGAATTAACTGGGTTAAATTTACCACAAGAGAGAGTTTAGAATCCAGCACATCCACTGTAAGACTTCCAAGTTCCACCCTTTATCCTCCATTCAGAGACATAAAGTATGAGATTTTGCCTGCTATAAACAGTCTCTAGGGCCTGTTCTAACCTTCCTACTCTGGGAGCAATCCACCCTTCCTTAGTCCTCCTGCTTTACTGTGACAGTTGGCACTTGTTAAGTGTATTGTCATTGCCAAGTGATGTTACCAAGAAATATAGCCTTGAGTTACACTTCCAGTTCTGTGCTCCCTGTCCATCTAAGTTGCCAGCTAGCTCCCTATACATAATACATTCTAGCGAATGATCTTCAGAGAACTTTCCATGGCTCAGTCGTCATCCTGAGGTCCAAGGTCCCTTTTCTAGGATTCCAATCTCAGGGCCCAACTAGTGCCCCTCTAAGCTGTATTCCTTCCTTCTGCTCTGTAAAGCTTCAAACTGTCTGACCTCACACACACCTTTTCAACAGCAGCTCCAGTTTACAGCGGATTCTTTTACCTACTCAGCAAATGTCTGATTCCATCCTATAGCATCTCCATGTTTTCCTACAAAATATTTCAAAGGCCATGATTACAAAATTTCCTGGGTATCACTTAGTCTCAAGTTGTTTTCCCTATGTGTGCAACCATACAGTACATAATGAGCCCTTCTACTGTGCTCCACCATTCTCCTCTCAACACTCATGCCAAGGTGCACTTCAACACAAGCCTGTCACCTGAAAGTGCTAACCTCTATGTTCTCTTCATTGACCTGAGGTGATATAATCGTAACAGCAGGAAAAAAACAGGGCCTGCTGACAGACCCAGGGAGCTACGGAGCTCTGTCTCTGCATCTGGATCATCCTTCCAGACTAGAATAGACTCAAATTCAAATCTCAACTTGACTAATGTATAAATGCTTCTTATTTTATTGGATATTTTATTTATTTACAGTACAGATGTCATCCCCTTTCCCCATTTCCCCTCGCTAGAACCCCCTATTCTATACCACCTCTTTCTTTATGCTTTTATACCATTTTGATTACATGCATGTATTAAGGTCAGTTCTAGGTTGGGGGTCTAGCAATACAATAGATGCAAATAGTCGAGGAACAAGCAATACAATAAACACAAATAGTCAAAGAAAAAGCAAGGCATTAAACCCAGTGACGTGAACACTCCCATGATCACTGTTTCTAAAGACTTATCAGGGGTCTGGTGAGATGGCTCAGTGGTTATGAACATTGACTGTTCTTCTGGAGGTCATGAGTTCAAATCCCAGCAACCACATGGTGGCTCACAACCATCCGCAATGAGATCTGATGCCCTCTTATGGGGTATCTGAAGACAGCAACAATGCACTTACTTATAATAAACAAATTAAAAAAAAAAAAAAAAGACTTATCAGGATGACCAAAGTATCTGAGCCTACTTCCCTATCCTAGCCCAAGGTCATTTTCATGTCTGAATCCTACTTTCTTGTTCTAGTCTAAAATTTAGAATCCTGTCTGAAATTACTTCTTTGTTCTGGCTTAATATCTAGAATCCTGCCTGAGATTACTTCTTTGTTGTAGCCTACAATTTATACTCCTACCTGAAATTACTTCTTTGTTCTAGTCTAATGTCAGATTTCTGCTTGAAGCCTACTTCCTTGTCCTTGGCCAATGTCATATTCCTGTCAAGCAGCCCCTTTCCTTGTCCTTGTCCTATGTTAGCTTCTTGCTAAGTAGCCCCAAAGGCTCTCCACCTCTCCCCCTTTTTAATTTTGTTAACAAGACTGAACCTGTCTTAGGTCATTCTGACAAGAATGCCTTCCTTACCCTTCATGGAATATGCATTATCAAAGGCAATGCACTTATGTCTTAGGTTGGTAAGGCTCTGTGCAGAATCTTACCCACCCTTGGCTTCCCAGCCTAAGTTAATAACTTTGTCTGGGGGTCTATTTTCAGATTTAAGCCATGTACTTTGGCTGCCAACATGTTGATGTTGTTAAAGATAAGATTTAACACGATGGGCAGGAATAAAAGTATTCCCAGGACAAGAAGGGCTAGCCTGATCAAGCTACATATGCCATTCCTGAGGTTTGTCCAAAATGGAAATACTGAGCTCAGGCCATGGATAATTTTATCGGGATTATCTGCAGTATCAAAGGTCAACAGAGCAGCATTCTTTAAATTCATAATCCCATTATGCAAAGTTAACATACCCAGAGAGGTGTTTGGATTATGCCAAATACCCTACAGGTGTCTTTAAACATTTTTCTAATTATAATGACAATCATTGTGAATTTCAAAAGTAATACTACTCCAATAATATTTGTCATGACACTTGGGATGGCTCCTAACTCTTGAACCCTGAACCTCTTTCAGATAATTTGAATGGGTTATAGAGCATCATTCATTGTTCCAGATACCTATATAAATCCTTTTGTATACTCAATACATTAGTAACATTTTTTGCTAGATGGTTAACAAAAATAGTGGTGCTAGCAATTAATGGAATTAAAGCTGTTATACCAGCAATAATCAAGCCTGCTACCCTCTTGTTTCTGCTTAAAGCCTAACTCACTTCTTCCAGCACTTTCAAGCTTTTTTCAGAGAATCAAGGTTTTCTAATACTCAGGGCATTGAGACAAAAGCTGGTTGATAGACCCCCGTAACAGACATGCCAGGTTTCAACACTCTAACATAATTGGAAATTATACAGTCAATGCAACTTACAATAAATCCTGTAGAAGAGACAAAACCAATTTTAGCTTGACAATTAAAAGAGCCTTAAAACATGCTCTAACCCTTGTTTGAAATCCAGATCCTGTCCCAATATTATCTCTTGCTATCCTAACATCATAGTGAGCTACAGCTAGCTTCCAAATATGTCTCTGACAAAGTCCAGATCCAGTCTTCCAAAAGTAGACTGTTAGTTCCCATATTGGATTGATTTCTAGACCAGTACATGATTGAGTCCTAATAGCTGGGCACCTTTAAGAAGAATACAAGAGACACAGTTTCTTTTTTCAATTCTCTATCTTACAAGGTTTAAAAACTTGAGGCAAGGCAGCTTGTCCCATCCGGGATATAGTCAAGCAAAGGTGGGTCAGGAACATACGTCCAATACAGCTCCCCAGTCACCTTTGTCAGGGCACTCAGCAAGCTCACAGGTTGGTATCATTCTTTGTCTCAGCAAGAGTATGTCTCACCAATCTTTTTAAAGTTCCATGGGCCTCTTTCACATTATCTTGTCCTTAAGGATTATATGAAATCCCCGTAATAATTTGTTGACAAAAAGTCTCGACTGCTCAACTACAATTGCCAGACCCATTATCTGATTTTTTTAAAATTGGATATTTTATTTATTTACCTTTCAATGTTTTCTCCTCTCCCATTCCCCCTCAAAACCCCTTACCTCATCACTCCTCCTCCTATTACTATGAGGGTGTGCTCCCACCATCTTCCCATTCCCGCCCTGCTCTTGAATTCCCCAACACTAGGGAATCCAAACTTTCAGGCACCAAGGCAGTCCACTTCCACTGATGCCTGGCAAGGCCACTCTCAACTACCTATACAGGTGGAGCCATGAGTCCCACCCTTTGTGTTCTCAGGCTGGAGATTTTAGAATGGCTACTCCAGTTTCTTTCGTAGGACCATTTGCTTGAAAAACTGTTTTCCAGCCTTTTACTCTAAGGTAGAGTCTGTCTTTGTCACTGAGGTGGGTTTCCTGTATGCAGCAAAATGCTGGGTCCTCATTACGTATCCAGTCCATTAGCCTATGTCTTTTAATTGGGGAATTGAGTCCATTGATGTTAAGAGATACTAAGGAAGTGATTGTTGCTTCTTGTTATTTTTGTTATTAAAGGTGAAATTATCTTTGTGTGGCTATCTTCTTTTGGATTTGTTGGAAGAAGATTACTCTCTTGCTCTTTCTAGGGTATAATTTCCCTCCTTGTATTGGAGCTTTCCCGCTATTATCCTTAGTAGTGCTAGGTTTGTGAAAAGATATTGTGTAAATTTGGTTTTGTCGTGGAATATCTTGGTTTCTCCACCTATGGTAATTGAGAGTTTTGCTGGGTATAGTAGCCTGGGCTGGCATTTGTGTTCTCTTAGGGTCTATATGACATCTGTCCAGCATCTTCTCGCTTTTATAGTACTGGTGAGAAGTCTGGTGTAATTCTGATAGGTCTGCCTTTATATGTTACTTGGCCTTTCTCCCTTACTGCATTTAATATTCTTTCTTTGTTTTGTGCATTTGGTGTTTTGATTATTATGTGACGGGAGGTATTTATTTTCTGGTCTAGTCTATTTAGAGTTCTGTAGGCTTTTTTTATGTTTATGGGCATCTCGTTGCTTAGGTTAGGGAAGTTTTCTTCTATAATTTTGTTGGAGATATTTATTGGCCCTTTAAGTTGGAAATCTTCACTTTCATCTATACCTATTATCCTTAGGTTTGGTCTTCTCATTATGTCCTGGATTTCCTGGATGTTTTGTGTTAAGAATTTTTTGCATTTTGCATTTTCTTTGACAGTTGTGTCAATATTTTCTATGGTATCTTCTGCACCTGAGATTCTCTCTTCTGTCTCTTGTATTTTGTTGGTGATGCTTGCATCTATGACTCCTGATTTCTTTCCTAGGTTTTCTATCTCCAGGGTAGTCTCCCTTTGTGATTTCTTTATTGTTTCTACTTCCATTTTTATGTCCTGGATGGATTTGTTCAATTCCTTCACCTATTTGGTTGTGTTTTCTTGAAATTCTTTAAGGGATTTTTATGTTTCCTCTTTAAGGGCTTTTGACCTGTTTACCTGTGTTCTCCTCAAATTCTCTGAGAGTGTAATTTTTATCCTTCTTAAAGTCCTCTATCATCATCATTAGAAGTAATTTTAAATATGAATCTTGCTTTCCTGGTGATATGGGGAATTCAGGACTCTGATGATGCCAAGTACCCTGGGTTGCTGATGCTTATGTTCTTGCTCTTACCTTTCGCCATCCGGATCTCCTTAGTGCTACCTGCCCTGTCTCTGACTGGAGCCTGTCCTTCCTATTATCTTGGTTGTATCAGAACTGTGTGGTGTAGGTGTTACTACTGGGGTTAGAGCTTGGGCCCAAGATCTGCTCAGTGCTCAGGCACAGACAGGAAGAAACCAGTGCTCTGGGCCAGTAGTGAATTCCTGGGTCCTAGTGGGTCCCAGTTACTTCCTGTTTGGGGTGGGCGTTGCTATCTCCTTACCTAAGTAAGATACTGCCTGGGTTAGAGCTCCTGGGAGGCCCACTTCCTCTGGGTTTTGTGAGACTGGGGTCAGAGCTGCCACCTGGGATCTGCTCTGTGCCTAGGCCCAGACTGGAAGGAGTATAAATGCTTCTTAAACACCTACTTGATTTCAGGCATTGTAGAGCACACATTCTTGGCATGCTATAACAGGGCCTCAGTGAATATAGTAAATACAGTTTAACATAATTAATAAAATTGATATAAAAATGCCACTAGTAATAATCCTCAGTTCCTACCTTCACAAGCTCAAGTTGAGACAGGAAAATCTGTAAACATACCTAATACAATGAATGTATAAGTGCAGATCAAAGTATCTTGAAAATACAAAGGTGCTCTAACCAACCTAGAAGCTTGTGGGAGGATGTAGACGATGGTCAGCAATCTAACAGAGAAAGGAGAGAAGAGGCTTGACTGGCTGAAAGGGCATAAGTCATGATGATGGCACATGGGTGAAGAGAATGTAGAATAGCTCGTATGTGGAGGAGGAAGGGATGGTGGGAAAAGGAATCAGCTAAAGAGCAGTCAGGGACTGCTCTATGAAATACAGAGGATCTTAGATGTCACATTACATCACTGAAGGATACAGCATCAACGTGGAATAATCTAGGCCATAGTTTAGATATGGTTTGTTCTCCAAAAGTGTACAAGCTGGAAGCTTGGCCTCTGTGAAAACAGTCAAATTTGGGTCTAGATGGTAGAGGCTATATGTCCACAGATGTCACTGATGAGATTAACGCTGGGCTGTCATAAAAGGGTATGTCTGATCCCTGTATATAACCTCTCTGACTTCCTGATTCTCTCTCACATTTGCTGACACCATGATGCCATCCACCACAATATGGCAAAGCCAAGGAGACCTTGACTGGAAGCCAATCAGGTGAGACTACCAAATTTTGAGCTTTCAGCTTCCAACACTGTAAGCTAAATAAACATCTTTTCTGTATAAAGCTCCTGGGTATGTCTTATGGTAAAATTGCACTAACATACACTCAAGTATCTGTTCTTCCATCCTAACTGATAAACACAACTTCTAATTTTTAGCTGAGCATATGGTAACCCAGAATGCTTCAGTTTCTCTTAGTAGCTTTCAAAGTTCTGGATAACATGATATTGTGAGCAGTTTTATAGTATACAACTTCAAAGACATTTCCTTAAAGACATGTCCTTCCGTGTCCTTCTGACATGGGCTTGCTAGCTGCAGAGTACCAGCTGGCTCTGAGCACCCACACTGAACCATTAGAAATGGTGCCCTAAGTGTAACAAAGCAAGACCAGTGCCTGGGGGTTTGAGTCTCTCCTGGATCCAGCTGCCTACCTCCAGCTTAACAAAGAACCATACATTTCCATCACAGTTAAAATACTGCCATTTTGGGTTATGTCACAGATATAATTTAAATGTTAACTGACCCAGCAGAGAACTACAGAAAAATACCAGATAGCTAAAAGGCAGGGTTACAAATAGGTATACTATCTGAGAATCGAGGCGAAATTCTTTATATTAACTACCTGGATTTAACTGGCTTTATTTGAGCATTTGAAAATTCCATTCTCACAGTTATTACTGCTTATCTTACAAGGCTCATAAAGAGCTGAGCTGAGCTGATGTATGTACTGTGTGCACACTGCATATTACAAAGAATATTACAGGTGCAATGTGCGTATGCTACATATAACTAGATGACATTTTCATTCTGGCTTCTTGACCAAAGAATCTAAAAGGAAGCAGCCTCCATTTTGTGGGCTGATGAAGAGTGACAACTGAGACCCCCGAAAGAGCTGTGCCAACACAGAGGACAGGGCCCGTCTGCCTCTGCACACACTTGTAGCAAAAGTGTGGATCCTAAAAGAGGTCTTTGCCGACCCTGAAGCTGAATTGGGACAGTTCTCAAATCATCTTTAAATGTTACCCATCCCCTCAGTGCCACGGCAGAACATGGCACTGCCATAGTAACCAACTGAGCCTGGGAAGGGACAGAGATTGTTGGCACAGAGTACATCTTAAAGCTGTCTCTATTACTGCACACAATCATACTAATATAATAATCACACTGACCACTTCTCAAGACGCACAACCTGTATCCCAGCATCCAGCCTAGCACTAGGACACATCGTTAATATTTCATTCACCTCTCGAAGACCACACACCATAATATAATACTAGTGCTGCAACAAATGGCTCCATTAAACAGGTTATTTAAAATCCTACTATT
Source organism: Arvicanthis niloticus (assembly GCF_011762505.2). Classification (NCBI taxonomy): domain Eukaryota; kingdom Metazoa; phylum Chordata; class Mammalia; order Rodentia; family Muridae; genus Arvicanthis; species Arvicanthis niloticus. The sequence continues at coordinate 8,650,398 of NC_047669.1, read as the reverse complement.
AAAAAATTCGAATTGTGTTCGCAGCCTTCGCCACGCCGCAGCCCCTCTCTAACGCCAGCGCCGCCTCTCGTTTGCCGAGCTCGAGCCGAAGGAGAAGGGGGGTAAGTAAGGAGGTGCCATGGCTCGTACAAAGCAGACTGCCCACAAATCCACCGGTGGTAAAGCACCCAGGAAACAACTGGCTACAAAAGCCGCTCGCAAGAGTGCGCCCTCTACTGGAGGGGTGAAGAAACCTCATCGTTACAGGCCTGGTACTGTGGCACTCCGTGAAATCTGGTGCTATCAAAAGTCCACTGAACTTCTGATTCGCAAGCTCCCCTTTCAGCGGCTGGTGCGAGAAATTGCTCAGGACTTCAAAACAGATCTGCGCTTCCAGAGTGCAGCTATTGGTGCTTTGCAGGAAGCAAGTGAGGCCTATCTGGTTAGCCTTTTTGAAGATACCAACCTGTGTGCTATCCATGCCAAAGGTGTAACAATTATGCCAAAAGATATCCAGCTAGCTCGCCGCATACGCGGAGAGCGTGCTTAAGAGTCCACTATGGGGAAACATTTCATTCTCAAAAAAAAAAATTTTTTTTCCTCTTCTTCCTGTTATCAGTAGTTCTGAATGTATTGTTTCCATGGGGTCAAAGGTACCTAAGTATATGATTGTGAGTGGAAACATAGGGGACAGAATCAGGTATTGGCAGTTTCTCCACGTTCATTTGTGTGTGAATTTTTAATATAAATGCAAGATGTAAAGCATTAATGCAAGCAAAATGTTTCAGTGAACACATTTCAACAGTTCAACTTTATAACAATTATAAATAAACCTTTTAAAATTTTCTAGACAATGCCAGCATTTGGATTTTTTTTTAAATAAGTAAATTTCTTATTGACGGCAACTAAATGGTGTTTGTAGCATTTTTATCATACAGTAGATTCCATCCGTCACTATACTTTTCTAACTGAGTTGTCCTACATGCAAGTACATGTTTGTAATGTTGTCTGTCTTCTGTCTTCTGTGCTGTTCCTGTAAGTTTGCTATTAAAATACATTAAATGAAAAAAAATTCAATTAGCTTAATATAGCACCAATCAATAGAAAGACATGTACTCTCTGAACACTTACTTTTAATAAAATATCCACAATGCGCTGCTGGTATTCCACGGCTTGCTTATCATTTTTAAAGTCTTCAAAGGTCTAAAAGAAAGAGAGAAAAGAACTTTAGTAACTGTCATTTGCTAATTTTAGGAGGAAACAAATTACTAAATCTCCCTGTCTTTAGCAGGAAACAACTAAATTTATTTCCTTTTATTAAATAATACTTAGATGATCATTAAAGCATTTGTGAAATAAAATGACAAATGTCCATATTCTAATTTTTAAGGGATATTATCTATTAACGTTCTTCATTTCAGATATATTTTGTGGAGAAAATATGCATTCAGAATGTAATCCCCACCTCCACCACCCCCCCCCACACACACACACACACACGTATATGGGGAGGAGGCATTGTCCATGAATACAGGTGCCTTCAGAGGCCAGAGCTACTGGCCCCTGGAGCTGGAGTTCCAGGTGGTTGACATAGGTGTGAGAATTAAACTTGGGTCCTCTAGAAGAGTAATACAAGCTCTTAACCACTGAGCCATCTCTCTGGCCCCCTTTCCTCTTTTTAAGACTATGTCATGTGTGAGTGTTTTGCCTACATGCATGGATGTTTACCACATGCCTGCTTAGTACCAGTAGTGGCCAGAAAAGGACAGCAGATCTCCTGTAACCAGAGTCACAGATGGCTGTGAGCTGCCATAATGTTGCTAGGAATGGAACCCAGGGCCTCTGCACCAGTGCAGTTAACCACTAAGCCTACTCCAGCCCTGGTTATAACATTTAACACCTCATGACATTCCAAGACCTTACAATTAATATGATATATATGTTGTTATTACATGACCAAAGAGAGTTTGAGAGACAAAGTAAGATAATGTTACAAGAACAAACAGCAAGGCGCTGTGGAGAGAGCACAAAGGTCTTTGCGCTCACAGATAAACAACAGGGGAACCTCGAATGTCAAGCGCCCAGAAGGCTGGGAGTGAACATGGTTTCCAGCCTGGTGATCTTTGCTCTACTTGTGGCTGGAGACCACACCAGACCCTTCCCCAGATCATTAACATAAACTTGTTTTTCTCAATCTACAGAACTTATCTTTATGGGAAATTTTCAAGTGATTGTTATTTGCTGACATTAGAAGGAAACAGATTAGCAAATCCTCTTCCTGCCCCCATCTCTGTACTCAATCCTCAGAACTTCCTCTTCCTGCCCCCATCTCTGTACTCAATCCTCAGAACTTCCTCTTCCTGCCCCCATCTCTGTACTCAATCCTCAGAACTTCCTCTTCCTGCCCCCATCTCTGTACTCAATCCTCAGAACTTCCTCTTCCTGCCCCCATCTCTGTACTCAATCCTCAGAACTTCCTCTTCCTGCCCCCATCTCTGTACTCAATCCTCAGAACTTCCTCTTCCTGCCCCCATCTCTGTACTCAATCCTCAGAACTTCCTCTTCCTGCCCCCATCTCTGTACTCAATCCTCAGAACTTCCTCTTCCTGCCCCCATCTCTGTACTCAATCCTCAGAACTTCCTCTTCCTGCCCCCATCTCTGTACTCAATCCTCAGAACTTCCTCTTCCTGCCCCCATCTCTGTACTCAATCCTCAGAACTTCCTCTTCCTGCCCCCATCTCTGTACTCAATCCTCAGAACTTCCTCTTCCTGCCCCCATCTCTGTACTCAATCCTCAGAACTTCCTCTTCCTGCCCCCATCTCTGTACTCAATCCTCAGAACTTCCTCTTCCTGCCCCCATCTCTGTACTCAATCCTCAGAACTTCCTCTTCCTGCCCCCATCTCTGTACTCAATCCTCAGAACTTCCTCTTCCTGCCCCCATCTCTGTACTCAATCCTCAGAACTTCCTCTTCCTGCCCCCATCTCTGTACTCAATCCTCAGAACTTCCTCTTCCTGCCCCCATCTCTGTACTCAATCCTCAGAACTTCCTCTTCCTGCCCCCATCTCTGTACTCAATCCTCAGAACTTCCTCTTCCTGCCCCCATCTCTGTACTCAATCCTCAGAACTTCCTCTTCCTGCCCCCATCTCTGTACTCAATCCTCAGAACTTCCTCTTCCTGCCCCCATCTCTGTACTCAATCCTCAGAACTTCCTCTTCCTGCCCCCATCTCTGTACTCAATCCTCAGAACTTCCTCTTCCTGCCCCCATCTCTGTACTCAATCCTCAGAACTTCCTCTTCCTGCCCCCATCTCTGTACTCAATCCTCAGAACTTCCTCTTCCTGCCCCCATCTCTGTACTCAATCCTCAGAACTTCCTCTTCCTGCCCCCATCTCTGTACTCAATCCTCAGAACTTCCTCTTCCTGCCCCCATCTCTGTACTCAATCCTCAGAACTTCCTCTTCCTGCCCCCATCTCTGTACTCAATCCTCAGAACTTCCTCTTCCTGCCCCCATCTCTGTACTCAATCCTCAGAACTTCCTCTTCCTGCCCCCATCTCTGTACTCAATCCTCAGAACTTCCTCTTCCTGCCCCCATCTCTGTACTCAATCCTCAGAACTTCCTCTTCCTGCCCCCATCTCTGTACTCAATCCTCAGAACTTCCTCTTCCTGCCCCCATCTCTGTACTCAATCCTCAGAACTTCCTCTTCCTGCCCCCATCTCTGTACTCAATCCTCAGAACTTCCTCTTCCTGCCCCCATCTCTGTACTCAATCCTCAGAACTTCCTCTTCCTGCCCCCATCTCTGTACTCAATCCTCAGAACTTATCTTTATAAAACGTGTCGCATGTATGTTACAAAGATCTTCAATATAGTCATGGCGGATCTTTATGTAGTTTACTTTGTTCTTCAAGGAAATTTATGTATGCCTTGTTGGGCAAGTAGGACTGAGTTAATTATCACCAGGAAGGTTTTCACCAAGTTGTACTGCACTTAAATATACTTAAAATGAATCACTTGGGGACAGACTCTTGAAGTTTGAACCAACATCAACTACTGAACCATACGGAACCAAACTACCTTCTTGTATCCCTTGGACCATGTGTCTGTAGGCCTGTGAAGGTCACAGAGACCCAAGCAGGACTGGGATCTGGATCCAAGGCCTTAGGACAGAAGAGTAAGATGACATAGGCTTAGCCACCATTTAGACTTTTACTTGGAAATACCTGACATGCAGTTTACTGTCATGTAAAATAATTCTCATGATTTCTACAATTAAGAAAAAGGATTTTCAGAGATAGGCATTTTAAAAATAATCATGGTTTACAGCTGTGCAATTCACAATAGCCAGGAAATGGACCAGCTTTGATGTCCATCAACAGAAGAATGGATAAAGAAAATCTGTACTATACATACAATGCAATTTTAAAAGAAGAATAAAATTGGAAATCATTATGTGAAAGAAATAGGCCAGACACATACTCAGAAGGACAAACACTGCATGCTTTTGTAGAAATTTAAAATTAATAAAAAGTTGTGATTTTGGTTTTAAACTCAAACATTAATTTCCCCCAGGGACACATCCCAGGAAAAGCATATTCCAAAGACTCAGACAGACATTCCAGGAAGAAAGACCCAAGATAGGAGTTTATTAGCCCTTAATACAGTAAAACCTGGGTAAACAGAAGCTACTTAAGCTGACATTCTTTTAAAGATAAGATATAAATTTAAGTTACTTAGCAACTGGGCCTAGAAGCGGAAACTGAGCTTGGGAATGGCTGTTAAAGTCAGCCCTTGTAGTAACTCATTAAAAGGTGAAACTGCCTTTATGAGCCCTGTGAATACGGTATAAATACTGCCCCCAATTTTGGCTCGGGGTTCTTCTTGTCTTCACACAGGAGAACCCCAGTACCAGCTATTATCAACTCATCAGTAAACCTCATGTTATTACAGCGAGTCCTGTCTGTGAGTTCTCTGGGGGAGCATGTCCCTTGGTTTTGGATACTTAGAATCCAACACTTTCTTCCACATGCAGAGCCACAGTGTGTGTGTATGTGCATACATCTGTGTGCACATGTATGTGCACGCAACTGTGTGTTTATAGATGTATGTTTGTGGAATATGGAACTAGAAAGAGGGTCACAGAGAGGTGGAAGAAAAGTAAGATGCAGAGAAGAGTCAGGATAACACAATAGGACTTCCTGGAGAAGGAAACCAGGAGGACCACAGTAGAGAGGAACAAATGAAAAAAAAAAAAAAATGCAACGCATACGGTAATGGCCTGCAGAAACCACACACTTAATATGCTAACCTAAAAGTTAATTTACAACATATTTTAATTTAAAAAAGCTAAAAAAAAGTAAAACTAAAGAAAAATAATTATGGTAAAACTGCTGAAAGGCCAAGCATTTTAAACCTAATTACCAGAATGAGTTACCATAGCCTCAAAACAGTGCCAAGCACAGCACTTAAAATTTTTATATTATTGCTTAAACTGTTCTGAATATAATATGTATCAAAAACATTGGATTCTGAATTCAAGTTCACACAGAATGACATGCAAGGGACAGAAACTGAGTCACACCTGGGTGCTGAGCATGAGTGAGAAAGACTCCCAGCACCTTCTTCTGCTCTGCACACAGAGCCTCTGGCTGAAGAAAGTTCAATTAACACAGACACAGTGGTTGCTATACTTGTGACCCAGGAAATAGACTGCACATTGTTCCCATGGATTTTTAAAGGATCTGCACTACCATGGGCTTTCAAGACACTGTCAGCTCTACTCAAGTTAGAGGACTTGCTAGTTTTTACAAAGACCATGAATTTCCCCACCTTTCCTTTCCTCTGCTTGGCATGCCCTTCCCTTCCTATTTCTGACTGGCACATGGCAGGTACTTTAAAAATAACCATTGAAGACAAACAAAACAAAATAGTCACTGAATTATCTAAATTATTTACACTAAAAAAATAACTAGTGTTATTTCAACTAGTGTGCTATGCACTCAGCTAGATGAAATGAGTTGCCAAGGAGATCACAGGAAGGTTTATTAATCTGGGAAGTTCAACCAGGAGATATTTTTATACTTAGATGAGTTAAATATGAGCCTGCCTGGAGACAAGAAGATGGGCAAGAAAATTTCAGTTCTATCTTCTGATTTATTAGAACATGAACACACACATACACACACACACACACACACATACACACTCACTCTCAGACTGCTCACATGAGATGTCACTGAAATGCAGAAGGTACCATTTGCTACAGAAGGGCCATTCAACTAATATCCAAAGGCAGAGAGAATTAACAAGTGTTCTATAAACAGTGACACAGGAAAAGAGACTTTCTGTAACCATTTCCTCCTAACAATATACAGTAACTACTTTGAAACCAACATTGAAAGTCTGTTTCTATAAATCTAATGAAATAGAGACATAGGAGTGTGACTGTTGTGATACAATGTTATGATATGGTGGTAGGAGACAGAGGAGTGTGACTGCTATGATACAATGTTATGATACTGATACAGTGGTAGGAGACAGAGGAGTGTGACTGCCATGATACAATGTTATGATACGGTGGTAGGAGACAGAGGAGTGTGACTGCCATGATACAATGTTATGATACAGTGGTAGGAGACAGAGGAGTGTGACTGCCATGATACAATGTTATGATACGGTGGTAGGAGACAGAGGAGTGTGACTGCCATGATACAATGTTATGATAAGGTGGTAGGAGACAGAGGAGTGTGACTGCCATGATACAATGTTATGATACGGTGGTAGGAGACAGAGGAGTGTGACTGCCATGATACAATGTTATGATACGGTGGTAGGAAACAGGAGTGTGACTGCTGTGATATAATTTTATGATATGGTGGTAGGAGACATAGGAGTGTGATTGCTGTGACACAATGTTATGACACGGTGGTAGGAAACAGCTGCCAGGCTGGCACATCACTGCTAGAGTAGCACACCACAAAGAAATGTAGATCTGAAACTCAAGTTCAAAGTTATCTGGGAAAAAGACATAAACAATTAAAGATTATTGTGAGGTTTGGATGATAGGATAGCAAGATAAATCTTAACCAAAAGTCAACAAACATCCTAGTTTTGAAGGCCTGTGGTTAAACATGCCACACTTTGTAGACTATATGTGGTCTCTGTTATATATTCTTTTTTTCTTCCTTTTGCAACCCTAATAATACAAACATTCTTAGCTTATTCAAGTTTGGGGTCAAATGGGTCCAGACTTAGTTCTCAGACAACTGTTTGTAGGACCCTGCCCTATCACAGAAACTCCCCAAATAAAATAATATGAATATATTAGATATATTTATATATATATAAATATATATGAATCACTCCCATGCATGTTTAAAGGCAAGCCAGAGTGAGAGCAGCTCCTGGATCCCTCAAAGTGCATGAAAACGGCAACCAGCCTCTCCTGGCTCTCCTGATCACACCTGACTCCCTGTCAGCACTCTTCCTTTCCTCCATATGCAACTAACGCCACTGTTTCTGAAGTCAGATGATCAAATTTAACCAATGCAGACTATGATACATAGACCCCTTCATGGCACTCAGCTCCTTAAAGGAACTTACTCCGTTATATACTGTAACTTATACAATTAGTGTGAGCACATAAAGAAACAGGCTCCATCTTACAGAGTTACTGTTGGCATTTAGGTGTGTTCCCTTCGTGTTTTATTTTCTTCACATATTTTGTCTGTAAATGTGTTTTACATATGTGTGAACTGGATGATTTCACTGAGCACCATAACATAAGCACTCTCCATCCTATCAAAGCTAAACAATACAATGCTGTTTAACTGGGAAGAGTCTTTACATTTTATACAAGTATTCCCCTAGATAATTATATAAAACAGAAAACCCAGTTCATCCGAATTCACCTCAAACTAAACATGTTAGAAAGGTGTTTTCAACAGAGACCTTTCACAGCCTGCTTCAGCTTCAGTTTATTCTACTGTGCTCACTATGTGTACTGCAGAGCCTCGTCCATTCTGCAGACATCAGTAACATAGGTATGGAATCAGAGACCACACCACCTAGCCAAAAGCTTTTTTAAAAACAAAAAGGTTCTTTTTTGCTTTTGGACAAGAAAGACAACAGCAAGGGAGGGAAGGGCTAAAAGCAAGAACTAAGGAGCCCACCATCCTGAAGCATTTCCACTCCTGACTTACCTGCACACACACACACGCACACGCACACGCACACACACACCTACCTTTGGATCATTTGAAAATACCTTAGGAATCACAGTGACCCTTACCAGTGCCAACACATTCAGAAATTCTCTTGTGTCAAAATGTAGCAAAGTCCGAACATAAGGATAGACTTCTTCCTCGGAGGATGCTTCTACAGAATGCAGGCGAATCAGAAACTCAAAGACCTATGGTTCAAAGCAACTGTGCATTATTTTCTAACATCTTACATCTTTCTGGAACAAGGATTTCCATTTGGAGAAAACAAAGGCAGGCTGAATGTACTTTAAACTGTGCCATGTTACACAATGTCTCTCTTAAATCCCCTTGTAATCCAAATGTTAAAGTTGCTACAGTGTGGGCTCTTGTCCTGACAATGGAGCTATGTGTAATAGTCAACAGCCTGTCTTCAGTCAGTATGCTGACTAGCTTTATGACAACAAGCTAGAGGCACTGAAGGTCTGGCTGTAGGGCGCCTGCAGGGCATGTTCTTAATTAGTGATTGATGGCGCAGGGCCCAGCCTGTGGTAGGTGGTACTGGGTTCTATAAAAGCCAGTAAACAGCACTCCTCCAGACTCTTCATCAGCTCCTGCCTCCAGGTTCCTGCCCTGACTCCCTGAGTGATGGACTGGGCTGTGTAACTGTAATCTGAAATAAACCCTATCCCATCTAAATTGTTTTTGTTGATGGTATTTATCACAACAAGAGACACCATAACTGAGACAGTCATACTAAGAGGTTCAGACAATAAAAATGCCATAAAAATAATACTCACCTGGTTTTTAACCAAGGGAACAAGATCTTCTGGAATGTCACCAAGAGGGTAGGCACGACCAGCCAGGCAACAGCTAGAAAAAAGGAAGAACAGATCTGATGCCTCGGTTTCTCAACCCTGAGATTCTGCTTCCATCTTGACACAACTTTTATCAAGTCAGATTCCAAAACTGATCACTACTGTTCTGCAGGAGGTTAAGTACAGGTGAGTACAACGCAGTGCATTATTTCAAAAGACCAGGAGAAAGGTGTCAAAAAGCAAGGGTAAAAAGGCTACAGTGATTGGTCCAGAAAATAAGGTGACATCAATTGCCTTCACAGATGAGGTTTAGGCCATGAAGGAGCCTCAAGGCCCCTCAAGGCAGAAAGAGAACATTAGAAAGAAAAAATAACAATATGGTGATCTAAACAGGACAGGGTCTTAGAGGGAAGAAGAGGTTTTCCTTTAAAGCCTAAAGAGGAGTTCCATTAAAAGAAGAATGAGAGAGCAGGAGACAATGAAGGAGAATAAGATTATTGCCTGCCAGGTGCTCCCTGTGGAAACAGTGAGCTGCACCCTGTCCCCTGCACTCTTGTCCAGCCTAGAGCTCAGCCTGCATTCCTGGAGGTTTTCTGACACCAAGGAAAACCAGATGGCTAAAGGCCAGTGAAAGAACACAATCAACAAGAGCCCAGCAGCGTAGCTCACCAGAGCCCAGCTATCCTACTACAGCAAGCCCTCAAACTGTACTACAGAGCAGTAGTAATAAAAATCACACAGTATTGATATATAGAAACAGATAGGTTGACCGATGGAATCAAATCAAAGACCCAGAAGTAAACCATCTACAGATATTTGAGTTTTGACAAAGAAGCCAAAACTATACAATCAGGAAAAAATAAATAAAAAGCATCTTCAATAAATGTTCCTGGTCTAACTAGATGTCTGCATATAGAAGAATGAAAATAAATCCATATCTATCACCCTGCACAAAACTCAAGTCCAATTGGATCAAGACCTCAACATAAAACCAGACACAGTAAGTCTGATGGAAGAGGGTGGCATTTGAAAGCATTGGCACAGGAGACAACTTTGCAAATAGAACACCAATTGCTCAGGCACTAAGATCAGCAATAAATGTGACCTCATGAAACTGAAAAGCTTCTGAAAGGCAAAGGACACTGTCAAAAGGACAAAGTGGCAGCCTACAGAAAAGGAAAAGGCCTTCACCAACTCTTATTTTTGACAGAGGGTTGATATCTGTGCCCTTCCCGCAGGCCTGAGCAGGCTTGGGAGCCATTTACCACAATAGACCAAACAACAGTAGGACCTAGGAGGAGACACTGCATGCTGGCCTTGGTGCCCTACAGTCTGCTACCGGAGCTAGAAGAATGGACCACCTGCTGAGCTTGCCTTGACACCTTCTGGCTACTATCTCCTTGCCCAGGTCCCGGGCTGAACTGAGAAGAGACTCTGGGGGTGGGGCTTCCCCTTTATAAGTGAAAGCAAAATATTAAACTTTGGGCCTTGATCAGAGAACTTTGGCTTGGCCCCATGTTTCTCTCACCCTCCATTCCCGTTCATTCCCAGGCTTCCTCTCATGTGAACCTGGTTCCCGTAGCCACTGGCGGCTACAGATATCCAAAATAAAGAACTCAAAAATTAGACATCAACAAACTAAATAACCCAATTTTAAAATGTGGTACAGATCTAAACAGAGAATTCTAGACAGAGCAATCTCTAATGGCCAAGGAACACTTAAAGAAATGGTCAACATCCTTAGTCGTCAGTGAAATGATTAATCTTATTGAGAAGGGGAAATAGAATAGACATTGGAGATGGATGGATGAATGAAGGGAATTGGGTGGGGCAGGTAGGAAGGGGCACAGGAAGGATCAATTGTGGGGAAAATAGAGTGAGAGAGAACTAGAATCTGTTAGAGGGAGGCAGGCATCTCTAGGCTGAGCTAGAAACCTGGGATAATGGAAGCTCCTAGAACTCTATGAAAGTGACTCTAAGACTCCTAGCAATGGAGCCTGAAAGGCCACCTCCTGTAACCAGGCAAGACTACTAACAGAGAAATAAGGACACCAACCCAGGCACAAAACCTTCAACCCACAATTTGTCTTGACTACACGATGTGCAGGAATAAAGATGGAGCAGAAATGAAAGAATGGCCAACCTACAACTGCTCAACTTGAGACCCATGCCATGAGAGAGAGCCCACCCCAACCCTATTAATAATATTCTGTTATACTTGCAGACAAGAGCGTAAGTGTCATCAGAGAGGCTTCACCCAGCAACTGATAGAAACTGATGCAGAGACCCACAGCAAACATTAGGTAGAGCTCAGGGAGTCCCGTGGAAGAGGGGGAGGAAGGATTGAAGGAGCCAGACAGGTTAAGAACAACACAAGAAAACCTATAAAACCATCTAATGTGGGCTCACAGAGGCTGAACTACTTAACCAGAGAGCATGCACAGGATGGACCTAGGCCCCCTGCACATATGTAACACATGCAGCTCAGTCTTGTGGGGCCCCTAACAACAGGAGTAGGGGCTGCCTCTGACTCTGTTGCCTGCCTTTGGATCCCTTTCCCATAACTGGGCTGCCTTGTCTAGCTGCAATAGGAGATGATGATCCTAGTCCTGCTGCAACTTGATATGCCAAGGAGGGCTGACATCCATGATCCATGGGAGGCCTCCTCTTCTCTTAGAAGAAATGGAAGAAGGAATGGGGTAGGGGAAGAGGGAGGGATTGGAAGGAGAGGAGGGAGGGGAAGTGCAATTGAGATGTAACGTTAATTAATTAACTAATTAATTAAAATAAGAATAAGAGAAAGAGCTACCATAAGTGGAGTGAGAAGGAGCAGCCAAAAGAATCTCTACAGACAGACGGCTTCATCTCTGGCTGTCTTCATCACTGGTCCCTGAGGACTCTTGGACCAATCCCCAGAACAGTGGAAAGGTCTGACTTTCTACGATCTTTTAAGGTATGAGAAGTTTCAGACCTCTTGATTCAGAACAGCAGAGTCGACCTGACAGGGAACACGGTGGAGCCAGGTACCATACATTGAGAGCTATCAAGTCACAGCACAGACAGTCTCTCAACTCTCCAGTCCAGGGATGTCAGGTCAACAAGGTCAGGTCTAACAGTGCAGGCCCCTCTTGTAACAAAAAGCTTTTGAGTATTTTCACCATAAATCTTCAGGAGAGAATTGTATTAACTCTCGCTTCTTAAACATCACACAATATGGACATTTATCAAAATCATCACATTGTAGCCCATAAATATGCATAATTTTTGTTTTCATGTGTTAGTTCAAGAAAAAAAATAAAAGATGATACTTGGTTCTGAAATCATGGTTGATAGGAGGGGTAGCATCCCATATTCTGGAGTGCACACAGTGATGGGGACACTCCACCAAATGCCTCAGAGTGATATCCAGAAAGAACCTAACAGTACCATGCAGCTACAGTTGGCCTGCTAGAGGCCTGATACTCTCCAAGCTGGAGGTTTCACGGTGGTGGGTAACACCTGAAAATTAGCCATAGTCATGAGCACAGGGAAAATAAATGGCTGCCTTTTAAGGAGTTTGCATCTGAGAAAGAATTTGCCCTGTGGCTTCACCTCTGAATAAGAATTTCTTTTTAAAAACAAAATAATAATTAATGGCTTGACTTCTGAATTATTTATGAACATCTGTAACTTTTGGGGTGGGGTAGGAACAACTTTACACCTCTATGAACCTCACATCAATTTTTAATAATAGAAACAACTTGGTAACAGATATCCCAGAGTTTAAAATACGATAATGAAGTGCTAGGTAACTGTTGCTGTGTTCTTCCTCACTGACGAGGTGTGAGACTGGTCCCAGCGTCTACTCCAGTGTCTATCCCAATGCTACAGAACAAAAATGATGCTCTGAGAGAGCCTGCTACCTCCCCCACCTTCCCACCAAGCAACTACATGGCCAGTTCTACCCAGACTGAACCCTCACACTCTACTGGAATGAACTCTCTTCTATGGGTCAAGACACAAACAGTGGTTTTACCTCTGTCACCAATGTCTGCATGACTTAAACAAGCTTCTTGCCTGTATATGTAAAACTGGGGTAACACACATCACCCAGACTTTCTGGCAGTAAAAGTAGAATACACAGCAGGTCTCTTGGCCACCAGCTGAGCACTCTGTGTTGTGGGGATCATACTTTGCTCCAAAGCCTATAAGGACTAACACAAAATGACTTTAGATATTGCCAGACATAGACTCTCCTCTACATAAAATGTCTTTGAAGGCCGGGCAGTGGTGGCACACGCCTTTAATCCCAGCACTTGGGAAGCAGAGGCAGGCGGATTTCTGAGTTCCAGGCCAGCCTGGTCTACAGAGTGAGTTCCAGGACAGCCAGGGCTACACAGAGAAACCCTGTCTTGAAAAAACAAAAAAATAAAACAAAACAAAAAGTCTTTGAAGAATGAATTAACACTACACAAACAAGATATTGTTATAACAATTCAGACGTGGAGGACTCAGGGGGGGACACAGTTACAAACACATCAAACCTCTCAACTAATGTAAACATGGAGGGGGAACACACACATTCACAGACACGTTAGAACCTCTTACCCAATGTAAACATGGGTCGAGGAGGGGACACAGTCACAGACACATCGGAATCTCTCACCTGATGTACACCAGAAGCTTGTTGCCCATAACAACTTGCTCATCTGAAACAGAAATAAAGCACTTAGCAGTTCTCTCTCCAGCCTTTTCAGAACAGAAACATTTATGTGGAGAAAACCCTCTAAGTTGGGACGACAAATTACTTCACTTTTTAATTTTCCTCTAGATTGTACTTGAAGACATGTGTAGACACGTGTAGGCTCGTGTAGAGCTGGGTAGCTGCCTATGTACTGATGACAGCGTGGAGTAGGGAATGGGGAGGAAAGCTGATGACCTGCAGATTGTGGACAATTACTATTAAGATGTAGTTACAGTGTGTTCTCACTGGTCATCTACCACCACAGCACACAGGTCTCGGGAGGTCACGTTTCCAAAAGTTTGAAGTAATAAACCTTAACTAAATAGCCTATTCTAAACTGTTAAGAGATTCTGTATTTGGTGAGACTTTTAGAGCACCAAAAAGATAATTAGATGAGTTTTTAGCCTAAGAGGTAACGGTAGCACATGCTGGAATACCATCAGTAAGGTGATGGGACGGGGACACTTATGGAGCAAAGATGGCAAGGATCTGTTATGGGTAACAAAGAACTGGAACTGGAATCCGAGACACAATGCAAGTAAGAAAATGTCATTATCAGTAATCCTCATAAATAATAAAGTCTGTGACAGTCTACAAATAAAGCCAAACCTCTCCACACTACACCAATAGTTATATTTTGCCTTAACTCAAGGTGTTATTTGATCCACTTCAACTAGTATGACACATAACAGTAATCACCTCACTGATGCACCAAGTTCAGGTTTATTAATGGATTAAATAAATAATCTGTGTGTGTTTGTGTGTGCATATGTATATGTGCATATGTGTGTGGTGTGTGTGTATGCACACGTGTGCTGTGGTGTATGTGAATGTGTATGTTAATAGGGGTGTGTGTATGAGAGAGAGAGAGAGACAGAGACAGAGAGACAGAGACAGAGAGAGACAGTGAGAGAGGGAGAGTTCTGTGGTGTGTGTGTAGGTCAGAAGACAAGGTTAGGAACTGGAGTTAGTTCTCTCCCTTATAAGACCCATTCTCAGTAAAACTGCCCAATAAAATGAATAAGCAAAAACTCAGTGGGGAAAATATAATTTTCTTTTTCCAGACTCACTTCAGGCACTGTAAAAACACTCATTCCTACAGTTAAACACTCAGCTGCCTGAAGCACTATGATCCCTGAGGACTAAGAAGACCTTTTTACAAGGTAAAGTGGAAGGTGAATGTGCAAAGGCTTACACAAGAGCTGTGAACATTTCCAGGAAGACCAGATAGCCCTAGTCACAATTGGAGGCTGACTCTGATGCTCTGCCCATGAAGAAATAAAGGCCAAAAGAAAACTCTTACCTGTCAGAACTGAAAACTCCTGAGCAAAGGCAAACAAGCAAGTCTTTCTGGCCTCTGTTAGACAGATTAGTAGCCCAGGAGGGAGGGGTGTGGCCTGATATTCTTGGGTACCATCATTCTTAGGGCCAAGATCTTCCTGAACTCCCAGAACTGAGAACCCAGTGTTGAATGAATCCTACACAGTCTGAATAAAGGCAGCCACAAGTTGGAGGGCAGGAAGGTGTGCAGGTATAAGAATAAAAACTCTATTTTGTGCACTTGCTAACAGCAAGCGATAGGAAAGACCCATGAGAGAGAGAGAAGAGCTGAGGAGGGAGGCAGACAGATAGATGCCTCTCTCTGACTGAAGCTTGTCTCTGAGAGGCCTCAGGAGAGGGTGGTGCCCCCGATGGAGCAGATGGCCTCTGTGTAAGGAAAATCTGTTTCAGGTCTGTCTTCCCAGCTTCCCAGGTAAAATGCTTCTAAATTCTAAGACTAGCACTGTGCAACTTAGCAATTTTCATGTGGAAATAGTGACTTCCACATGAAGTCAAAACCTTCAGAGGTAGTAAGATGCAGCTCACAAAAATTTTAAAACCAATAAAAAATTAATTTATATTGTTGCTTCAGTTCAGCTAAATGGCAATTAGGGGACTCTGGCAGCAATCTACTTTCCCATTTGAACTAAAGTAATTTTAGTATATAATGACACCAGTTCATTTACCATGAACATAAGACATTTTGATAACAGTTACTAAGCCTTTAGAAATTACTTCACAAAAGGGGTTAGGCCACATAAAACTTGAAAAGTTAAATACCATCATAGTTAAAAGCAATTTGAAGATGTCCCATGAAACTGTCATTCATCTAAGCAATAAACATTTTCTGAACATTAGCTATAAAACCTGGAAGACCTGAGGCGTGAGACAGAACACTGAAATAACAGGAAAGAGCTCCACACCAGCTTTCAACAACAGATAAAACAATTACAGAAGACATGGGACACAGAAGGCTTGGACAGAACCATAAACCAACAGCAATTCCAGAACATTCCACACAACTGAATACTTTCAGTATATTCCCTGGTGTATTTGAAATACTCTCTAGAGTAGACCAGATATTAAGCCATAAAATAAATCTCACTATGATTTAAAAGGCAGATATATAATCATGTGTTTTCTAATGAAATAAAAAATCTCTATCAGAAGAAAATGTTGTGGATGGGACGGGCAGCATAATGCAGTTTGGAAAGCGTCTGGTGTGCAAGCATGAGGACCAGGGTCTGGATCCCCAGCACCCACAGAATAGCCAGGCATGACCATGCTTACCTGGAACCTCAGCACCGCCAGGCAAATCCCTAAGCTTGCTCACCAACATGACCCCAAACCGACAGCTCCAGGTTCGAGGAGCAATAAAGTGGGGGAGGGAGGCTAGGAAGCTCAGTGGCTAATGAATGTGCATGCTGGCGACTTGGGTGTGACCCTGAAGCCCAGGTAAAGGAAGCAGAGAAGAGCAGAGAGACTCTACAGTGCTGTCTTATGACTTCCACATGTCTACCATGAGGCTGGTGCTCCTACCGAATAAATCAGTCAGAATGTAACAAATCCTTTCAAAGAAGAAAGAGAAGGAATACCTGTAAGAGTCTTCCCTGCGTTCAGAGGTGGGGCGATGACTTTGAAAAGCTTCTAAATTCAAACAGAGAAATCACAGTCATTTCAAAGCATAGCATTTTTTTTAAAAGATTTATTTATTTTATATATGTAAAATATTTTTATATTTTATATAAGTACATTGTCACTGTCTTCAGACACACCAGAAGAGGGCATCAGAGTCCATTACAGATGGCTGTGATTCACCATGTGGTTGCTGGGATTGAACTCAGGACCTCAGGAAGAGCACTCAGTGCCACTGAACCATCTCTCCAGCCCAAAGCATAGCATTTTTAAAGATAATCATGAACATTAAAGTTGTCAACCCTTTCTTTGATGGAGTTACTTATTTGCTGTGAGATTAAATATAAGACCATATAAACAGAGAGCTAATTAAAAGGACCTCCTCCAAAGAAACTCCAATGCCACACCCCATTCAGTAACACCAGCTTTGTCAAGATCGTGGTTTCTGATATTGGGTTCTCCCACCAAAGTGGCAATGCAGAGGGTTTTATACTGGAAACAGCTCAACAGGCCCAGGAAAGAGCACATTACCTACATCACTCAAACATACACAGACCCAAGGACACCACTGCCAGGATCTTCCAGAGAAATTCTTGTCTAGTTGGGAGACAATGTCCTATCCTGCTCTGTAGCTCAGGATGTCCTACAACTCATAGCAATCCTCCTGCCTCAGCTTTAATCACCAGCAACAAAAAATTAAAACAAATGAATGCCATCTAAAAGTCCCTGAAAGCTAATGGCCAATGAGATGGTTCAGTGGTGGTGAAAGTGCCCTGGCAGCCTGAATTTAATGCCCAGGACCCTATGACAGAAGACAGAGAAAATACACACACACACACACACACACACACACACAAACACACACTGTTCTTGACATGTATACACATACCTGTCTACACATAAATAGACATGAATGCACATACACAAAATAAATAAATGTATTAATTTAATTTTAAAAATGAAAACAGTTCTAATAAGCTCATATAAAATTTTTAATTAGATAAAAACAAAGTATTCAAAGTAAACGGGGAACAGAGAGACATCAGACAATGTTAAATGTGTTGAGTTAGACTGTGTCTTACCTCCATTGGACTGATAAACTCATTCATGCCTCTGTTGTAGACATAGATCATGGCATCATACAGACGATTTTCCCAACACATGAGAACCACCTATAAAAGGAAAAACCTGTGACACACATTCAATGCTATCATACAGAGAAGGTCCAAGAAGCAGAAGACACACTCTCTACCTTGGGAGCAGTTATTACCTAGGTTTTACTTACACAAACTCCTAAGACAGCATTAGGGAAAAGGCTCAATAACTGGGTCTGTGGAAGGCAGACTGAGGCCTTAGGATCAATGAAGATGGAGTGCTTCCTCTCTGGGCAGACGGTCAGCTTACCTGCTGAATGTCCAGGCTGGTGATGTCCATGTGGACAATGAGGGCTTCCACATTCTCCATTAGTTTTTTATCTTGGAAATGAACAATCAAGTCTTTCATGACCTGGGGTGTAATCCCCACCAGTTTATCACTTAAGATATATGGCTCAAGGCACTCCAAAAACACGCCTTTTGCCACGGAATTTTCACTTAATTTGTCATACATTTGGCCAAATAGAAGATCCCTACAACAAAAAGAAAAAAAGTAGTTTTAGGACTATTCCAAATACCCACTGAACTTAGTCTAAGTATGTCACATCTTTTCAAGCCTTCCATTTACATCAGCTTAGCAAAACCAGTAGCGATGTTTGCACAGAAGTTTATATTGCCATACTACACACAGCCAATCTTCCCAACAATCTTCTACACATAAGAAGTGTTGCTAGATATGGTGGTGCATTCCAGAAACCCTAACACTCAGAAAGTTGAGGTCAGGTGAGTTCAAGGCCATAAAACAGAACTGCCTCAGAACAGGAGCAGCAGGATGACTCAGTGGGGAAGGGAGCTTGTCACTAACATGCCAACCCACATCTGATCTCAGGTCCCACGGGGTAGAAGGAAAGAAATGATTCTGAAAGTCGTCCTCTCAGCTACACACTTGGGCGGAGGCATACTCCCCCCACCAAAAGAAATACAAAATTAAGTTTAAAACAAGCGAAGCTGACAACGCCCAGCTGCTTGCTGACAACACACTGGGAGGATCAGCGAGAATCTGAACCCAACTCTCTGGCCCACATGTTTTGTTTGATTCTTAAGGCAACTGCTTCTTAAAGCAGTAGCACTGAGGGTAGTAGGTAGTAGGTAAGTAAAGGGAAGACACCGAGAAGTAGGAGAGCAGCATCAAGGGACCCCGTCTCTCACTCCTGGCACAGACACACTCCCCGTGACCTCAGAGTCAGTGAGCCTCACCTCCATCTCTAACCCTCCACTTTCCCAGGGAAGCCACGAGTTCAGCAAACAGCACAGAAGTTAATGGACAAAGCACTTCTGTGACAGAGGGAGGGCAGCACGCAGCAGTGGTAAGGTTAAGGTAAGTCCACCCAGAGGCTAGCACCAAAGAGCAAGGAAAAGCAGACTCAGTAACTCCTATTGTCTCACTACTCGAAATTAAAAGGAAACAAAATTCTACAGCATGATGGTCTCATTATTCTGGGAGAAAATATGTTAAGCATCAGGAAAGACAGACAAGAGGAACGAACACCCCATTTCTTCATTACCACTTTACGATCTAGGGTGCTGATGCATTTCCTAGAAGGGCTAACTTCAGCCCTGCCCTGTACTATTTTTGGCTTTACCTTCTATAACACAAAGTCCACTGAATAAGAGATGAGGTCATTCTAAAGATGTCACTGTTACTAATGCTCTATTAATAGAGATATTTGGGGGGCTTATTTTTTGCTGTAAACAAAAAAAAATTGGCTAAACTCATATATTACCGGTTTTATAACTTCTTAAAATGTGAAGAACTTATTTGGCAATAACTGCAAATTGTGAGAGGAGAGAGAAGGGGGCATTGTCAAGCAGAAGACATGCCAATCTGTACTACATACAGAGCTCAATATCCAAGGACTATGGCCTGTCCACTTGGACTCCGGAGGTACTGCGGGCTAGGAATGCCATGCGACTGAGTCATTTAAGTTTCATCACTTCAGATACAAACCATGGTGATGGAAACTTAGTGTGACCAGCACCATATGGCTTACTGAAATATAATCCAAATACTGCACCTATTTTTACAGTTTAAAATGATGATTATGTCACATGGCCTCTGGACCACTGCACAATAAAACTGACATTAAGTCCAGTAAGGTGATATTTGCATCGTGTACAATTTGCTCCTAAGGGGCATCTCGATGGCAGGAGTCCTTTTCAAATGTGAGAATGAAGAAGAAAGATTAAATGTAGAGCAAGCAGAAACAGAAGGGTACACCAGTTTAAGGAGAAAAATATACAGAGAGAAGTTACACACATTTACTAATCCACTGCTCAAGAAAGCCTAAACTACTGACCATTGTAAACTTACCTTTGGCATCTGTAAATGTTCTAAGACCTCTACCATTTAAGATTGATTTCACTTAAGTATTTAATTAAACATTACATAATCATAGCTAACACTTTAGCTACCACGTTTGAAATAGAAGAGACCTAGCAGATAAGTGGCCTAGGAATAAAGATCAATGTTGATCAAACAGCTTATTCTATGCTTCCAACCCAAGACCACAGACAGGATCTTAATAGTCTGATGGAAAAGAAAGCCAGACCAGAAGAAGCCAAATCTAGAACAAAGGGAAGGGGTAGGGTAGGATAGTGGGTAGGGGTGGGGGAAACAAAGGATCCAAAGCCTGCATGACTTTGGGCATTTGCACTGTTGTGGTGAAGCTGCCCTGACGCTCCTGTGGTTGCTGGAACTGAAAAAGCAGATGTAGGACAAGGAGAGAAATAAAAACAAAGACGTATGAAACTGACATCAAAGGTGGATCAACACTATCTAGTTTTCAGACTTGGGAAACAAAATTGGGAGATAAGAAAACTAGTATTTACATCATAGACCAGTGAGGGAGGGTTGGGGCGAGCTACAAAAAGTAGTAAAATACACTGTGACTCAGGTATTCCTCTCTGAGATTCCCAACAACAAATACTGTGTTTCCCCAGCACAGCCAGGAGACTAGCGAGGAGGAGCTGAAGAAAACAGGAGAGTAAACAGGCCCTGATGCAGACAGAGCTGGAAGAATTCCGTCTTCCACTACATGTTCTGGTCCAATGAAAAATCCCTTCTCCTAGTCCAACTGACAGACTAGAGGATAATTTTTTCTTTTGAAATCATACCTATAAGAAATGTCTACCAAACCAAACAAACAAACAAACAAACAAAAAAGAAGAAAGAAAGAAAGAAAGAAAGAAAGAAAGAAAGAAAGAAAGAAAGAAAGAAAGAAAGACAGACAGAAGTGTTTCTCTCCAGGACATGAAGTGTCTCTGAGGGAATTTGTTTTCTCCATGTTGTTGTTGAGTAGTAGAGAGCCACTCTGCACCAAGTACCACGCTTCTTTAGTATGAGAAGTATGCCCTGCTGTGAGGAGAGTTAAGTGGACTGCAATACTTAATACCTTTATGCCTACATTTCCTGTCCTGGAAAGAAGGCTAGCACCGCCTCTCTGAAATTTGAGAGTTAAATAAATCAAAACATATACACTGGAGACTAATAAGGCTATTTGAAAACTAAAACCATAGCTATGAGGAGGTGAGTATGAAAATGGGGGACGGGAATGAGGAAAAGGATTCACACAAGCGCCACGGTGTTCTGCCTCCTGAGGTCTTCATGCCTGAAGAAACTTCTTCAGCACTTACTTATAAAGAAGACCAAGCACAACAGCCTCCTGCAGACACAGTGCATGTCACTAATGACAGGAAACTCTGGGGGCAAACAACTGGCCCTTGGTAACCTTCACTTACACTTCCTCGTCGTTGTGACCCCACCTTTTAGGAATTGGTTCTCAAAGACATACACATTCAAATTCAAGTGAGTGCAGTTAGGATTTTAGCTGCGCGTGAAT
Source organism: Arvicanthis niloticus (assembly GCF_011762505.2). NCBI lineage: Eukaryota > Metazoa > Chordata > Mammalia > Rodentia > Muridae > Arvicanthis > Arvicanthis niloticus. The sequence continues at coordinate 8,628,727 of NC_047669.1, read as the reverse complement.
TACATAATCACACCTGATCTATACTATTTGGAAAGTGGTCTTTGCTAAGGGCTAAGACCAAGGTCGCAGGAGCTAGACTCCTGCACGCTGCATAAGCCACCTCTGCTCTGTATGAATCTGATGAGTTTCTTAGTCATTTGCAGTCTATGGAATGTCACCTGTGACATGAAGATGAGCAATGCTATACATGTTAATAAGGTGCTACAACAATTAGAGACACTGATACAAAGGACGAGAGATGCTTGGCTCTTACGTGAGTGTCAAAGCCTATGAATTGGCACATGTCGGAAATTAATAAAGTTGACACTTAAAACTACAAAATCTAATCTACAGTTTTATACTGACTTTGTTTTTTTTTTGTTTTTTTTTTTAAGATTTCTTTATCTTATGTATATGAGTATACACTGTAGCTGTCTTTAAACACACCAGAAGAGGACATCGGATCTCATTATGGATGGTTGTGAGCCACCATGTGGTTGCTGGGAATTGAACTCAAGACCTCTGGAAGAGCAGTCAGTGCTCTTAACCACTAAGCCCTCTCTCCAGCCCCTGACTTCCTCATCGTGATCCCACCTTTTAGGAATTTTTTTTTTAATTAAAAGGCTCTGGGAAAAGAAAAAAAAAAAAAACCTAAAGGTGAATTAGCAAAATGAACCTAGCCTCTTTTGAATGGGATGAAATACTGTGGTGTGATGGTCCGTAAGAGTTGCATCTGTCACCCTGTGTGATGAGTCTTCCCTCCATTACTATCGCACACAAGCACACACCAGTGATAAACCATAAGCTTCTGTTTGGGAAAAGTTGTTAAGTTTATCATATGAAAACGCATTCGAGAATCAAGTCTGTTAAATTTATAGAATTCCTGTAGTGGTTTGAATATGCTTAGCCCAGGGAGTGACACTATCAGCAGGTGTGGCCCTGTTGGAGTAGGTGTGTCACTCTGGGCATGGGTTTTAAGACCCTCATCCTGGCTGCCTGGAAGCCAGTATTCTGCTAGCAGCCTTCAGATGAAGATGTAGAACTCTCAGCCCCTCCTGCACCGTGCCTGCCTGGATGCTGTCATGCTCCTGCCTTGATGATAATGGACTGAACCTCTGAACATGTAAGCCAGCCCCAATTAAATGTTGTCCTTTATAAGAGTTGCCTTGGTCATGGTGTCTGTTCACAGCAACGGAAACCCTAACTAACACAATTCCTAAGCAAGACACTGACTGGGTTTCCTGTCTGAAGCAGACAGGCACCAGATACTCACTTTCGCTGGAGCAGAAGGCAGTAGTCCACTATTACTGGCACCGTATCCTGTAAGAGAACATAAGAGAACATCAGCTCAGCCCTGACCCATAGCCCACCGAGGAAAGCAAAGTTTGGCTTCAGATGCTGTGTGACTGCTAGGATGACACAACTTCAGAGCATGTGCTATTGGCAAGCAAGTCGGCACTCTGTCCCAGAAGTCTCAGGAATAAACATTTTGATCAAATAATGTCCCTTCTGGAAATTTATCCCAAATATATTGGAGGATGTCTTTTTTAAGATTCTGTTTTTGTTTTATATGCATAGATGTTTTGCCTTCAAGAATATCTTTGCCCGTGTTTTGCATGCAGCCCACAGAGGCCAGAAGATGGCACTGGCTTCATTAGAGCTGAAGATACAGACAGATGTGAGCTGCCATGTCGGTTCTGGGAATCAAACCTGAGTCCTCTGGAAAAGCAGCCACTGTCCTTAACTGCTGAGTCATCTCTCTAGGGGAGTTAAATCTATTTTAGGGATTTAGGTGTCTAGGCAGGTCAGACAACTGGGCGGGAGCTCCTAGAAATGCAGGGGAGAAATCTAATGATACCTTTTAAAATATGCAGATAAGGGTTTGAAATCTCTCAGCAATTAAGGGCTGACCTTCCCTGCCCTGCCCCAGGGATCCTCAGCCCATAGTGGTCCATGAGGGCAAATGAAGGAGAGATGGGGGAGGGGCAGTTTGGAAGCCCTGTGAGTATGGAAGGTAATAACAACACACACACACACACCAGGACCAGCTTCAGAAGACAGATCGACTTTAGTTGGGGTGAATGAGGGTTATGTAGTTTTGGGGAAGACAGGAGAAATAGCCAAGGTGGGAAAGGTCATTGGCTGAAGGCTAAGGTACTGAGATGCCTCATTAGCATGGGGAGGGACTCCAGGAATCTCAGGTCCTCCCTGATCATGTTCTTCTCAAGAGAAAGGAAGCTGAGCCAGTAATCTAACCAAGGCTATTCCAGTGTCATTCTGCGGGTAGACGTATGAGAATGAGAAACCGTGTTGACAAAGGGCGTCTGCCACTTTGTGTCAAGCTCAGAAGACTATCTAGAGAGTGGTAGATGAAGACCTTAATTAGCAGGAAAGCACACACTGCTTTTTCAGAACACCCAAGTTTAGCTCTCAGGACCCCAGGACCTACATTAGGTGGCCTAAAATCTGCCTATCACTCTAGTTCCTAGGGATCCAACCCTTCTGCCTTTATACACCTATACTTACATGCACACGTCCACACACATATAATTAAAAATTAAAATAATGTATCTTTTAAAAATTAAATAAGTAAAACACACATCTGGGCTCCCACAAAATAAAGAACAAAAAGGGTGTAAAGTGAATGGAGGACTGAAACCAAGGCAAGGCACTAGAAGCCACTAGGTTGTCCCATAGGTGTGTCCTTCTGCCCTTCTGTCCTTCACAGAAGAGCCTGAGTCTCCATGGCACAAAGTTGTTGAAATCTTAGGCTCACAGCAACAGAGAGGAGCACAGCAAAGGAAAAGCCTAAAACTGGGATCCTTAAAATCCTGCATTCTCCAGAAAAGGACGTTGGAAGAAAAAGAAGCACTCCCTGGCAGAGGACGGTGAGCAGGAGGGCTGTGTCTCCCAGCTTGGTGGGGTAAAGCTGTACTCTCCGAGACTGGCATGAAGACCGTAACATCAGAAGACTGTCACCATCTCCTTAGAGTATGAACACTCAGGCAAGAAACAAATGCAGTGATTCTAGGAAAAGGTACATGTGTGCCATGTGAAAGAAACAAATTCCAAACTCCTCCAAGGCAGAATAAGTCCCACCAATAAAGGCCCTCCTCTAAAGATGTGCTCAAAATAAAACATTTGAACACTTCATGAGATATCGGACCATGAATGAGTGCCACTAGGGACTGCCATACCAGCAGTTAAACCCTAACACTTAGCAGGCAGAATCTATTTTAAAACTATTACAGGTAAAAAAGAAAAGAACTTCATCTAAAGAATTCTCAGAAAGTAACATTGATATATTTTCCATATGGCATCAGTTTCACTCAACCAGTAACATTTTTTTAATTAAAATAAAATAAAAAGGAAGGGTGCCCACTGATGTTTAAGGTAGCATTGAGAATTACTGAGGCTCCCAATGATGCTGCTGGATTCTGTGACTGGGAAACCACAGGTATGTCTACTGAGGAGTCTGTCTTCCAGTGACAGTGAGAGCCAGCTGCAGAGGCTGGAACGGTGAGTGTAAGACACAAGAGGAAGCAGAAAGCAAAGAGAAGAAGGGAGAGTACCGATACATGCATGACTGGAATCCCAAATAAGAAAAGGAAGGCACTGGAACATAGCAAGTAGCCCACCAGGGAATTCAATAATGTTTCCTGAAATAAAAACACTTGCATCTCCAGCCTGAAAGAGCACGTCACACACGAGGGAGAAATGGCCCAAACTGACAGATGGAGATGCAGAGGATTCTAAAAGTAAAGAAAGGCCCAGGGAAATGGACCTGTCGCTTGGGAAAGTGAAAGCCTTTAGGCTTGCCCGGGATTTACCCACAGTGCCAGAGGTAACAACAATATGTCCTAAATGCTTAATAAAATGATCTCCAATATGAAAACTGAAGACCAGCAATTTGAACACAGCTCAAAGAACGTTGTTCTCACAAGTCTTGAAAATGCTTAAGTCAATACACACAGTGTTTTCTAACTTCCTTCTCACTCACTCCTACCCCTTCTTCCCACTTCCTTATTCCTTCCTCATATCACTACATTAAGACTGATACCTTTGCCCTAAAAGAACTACAAACTACATTCTCCCCAACCAGTGCCCTAATGCTGCTCTCTCTGAAACTCACAGACAACAGAGGCAACACGCGTGTCCTCCTGTGGTCATACTGGGACTGCTACCAAGTCACTGTATATATGTGCTACTGTAGTTTGATTCTCCTCTGAACTCATACATTCAAGTGGACACTAAAAGCCAAATAGGAAAAGAGGAAAACTAAAAAAAAAAAAAAAAACAAAAAAACAACCTAACAGAAAGGCAAAAATGCAACAAAAGAACACACACACACTACACCTCCACAGCTGGTGCCTTCTCAGTTCTAAAAGATGAGATAACTGAAAAACAAAACAAAATCCAGATATCATGAATGTGATGCACAGATGTGCATGCGGAGAAGACACCTATGCACATAAAATAAATATTAAAAAAGGAAGACAACTCAGTAGTTTGGAGATAAAAATTGAAACCATGAAGAAAAATTCATCATGGAAATTGAGATGCTGAAAAAGAACCAAACAGAAATTTGCATAATCAAAGAATGAAATACACAGCAGAACGTACACTAAACCTTTCAAAGATCCAGCTGTAAATGTGGACTGGATGGAGGAGAATTATGAGGTCCCACCCTTATCTTAGGCCCTAGGTAGTTAATGGCTATGGGAAGGGGGAGTTATAGGCATAACCACTGGTAGATTCTCCACAATTCAGTAAACACTACAACCAAGCATGCGCAACCAATCCTGATTAAACTCAGTGGGTTATTTAAAAACAAGCAAGCAAGCAAGGGGCATACAAGAAAGAAAGGGAGTTGCAAGAGACAAAAGAGGGGAAGGGGCAATGTATCATTAATATATTATGGATGTATATGAAATAGTAAAAAATTAAAAGTTATTGTAAAAAAAAAAATATCAAGCATGGTAGTGCACACCTTTAACCCTGGTACACAGGAGTGAAGGACGGACGGGACTCTATGAATTCAAATCATCCTAGTTCATATAGCAAGTTCCAGGCCAGCCAGAGCTACACAGTGAGATCATATCTTAACAACAACAAAACCAAACTAAGCGAAACAGCAGAAAACATCACAAGAGACATGATCAGGCCCAATAATGAATTCCAGGCACGGGGGCACCGGCAAGACAGCAGTACCCAGAGATGTATAAAAGGAACAGCAATTGATAATCACAACCCAAACTACCAAGAACTCTGGGTAAGTCCAAGAAACACCACCTAAGAAGTTATGAGGTAGGACATGAGATAAAGTCTTAAGGCATACACAATTTATTCAATGAAAGTGTAGTGAAGATTTCCCAGAGCTAGAGAAAGACAGCCAAACCCAAAGACATGGCCACAGAAGAGCCTAGTGGTGGCAAATGTCACAGATACGGAGCACAGCAACAATGCTGAGCACGTAAGGGAACAGCTCCAAATCACAGGCAATCAGCACAGCATAGCACCAGATCTGTCACCAGCACTGAGAGCCAGGAAAACATGTCTGCATATTTCAAGCACTGAAGAGAAAGTGCCAACTATGACTGCTACCTGAAGCCAAGTTCTCTCATAAAACTGACAGAGAAATGATTGCTTCCAGGACAAATTAAGGCAATTCATGACAACCAAGCCAGCACTGTAGAAAAGTCTTTTAAGAGGAAAGCTGTCTCACCCACAAGGACACAGGAAGGAATGCATTTCACACGGGAAACAGGAATGGAGCAAGGATGGGCCCAACAAGCAAACAAATGAGAAGAAAATCACCCAAACATAACCACTAACAAAACCATAGCAAATAGCAAAACCCACCAGGGCAACCATCTTATATTCAAAAGGCTTTAACTAACTAATTAAGACTCAGAGAAAGGCTGGATGGGGGGTTGGGAGGAGACACACAAGATCCAGGACTGAGAAGATGTTGATTAAAACACAGACTAACCAAGTGAGGCCCGGAGCTCATATCCTTAAAACCTCTATGTATGACAGCTGTATGGCTGCTGTGGCCTAATTTTAATTCAGCATATTAGAAGCCAGGCTAGCCCTATTAGCGAGCTTCAGGTTCAACTGAGAGACCCTGCTAAATGAGTAAGACGGAACACAGGAGGACTCCCCTCATCAACCATGGGCCTTCACAGACATGCACATATGTGCCACACATATATGCACAAGAAAAAAAAACCCAGTATATGCTGCCTCCAATAAACCAGTGAAACTAGCAAAAACAGCCAAAACCTGGGGGTCAAAGGTCAGAAAGTAACATACTAAGCAAATGTAAGCTGTAAACAAGCTGGCTTTAAAATTTCGGTATCTGGTAAGGTAGATAGCAAATCAAAACTAGTTAGAAAAGATAAGAGAACTAAAAGCAAATACAGAGAACAGCGAATGGCATGCATGCAAAAATGTCAACACGCACCAATCCCTGGGACCTACTACGTTGTCTTTTGACATTCACTGTGGCATACATATATATGCAGACCACTCTGACTCACTCCCCTACACACAAATAAATAAGTAAATGTAATCAAAACATGCGCTTTTTTTTTTAAATTGAAACAATTCCTTGTTTCTTATCGGACCACAATGGAAATGAGAAATCAGCAGCAAAGCAAACCTCAAACGCTACACAAACATGTGAAGACCAAAAAAAAAAAAAAAAAAAAGCCTATTAAATAAACTGGGGTCCTCAGAAGAAACTGGAGAAGAAATGTAACAATTGCTAGAATCGGATGAAACTGGTGACTTGGCCTAGCAACTGAGGTGCCCTAAGGGGAAGAAGGCTTACTGTGCTAATCAAATTTAAAAAATCAGAGAGATTTCAGAGTAGGTAACCAAATGATGCACCTCAGGGTTCTTGAGGAATAAAAAGCCACCAAAACCAAATAGGTAGACAGCAAAGAATAATAAAGATGAGAAATTAATGAAATAGAGACTACAAGAATAATATATAAAATCAACCAGAGCTTCTTTGAAAATATTAACAAGATTTACAATTCCCTAACCAAACCAACCAAAAGCAAGGCAAACAAGTTCAAATTTATGAAATTACAGATGAAAGAGAGCTGTTACCAATGAAATACAGAAGGTTACTAGAAAATAGTTTTAAAATGTATGTTCTCAAATGTGGAAACACCTAGAAGAAATGTGTTAATTTCTAAATGTGTACAACCTGCCCAAATTAAAGCCAGATGATACCAACAATTTACACAGACCCAAGAAGCCGTGGGAAATGAAAAGTAAAAGCAAATGAAAAGTTTCCCACAGGCTGTAGCCCAGGACCAGGCTGTAGCCCAGGACCAGGCTGTAGCTCAGGACCAGGCTGTGGCCCAGGACCAGGCTGTAGCCCAGGACCAGGCTGTAGCCCAGGACCAGGCTGTAGCCCAGGACCAGGCTGTAGCCCAGGACCAGGTGGCATCAGACTGAACCCTACCGAGGTGTCAGGGAAAATCTGCCACTACTTCTAAAACTGTCCCACCAACAGGAAGGGAAGGAACAACACTACGAAAGTCATTCTAAGAAGCTGACATTTCCAACAGCAAAACAAAACAAGAACACATGTACATGTCACACACACAAAGAAAAATACAAACCACAACAATTTCCCTGATGAACAAGGATGCAAAAGGAAAGATGTCAAGACTAACCCTACTTGAAGATGACGTACTTAAAGGACCTCGTGGACTCTGACAGAGAACTGCTACATTTGTCAGCACTTTCAATACAGCTGCAGGAGGCAAGGTCAGCTTTTTTATACTGTACTACTGAATTTGCTGAGAAAGAATTAGTTAGAATACCCTGCCCACAATTGAAGAAAAAAGGAATAAACATAACCAAGTAGATAAAGGCCTCTACAAGAATGTTCCGACTCGAGAAAAGAAATTGAACAAAACACCAGGTACTGGGGAAGTCTGCAATGTTCCTGGGTTGGCAGAATTAATAGTATGGAAATGGATATATTACAGCAGTATTCCACAGATTTAATGTAACACCTTCAAAATTCCAATGGCTGCCCTTAGAGAAAGGCACAACTGTTGAAAATGCTGTCCTTTTTCCACTGGATGGTTTTAGTTCCTTTGTCAAAGATCAAGTGACCATAGGTGTGTGGGTTCATTTCTGGGTCTTCAATTCTATTCCATTGATCTTCCTGCGTGTCTCCGTATCAATACCATGCAGTTTTTATCACTATTGCTCAGTAGTACAGTTTGAGGTCAGGGATGATTTCCCCAGTTCTTATATTGTTGAGAATAGTTCTTGCTATCCTGGTTATTTTGTTATTCCAATGAATTTGCAAATTACTCTTTCTACCTCTATGAAGAATTGATTTGGAATTTTGATGGGGATTGCATTGAATCTGTAAATTGCTTTTGCCAAGATGGCCATTTTTATTAATCCTGCCAATCCATGAGCATGGGAGATCTTTTTTCCGTCTTCTGAGATCTTCTTCAATTTCTTTCTTCAGAGACTTAAAGTTCTTGTCATACAGATCTTTCACTTGCTTGGTTAGATTCACACCAAAGTATTTTATATTATTTGTGACTATTGTGAAGGGTGTCATTTCCCTAATTTCTTTCTCAGCCTGTTTATCCTTCGAGTAGAGGAAGGCTATTGATTTGAGTTGATTTTATAACCAGCCACTTTGCTGAAGTTATTTATCAGGTTTAGGAGTTCTCTGGTGGAAGTTTTAGGGTCGCTTAAGTATACTATCATATCATCTGCAGATAGTGAAAGTTTGACTTCTTCCTTTCCTATTTGTATCCCTTTGACTTCCTTTTGTTGTCTAATTGCTCTGGCTAGGACTTCCAGTACTATATTGAATAGGTAAGGAGAGAGTGGGCACCCTTGTCTAGTACCTGATTTAAGTGGGAATGCTTCAAATTTCTCTCCATTTAGTTTGATGTTGGCTACTGGCTTGCTGCATATTGCTTTTACTATGTTTAGTTATGGTCCTTGAATTCCTGATCTTTCCAGGACTTTTACCATGAAGGGATGTTGAATTTTGTCAAATGCTTTCTCAGCATCATGTGTTTTTTTTTCTTTGAGTTTGTTTATATAGTGGATTACATTGATGGATTTCCAAATATTGAACCATCCCTGCATTACTGGGATAAAGCCTACTTGATCATGATGGATGATTGTTTTGATGTGTTCTTGGATTCGGTCTGTGAGAATTTTAGTGAGTATTTTTGCATCGATATTCACAAGAGAGACTGGTCTGAAGTTTTCTTTCTTTGTTGGGTCTTTGTGAGGTTTAGGTATGAGTGTGATTGTAGCTTCATAGAACAAATTGAGTAGTGTTCCTTCTGTTTCTATTTTGTGGAATAATTTGAAGAGAATTGGTATTAGGTCTTTCTTAAAGGTCTGATAGAATTCTGCACTAAAACCATCTGGTCCTGGGCTTTTTTTGGTGGAGAGTCTTTTAATGACTGCTGCTATTTCTTTAGGGGTTATGGAACTGTTTAGATGGTTTATCTGCTCCTGACTTAACTTTGGTACCTGGTATCTGTCTAGAAAGTTGTCCATTTCATCCAGATTTTCCAGTTTTGTTGAGTATAGGCTTTGGCTCTTCTTAGAAGGGGTAACAAAATACTCATGGGAGCAAATATGGAGACAAAGTGTGGGACAGAAACTGAAGGAGGGGCCTCCGGAGACTGCTCTACCTGGGTATCCATCCCTTGTGCATTCACCAAAGGTAGACACTGATGTGGATGCCAGGAAGTGCATGCTGACAGGAGCCTGATATAGCTGTCTCCTTAGAGGTCTGCCAGGGCCTAACATATACAGAGGTGGATGCTCACAGCTAATCATTGAACTGATCAAGGAGTTCCCAATGGCGGAGTGAGAGAGAAGACTGAAGGAGCTGAAAGGGTTTTCGGCCCCATAAGTAGAGCAGCAATACCAACCAACCAGCCGGGCGGTGGTGGCGCACGCCTTTAATCCCAGCAGTTGGGAGGCAGAGGCAGGCAGATTTCTGAGTTCGAGGCCAGCCTGGTCTCCAGGACAGCCAGGACTACACAGAGAAACCTTGTCTCGAAAAACCAAAAAAAAAAAAAAAAAAAAAAAAACTAACCAATCAGAGCTCCCAGGGTCTAAACCACCAGCCTGGGAGCACATAGGGAGGGGCCCATGGCTCCAGCTGTATATGACAGGGAAGGATGACAGTGTCAGGCATAGGTGGGTGAGGTAGTCCTTGGTCCAGTGAAGACTGGATGCCCCAGTGTGGGAGGGGAGGTGAGAGTGGGAGGGTGGGTGGGGCATATCTTCATAGAAGTAGGAGAATGAGGGAATGGGATAGGAGGTTCCTGGGTTGGGGGGGAAGGGGATTACATCTGAAATGTAAATAAAATATCCAATAAAAAATAAATAAATGAATAAATAAATAAGTAAAAAATAAAAAATAAAAAAATAAAGGTTTTAGTCTTATCCAAATTTAAAAAAAAAAAAAAAAAAAAAAAGTGGAGGAAGGCACAACTGCTAAATAGCAAAAGAAAAGTGTGGTTGCTGGCAGCAGGCACGAGGTGCCACCTGCTGGCAGAACACAGATTAGCACTACTGACATTTTAACTAGTTAAGTTCATTTTTCTGTTTCCAATAATAGCTTCTTTATTTTTTAAATGTTTTTTTCTTAAGACAAGGTCTCAGAGACCTTGTACCTCTAATTTTTCTGATTCAGATTCCTAAGTTCTAATATTAAAGATTAAAGTACAACCAACCTTCCAGATGCCACCCAGCAAAGAAAGTATTTTTAAAAGTCCTGCTGTTAGTATTGTGAGTGGATGGAGAAACCACTCTAGGACATAAAGATATCAAAGAAAAGTCCCAGGGATTTGGGAGATGGCTAAACTGGTAAGTGCTTGCCATGCCAGAATGAGAACTGGGTACAATGCCCAGCACCCATTTAAACGCTAGGCATGGCAGCATATGTACAACCCCAGCACTGGAGAGGCACAGGCAGGAGGACACCAGGGGATCGCTACCCAATTAGTCCCCTTAAATCAGTGAGCTCCAGTGGAGTGAGAGAATAAGGTGAAGAGACACTGAGGAAGACCGGTATCAATCTTCAGCTTCCATACGCGCACACCCATACATGTGCATACACAGGCGTAGACACAGTCACCAACATACACAGACATTGACAGAAAGTCACAGGCATAGACAGAGACACAGACAGACAAAGAAACAAACACAGACAGAAAGAAACACAGAGACACAGACAGACAAATACAGATAGAAACAGACACAGATACAGATAGACACAGACAAACAGACTTAGACACGGATACAGTCACAAACAGAGAGAGACTCAGACACAGATGCTGTTACAGTCATATAGACACAGACTCAGACACAAAGAGAGTCGCGGAGACAGACTCAAATGCAGTCAGTCACAGATAGACACAGGCAGGAAGTCAGAAAGGAAGGACAGAATCTCATGCTAGAACTACCTTCTTAGGAGTTGTTGACCAAAAAGGCTCCTCTGCTCCCCAAAACAATAAATACTGTGACCACTGCTGTTGATTGCCCATGGCAACGAAATGGTTAGAGCCAACTGTGCAAGACACCAAGGTTTTTGGTTGCAGGCCATAAAGACACAAAGCTGAACTGAGCTGGAAGTGGCCCCTGTTGGCATTTCAGTGCTAGAATGTGCTATGCAGGCTGCTGGAGAACTATCACTCGGCTATGAGACTTTCAAGTTATACCAGGTACAAGGCAGTCAGGGTGTGCCCACTGGTGCAATTACAGGGATAACTTTTTTCTGATGGGAGTTGAGGCCTCCTCTACAGGAGGGAATTCACTCTGGTACAGGAAACTTGTCCAAAGGTCTACTCCTAGTGAGGAAACTACAACTGTTGTTTTGCCAACTGATGTGCCTGTCAACTTGCCTTCTACATAGCCATGCTGACACCAAAGCACTGCTGCTCTTGGTCCTGGTGAGAGAAGCTTTAGCAACAGGCTATGATTACTGCAGATGCTCTTAGCTCATCTAAGTAACGAGAACAAGTGACTGTTAGTACTCAGATACCCACTAAGAGGGGTATCTACACCACCTGCTCCAAGGTACATCACAAAAGAGAAACGTGGGGGCCAGAGGAAGGGACAGAATGTCATGGAGCACTATCTCTAGGCATGCCCTGGCCACTGCATGCTTGAACGCCCAGCAGCTGTGACTGCCTACAGAGGACCAGTCCATCGAAATTCTGTCCTGGCAGAGGGAGGGTCCCACCTCTTCCTGCAGGCTCCTGGGCAGTTTACTCATTGCTGAGGGGAAGGGTTTGCAAGAAAGAAAAGACAGGACACAAGACACACAGGTAGGAGGGGATGGAGTGGGAAGAAGAAAGCAAAGGGAGAGAAGAGAGGGTAATAGGGGTATAATCAAAGCATACTGCATAACATGCATGTATGGAAATATCATAATAAAATTAATATATAATGAAAATCAAAACAAAATGCCCCTCCTGTTCAGAAGCCATCCTCCCTTCATTTGAATGGGACAAACAAACAAAAAAAAAAAAAAGACATAAATCCAAAAGCTATCTTGTCAGCACTTCACTTCAAACTGAAATGTACCATCTCTTACTTCCTCTTCTCCTTCCCTCTCTTCCCTTTTGCACCTCCCCACCTTCCCTTTTATCTTGCTAGGAAGCCCCACTGGACTCAAAATCACTGCACAGCAAGGGATAGCCTTAAACTGAATATCCTTGGGTCTCAGTCACCTGCAGGTTGGAGTTATGTAGTGTTTCAATTCAGCATCTTCTCCTGATGTCCGCCTGCTTAGACAGCCCTCACAGTGGCTGGTATGTGCTGCACACAAGTCCACAGGGCCACATATGCCCAGTGGTCCACCAGCTTGTGCTGCTTGCATCTCGACCTTGGTTAGAGAGGCTTCTATTTGCAGTGGGTGGCAGTCAATGCAGAGACTCACAACTGGTCCAAGTTCTGGGAGTAAGTGGCTGCTGAGTACCTAGCCCTGAGCAAATCTATGTCATCACCTCCAAAGCTCAGGGGACATCATGAAGAGGGGACAGAAAGAATGAGAGTCAGAGAGTGCTTAAGCCTTTACCAGGTGTGGACCCTGTGTGGACCCTGTGTGCTACTAACCTGTTAGACAGGATGTGCCCTTGGTACAACAGTGTTGCAATTGGTAAGAGGTTAACCAATCACTTCCTGGTAATATTTCAGGCCTGCTCTGGAGGAAGAAATTCACTTCTGGTACTGTAAACCTAGTCAAGAGCCCATACCTCAAGAGGTCATGGGCCCTACCAGGGAATCTGCTCCTAGACCTGAGCAGACTGAACCCTTCAGTGATGAGTACAGACACCTTGCTGTTAATGTTGCTGGGGAGGGGTATTCCTTCCAGTAAATAACCCCCAACCTATACACACAGGAGCAGCCCAACTTAAGTCACATGATTGGAAGAACACCTTAGAAGAAACTCGGCAGAAGCAGGAGGGTGACACATTAGGATTAAAATTATTTTTAACACCTACCTAGCTACACCTTTCAAATCTAGTAAACAAAACTCATTGAAATCTAATGTTTAATCTTTTTAGGTTTATACATAACTAAACTGGATTTTCTTATCAAGATCATTTTCAATCTTGACTCTTGGTGCTATCTAACCTTGACAGGCTTGCCACCAAACCTTTACTTAAGCCACTGATAAAAACATGGGTATGAAGGTATGCATATACACACACACCATATATACATATATATGTATATATACATATACACAAAGACTAATCATAGAAGCCTGACATTACAGACTGGTATAGCATATGATCTATACAAACCTTTTTTGTGTGTGTCTGTCTTTAGAGTGTTCTTTCCAGTGGAAATAAGGATATCAAATGCTGCTTCTACATATAAATAGTATTATGGCAAAATATTTACTGAAAAGTGCCTATTTCTCCCTGGTAATCAACTAATCATATAGAAAAAAACTTAAAAATATGAAAGTACATTAAGAGAGAATTAATAACAAGCCACAAAGAATATCTTTGTGTACAAATGTTTAGGCACCCATACTGATCCAAAGCTGCTCATAGATTATTAGTTGTGACTCGGAGTGTTCCAACAATATCTGGGGTTCTAATCCTGAGTCTTAAGATGTGAACAATTATATTGTAGCTATAAATGTCACATACACTGGGCTCTGGCTTTAATTTCTCTAACACATAACAGTTATATGGACTTTTCCAACTATATTCTCATGAAAAAATGTCCTGTTCAACTACACAGTGAAGCACTGCAGATGAAAACCTTGAAGTCCAAATGTTTACATTCAAATGCTAACTTCCTTTATTAGCTATGTGACCTAAATGACTTACCTCACCTCTCTGTGCCTCGGTGTCATTTATAAAGCTGAGCAGTAACAGCACCTACCTTAGAGAGTTCTGCTAAGAATTAAATGAGTGATACATACTAATGATGCATTGCTTTAATACGATTCTGCCAAAAGTTAACACGCCTGCTCCAAGCCTGGTCCCTGGAGTAGGGCTGCTGAGTGACGGTTGAACTTTAGGAGCTGCAGTCTGGTGGGAAGTTCATTAGGTCTCTAAGATAAATAAATGATTTCCTCATAGGACTCCATGACAGCGAATTGCTAAAATGAGCCCAGAACCTTTGGAGTACTGTTCTGTATGCACAACTCAACCCTCACGCATACCCTATTGACATGACAATGCCATTTACCTCAAAGCCCTTACCAAAGGTGACCAGACACCAGTGCTACACTCTCAAATTGCAAAAAAGGTGAGCTTGAATGGATCTATTTTTGCTTATAAAGTAACTAGCTTTAGTTTTTTTTTCCATAACACTAAATATATTAAGGCAAAGGGTTCGTAATAGAGTCTGTCATTAGATGTTTAGAAACCAGAAGATTAGGTGTTTACTAGAAGTATTTTAAATTTTGAGATGGTTCCATATAGCCTTTTAGTACTGAATTTGGTACCCAGACAAAGATGACTTGAATTTCTGATCCATCCACCTCCTGTGTGCTGTGTTTTTAGGTGTGTCTCCTACATGATACTGCAGCTCAAACCCAAGGCTTGGTGCCTGGCAGGCCAGCACTCTGCTGAGTACCTAGCCAGCCATGCGGTTATCACTATGATTATCCACTTAGCTCATTCCTGCTCGGTGTGTTGTCTTCTGTCTGCTCTCAACATGGCACTACAACAGGTATTAAGAGCCGGGCTCAGATCTGAGTCCCGGCTTTACCACTTAGCAGCAGTACTGTGTTGGAAAGTAACTTAGCCTCTTAGCTTCCTCAGATAAAAAGAGGACAAAACATGACGCATACATTTCATGGAACCGTAAGAATTCAATGAAAATGAAAGGCACAAGCTTCACAGGCTAGCCAGCACATGCAGATCTACCTGGATGGTTGGTTGTTTGGTGGACTGCTTTAACTCCTTAGTACTTTAGCAGGCAAAATCTGAACTGTGTTATTCTCCTCTTTGAAGTCTTAGAAGACTCTTCTAGCATCTAACTTTAGGTAAATACTGCTCTTCATACTTGTAGATGTTGTGATTTACAAACTGTCATACTTCGAATATGGAACATCACCCACGGGCTCATGTCCCCAGCTGTGCTACATGTACTCTGAGGTCCCTCCTTCCCTCCTTACCTCCCTCCTTCCCTCTCTGCCCACCTCTCAGTTAATTCTCCCATCTTTCCCTATTGGTTGCTTCTTTTTAACAAAGCATACTTTTCAACGGTCATTCTTGGCGAAGTATGTTTTTACTAAAACATTAAAACTTATAAAACTTATCTTTTCTGTCTACACCTTGTTGCATATTTTTATTATGGTATATGAACATGTGTGTGCAGGATCTGGGGGCACATGCGTGTTCCATGGCTTGCTTACAAGTGGATGTCAGATGACAACTTTTGGAGTCAGAAACTGAGCTCTAAGGAGCAGGCTGGCTCAAGCTGTCTCTGCAAGTGTCTGTCCTTGGTGCCACCTCAACTGGCCCATAAAGACATGTCTGCACAGGCTACTATTCCTAGGCAATGCTGGCCCCTTTCTTTCTGCTGTATGGTTTCCTCCCAAGTCACTTATTTCATAATTTTATCCAAACTCAGGTTTCCTTCTTTACAGATGAATCTAATAAGGCTCCAGCCAAGTAGCAGTGGAATCTAAACTAAACAGTGCCTGCCAGGAAACCAAATGCTCCTCTGACACCATTCAACTCTTAACTCCTTATTTATTTTTGTAACCTAAGTTCTGAGCATCAAATAGAGATGTAAAAATATCAGTATCGAAATCCAGCTCTCAGGAGACAGAGGCAGGTAGAACTTTGGTCTCTTCAAGGCCAGCCTGGTCTACATAGCAAATTCCAGTCCTACCAGGGTCACACAGTAAGACACTATAATAACAATAACAACAATAATAATATAGCAATAATATCAGTTCTTGCTCTGTAGAAATCCAAAATTTCTAAGTTTCTTTTAAATGTTTCTATTATTTTGTAATAAGAATATTTCAGCTATACTACAATCTTCAAGACAGGAAGGACTACAGTTATTATACTTAATTTATGAAATCAAGGGACACATAGTCAAGCCAATGGGACAAATCCTGTCACAACAGAGAATGGTTCTCAGCTAGGCCTGGTGGCACATGCCTTTAATCCCCACACGTGTAAGGCTGAGACAGGTAGATCTCTGTGACTCTGATGCCAGTCTAAGTCTGGTCTACACAGCAAGTTCCAGGCTAGCCTGGGCTACACTGAGACCTGTCTCAAAACACACACACACACACACACACACACACACATATATTCATAAATACATACTTACACACACACATAAAACATATATAAAATAAAAAGATGACTCAGCAGGTAAAGGCATCTGCCAAGCCTAACCTGAACTGGAGCCACAAGACATTCATGGTTGGAAGAACTAATTCCTAGGAGCTGTCTTCTGAATGCTACACATATTCCATGACACGTACAAAAATGGTGGAAGCTGGGATGCAGCTCAGTGGTCCAGTGTGTGCTTAGTATATGTCGGCCCTTGATTCATTTCTAGCAACCAGAGGAGGAGGAAGAGGAGTGACAGAAAGGATTGTAACTTAAAAACCTAAGACTTACCATCTAGTTCTGTTTAGAAAAGTTGGCTGTTCTGATATTCAAATATGTATTTAAAGAAGACTTGAGACTGGCTCGAGAATTGGTTCTGTGCTGAAGTATTTGCTCCATGAGGCTGGAGAGATGGCTCAGTGGTTAAAAGCACTCACTATTCTTGAAAGGGACCTAAGTTCAATTCCTTGCAACCACAGGGCGGCAGGCACCCATCTGTAACTCCAGTTCCAGAAAAGCCAACACCTTCCTCTGACTTCCATAGGCACATGGTACACAGATACACATATATACATACAGGCAAAACATTCATGTGCATAAAATAAATAAAACTTAAAAAAAAACAACGTATTCCCCTTTCTCCACGTCCTCACCAACATGTGCTGTCACCTGGGGTTTTGATCTTAGCCACTCTGACTGGTTAAGGTGGAATCTCAGGGTGGTTTTGACTTGCATTTCACTGATGACTAAGGATGTTGAACATTTCTTTAAGTGCTTCTCATCCATTCGAGATTCCTCTACTGAGAATTCTCTGTTTAGATCTATACCTCATTTTTTGATTGGTTTGTTTGAGTTTTGGAAGTTAGCTTCTTGAGTTCTTTATATATTTTGAATATTAGCTCTCTATCGGATGTGGGGTTATTGAAGTTTTTTTTTCCCAGTCTGTAGGCTCCTGATTTATCCAAAGTGTCCTTTGCCTTAAAGAAGCTTTTCAGTTCCATGAGGTCCCATTTATCAATTCTTGATCTTAGAGCCTGAGCCACTGGAGTCCCGCTTAGGAAATTTCCCCCATGCCCATGAGTTCGAGGCTCTCCTCCACGTTCTCTCCTATTAGATTCAGTGTATCTGATCTTATGGTGAGGTCCTTGATCCACTTGGACTTGAATTTTGTCCAAGGTGACAAATATGGACCTATTTTCATTTATTCTACATACCAATTATCTGTTAGACCAGCACCGTTTATTAAAGATGCTTTCTTTTGTCCAGTGTATATTTTGGGCTTCTTACACTTCTCCATTGCTGGTGGGATTGCAAACTGGTATAATCACTCTGGAAATCAATCTGGAGGTTCCCCAGAAAATTGGAAATAGATCTACCCGAAAACACAGCTATACCACTCTTGGGTATATACCCAAAAGATGCCCCATCACACCACAGGGGCATGTACTGCATTATGCCCATAGTGGCCTTACCTGTGATAGCCAAAAGCTGGAAACAACCCAGATGTCCTACAATGGAAGAATGTGTGGGACCATGAAAGGATGGCTTGTTTTCTGGTAGAGCACTGGCTTAGAAATGGCCAGAGACCCTACAAGGAACTGAATACATTTCACCATGCTCCCAAATTCCAGGCTCCTGACACATGGCAAAGATCTCCATTGACCCACGCCTTCCAGTCATGCAGGGCAACACCCTTACCAGCCCCTCCACAAGGAGAGGGCATGATTACAGGTCTCAGGGCCTCGAAAAATTTTCATATTAATGAGATACCTAAAGGCCAGAGGGCATAGCCAATTAAGTATTCTTTCTGAGACCCTCCTCCTGACAAATGGTATTTAACCAAAGGCCCACTCTGTGCGGGAGTACAGGAAGATTCATCTACCATCTGCCATGAAAATAAAGCCTGTAAAAACCATGGACTTCCTTGTGTCTTTTGGAGCCCACTGTGGGGAACCGTGAAAAAGGCCTTTAATGAGCTGCCGCTGCAACAGCCACAGCTCCTAACTTCCCGCCTGAGGACCTATGTTCCAGCCACGGGGACTGCTGATTCAACCAAACTAACTGACCCTGCCAAGCGAGTGACGAACCAAGAGTTTCACACCGTGGGGTGCCACTAGAGCTCCACCTCTCGCCCCTCTTGGCTGCAAGCTGGTCCAGCCCGCATGCCCCCCTGTCTCAACTCTTCCGCAGCTTCCAATGACACCTGGGAGCCCAGGAGTCTGAGACCAGTCGATCCCCACAAGCCTTCTTGTCTGGGGGTCCCTATCCAAGAGCTCTGCCCCGCAGAATTTCAGATTGAGCTCTCCGCGTGCCACTCTACACCCGGGCAGGGCCCCGCAGCACTGAGTAGAGGGAACTCAGTCAAAAATCCAGCACTTCTGCTTCTCTCTAGAGGCACACCTCCCTGAGCTGCCTGGGGCAGAAGTCAAGCAGGACCCACAACTCTGCCCAACAGGATCCCATACCCGCCCACAACCACAGTGAGCTAATCATCCCCACAAGAATGGATACAGAAAATGTGGTTCATTTACACAATGGAATACTATTCAGCTATCAAGAATGAGGACATCATGAGTTTTGCAGGCAAATGGATGGAACTAGAAAATATCATCCTGAGTCAGATAACTCAGACCCAAAAGGACATGCATAGTATGTAGTTGCTAATAAGTGGATATTAGCCAAAAAAAAAATAATAATAAAATAAAATAAAAATACAGATACCCAGGATACAATCCACAGAACTCAAAAAGGTTAACAGGCTGAAGGGCTACGTGAGGATGCTTCAATTTCACTTGGAAGGGAGAAGAAAGCAATCAAGGGAGGCAGAGGGAGGGACCTGGGTGGGAGTGGGGAGGGTAAAAGGTGAACATGACCAGGTATTGGTGAAGGGGAGGATAGGAGAGAAGCCCTGAGGGCCAGCAGAATAAATGGAAACATGCAACCTCAGGAGGTGGAAGGAGGGGGAACCCTCTAGAATGCATCAGAGACCTGGGATGTGAGAGATTCTCTGGACTCAGAGGGAGGGACCTTAGATGAAACAGTGGGGAGAGGGAATTTGTAGAGTCCTCCTCCAGTAGAAAGACAGGGCATCAAGTGGAAGAATGGGGTTGCCATCTCACAGTCAAAAACACTGACCCAGAATTGTTCCTGTCTAAAAGACCTGGAGGGACAAAAATGGAGAAGAGACTAAGGGAAAGGAGTCCAGTGACCAGTGGGAGTCATCTCAAGGGGAGGCTCCAAGGCCTGACACTATTACTGATGCTATGCTGCGCTTACAGACAGGAGCCTAGCATGGCTGTCCTCCAAGAGGCCCAACAAGCAGCTGACTGTGTCAGATGTAGATACTTACACCCAACCAATGGAATGAAGTCTGAGACCCTTGTGGATGAATAAGGGAAAGGTTGGAAGAAGCTGAGGAGGAGGGTGACCCCGTAGGAAGACCAGCAGTCTCAACAACCTTGGCTCCTGAGATCTCTCAGATACTGAGCCACCAACCAGGCAGCATACACCAGTTGATACGACGTCCCCAACATGTACAGCAGGGGACTGCCTGGTCTGGCCTCAGTGAGAGAAGATATGCCTAACCCTTGAGAGACTTGAGGCCCCAGGAAGTGGGAAGGTCGGGGGGGTGGGGGGTGGGGCGGAGAAAGGTTGAGTTGGGGTGAGGGGCAATGGGATGGACATCCTCTTGGAGACAGTGGGGAAGAGGAATGGGATGTGGAACTGTGGAAAGGGGGACTGGGAAGGGGTAACTGTTGGGGGCCGACTTTTAGCAGAAAGCGGCTATCAGTTTTGCAGCCATCTTGAGCCATATACCCTGACATGTGACTTGGATTACAATAGCTTACAACAGCTGAGAACACTCCAATAATCTTGGTTTAGATACCTTGGGTGTGTGAGATTAAAGGTGTGTGAGATTAAAGGTGTGTGACTTAAGAATATGGCTTAGAAGTGTAGAGATCAGATTTAGAGACAAGACCTAAGGGCATGATTAAAGGTGTAACTCAGAGGCGTGGTTTAGAAGTAAGACATATAAAAGGCAGAGGCAGACAGTAGAGAATCAGACACAGCAGACATTAGGGAGACACAGCAGAGAGAAGACAGGTAGCAGGCACTTGGGAGAGAACTCGGAAGAACTAGGTAGTAGGCATTAGGCACTTAGCACTTGGAACTTGGAGGGACTAGGAGCTAGGGACTAGGCACTAGGAACTCAAGACTTAGGACCTAGACTGAAGAATAAACGGGATTGAATTACACTCTGTCTGGTCTGCATTCTTCGAGTCCGTCCTCACTCTCGCTCTTGCTGAACCCCAACCCACGGACCTGAGCAGCAGCTTGGGCCGGGATACAGTGGCTGCCCAAACGTGGGTTGGCCCGGGCCTCAACATTTTGCTTGGGCCGCGACATTTTTTGGCCGCCCCAAGGCGGGGCTAGTGTGGACCCCAACTGGTAACAACTAGATTGTAAAAAAAAATTAAAGTAATTTTAAAAAGTATTTGTAAAAAAAAAAAGTATTTGTCCATATATGAAAGGCCCTAGATTACACACACACACACACACACACACACACACACACAAATACAGGGAGAGAAGAGAGTAGAAACTTGTTTAAATAGATTTATAAAAATCATAACTGGAGATCACTACAAATAGGAAAACCAGCATAATACATATGCATATCCCTAAGCCATTCCCTTGGCCTGCATTCTCATTAAGTTCTAAGATAATCTAAACATCTTTCATTAGCATATTTTATAGACTATAATATACATATCCATGAATATATCATATATATATGAGTCGCAGGTGCTGCGGGAACTAAATTTAAACCTTAGCAGCCCACTCCTTCCTTAACTACTCTAGTTGACATCAATGTGAGCCATCAGCAGGGTGTCATTCACAGTAAGGTGTCAGGTCACAGGTGCATCCCTTCATAACACATGCCCTCTCCCTTCACATCGCAGTGAACAGTAGTTCACCTGTCTCTTCCCATCTGACTAGACACTTCTGTAAATTTAGTCTTGTATGGTTTCCCTAAAAATACTTAAAACACTAAAGAATGCTCAATAGCCAAACCCCAGAAGTCACGTGTGTGAGGCCGAGCGTGTCATGTACACGAAGGCATGTGTGGCTGGTGCGTGAGCCGCACATACAGAGACGTACCTGAAAGTGCTGCTCCATCACTTGGATTTTTCCCTGGTCTGGGCACTTTTTCAGAGCCCGGTCTGCATAATGAAACAGGATCTCTACCATCTGTAAGGAAAGTGGCTTTGTGTCAGATTCAAAGAGTATGGCTATATTTGTTCACTAGTTAACATGAACAGTTAATCATACTCTATTGCTGTATTAGAACCACAGTTGAGATTTCAGTGGCTTTATTCCCTAATGCTCTCAGATGACGGGCTGGAGTTAATTTGCTAATCCTTCCTTAGAAATGTCTATATGGTCCAAACACTGCTCCTATATTGCTCTGGAAGTGAGAACCCGGAAGTAAGTGCCCCAGCAGTTCTTCCCTGCAGAAGATGGACATGTCACTGTGAACCTGGGTCCCCACGCAACCCTTCTCCTCAGTACTCTCGACTGTTTTATTGATTTACTACTTTCATAGGTGAGGCAATGGTGAGACTACATGGCACTGCAGACTTTATCTGGAAACCATAGCCTGACCCACTTCTCATCCCCAAAGACAGCTGCAAATATCAAAAGCAAAACTGCATTGCACCACTACAGCCAGCACCCAGCACTGAGCTGCTCACCCGATCCGCAACCACGGCCTTCCTCTTGATGACATCTCCTGACAGCCCTTCAGAGAAACAAAGGCCAACAGGAAACAGAGTTAGTGCTCAGCTCCAAAGGGAAAGCTGCTTCTGGTCTCCTCCATGCCCCACACTAACACCACGGACAATTACAACAAGCCTCAGAGCGCTGGTAACGGAGTATCGTACACCCACAGACTAACAGCTTATTAGCATGCTTCCGTCCCTTCTCAACGCGGAGTCCCTTTATGAAAAGGCTCTTCACAGCACACTTCCAATTCCACGACGTGGCTTGTTACTTACCCACTACTGCTTTGGCCCTTCCTTCATGAAAAGACCATGCAAGGGCCAAGGCTTCCGTGAGGCAATCCTGTTTCAGAAGATGGTCCATCCTCTACAATGAGTAAGAAGACACGACAGACCCATTTATCTGACTAACTACCAATCCGAATTCCAACTCTACCATCACAGAATTGCTACTTGGGAATGAACAGTATTTCAACAGTATTGTGCAACACTTCAGTGAAGAACTTTGACAAAGGAAAGCACTTCCTAAAGCACTGGGTGCTGTGGTATCCATTGGCTTATGTGATGGTTGACAGGAGAGCCGACACTTAAAAGGGGAACAACAGGATTACGACAGGGGAAACAGCTGGTGTTAGCACAGTAGCTATCTGCCCCTTCTTAACAGCAAGCTCCAAGCTCTGTAGGGCCAGCAATACAACAGCTCAATGCAATTTCTAAGATTCCTTTGTAACTTCTGGGGCAATGCATGGAAGTGTTGTCTGGTATTTCTAAATGGGTAATAACTATCTTTAAAAGTTGGGGCTGCCCTTGATTTTATTGTTCCTCCTTCATGGAACCTAGAAAGTTTTTCTGGGTTATAAAGCAAGCTTGAGACTAGAATTTAAACACAAGGATGGTGAAATGGGGTAGCATTTTCAAGCCATGGAGCTCTCACACAAGCTGCAGACTGCCTGTCTTTGACTATCTCAAATGGGAGTGAGCTCTTGATGAATCCACTGCTATCTTGGATAGACTCAAACCCAATTCTTTTTTTTTTAATTTGTTTATTATTAAAACTAATTTGTTTTAATAACTTAAAAGGACAGATTATCACTTGTAAATGGGGCATTACTATACAAAACAGCTACCCCTTCCAAATGTCACAGATTAATAACACATTTGCTTCATGCCATGTTCTGACAGCAGAACAGTTACAGTGGTGCCAAGCCCGCTTCTGATATAATCAGTGTTAGCGAGTCAAGTGCCTAACAGCTAAAATGGCTTTTATGTATTCTTCTGAGATTAAGCTCACTCACCTCCCTCCAGCTCCGCAGCGACATCACGTACACAGACTAGAGAACAGTGAGGAAAAGAAGTTGACGTTAGTTAGCAGATCCCTAGGAGGAGGCGGCACAGCTGCTCCAGCCGCTCGGCTTGTTTCAGAGCTCTAGCAAACACTGCACAGCTCAGATGGGCACAGCCTGGAGCTTACTAAAGAACCCTCAAGTACCCACACTGAGGAGTAAAGAAACACACTCAGAGGAGACAGTCCAGGCTCACCTCCTGCACCAACTTGGCAATATCCTGGCTGAATTTTAATAATGAAGAAAACTGTCCATTTTATGTTGAAAATAAATTGTTCTAATGGCAATCATTCTAAGCCAAACACCTGAATGCACTTTAATATACCTTAAGTTGATCTAATCTAAACATCATTTTAATTCTCCAACAAGTATACATAATTTGGTCCTTCCTGGGTGTGGTGTCTACTATCAATTGCCAGCATGTGAGATGGGCCTCTGGGCATGTCTGCAGGATGATCCTGACTCCATGAACTGAAGCGGGAAGGCCCATCTAAGTGGCGCTTGGGATCCTAAACTATTTAAATGAGAAAAGGATCAGGAGTCTGCATTCATTCTCTCTCTGATTGTGAACACAACATGACCAGTTGCTTCACACTCCAGCTGCCCTGACCTCTCTGCCATGATGTGCACCATGAACTGAGCTAAAATAAACCTTTTCTTTCTTACGTTGCTTTTGCCAGAGCATTTATCACAGCAACAGGAAATGAACCTAGATATTCTCTTTGAATCTGCTGAGAACACAGGTCTTAAGCATCCTCATGCCCCACACAAATGATAACTGAAGAAGGTGGTGGATACTTCACTAGCTTATGATAATCACTTTGCAAAGTATATGCTGATCAAAGCATAACATAAAAATCCTAATTGGAAAAACCTAGGTACTTTGTTATTAAAGCAAATGATAAGAAAGACTATAAATGTATATCCCTGAATCAAGAAAAAAGTCTCTTATTAGCACCTGAACAAAAGTAGAATTAGATCTTAAGAGAAAAAGAAAAGGCTAAGTAACTGAGAATCCTTGGCTATATGAGTATTTAAGACTTGGGCCAACGCTGAGCAGAAGACTCTGTAAAGGCACTGTTCTTTGTGAGTATCCACTTTCCTCAGCTATCCTGATGACACTCAGAGTGGAGTAAAAAGACCTTACCTTTGTCCCCAGGTAGAAGATCTGTCCTCCATAGCTACTGATGGACTGATAGCAAGCCTTCTCTCCCACCAAAGCCTATGAAATAAACAAACATGCTAAAGTTACACATGCTAGAAGTTGCATTATGAATGTCAACTGCAGGGATGTGAGAGGCTCAGGCACAGCCTGATGACCACATTCCAGCTCCAACACCGTGAAGGGGTGAAGAAGAGAACTGACTCCACAAAGCTGTCCCCCGACCTTTACCTGTGCACACTGTTGCACACATACAAATAATAAACAAAGTTCTAAAAGAATGCTGAATGTAGACACATTTCAAGTCAATAGAGTTTTAACCTATAAGCAAGTAAGAAAACATCTGTTGCTTGATTGCCAAAAAAAGGGACTGAAAAGACGAAGTTCAAAAAGTCACTCCCCACTTCTATAAAGAGCTTTTTACATTCTCAGAATAATGTGGATAAGGAAGAAAATATGCTAACTTGCAATTCTCACTGCAGACCACTGCAACCTGCTGCTTGCAGAGTGACACGCAGGCACTGCAACCTGCTGCTTGCAGAGTGACAGGCAGGCACTGCAACCTGCTGCTTGCAGAGTGACATGCAGGCACTGCAACCTGCTGCTTGCAGAGTGACAGGCAGGCACTGCTTTTGGCAGAAAATGAAGATGGTTGAAATTATACTACCAAGTTTTTTGCAACGAACAACAAAACACAAGAGGAAAAGAGAAAGTTACACAGAACAGTAGACTGTCAGTGCCAGGCATGCCTTCCCGCCTATTGAGTGAGCCTTACATCAAATTGAACAGCTCTTGGTTAGCACACACTACGAGTGCCACTATTACACTTTTGGGGATGTGTCGTCATGCTGGTCACTGTTATAGTTCATAGATGTCATAGCTGTGGAAGGCTGTAAAAGGCTTTCTCCAGTTTGGATAGGACCTCCCGGTACTACGGAAGGTAGTCCTCAGGAGAATTAGGGGCTCCGTCTTCCAGGATGGACAGCCGACTTCTGATCCACCTACCACTTTCTTGAGATGGAGACAGTTTCTAGCTCCTTTAACACAGATCTCATGGTATATAACATATAGCTGTGTCCCCAGGAAGCAGCAGGGCGCTGCTCATGCCATTGTATATGGCCGCACAGTACTACCTGATAGGAAGTGCAAACCAGGAAGATCTCCTAAGGCTCACAGACCCCAAAACTGCTGCAAAAGAAGCCAAAATGCTTTTTGGCCAGTTTTTACCTGGTGATCTTTATGACTGGCTTGCTCCAAGTGGAGCATGTGGCAGCACATTGTTCTGCACATCCTCATGCTGGCACCCCAGGTTTCTACAGGAAATCTCATTCTCTATCAGGTTCATTCATCCTTCATTCTACAATCTCTAAACAGCCATCAATCTCTTCCAGCAGCTCTGTCCTCTCAGCACAGCAGAAGTCACCACTAGCTATGTGATTTTCATCTTACAAAGTATCTTCCTTGTCTCCATTTAACTTCGTGGACACTTGGATTGTAGTCATGCTAATGTCTACACAATAGAGACTTGTAGTCAGAAGATGGAGCCAGCCTCAGTATCCTTCAACAGGTGAATGGATAAAGAAATGTGGTCCATACACAGAAATTTTATGCAGCCATAAAGGAAAATGTAATCATAAGCACTTGCAGAAAAATGGGTGCAAATGGAAACTATCATGTTAAGTCAGAAAAATCAGACTCAGAAGGATCAGAGTTACAGTTTCTCTCATATGCAGAACCTAAATTGAATCATGTGTGTGTATAATTGCATATGTGTGTTTCTGTGCGTGTGTATTTATGTGTGCTCATAAGTCACAAAACTAGAAAGGGGATTATGTGAGGACAGGAAGAGATCTTAGGGAGGTAGAAAATAGAGTAAAGGACACCGTGTAACATGAAATCTGCAGCTAACGAACCAGGGAGAGGGACGGACACGAGGAGTGAAAACCAAGTACAGCAACATCTCTGTGTGAGGATACCATGAGGAAACCATTATTGTTATGCTAACTTCTCAAAAAATAATATAAAACAAAAGGGGGAACTGTTAGACCCTCGTCTGCTACTCATACCTGCATAAGGTCTGGCCTGGTTTTGACTGATTTTTCCCCCCTTTCCAAACTGTACTTTTCTCCCTCTTTGAATACCAAGTGATTTCTATTCAAACACAAACTTGGAGTTTAACTTCGGTGGTGCTTAGAAATTTCCATGTTGATATTCTTGTGTATTGCTCCGCTTCTGGTCTCTTGCTTGCCTGTTATTATTCTAGGGATTGGGCCCAGGCCTCAGCAGTGCTGGGTAAGCATTGTGCCCCCAAGCTGTACCTCCAACACCAGTCTGATCCCTTCTCATCCCGATTTTAATAAGATTGTGAGTATTTACCAGCATAGCATGTTCTGTTTCTAACTCTGCTACTGAGGTGCAGTGCCCCTGGCCTCTGGCCAGTGCCTGGGGACGTATGAAGCTGGTCACTCTGGATGTCTCAATAAGCAGAAGGTATGCTCTGGGGAGCACTGGATATAATTCCCTTTAAGCCTTTCCAATGGCTCCTCCCCTGTCCTGGGGCAGTGTCCTTACACACACCTGTGAGCAGCTATCAACAGAAGACTCTCCCAGCACCGCCTACCATCCACAAACATGAACCACCCTTCTTTTCCTATTCCCTCAGCTTTGTTCCTCAGTGACCGAGTCCACCAGGTCTAAATATGTCCCTCTTCTCTATGCCACAAGGCAGAAAACCAGAGGACTGGAGGCAAAAAGTGAACAAGCTTCTATCACGTGTTCCCTGCTTGGTGCAGGATTTGCCATCCATCATTACTGATATCCAGGGTCTTAAGAACTGTCGGGTTTGTTCCTAATTATTATTACTCGTCGTGGTTTTTTTAGTTTTGGTTTGTTGTTATTTAGTATTTTAAGCAGGAAAGTAAACATAATTCCCTATTCTCTGTCTTGGCTAAAAGTGCGATGTCTAAAGTGTAATAGTATTCTTTTTAAGACTCATTTACTTTATTTGTGTGTGTGAATGTTTTGCCTGCATCTATGTATGTGCACTGTGTGCATGCCTGTTGCCCAAGGAGTCCAGAAAAGAGCACTGGATCCTCTAGAAGTAGAATTACATGTGTTTGTGAGCCACCATGTGGGTGCTGGGACTTAAACCCACGTCTGCTACCAGAGCAGCCAATGCTCTTAGTCACTGAGCTATCTCTCCAGCCCCTAAAGCCACCCCACCCCAGGAAATGCCTGAGTGTGAGACACTGGCTGTTATTACCTTAGTGCACTTGACTGCATGACCATCTCTTATTGTTTTTCCCTGGTTTTTACATTGTGTGGCTAAGCAGCCTTCACGTGTATTCCACACTCTGAAGTTATAAACAGGGGAAAGACTAAAGCAAAATCTACAGACTGTGTTGTTGACACCCAGTAAATATGACTGTTACTACTGTTTTTTATAAGAAGTTTCCCAGATGTCCCACAACAGTCCACTGTCCTACTTAAAGATGAATGGCTTAGGAACAGGTGATCAGGAACTCAGTGCTGAGCTACACTCTACTTACATAAATTGCTCAAACAGTTATCATAGCTGCCTGTCCACAGTAACATTAACACCAATGTAAGCCACATCTTCATCCTCTCTGTTCGTCTCTTAGTTCCTAAAGCATCTCTTTAAAAGGCAGCCATCTCTGCCTTTTAATGTCCCAAGCTACCACACCTGCTCAAGCTCCTGGTATACCCCCAAAGGCTTCCAAAGCCATGTAAGGCTACCAGTCTCCAGTTATTTTTCCCATAAATCTACTGGGCTTACTGTCACCAGCTCAATTCCTAAAATACTTCAATTTTACAAATTCCCTCTCATAAAAATTGTTTCATTTTTCTCTTACATATAGACCTGAAAACTTCTTTGGTTTTTTTTTTTTTTTTCATATTTATTTTATGTATTATGGATGTTCTGCCTGCATGTGTGTCTGTGTACCACGTGCATGCAGTACCTGTGGTGGCCAGAAGAGGGCATTGGATTTCCCCTTGAAACTGGAGTTACAGACCAGCTGTTAGCTCACAAATGGGTGTTGGGAATTGAACCCAGGTCCTCTGAAAGTGTTCCTAACCCCTGAGCCATCTCTCCAGCATATTCCTTATTATTAAGTAACAGGAATTACTGTTTGGGATCATAATCCTGAATCCTTATAAACACATCAATACCCACTTCAACACACCAACGCAGAAAAACCTTAGTAGTCCTATTTTTAAACAACATAGTGGTTATAAGAACAACAACAACAAAACAAAAAGACAGAAAACAAAACAAAAAAAAACCAAACTCCACTGTGGGGAGATCAATGCTGGAGCAAGGTGGCACTCACCAGGGCCTGGCTAACGTTTCCTCCTGTGGCCAGTGACTTGAAGTGGCTGCTGTTGTAGACCAGCTGGACTTCTGAGATCTCCATTGTCTCCAGTTCTTCCTGTGTCTGCCGATCAATCACATGCAGCTTCTCCACGCTGTCTAAAAGCACAACCGTGCGTGAGTTTATCCACTGCAATTCAAGCACATAACAGAGTGAAAGTCAGGGCCAGTCCAGACGGGTTTGGCCACTCCACATGAGACCTTATGCTTCCAATAACTTAAACATCAACAGAGGCACAGTAAGAGCAGCTCTGAGATGGTGACAAAAACAGTACCAAGTGTCACAGTGTCAGATGATACTCTGCTCGGATAAGGGAGGGCTAAGAACTCTAATATATTGCAAAATGTTGCATTTTTTACAAGATTTTTTTGAAGGACTTATTGGCACAAATGACCTTAGTCCAATAACAAATTTTTCAACTTTTTATATTAGTAAAGCAAAAGCAAGTTAAACCTCATAAACCCAGATAGTCATAGAATAATTCTTGGCACTGAAATAATGAATATTTTAAAAGAAGACCAGATTAAACATCCAGCCTCATAAACTGAACAACTACTGGATTATTGGTTTCTCTGTTAGTACATAGCCATTGCTGGACTAGCTGCACTATGTCCTGTAAGCCACTCTAACAAATACCCTTTAAACAAACAAACAAACAAACAAATTCTATCAGTCCCTCTAGAGAACTCTGACTCACACAGCATTTTTGTGCACCTGCATTTTAATTACAATTCATCTCAAAATGTCAAGTGTGGAACTTTCTGATTGTGCTACCATGTTGGTCCTCACAAAGTCTTAAATTCTGGAGCACTTGCACGTTTGTATTTTTGGATTAGGGATGTGTAGTGGTTTGAACGAGAATGGCTCCCATACACTGATATATTTGAATGCTTGGTCTCCCATTGGTGGATCTGTTTGGGAAGGATTAGGAGGTGTGACCTCGTTGGAGGAGGTGTGTCATTGGGGATGGGCTTTGAGGCTTTAAAATCCCACACCATTACCAATTAGTTCTCTCTCTGCCTCCAACTTGTGGATTAGGTGTAAGCTCTCAGCTAGTGCTCCAGCACCAAGCCTGCCTGCCGGCCTGCTGCCATGCTTCCCACCAGGACAGTCACAGACCCACTCTCTGAAATTGTAAGTCCTCACTAAATGCTTCTTTCACTAAATGCAAGCATCACCTACTCCCAAAGGCTTTCCACAGTCCAAAGCACTGGTCATAATGCTTTATCATAGCAATAGAAAGGTAACTACGACATGATGTTCAACCTATATTTCTAAGTCATTACAGTGTGAGTAAGTATACAAGAGCAGTGTGGGCCAGGCATGGTGGCCTCTCACTCTTATGAGAAGCAGGAGAAATATTTGAGCTCAGAAGTTCTGAGCCAACAAAAGTAACTTAGGAAGACACTGAAAAAATATGTCATGCAACTAAGTTTATGCATCATATATTACTTCTTAAAATCTGACAAAACAACTACATATATCCTAAAATATTATATATTATAAAAGGAAAAAATTTTCAGACTTTTACTGGATAAAATGAAGCACTACTCAAGAAGAAAACATAAAATCTGGATCAGAAGAAGTCTCATTTTAGACCAAGACACCCTGAGGACTAAGAGATAAGATAGAGAAAAAACTTGGCAATGTCTTTTGTCACAAGAAAAGAACAGTAACACACTAAATCCTTTAGGAGAAACTCAAAAAGCACACACATGTCCACATACAATACAGTGTAACCACTGAAGAGACCTGGGCTCTGAACCCAAACTCCTCCTTGGGGTATTCAGGAAAACTCTACCCTTCCCTGCCAGTGCTCAGCAGGGCTTTGTCAACTGGGCAAAAGGCAATAAAATAAGGACCTGGCACCAAAGCCAAGCCAGACTTCACACTTCAGCACAGCACACACTTCATTCTGGGTGTACACACTGACATGTGCCCTGAATGAAATAAACATGGATATGATTTAAGTGATACTCACTGTGAAGTTGATCAGATCGTAGTACAGGTGAAGGTGCTTTTGTTTGGTGACGTGTATTGCGCCCGACTCATCTCTCTTAACCTGATGATGAGAGTGAAAATAGCCCAGATATCAAATATTATTTGAAAGAATTTTTTCAAATATTTGTAGTCCACCTACAATATGATTCCCATTTAGTATAGATAAGCTGAAAATATTGTTAGAAATTATTATGTAAGTGCAAACAAATCAACCACCACGTGACCTCCAGTTGAGAAGGTAGCAGCAACAGGTTCACCTGGCACCTGAGGTGCGAACATTCACTTCAGCTTACATTTCCCCGCGCCTACTACAGCAGATGTCTTTCCTCTAAGACTCAGTTCCTTTTCCCCTCTCTAGCCCCATCCCTTGGCGTGCTGAGCCCCTGTACTGGCCTCTCCCCTGTCACGTGCCTGTGAGCATGTGAGCTCTGGCCACAGGTTCAGCTGCACAGCTGAAGCCATGCGGAGGGGGTCACTTCCTTCTCGGTTTCCCATCTGCGGTGCCAAGCTGTGCTTTATGTGCCGCAGGTACCAAGTGCCTCATTAGCTGGAAGGTGGATGCCAGCACCACTACTCCCAGAGGTTTTCTACAGTTCTCCTCCAACAAGCTCCACCCTGACCCTGTCCCCGCCATGTTTAATGTCTTCCCTCCCTTTCTAGCATATTCAATTGCTCTTAAAATATCGACTTCCTTCATCTGCTCTCAAACATATTTCTGACTTCGAAAACAAAATCATTCCCTACACAGACATCCTCAGTTTGCTTCTCACAGACATTAGCCACGCTCCTGTCCTCACAGCTGAGCATCACAGCTGCATGACTTTGTTCTTCTAGAAACCCAGTTCTTTATGCAGGAGGCTCCTCCCGTTCCACTGCTAATCAGACATCTGACAAGGACCTGGCACACCACTCTGTGTCCAGTGTTTGACTCTCCAGCCTGCCTTCCATGATCATTCTCTAACTCTGTACTGCCCCAGAACTGATACTGTTGCAAAGGTCCCTCCCTCCTGTAGACTCCCTCTGGCCTTCTTCTCCCTTCTACTGCCTTTACAAGAACCACCTTTCCATTTGCCTTTTTTCCTCTGCCTTTCATGAGTGCCCAGAAAAATCAGTGCTGTAGTTCAGTTGTCTTCACTAAAGCCCCATGTGTTAAAGACTTAGTTACTGGCCTGTGAGATTACTTAAGACTGGAGGGGGCAGCAGGGAGGTTGGAGAAGGGGGGGGGGGGAACATAGTGGTTCCTGTCTTGAGGATTCATATTCTCATATTCATTCTCTCTCTCTCTCTCTCTCTCTCCCTCCCTCCCTCTCTCTCTCTCTCTCTCTCTCTCCCTCCCTCCCTCCCTCCCTCCCTCTCCTGCCCCCACAGTTGCCATGAGGCAGCACCTACTACGATGCAGTACCTCCCCACAGGTCAAAGGCCACAGGCCAACTGACTCAAGGACCACACCACCTGAGATGTGAACCCAGATGAACCTGTCTCCACACATCGAGGGCCACAGCTACTGCCCTGGCTAACAGTTAACACATGATGCTCTTCAGGTCTGCAGCCCTCCTACCTTCTCTGTCCTGAAATGTTCATCTGCTCTTCACCCGATGCCTGCTTGCTGGCCTCCTCGTGAAACACTTGAGAGTCCCACTTTCATTTCTAACTCAGCATGCTGGGATCGGAATCATTTTCTACACAAGAAGTTTTCCTGAATGTTTCCTGACTCTACCATACAGTGGCCTCTGCTTGGTATCTTCTGTTTCTAGACCCTGGATGATGAGAGGCTTGCCTTTCTTTTAAAATGTATTTGCTTAAGGACACCACACGAGCTTCAGTACAAGTGCATAACTCCCTTCCTTCTATAATGTATTATTTGTGCTACTTCTAGACTGAAATGACATTTAATTACATCTTTACTGCTTTATTTACCTAGGAACCTATAACATCTGCCCATTGCCAATCCAAGCAATCATATGTAGATCAGGGAGGCTGCATCAAGGACTGGCAAACTTGTCTGTAAATACTTTAGCCTTTGCAGGCCACACAGGCTATCAGGCCTACTTAACTCCACCACTGCAGTGAAAAAGCAACCATACATAACATGTAAGCTGAGCATGGTGCTGCATGCCTATAGTCCTTACACCTGAGAAGTAAAGGCAGGAGAATCAGGAGTCAAAGGCCAGCCTTGACTACAGCATGAATTTGAGACCAGCCTGGGCTACATGAGAGTTTGTCTCAGAAAAAAAAAATTAAAATATAAATGAATGAGCATGACTATATTCCACTAAAAATTTACTTACCAAAATGCACATGTGGTACATGGGTCCTAAGTTTCCCTGACTCTGATCTAAATCCACCCACAGATTCAATTTCACACTCTGCCTAAGACAGCTTACAGACCACCCTCTATATATAGGTGCTGCCCCCATGCTAGTGAAACAGGAGGTCAGCCTAGTGAGGAAGAGAGGGTTAGGCGAGGATTAGTGTGGGCTCACTATCATGACAGGTCCGAAGAGTGCAGAGCCAGTTCAGGAGGCAGAGAAGGCAGCACTGACCACAAGCAGGACAAGTGGGAAGCACAGAGCTTTGCTGACAGGTGTCTGTGTATGAAGAGACTAGCTGAGAAACCATTCGCAATCTAGGACAAATGCATGTGTGGTTTATACTGGGGAGGCGATCAGCCATGAAGGGGTCAAAAGAAGGGGCGTGAAGACAATATGGGAAAGCGCACCGGGCTGTGACAGAGCACACAGGGTGGAGTGGGGCACCATGATAGAGCACACGGGCACTGTGGTCTGAAGGGGAAAAGGACCTGGAAGGTTTCTGCCTGGAGAAGAGAGATGCACGGTGGTGTACTGGCCTCACCGAGTAAGACATCCAGTGTGTTACACAGACACATGCTTCTGCTGCGACTGAAGTTCACTGCCTTTCCCTCTGAGCTTTAAAAACTTACAAAGCTCTCTAAACACTGTGATTCTATGAGCTCTCATTAACAACTTTAGTTCTCAACAAACAGTTCAGCACTTCAACCATCCTCTCCAGCAGTAACTCCCTGGTTCTGCCCTTCAAACAGCACGTAAGCTGTGTATAAGAATGGGTTCTACTTCCTTCACCAGCTTCCTGTGAAAATGCTACCTGCTCTCTAGCAAATAAATACACAGTCATGTACAGACTGCATTACTACAGACATGTTCATGCACAAGTCACACAGACAGACAAACCAAGGGATATACCATGAGGACCCTGAGCCAAGGGAGTTCAAGCCTCTGCATTTTTAACATTAAAGCCTTAAATACAAGTAAGCAGGCCACACTCTCACTCTCCAAAGATGAATGACAGTGACGTCGTTTTGTTTTGTTTTGTTTTTTGACACAACATTAAACTACCAGCGACTGTAGGGAAAAATATTTTTATGAAGCTTTACTTCACCCCACCACCCCACTGCGGCTTACCAGGAGAAAGTGAACCATATCGCCTCTGCAGAAGGCGAGCATGGGGTTCACACAGTTATTCACAGCCACGAAGTGCCAGGCCAGCAATGGAACACTGGAAGGATCCATCTGATAAAAGAAAAGATGGAAAAGCATTCACTGCAGTTGACAAGCAGAAGGACAAAGTAAAAACCCTGTTTAAAAATAGCATCTAACTGTGACTCTCTCTCTGTAAAACTTTGCCCAATTTCCCACAAGATCTCCAATGAGCAGGGACTGGGAGGACAGTTACAGGGAAGGGTCTGGTTGAGGGTCATGATTTTTATCTTGGCTGAAGTTTGGTTATAAAAGTACATGCATTTCTTCAACTTCAACAAATACACACTCAAGATTTGTATATTAATTGTATATAAATTTATACCAACAAAACCTAAACAAATAAGAAACTTTAGATAATTATATACATGCTAATATCCGAAGCAGAGACGCTGGTTTCTGCATTTTACTCTGAAATCTATCAAAAAACTAAAATATCCTACTGAGTAGAGAGATATGTCAGAGTCAGAAACCATAGGAAGCATGAGTAGTATCAATCCATGGTGACTTTACAGTGGGGTGTGCCCACTCAGGATGTCAGCAGCACACAGTGGGCACAACCCTGCCTCGGCACAGCTGACTCACTGCATTGCATACGCCAGTCTGCCCATCAGAGTCACATCCCAGGGGGATGGCTTACTGACCTCAAACGAGCAGTGAATGAAACTAAGAAAATGCATGAGAGAAAGCAGGTGTAACTGCAAACCAGCAGGGCAGCAGTACAGAGACCACAGAATCAACGTTAAACACAGAAGCTAAATATGCTGCTCATGAGAGAAAAAGCTTCAAACATTAAAGACTCCAGGTGCATCCGAGCACAGCTCTTAAATGCCACTTTATCCTGATCGGTTTTTGCAGTCACTGCCTTTGGGAGTTCGCTGCCATTCCATAGCTAGACTTTTAGAGAACTGCAGAGAATTCACCCTGCAGATCACTCCCTCCATCCTCCTGACTTGATCCTTTCTTTTGCCAACAAAACAGAGTGGTGCTTACCCGTCCATAGGGGAAAGTCATCCATACTTTCAGGGATGGTTTCAACCCAATGACCAATATCTAGAGGAGAAAGCACATGTTATTCTCATTATTCTCACTTATTCAAAGTCTCTAGAGCTCAGAGCTGTCTTCTAAGCACGCCTACCTTTGTTAAAGAGGCCATGGCCAGCAGTGAAAACTGTGTGATGGGATGGTCTTTCAACTCGGGCTTGGAGTGCAGGGGCTCAATGCAGCAGACTTCGCCCTTGGAGCCGCTGAACAGGCACCTAGACTCACACGTTCTCACGCCCATAACTCTCCTGAAAACATAAGACATTCACAATCGATTTGGAGACAATGCAAGACACTCTCACCTCCACCTTGACCGACTGCAGCCTCTGTCAGCTCCGAGATCCACAGGATGTCAGCATCTTTTTCACTACTTGGGATGGATCTCCCACTCTCCTAGTAAGGACATTGCACAGACCTGCCTCTGTATGAAAATATAACCCAACTCTTTAGCCATGTCCTAATTCTGAAAGACCTAGCTCACATCTTCTGTCCTCTCTGACTGCTGTCATCCTGGCAGCCACACGCCAGCCACACTGGCTTCTTCACATCCCCACTTGTGGCCAGCCCCTGGCCTTGTGTGGACGAGTCTGCCTGGAGTTCTTCCAGTGGAGTCTTCACTTGCTGACTCTGGTCTCGCAGCTGGTTCCTCTCAGGTATTACTTTCTACAGAAGCTTCCTGAGGTACACACAAGTGCTTGCCTGCACAACGGTCTGTCTCCTCACACATGTATATATACTGAGGTTATGCCATTTATTTATTTTTCCGTTTGTTCCTGTCTCCCTATGATCACCCCAACTATTCTGTTAAGAGTCAGGACCTTCCTGGTTGCTAACTCTAGCTCTGATGTCTAGAAACAGAAGACGCTCAGCAGATCAGCCAGGTAAATGAGCCATATTGTCTCAGCAATTACTTTGTGCCTTGTATTTAAGAAGCTATGGGAAAAAAAATAAGAAACAAATATAGACATTACCCTTGAGAATTTATGGAAACAAAATACACATTATATATTATATTCTACACTTTTTAAACCTCAGGTTCACAAATATTCTTTCAGGTAGTTAGGACAATTTTTGCACCTATTTAACAACTAAAACAGAGCAATTCTAAGACAAGAAAATCCTTTTTGTACCTAGCCATTATGGTTATAACCAAGTGGGCTTGAAGCCTAAACTTAAATTAGTGACTATCCAGAACAGATTCTAACCTGACAGCACAGAAGAGTCCCCGGGGGGAGTCAGAGTCTAGAATCCCAGTTTGGACCTGAGATAAAATCAGGGAGAGCAGGTCTAGACTCCCACATGCTTTATAACCCCCAGATAACTATAACAGAGCCAGAACCGATCTGTAAACACCTGGGCTTTCCAGACTTCTCCATGTTCAATTTCAAACCATTAAACAGTTAACCTTTTTATTTTTCAACAAAGGTCCATTAGTCTCTTACTTAAATGTTAGTTCAAAAACAGAGCCTCCGCTGTCATTGCAAATCGCAAGAGTTGGATCATCTGTGAACTAAACAGAGAAGGACTTTAGTTTCTTAAAGCAACCAGACAAGCATAGATCATGAGGGAAGAAAAAATACACACTCAGAACCTAAAATAACCGAGATTTGGTTCATCACTCTAAGTGTACAAACTGCCCTTACTTCCATTAATATTAACTCAGTATCTTTAAATAATTGAGCCTTTCTAAAAGCAAAACAGGGGGTGAGATGGCCCAGAGGGCACAGGTACCCAACCAGGCCTGGCGACACGAGTTCTATCTAACCCTGAGGAACCCATGGTAGAAGCAGAGAACGGTCTACCACAAGTTGTCCCAAGGTCCACAAGCATAGCGTAGCACATGTCCCTCCCTGCAATATACACACAATAAATAATATTTGTTTTAAAAAGTAAAATAATCTTTCATCAGGATAAAAGAAAAAAAAACCCTAACTTCGGTTGATAAACCCTGGTGTTCTTGCCTCGGTCCTGACATTAAGGTTTCTAACTGCTGTAGGTGGGCAGGACAGGCAGGTACACTGCCACTGATGACTTAATAAAGACAGACACAAGTAAGATTCTTGGTGTCTTTGGGAAATAAACTTGTTTGAGTAAGTGTTCTGAGCGGCCAAGGAGTACAGCCACTTTATCTACAATAAACTTCCTAAACAGGTATCTGCCTGACTATGTTTAAGAATCTACCTGAATGGCTATAACCTAACTTGCAAAGCTCAGACGAACCAACGGCTTCCACGGTGAGAGAGTTCTAAGGGAGGTGCATTATGGTAAATGCTACTGGATGCTAAAGGAAATGATGGAGTTTGTATCATTTACAGGGAACCAGTGACCTTCTCTCGGAGATAGCTGAGATACGGGAGGCGGCTGTTCAGCGCTGCCTCAGTCACACACACCAGCATGACAAACAAGTGCCCAGCCCTGCTCCCAGAGCCTAGATGAGCAGCTAGCCGCCAGGGGGAGAAGCACATGTCTGTGGATGTATGTGAGATGTCTGTTCCAGCACAGGAAAAGCACATTTGTAGAATTACACATGTCATTATACTAACACACAGGATCCAAGCCTGTGCTGTCCATGATATCGGACTGTCTGGTAGATGTTAGTCCTTGACTCCAGTCACAGTGAAGCATGTGCACCTCTCTCTGCAGTGTCTGCAAAGCCTACTTTGAAACCATTCCCAAAGAAGCTCCTGGAACTGCACTTTAATCTCGGCTGTGTCCCACTCTTTTTTTATACACCTATAATTCTTTTGTTTCTTATTGTATCACCCAATAATCTCTTTTTTCCCCCTACAAAAAGACTGGTTATTACTTCAAGCAAACATTTATTGAGCAGTTACTATGGGCAAAACACAAAAATAAGTGACAAACAGATTCTGATTTCAAAGATCTTAATCTATTAAGAGACATAAAACATACACAGACAAACAATACCATTAAAAGTTGGCACATGCTATAGAAAAAGAGATCGAGATAAATTAGCTTCATGCACCGAGAGAGGAGTCTCTGACTCATCTTGGCTGTTTCCATCATTACTAAATGCTTCAATGCTGTTCTGTCACAGAAGACTTTTGTAACTAACCTAGATGCAGATCTATAAACTCCAGATGCTACAGGCTTTAAAAAGCATGTGTGTGGATAAGAGAACTGCATAGCTAAGCAACCAAGTATGCACATGATTAAATCTAGAAAGCTGGTTTTAGAATCCCCTTGATATAGTCCTTTACCTTTTATGCTTCTGAACATGGGCTGCCAGCATGAGAAGGCAGGCTTCATGTGAACTATAAATGAAGTCTGTTACCTAAGTCAGCTTTATGCTTTTCAGGCCTGAGAGTAAAAAAGAAAAAAACAATGCTCCGGCCCTACTGCTTTCCTTTAGAGGCCTGGAAAAAAATAAAGCAAGCGATTCACTTCCAAATATACTCTAAGCCTTGGCTCTTCCACAGCTGGCGCCTCAAGCCTCGGGCACCACCCAACAATGGGCAGCCGTACACTCCTCAGCAATAAAATCTTGGCCAATTGAACAAGGTAAAGAGACCATTTAAAATCTCCATATGAGTTTTTAGCAATGTATTGCCTCTCTGCTGCCAAACTCCTACTATGGGATCAAATTGAGTTGCCCTTTTTACTCTTTATTGCTAGACTTCAGTTAAACCTGAAGCTCTGTGTGCTCATACTAGCCCATCTCTGGTTTTTAACTTGAGAAAATATCTCATTGGGTTCATCAAATAATATTCAACTTTGTGTTAAATAAACTTAGGGGTTTCTGTTATCAAAATATTTAATGTGACTACAGGGGCTTAGCAATAAAGACAGTTAACACAAGGAGAGGAAGCTGTCACCTTGATGTGCAAGATTGCAGTCCCTGGAGGATGAGCATCTGTTATTGATCTGAGAAGTTTTCCACTGGCCAAATCCCACATGGTGATCTGTAAGACAAGCAAAGGCTTTAAAACAAATGTATTGCTTTTGGACTTACGTATCCTGCCTTTTGGCTGAAATAACCCATTCCTCATCTATAAACATTGCAGGCAGAAAGGCATCAGGTTAAACACACCCGCAAACTGAGAGCACATTAGCTCTGTGTCTTTACTCCATCCTCACTGCCGGCCTTCTGCCTTATTCCCGATAAGTCAATCTGTTGAGCACGGACGAAAAATGTACAAAAGGCATCACATCAAACCAGCTGTGGTGCAAAGATCAGGGAATGAGAGAAACCATGACCTATCACCACAAAGAAGAAAATGTGAAAGCTACTGCCCAGGAATCTAGCAATATGAGTGTATTTAAAGGTGGCCACCAAGAGTCAGGAGGTGGCTTAATTGGTAAAATGCTTGCTTTGTAACCATGAGACCCTGCGTTCAATCCGTGCAACACATAGGAAAATGCCAAGTGTTGGAGCAAGACAGACAGCTCAGCAGTGAAGAGTACCATTTCTCTTACAAAGGATCTGAATTCATTTCCCAGCATGCACACAGGAAGCACACACACACTTTAAAATAAAAATATTTTTAAAACCACAGGAAAGGGGCTAGGTGCTATGGCATGGCTTGTAACTCAAGCCCTAGGAAGTAGAGACAAAAAGATCCCTGTGGCTCACTGCTCTAGAGTAACTGAGGCTAATGCTAAGGCTGTCTGTCCTTCAGACTACACACAAACACACCCATGAACAGACAGACAGACAGAGGGACAGACACACACTCATCAAAAACTAAATGAAAGAAACCACGTTATGTAAAACTACCATAAGAGGATATGTTTATAAAAGTTCTCTTCTAAGATAGACCATCAACAGATTCTAGGTCAGTAAGTAACAGTTATTTTAAAAATCTACATAAGACAAAGGTCACACTAACAAGCCTCAGGCTGGCTCTAACAGGCATGGGCATTACTTCACAACACATAACATGTATTTGCTCTTCAAAGTACTGATCTAAAAGATTCAGATTTTATTCCAACATCACCCTGAGGGTAAATGAAACTGTACATCTTACCTGTCCTTTAGCAAAGCCACAAAGAAGTCTTGAGCAGTCGTTGTTGATGCTGAGGGCAGAGATAGCTCCATACTGCCCTCCGACACTGGTGCTACCGAGGCAGAGCCGCAGTGCTTGATTCTGATCTGAAGAAGGGAAGCGAGTTAGATACTAAGATAAAACAGTAAGACCTACAAGAAAACAGAATTCAAAACTTGCTGATGACAAGTCAGAAATCCATAAGATAATTTGTTTATCTCTTAAACAAACCAACTACCCCTCAAAAAACAAACAAACAAAAGGCCGGGCAGTGGTGGTGCACGCCTTTAATCCCAGCACTTGGGAGGCAGAGGCAGGCAGATTTCTGAGTTCGAGGCCAGCCTGGTCTACAGAGTGAGTTCCAGGACAGCCAGGGCTACACAGAGAAACCCTGTCTCGAAAAACCAACCAACCAACCAAACAAACAAACTACTGCTAAGCTACCTTATCCTACAATCCTAAAGTCTTTTGCTATTTCTAAGATGTTAGGATATTGGAAAGGAGGCTATGTGTGTGTGTGTGTGTGTCTATGTGTCTCTGTGTGTCTTTACCTGTGTATCTTTGCGTGTCTGTGTGCCTGTGTGTGTCTGTGTGTTGTCTGTCTACATCTATATGTGTCTGTCTGTGTCTGTGTGTATATATGTGTCTCTGTGTGTTTATATCTGTGTACTTTTGTGTCTGTGTGTATATGTCTATATGTCTATATATGTCTATGTGGGTGTTGTCTGTCTACATCTATGTCTGTCTGTGTCTCTGTATATGTGTCTGTGTGTTGTCTGTCTATGTCTGTCTGTGTCTATGACCAAGGTGCAGATGCCTGTATATGTCTATGCAGGGGCCACAGGAGGGTGTTACACAACTTTCCGTTTCCTCTTCCCTTTGTTTTCTTAGCTGGGGCCTACCGTTGAACCTAACATTCACTGTTCACCTGAACTGGCTGTCCAGAAAGTTCCTGGCATCCATCTGTCCCCACCCCACATAACTGGTGTCAGAGGCAGGCTCAGCAATGTCAGCTTCTATGTGGGTGCTAGAGACCTGAGATATGTTCTCTTGCTCACACAGGGAGTATTTTGACCCACTGAGCCATTCCCAGCCCCAAAAGGAACTTTCTCCGAAAAATTCAAAATTCAAAATGTATTAATTTAAAATTTGGTTCAGTGGTTAAGAGCAACAACTGGACTTCAGAAGATCCAGGTTCAGTTCCCAGCACCCACAAGGCAGCTCTAGAAGCCCAGTCCCAGGGGATCTGACACCCTCTGCTGTTCTCTACAGGCAGTACACACATACTGTGCACATGCAGGCACGAACACCCACAAGCAGAAAATAACATTTAAAATTGTTAAAATAGAGTTAAAAAGAAAAGAATTTGTTAAAATTTACATTTATGTTATCCATATAGGAAGCTTGACCAACCAAATGAACTGAATAATGAAAGCAAAATTTTAGAGTAAATAATTAAATTATCTTAGAAAAATTATTTTTTAAGTTTTTTTTTTTTTTTTAGGAAAACATTTAACTATTTACTAAATGCTATTACCTAACAATTAAATGCAATTGCTGTAGGTCCTCTCCTAGGCAGTGCTCATTTTGTACAGTGCTCATGGATTATACCTACTTGAAAACAACAGAATGAAACAATTTCATGGGGGCTGGAAGGACGGCTGAGCAGTTAAGAGCACTTGACCTGACAGAGGAGCCAGGTTTGGGTACCAGCACCCACAGGATGGCTCACAACTATCTATTAATTACTCCAGTTCCAGGGATCTGATGCCCCCTTCTAGCCACATCCAAAATTACACTACACCAATAATTTTGTGTTCATAATAATTCTGTGCCTGTGATCGCACTCAAGGAGGCCTGAGATGACTACTGGCTGTCCTACAACTGGAACACAGAAAACACTCAATAGTTTGTAAGTAATTTTAGATCTCAAACTCCCAAGATAAATATTCAGAAACAATAATCCCATAAATATACAAGGTCTGATATGTTTTTAAAGACCTATCTGTATTGCACATCCAGGATTACATCATTACAGCTTTTCACACACACATCCAAACTAACCCCCCTAATGTTCTTTAATTTAACCCTAATTATTAAAACCTTTTCTACAGTTTCTTGCCTCTAATTAGGACATAATTCTTTTTATTTTTTTTTTTTTTTTATTATTTTTATTTTTTTTTTCTTTTCTTCTTTTTCTTTTTTTTTTTTTTTTTTTTTTTTCTCTCTCTATATTGAAACTGCCTACAACTCTGACTATTCACACAACAGGAGTCACAAGCTGACCATGACTGGGCAGTGGTATTCTATTAATTTTTAATTATTATTATTAATAATAATTTAATTAGTGTACTACTAATTTTCACAGGCAAGATGGTCTAAAAGTAAGAAGGCATGGAACTGACCCTGAAATCCCCAG
This sequence comes from Arvicanthis niloticus, assembly GCF_011762505.2. NCBI lineage: Eukaryota > Metazoa > Chordata > Mammalia > Rodentia > Muridae > Arvicanthis > Arvicanthis niloticus. Next base: position 8,585,225 of record NC_047669.1, on the reverse strand, counting down.
GTCTGGGCTGCCCCCACCTTCTGGGCACAGAGTGTCCCAACAGCACAATCGGAGGCTCTCTGCAGCCCTGCTTTGGGATCCAGGCCCTACAGTCGTGAAGCAGCAACAGATATGCTGTTGCTGTGGATTTCACAAACCTCAATTAAGTGTCCTTACATGGCAGAGAGCAGAAAAACTGAGAAATCCGATCAAATAGATAATATACAACTTAAGAAAAAGGAAACAACAAGACTGGCAATGGAAAAAGAAGACAGGAGAGGCATATGCAGCTTGTACAGTAAAAACCTAAACATGGCCAGGTGTGATGGTGCACACTTATGACCCCAGAACTCAGAAGCAGAGGGAGGAGGATCAGGAACTCAAGACCATCCTTGGCTACATAAGTTCAGAGCCAGTCAGGGCTACATGACACCTGTCAAAAGAAAAGCCGCAAATACCTATGCTTCCCTACCTACTGCTCCCACATAATAAAAACTAGCCAAGAGAAGAAAAAAACTAAATGACCAACCTTGGTCACTCCTGAAATATATGCTAACTTTTTATGCTACAGTCCAGGTCAATGAAAAGATTCTCAATTTTTCCTTGTTTTTTTTCAATGTTTTTATCTTGTTTCTATAATGTTCCTGATAAGGCAGCAATCCTGTGCAACCTGGATGCTAGCTTCACCTCTACTGAAGAGCTACCTGCTCTGCTACTATACACGTGTGCAGTTTCAGGATGCTTCTTCCCTTTCTTAGCCTCCCACCTTCATCTATACAATGTAGAGAACAGTCCATCACCTCACGGCTTCATGGAGAAGACAGACTATTAACGTCAAATAATTTACACAAACTACCAGTTCAATGCCTCCAAAATATGACTGGCTTTACAATGAAAACTAACCTAAGGTTATATTTATACACAATATTTTTAAGGTAGCAAAGACAGAGACAGGAGATGGACTACATATAAAATCCAATCTACTTTGACTCCATGAAGCTACCTTTCAAATTTTTTTTATTTATACATTTTATTGTTATAGTATGCTAAGCTTGCTATGTGTAACTGGTCTGACTCCAGAAGAAGTAGGAAGAAGAGTGGGGTTCTCCAATCACCGGGGCTAACCATTCTGTACTCCAGATGAATCTGCACAGTGGTGGGGAGTGGAGGGCTGAAATCACATACATCCTGGTTACAACAGCTTGCAGTCACAGTGAAGGAATAAAAGCATGTACACAGAAGAAAGAAGAGTGGGGGTGCACACTGCCCGGGAAAGCTAGCTCTACTCTCCCTGCATCCTGGAGCTTCCTCCTTCTAGCAGAGCACCAAGAATGGACTCAACTCATAGTAACCTACTTCAGGAAGAAGCATAAGCTATGTCTGGTTAACACTGTCAACTCAGTATTTTAAAACAATGTTGATGTTATCAGCAGGTGACCATCACCACCCCCACCCACACACACAAACACTCTCTGCAGTCAGATATGAACAATCTGATAATTACCATGTGCCACAAATGTAGGAATTATTATCAGAAGCAATAATATAGCTCACAAATTAATTTAAGAGGACTCTAAGTCCAGAATCACAAAAAAACCACAATAGCTGGGTATGGTAAACCATGCCTATAATTCCAACATAGGAGGCCCAGGTAAAACTGCCACAAATTCAAGGCCAACTTGTTCTACTCAGCGAGTCCCAGGGCAATACAAATACAAAGTGATACTTTGTCTCAAAGGGGGGAAAAGGCTATGTGGCAGTGCAGTGAGTTACACTAGTTTTTCATTTCTCATTAGTACCAGAGGAGCATCCCTAATCCAAACAGCCGAAGCCCGAGATGGAAAATCCAGTCCTTTCTGAGCATCAGACAAGACTTTCCAACACTTTCAATTCTGGAGAACTCTGCATTTTAGAGTTTTAAATTAGGGATGTTCAGCCTGTGAAGTCTATACAAATATTCCAAAATCCAGAAGACTCAAAACCTGAAGCATTCCTGACACCAAGCATCTGGATAATGCTCAAAACACACTTTGTTTAGGGCGGACCTCATGCCAGGCTTAACTGTAACATGAAAAATAGCAATGAAAAGCCACAAGTAATAGCTTAAAATCTAAAGCTGAACATACTTCAGGAATGTTTCTTTCCATATACTAGAATGAACCCAGCCCTCTGTATCTTTATCCCTAATTTTTAAATTAGTCTCACAGACAATGAGAAAAGAAACTAGTGACAAGTAATCAAATGTACTGGTGAGCACGGAAGTAAGTCCACCCTTACTGGTGAGCAGGGAACTCTACCCTTCAGGTAGTCATCACTCTCAAGCGCTATTTTCTTATCCTTTATTCACTCACACTGTGATGGGCTCTAGGGCCAAGAGAAAATAAAAAAGGAGACCTCGTTATAAAACATTTGTCACTTCTGATACAAAGTAGCAGACGCACTTTAACTGAAGAGCTCATGCAGCCACACCTTCCTCCTTCTGGGAAGCTCTCTAACCAGGCACACTGAATCCCATAGCTAACTGGCTGCCTTCAGGAATACCACTTCTACGGAAGGAAAAGCCAGTGTTCATTCCCAGGCATGCACACCACTGTGGTGTTAGTGTACTTTAAAAACACAAGCAGTCCATTAACTGCTAGACCAGAATGCAAACAGAAGAGCCGTGGCTGCTGTGAGCACAAAGCAGGTGTTTCAGAAAAACCTGGAAAAGGCCAGTTACTTCACAGAAGTATCAAGAAACTGGATATCAACAAGACAATATTACAGTAAAAGAGTGAAGCAGAGTTGTGTTAGAATCTAGAATCCTGTACTCATGCAGTAACTGAAAGGTGCTTAAATTCTATGTGGCTCATTACTGATAAAGTTTATGACAAAAATAATGTTGCTGTAGACTTCCACTGACCGACACAAACTTCAAGACAAAGCTCAGAGCTGTATGAAAAGACTAGAGGAAATAGAACATACTGACAACTACCTAAAAGAATCCCATGTTTTTAGTTAAAATAAAGCATTTAAAATATACATATATTTTGAATTATTCACAATGTCTGTTTTAACCAATTTTTAGGTAGCAATTTATTTTCTAAGAAGGCTTAAGTGTAATTGACAATACTCACTTTCAACATTAAAAAGCTCAAAAGAAAAGGAACTATTCATGCATACCAAATTTACTATACCTTTTCCTTTTGAATCCATGGAGAAAAGATAAAAAATAGAGGGAAAAAAGGCAAGAAATCAGTTCAAAAGTTCAGAGAAAAATTCAGGCAAGCTCTGAAGAGCATAGGTGATGAGCTCTGTTTATCTGTAGGAGTGACAGACACTGAATTTGGTTAAGAGGTGTTCCTAACGTTTGTGGTTACAATCAGGTATTGGCTCTGGGGAAAGAGAAAAAAATGCAACCTTCAAATTAGATCACAGTAAGCAAAGGCATGATTCAGTTAAACAGAAACAAAACACTTCCAAAGAGATACATCCCCAGTACACACCAAGACAAATGGAAATGATGAGTAAGGAACATGGAGGTGGACACATTCATTAAGCCCTAAGTGAGGTGAGAACCATGTGAGACACACCAAGTGCCACATGCTGAAACTGAACAGGCCTTTCAGGCATGCAAGGTCTGTTTTAATGACTTGAACCAGTTTCATAGAGAACTTAATGGTGGTCAAAGTCAGTCTTTCTGTTAGGTTTCTTCTGTGATAAACAAAGGCAGTGTTTCTCTGTGTAGTCCTGGCTGTCCTGGAACTTGTTCTGCAGACCATGCTGGCCTCCAACTCAGAGATCTGCCTGCCTCTGCCTCTATGTACTAGAATTAAAGGTTAGAGCCAACACCACCTGACAACAAAGCCAGATGGCTAGTCTAGATACTTTGTAGCATCTGCCATTTGATTCTGAGCTTTTTAGCATATTTGAAAGCATTTGTTCAAAAGCACTGTCCAAACATCTGTCTCCTACAAACAACCAGTGAAATGTATTAGCTGTACTACTAAAACTCAATGCAAAACCAGAGTACTGTTGTTCTTCCACAGAATACCCATTCTGACATACTGTCTTCCATGTGAAGCCATAACAAAAGATTGTTTCAACATATCTACAGGAAAAGCTCCTGGGGACTCTAGAAAAACAGCAGACAGGTCCAAGGTAACGAGCGACAACATCAAGAGCATGCACTCTTCCAGGTTAACAGACTTGTCTGCAGTAAGCACTGTGCGGATGACGACCAGCAGTCACGCTCGTCTGACCTCTGGATTAGGAGTGAAGGGAATTAAAGCAGAGCTGAGGAAAACTGACCACGACTGAAGGGAAAGAAAACTAAGGACATACATCCCCTGGCAGATAACACAGGCACATGCTCTGCCCTCCGTCACCTCCAATCCTTTTTCATTTCTTTTTTTTTTTAATTTAAAAAAATCCTTGGGTCTCCATTTATTAAAAACAAAGATAATTTTCATAACAATAAAATAGATGTGCTTCGTGTGTTTTATAAAGAACTTAATATTGACTGAATATTTGATACTATTTTTTATTTTATTGGATATTATATTTACATTTCAGATTTTATCCCCTTACCCCATTTTCCCCACCCCCTTTTACATTTCTTACAGTTCTGCCTCTTTTCTCTCAGGAAGAGAACTGCTTAAAACTCTGGAGACTGCTGACCCAGGAACTAGCGTTACTTATTCTGACCTTGATTCTGTGCACATCCCTTGGCCCTTGCTCTCAATCAGTCATGCACAAGATATGCATGCATGCACTGGAACAAGACTGTCTAGTGATCTAATAAAGTAGAACCCTGAAGGAAACAAGGCCCTCCCACCTGCCAGAGACCACGCTCAGACAGCTTCTGGAAGGCAGTCAGGCAAGAACATGAAGTCCTGGACCACTTGTAGGAATTCATTTTAAAAGTGATCATATGCAAAAAATACAGAAACACAGCTACACGTGACACTACTGTTTAGAAACAGCTTATGTGGTTTTCTTGAGCAAAGGGCTAATTAAATTTTCATGAATCCATTTGAAAGAATGCTGTGTGTCCATTAAAACAATATTCCAGGCCTGTACTCTCAACATTGAGAGGCTAAGGCAAGATGGCCGCCATGAGTCTGTGGCCTGTCCAGGCCATATAGCAAGTTCTGGGTAAGCCTAAGCTACACAGTGAGATATGTCAAATGAACAAAGAAGATGCAAATATAGAAATGCCAGGGAGGTGCCACTGTAATGAAAAGCCAGGCTCTAAATTCTCACTGTCTCACTAGGGAGTATGCACACACACACGTGTGTGTGTGTGTGTGTGTGTGTGTGTGTGTGTGTGTGTGTGTGTGTGAAGAAAAGGCTGATAGCTATCAGAAATGTTATAGATTATCCCTAGATATTAGAATTTGACATTTTATGTTTTCCAATTTGTGCACACCTATGTTTTTGTACATTTTCTACTATGGATACATATCAATTATAAAGAAAAAACTACCATTTAAAGATTCAATTCTATAGTTCTCTCAGGGGAATTACACTTTTGTTTCTATCCTTCTGCTCTTTAAGAAGTAAAACTATTATTTAAATCAACCACATTTGAAAAGAATAGGTATTACAATTATATGTTAAATAAAGCTTTTGGAATAATGGAAAATTTATAAATAGAAAGTCAAATTGTTCAGTAACAATGGAAAATAACTAGTTATTTGCATGTATGGTAAAAGTCTAAGACTCCACAGAAATCAAACTATGGACCTATTAATAAAGCACCCTCATATAACCCTTACTGAGCAGCCCCTACCAGTTCCCATTTAAAAGAAATGAAGATCTTAAGACCCAGAGGAAAGCACTTACACACAAAAAGAGCTAAGAATATTATCCGATGGACTTTAAACGTTTAAATAGATCAAAACGGTCTGCTTGCATACTGAATTGAAAGGCACAGCACTAATGAAACTGCTTAGTCACGGAGGAAAATGAGAGAACGCCACTGGTCTCTACTCAGTAAATAAGCTATCCATGCTCTCTTAACCTAGAAAACAAGCTAATTACAGGTTAACAGTTTTTCAGTTTAAAAAGATTTACAATGGAAATGACTCAGAAACCTGGGGAATCCGTTTCCCTGAAGACTGCTTTGAGCACCCATGACTGGAATATGACTTAAAATAAAAAATTCTTATTCCCACCAGCTGGAGGGAGACATGCTGACAAGCCAAGGCTCTTCCAACATCCTTCCTCTGTCTAGGTGTAGAGAGCACCAGCAGCTGTGCTGGCAGTAACACCTTACATATTCATAAGGAAGGAGACACGTGCAGTGTGTAGTCAAAGGAAGCCATGCGTCGGGTCATTTTTAACTTAAAAATACCAACTGCTGCTTCTTCGTGTTTTCCCTGTTGCGTCCATGAAAATCAAGTTTACTGTATGAGACCCAACTAAAGATCATTATAAACCTAAAAGGAATCTTAACATTTAAAATAAGAGAGTACTTAGAAAATTACCAAATATTAAAGCCAATCCATGAGATGTCCCCACTGCTATCAGACTGGACACTGCCTGGAGACAGAAGAGAAAGCCGTCAGTGTGGACCCTGATGGCCTGCTTTCCTCCAGGCTCCAGCTTTCTGCCAACTGCCGATACAAGGCATTTCATCCAGAAAGCAAAACGAAAAACCAGCCTAGGGCACTTTCACTTCAAAGAGTTCCTCTAAGTTTAAAAGAAATGTTAGCAAAATACTATATATTCAATATTATAAACTATGTCATTTGGCTTCCTTTAAATCTTCAGTTCTCAACCCGTGGGTCATAATTGCTTTGAGGCGAGTTATGACTCCCATAACTCCATGATCCTTTTCACAGGGGTCCCCTACGACCATCAGAAAACACGGATATTTACATTATGATTCATAACAGTAGCAAAATTACAGTTATGAAAAAGTAACAAAAACAATTTTATGACTGGGGGTCATCACATCATGAGGAACTGTATTAAGAGGTTGCAGCATTAGGAAGATTGAGGACCACTGATTTAAAGCAACTTTAAAATTAAAAAAAAACCAATCCTCCCTGGCAGCCCACTAAAGAGGTACTATATTGCTCACACAGGGCCTCCTTGAAATGTAGGGGGATGAGAATACTTTTCTCCAGTTTATCACCAGCAGGCAAGAGACACCAGAATGTTCCACTTGAGCCCACTTCTTCAGCAGTGACTAATGGGAAAGCCATGGAGGAAGCTGAAGGAAACCAGAAGGCAGATCCTTAATGTGCTTTCAAGCCTCCCTTAGCTTGCCCCAGCCACTCCAGACATGCGTGCAGGCCTGGCCCTGGGGTCCATGGCTGTGGATTATGTATTAGCAGAGTGAGCTCACTTGATGCTATTCCAGTCCTTATAGAACAAGGGACACAGCTTGCCGGGGATCTAACGCTGGAAAGGCCTATTACTCTATTACCTGCTCTCAAGCAAAAGCTAAGAGCTAAACCATAAAGTAGAAATGCCAAAATCCAGTATGAACAAGCTTTAAACTTGACTACTAACAAAATGGCTTAAGAATTTATCATAATAGCACTGAATATTTTAAGAATAAACCTGAGAACTCAGTGAAATTAAAAATCTTACCTTAAGGGTTAAAAGGTATACTTACAATTGCTGTAGGCAAGCCAGCATCTACTTTGTCCTAAATGAGATTTTAAAAAAGAAGAATTTGAAAAAGAGACAACAGTACTGAAAGTAAGCATGCAGCCTCTCTTTATGCACACACTGACTTAGGAAGTACACCCTTGGCCTGCCCCTCCAGTTAGTGTGATTCCAAAGCTGTGGACAGCAATCAACAAGCATGAAAGCAGACGGTTTGATTTAACTAACAGTAACAGAAGTTCTGGGTCCTGATGAGAAATACGAATGTAGAGAAAAGAAAGAAACCTGTTTCACATAGTGCAAACAAACTAGAGTCTGTGGGACCAAAATGGTAGAATCAAAGATTTCAGAAAGGGGACCTTGCTGCAGGCACCCCATGTCTGAGAGGGAGGCTCCTCTCCAGCAGATTAACGCCAGCACCTAAATGAAGCCCACCACCAATCTGGAAACAGTGAATCCATTGTCAAACATGGTGAGGCCGAACATGAAATACCTTCAGCTTCTCCCCAGTGACCACAACACAAAAGCCACCAACTATCTGACAGTAATCCCCATGCGTTCAGAAAACTATCAAGTTCTGCTCTATCAATCCTAACACACGGCCTGCGGACTGCAATAGATGCAAAGAATGCTACACAGGTGTCTATCTGAGGCTTACATAGCCTGAGGTCATCATCTCAGCTTGGGTCACGTGACACAGCACGTTGGCGACATCTTTACCCAGTGTCCAGAGCTGACACAGGCCAGATATAAATATCTAATACAGGATTTGTGTTCTGTTCTGCATGGAGAAAAGCAGGAATGAGAGAGCTCAGATGAAAAACATAAACCACATTCAAACGAATGCAGAAGGTATAATGACTTCAGAAGGTATAAAGGACAGATGAGGGAGTCACGTCAGCACTAAACTGGAATTCTCCTGGGGTGGAGCAGGGGAATGAGGGAAAGACTATAGAGGACGGATAGGCTGACCAAAAGTAAATGTTATCAAAGTGCCATAAGAAAACCTTCAATCTTGTATGCTAACTAAAAAATAAAAACACTCTCAAAATTGAGATGAATGGGAAACACACAATGGGAAAGTTAAGTGTTGTAGCTAGGCAGTGAGCTAAGGCACAGGTGGGGGTGAGGGAGGGGAAGATGAAGAGGAAAGGAGGGAAGGGACAGAATTCATAATTAAATTATGCAATTAGTGACAGTGCTGCAGCACCCAGGGCAGTGCTTCTTGAAAGCCACTCTGACCCACCTGGGATCGTACTAAGAATGCAGATCCCTTTGCTCTTCCAGTAATGGCTCGATTCAGAAGGTGTGAGTGACCTCCAAGAACCTGCATTTTAGCAGTCACCCCACACAGTGGGCATGTTTTTAAACAATAAAGTAGGTGCTAAGGCATCTACAGTACCTTAAGGTTCATCCTTAAAATGGAAGATTCCTTGAAAACCTAATTCCAATGTATTTTCAATATAGTCATATGTCAATCACTTTGAGAAGAGTCCCAAAACTAAACAGTAAAACTCAAAAATACCATGTTTCCAAAGTGTTTTCATCCACGGACTCCAAAGTCAGGATGCTCACGATCCAAGCAGACCTGATAAAATCACCGCACAGGGCTAAAGGCCCAACTGTGCAAACCATCCAGGGAACATACCACAAAGAGCACCAGCTTTACATGTTAATAAGCCAACCATCACAGAAAAGCATGCAACTTAAATGGAGCTGCTAATCCGAGGTCAGAGATGTACAGTATCAAGTCCGGGGCAGGAAGAGCAGTGCTATCTCAACATGTCAAAGCAGCTAGCCAGAGTAACATCAGAACAGTGCTGACACTCTGGGATTTATTAGAATTGCCTCCTCCTCCTCCTCCTCCTCCTCCTCCACCTCCTCCTCCTCCTCCTCCTCCTCCTCCTCCTCCTCCTCAAGGCGGAGGAAAACCCCTTCTAAACAACAGGTTTATCTAATCAGCGCTCAATGTCTGAGTTCTAGCTCAGTCTCCACTATTCAAAATATTTTTTAAACTGCACAGGTGGGTCAAATGACTGCTCTGGTTCGTCCTGATTTTGAAAGGAATGAATTTCATCACCTACATAAGGATTAAATTCAGAAAATGTCATGGAAACATGATCCTCAACAGGTGGTTTTCATTCTGGCAAATATGAGTTCCTCTCCAGCTAACGGAGGAAGGGCACTGCCCAGTCTCCACTGCGTGGCCATCTCTACTTAATATCATGTCTGACGCTATGTGCATCAGCAGGGTCAGGATACCCTAACTGCCCAGGATGGACATCATTCCCGAGCTGCAAAAGCACTTCCTCTAACAGAACTGAAACTGAAACACAACCAGATATCAAGACTCCTACTGTCTCTGTTTCTTGTCCAAGTTAAATATATGAACTGTTAATTAAACGCCACAGAAAGAACATAAACACCACTGAAGTCCCTGCTGTCCTCATCCTCATGATACTGCCTTCCGTATCATACACAGGACTGCAGAATTCAGAAAACAAACCTGACAGACTAAACCAAAGCATGTGAGGTAAGAGGAGGAGCGTGCTGCGTGCCCAGTGACTCAGTATCACTGACCACTCGCACAAACTAGCCCAGTACTCTAAAACACTGGCAAAGGAAGCCACGAGTGCTCTGTTGCAGCAGCTCTCGTACGATGGCACACTCACCAATCCCACCTCCCTTCACAGCAGCACTTGGTTATAGAAGATCCAGATCCACATAGAGACTGTCCATAGAGAGGCTGAAAAACAAGCGCACCACCTCAGCCAGACTCAGAGGAAGGTAACAGACCTGGGAAGGAGCTTGAGGAGAGGGCAGACAGCATTCTCCCTTAGTGGTAGAGCTTGCCACTATGCTTCATTCAGGCACACCAAAATGCTCGCAGACCTTTATTCTCATGGCTACACTAACTCCTCTACTAAGATGTATGGCCATGTCCCACAAGCCAAAAGTAATCAGAAAAACCATGTAAGCCAAACTTTAAGCTGCATTTTTCCTAAACTTTGAGGCAAAGGAAGAGCTGTGCCTGGTCTGTGCTCACCCCACGACATCGTGGCACTACAGGTCAAGCTGGGAAGAGAACAGACACTCACGGCTGCGGACACGATCTGTGCAGATATCCCCTTTAGAAGTGAATGTCGCATAACCGACCCATGCAGTGAGAAAGAATCGGGTAACTTCTTCTTCCTGAGAAAGAGGAAACATTTAACAGATTGAAGGGCTGAAAAGGCAGGATCCTACAGCTCTCAAAGAAGAAAATACATTTAAAAAGTCAAAAGTAACACTGTTTGCTGTTATTAGTTATTAATCATTGTATCGTTATTGTTAAGTGATATTAAAAAATGTATAGAGCCTAACAGAGCAGCATTCAGGTGTGCGCTAACCCACCCCGGGGCTCAGAGAGGCTCAAGCAGGAAAAAGAATAAACTAACATTCCTCTCCCACCGCTCAAAATGTCCCCTGCCCCCCTGACATAGAGTCGGGCTCTTGTTCTCCAGGCCACCCCGGCTGCTGATGAGTCTGCACCACCCCACTTGCCTCAGGGCCTCTGCCCTCCTTCCTCCCCCTACCTGTGACAACCTGGGACACCTTTCCGGCGCCCTCACCAACAGCCGTCACTCACTCGCCCTGCTGCTCCTGCTTATGGCTCCTTTCACTCCACACCTCATCGCCATCCTAAAGGCATCCTTAAACTTTTACCAAACAGTAATGCCCATTCTGACTAAACATGTGCTCTGCTGATCCAAAACGGGGGAAGTCACAGGTTCTCCTACTAGGATCCCATGGCCTAGCAGGAGGAGCTGGTAGACAGTTTGTAAATATGAAAGCACAGACCAGAAATATGAATGTCATGCAAATGGAGAATGTATCCTGTTTATTGGAAGACATGAGGCGCAGCTACCAGGAAAGAGCTGTCTAATCCCCGGATGGGTAAGGATGTTAAGGGCACAGTGTGGGGAACCATGACCACAAACAGGCACAGAATGGGTGGGCAGGGGTGACAGTGCCAGGACTGACACCACCAAGGACTTCTGGCTCTCAAGTACCAGTCATGTCCAACTCATGCCCAAAGCACCACAAACACAGTTCAACACAAAATTGGGAGGTTGCTAAAGCCATTACAAGATTATGTGGGTGTGATTTTTTTTCAACTAAGTTGCATGGTTCTCAAGTGAGAACCTGTGACAATATCAAAAGGTCAGACAATCCTGACTGGCAACAAGAGAACACCATGGCTTTTAAACAGGGAACTCAGGTCATCAACGACATCAGTCTGTTGGCAAGGCGCCATGCTATGAAGAGGAGGTGAGCAGCCCTACAAGGATCCCTGTCCAAGATGGCAACCTCAGGAAGACAGCCCTGGCACAAGAAAACTCGACGAGGAGGAGCACCGAGCACGTGGGCAGCAGTCCAGCCACACGTGGATTCAATAAAGCATTTCACACTGCGCTTCCTCCACGCCTCTCACATAAGAACATTTCATGTTCTCACAAGAATCTGGAACGTGAAAACAGCCCAAACTGAAGTTATTTAGAGTTCGAAGCCTTTTCCCCCAACCTTTAATCATCTTTGAGAGTCTCCTCTGAACCTACTCCAAGGAAATGCAGAATTCTGAAGCTGACCTTGGAGATGGGTGTGGGAGAGTGTGGGGGAGTGCAGAGAACACGGGCGGCCAGGCCGACAAGCTCCAATGAGTGTGCCCCAACTAGGCTATGCCCCCGCCAACAGCTAATTAATTACACTGTAGCGTGAAGACATTTACTTTAAATAATCAAACTATACTACACCATGAAGATGCTGGCTTTAAAAAAATCAAATTAAACTGTACCATAAAGATAGTGATTTTAAATAACCATATACTTTAGCCATACATAAGTATGATTTACAAACATATGTACCTCTTTAGGTTGGCCCGGTCGCCGCTGTCTGAGCTTGCCACAGATGAGGTATCATATGAGTGAGAGTCAATGGTGTCGACGTTTAACAACGTAGGGTCCTCCAGAACAAAAGACTCATCTTCATCGTCAGTCTAAATTGAAAGAAGATACAACCGTAAACGCAAGACTCCACATACAAAAGTGAGACGGGCACTGCTGGTCTCTCCACAGCACCCCAGGGCCTGCTTCTGCTTTCCCCTCTCTTCCACACATCTGCTTTCCCCTCTCTTCCACAGGCAAAGCACAGGACTCCCAGAATGAAACTTCAACTCCACCCAGAGATCACTCTCTAAAGAGTTCATAAACTCCAAAGAGTTCTCTTACAACAGGAAGAAGCAGAGCAGTCATGCAGACCTCAGTTAGCTACCAATACCTTTACAATTCAAGCCTGTGGAGATGCTTTACTGAGAAACTAACAAGCATTGGCTAATCAGAAGAAAACAAATGTCACCTAGCTGTAAAAGTCTGCCATGAAAACATGGTAGGTGTACAGAAGAAAGGCATTCTGGATGGGAAACAACATGTGCAGAAACCTTGATCTCATAACATGTGTTTTACCAGGGGGTAAAGGAGGTTACCATAAATGGCTGGAAAATACGAGCAGACACTGAAGATGGTCCAGAAAGGTGAGCTGGGGTCTAGGCTGTAAAGGGCGTTGTTTCCATCATGTTTGGAGGCAGCAGGCCTATGTCTGCCTTGCCTGCCGCTGTATCCGAAGTACCTATTACAAGGCCTGGCGTGTGACAACACCTACATGCTGATTTACTAGAGTACTTCCACAGTGGGCACTGAGAAGCCTAGCAAGACTTTTAAGGAGCAGAGACAAGATGGGAACCCTGTTTTAGAAGCAAAATGGGGCCACATGCTGAACGAAGGGGACAGGGGGAGTATTGAAGACCAGCAAGGGGGTTATTGGAATACCAAAAAAGAAAAGAGTCCAGCTGAGGAAAGCTGAGGCCAAGGGAGCCATGAGGAAAGAGACAGTATTACTGGGCCCTTGGTCTCCTTTAAACAAGGGGGAAGGGCAGGACAGGTAAAAAGTGGAAGACGATTGCAAGGTTGTGAGGGGCATGGAGAAGTGGACATTCCCGACCAACATCCGCAAACAGGAGATAAAGGAGACGAGGAGCTGGCTGTGCAGACGAATCTGAACCAAAGATAACGCTTTCCAGTCAGTGTTCCAGGAGAGTCAGCCATGCTCATTACCCCACTCTCTCCTCCCACTGAGCTGCTGCTGACCAGCAGAGCTGCCCTAGGTCCCAGCCGCTGCCCGCTTTCGGTCGGCCTGGCCTCCATGCTGCACTCTGGTCTACTGGAGACATTCTCCCTCCTTGGTTCCCAACAGATGTGCCTCTTCTTGTTCATGTGGATGCTCGCAGGTCACATTTCCTTCTTCTCCTCAGCTCACCACTAAACTGTTAATCCCCAGGAATACTTGTAGCTCTCTTCTGCAACTCAGCCACTCCCTACCTAAGCCAGCCTGTTCATAAGCACAGCTTTAAGTGCCATGTGGTAACGGCTCTGAAATCTGTCTTCAACAGCAACATAAAGGAGTCTATAATTTCACTACATTCCAGAATTCTCTACCCCACGTAAGTCTGTACTTGGCAAGGAGACAGTTACTTGAGAGCTGAAGGAGACTGCCACAGTTGCTGTAGGAAAAGGAAATAATTCGGAAATAAGAACTACAGGGCAAAGGTCAGAAGCAGGAGAGTCAATCAAAGCCTGATTTGATTTTCTTAAGTAGCCTGGACACATAATTAAATAAAACAGATCATCTGAGAAAAGCCAGGCTTACAGGATAACCGAACGAAAAAGAGAAGGAAATGTAAAGGTTGAGGAAGGCAAGCCAATGCTACACAGTAGAGATCGACTTTCCCCAAACTTTAAAGCCAATACGCTCTTACCAGTTTAGCAGAGTGTGCGAGGGAGGCCCTGAACTTTGCATGATGACAGTCTAAAACTTGGACATCACTCTCAATGGCAGCAGAGATGGGACACCCCAACTGCTGGCTATCATGGCCTATGTTTTATTTATTTACTGACATGTGGTTTATTTCGATTTATGAGCATGTTGTGTGCATATCTCTCTGAGTGTTTTATCTGCAGATCTGTACAACATGCATACGCAGTATCTACAGAGACAAAAGGACAGCATCAGATGCCTGGGAACTGGAGTCACAGACAGCTGTGAACCACAAGGCGGGTGCTGGTACCAAGCCTGGGTCCTCTGCAAGAGCAACAAGTGTTCCTAACGACTGAACCAACACTCTAATCAAGTAGATGACTCTTTTTTTTTTTTTTTTTTTTTTTTTTTGAGTCAGGGTTAGCCTTGAGCTCCCTTATGCAGCTAAGAAGGACCTTGAACTCCTAATAGCTGCTCTGCTTCATCTTCCCAAGTTCTCTCCTCCCCTTCTTTGCTCCTTGCCTTCTCTGTGTGTCTGTGTGTGTATATATGTATGTGTGTCTTGATGTGTATCTGTATGTCATCTGAGTCTGTGCGTGTTTCTGTATGTCGTCTAGAGTCTCTCTGTGTGTATATATGTATGTTTGTCTGTGTGTTACTGGTGATAGATCCCAGGGCCTCACATGTTCTACTGCTAAGCTACATTCCCAGACTTAAGACCTAAAGTCCCAATCTTAGAATGTGATGATGTGATACTGGGGCAGCCACAGACAGACCAATTAAATCAATTCTCAATTAGATGATCCTCTTAGCTATAGCAAAGGTGACATCACAACCAAGAATATTCTTTCCAGTAAATAGTATCAGATCATCCCTCATATTGATACAAACAGAAAAAAATTCTAGATGAATCACAGATCTAGATGTGAAAGGAAAAACAATACAGACTGTGGAACAAACAAGATAATAACCATCATAGCCTCAGAATGGCAAGATTTTCTTAAGCACAGGAAACACAAATAACCAGTCACAATGGGAAAGTTTAAAAAGCTGAACTATGATAATAGCTCCTGGGCATCAAATGAAAACATCAGTGCTGTAAAAAGATACAGAGTGGAAGAAGAGAGGCGCTGTGGGTTGGGTGTGATATATAGAGACTCCCACAAATCACCTTAAAAAGAAGTTTTCCACAAGATATTCAAATGGCCAAAACCTACTTTGAGGCATCCAATGTCATGAGACTTCAGAAAAATTACAATTTAAATCACTATGCACCTTTCATTAAGTATAAAAGGCCAAAGAGGGGCACACAAATTCAACAGTTAACAAGTGTATAAACAACCAGACCTCTGGTACACTTCTCCTAAAGAATATATTAAAACATCTGGACAGCCATGGCAGTGTTCACAAAAGCTGAGTTATGCATGATCGCTTACCTATTCTAAAAAGTGTGAGAATGTAGCTTGTGAACACAAGACATGATAAAAATGTCCTCAGCTGTAACCACACGAGTGTCTATCAATAGGAGGATGAACAGATGAGACAGATAAAGAATTAGTCATGGTGAGAGGGAACTGTTACAGACATGACAACCTCAGAACAGCACACTAGAGAAAAAGTCAGTGACACAGGTATGTGTGCCATGCACATACATGAACATACACATGCATACACATTCATACACAGAGTACACTGTCCTGTATGTAAGGTTAGCTAAGCAAACCAGTCCATGCAGATTGAAGCTGGAGTCACAATTATTCTAGGCCTCGGTTGGGTCGGTGAGGACAGGCTGTGCATTCCACCGCACAGGCTGTTCGGTCAGTAAGGTGCCTCCATGTTGCATTCTTACAATTCATTCACCGTGCTGTGCTCACACCGCAAGATGTTCACAGAATATTCCTAGCTACCCAACAGCAGAACTGAAGTGAACCCAATATTACTCTGAGACTACGAAAGGTCAAGAGACAAGGTCATGATGAGATCAAAGAACAAGTTTAGTGACAAAAGGGACCAGAAGAAAAAGTTTATGTTAGAGAATGTAACTTCCAACTTAGGACCTGAGAGGCAGTGATTTCAAAGCCTGGTAATGTTATTATTTCATGTGCTCAATCTTGAGTTCACAATGTCTCACAAGTTTCTATCTTTCCATTTAAAAACACCTGAGGGCCATTTTTGCCCAATCTCCCTCAGGTTGATATAATGAACATTATAGAATATATGCATATAAATATTCTAGAGAAAGAGCTTATTTACCCTGCTGCCCTTTTGGTTTGTTAATAATTTTCTTTAATAACCTCTGATAGTCTTTGTTGGTCTTCAGACCCAGGGCAAGGGGCTGAGGTACATGTTTAACATGCCAAAGTGGACCTGGCCTCTAGGGTTTTCCCAGCATCCCTCAGTCCCTACCTGTTACAGGGCATGGCTAGAATACCCTGCCCTCTGCCCTGAACTTTCCAGCCAAGGGGCTGGAAGTTCTTTCCTATATAATGCAAACATTCTGGTCTCCCCATCTGCACTTTCTGCCTACTTGAGTACACATGCTCTTTCTCTATCTCCTCTCTCTGTCTCCCTCCCCATGGAGATTCCCTGGCCTTTTGGGACAGTGAACCCACCCAAGGTTGGCTTCTCTTTATATACTCTAATTTGGCTTGACTTGGCTCACTTCACTGATGGAGAATCAGTCTTCACAATGATTTTATTACCTTTTTTTTTCTCTTATTTCCCTCCTATCTCCCTACCTGCCCATTTTCAAGTCCCATTTCCCTCTCAAGGACAGAGGCTGTCATATGGCACTATTTAATGCCAGCATCTACCATAGAGACCTAATACAGTCGGCGCCAAATTATACTCAAGGTGCTAACTATAGGGTAAAAAGTCCAAGCTCCCTTACAAGTTTTGAAAATCCCACCAATCCCTGGGCTCACTCAAGCTCAGGACTTGATAGCTCACCAATCCTCATTCCAGAAACCCTATACAAAGCCTGCCTTCTGCTCAGTTCCCAGCTGCTTCTCACCAGAGCAGAGGCAGACACCCTCCTGGGTTTTTTCCTTTCAAGGAATCTCTTGAGTAAGGTCTGTCGTGCGGTGTGACTTGGTATTCCTTGACTCCTGACTGCCAGGATACCTTTCCTTCAGAGCACTTCAACTGAGGAAACCTCCCCTTCAGGGCCATAACACTCACAGTAACAGCATTACCTTCTTGGTGAGCTACATCAACAACAGTATTTACTGTTCCTCAGGGACAAAAAAATTGTTCCAGGATAGTTTGCTTTCATGATGAATGACAGTCTCATTCTTAAAAATATTTTTTTAATTTATTATCTTTAGATTATTAAAATAAAAATAAAATTATATTTATTTATTTTTATATTATATGTATGAGTGTTCTGACCTCATGTATGTATGCACACCATGTGTGTGCCTGGTGTCTAAGGAGGTTCAAAGAGGGCATCAGATTCCTTGGAACTGGAGCTAAGGATGGTTGTGAGACACCATGTAGGTGCTGAGAATTGAACCCAAGTTCTCTGCAGAGCAACAAGTGCTCTTGACTGCTGAGATGTCTCTCCAACCCAATAGAGGCATTATTTTTACTGGCAATGTTTGTGTAAAGATATGCAAATAAGGCCATTAAGATCTTATTCTATACTAAGTAATTGCAACAAAAATGCAATTATGTTAACCAAACTAGCTAAAATTAACTTCCTTCCCTATAAATAAAAGATTTTCTGTTAGAAATTAATAATTATAAATACATTCATAATTAATAAATGAATTAATAACATTTCACTGCAAAAGATTCTTTCAGAGCACAAGGCTACCTATGTAAAAACTTAAAATGTAGGTTGGAGAGATGGCTCAAAGGTTAAGAGCACTGACCACTCTTACAGAGGTCCTGAGTTCAATTCCCAGCAACCATAAGGTGGCTCACAACCATCTGTAATGAGACCTGGTACCCTCCTCTTCTGGCCTGTAGGCATACACGCAGGCAGAACATTGTATACATAATAAAAATAAAAAAGAATACTGAAAATGTTTTAAGTCTTAACACAGATCATGCAAAATACTTTTGAAGTCAAATATAATCAAAGTAATTATAACATCAAACTGATTTAAAAAAAAAAGAAAGAAAGAAAGAAAGAAAAAGGTAGCTAGCTCAGTAGTAGGGTGCTTGCCCAGGTTACACAAGACCCTGGGTTCAATCCACAGCCCCACAAAGAAATAAACTCTAAAGGTAGCTGAACATGCACCTGAAGAGCAAACCACTAAGCAGCATTCCTGCATGGCCTCTGCTTCAGTTCCTGCCCAGGCTTCCCTCTGTGATAGAAAGTGTAAGCTGAAATAAACCTGTCTTCCCAAGTGGCTTTGGGTTATGGTGTTTATCAAAGCAATAGATACCCAACTAGGACACCCGTCTTTCAGTCTCATGGCTGGACAGAGCAGCATAAGCCAGCCTCCCTGGGTGCTCACTGGAAGGTGGGAAGAGGCACCGTGGCCCCACAGCAGTGCCCAGGGTAAGGAGGCAAAATGATTTATGTGAAACCGTTATGAATTACAGAATTAAATACGGTAGTGTCCCCATCCATACCAGTGGACCCGACATCATTTCTCTCGACACAAGCAACTGGATCTTTTCATACTGTACCAGACCTTGCTTTTTTTTTTTTTTTTTTTTTTTTTTTTTTTTTTTTAAGTATCCGTTTAACAGCCAGAATCCCAAAAACCAACTGGCACTTGCTTGGAGAAGACAATGGTAAGCCATCAGAGATCTGCCTACCTTCTGTAAAAAGTTTCATTACCTAAATGGTATGTCTTAAAGATCCAAAAAAGCATCTCAAAGAATTGTTTAGAAAACGAAGAAAACCCAGACGGTATGGGGAGTGGACGGCATCCTGAGTGAATGTGGACTCCTCACATGATGGGGAGTGGACAGCATCCTGAGTGAACGTGGACTGCTCACATGATGGGGAGTGGATGGCATCCTGAGTGAATGTGGACTGTTCACAGGAGCATGTCAAGGACCCCATGCCCCAGGCCCATGGGAATCACAAAGCCTTCCTTCCCCAGGTCCTTGTGGATGTTGACAGTCCATACAGAAAATGTCCCCTCAGCTTCCTCCTCCTGGATGTTTACAGCCTGAGACTGCTCTCTGCAGAGACCCTGACCAGGCTCAGCTACACCTGCCTCCTTTTCAGCTGGATACAATAAATGTGCCTCTTCAGTCCCGGTGCATCAAATAAAGATGCTGACTTTCCCGAGGTTGTGGGTGCAGCTCCATCAGGACACACTGCGCCCTGAATCCCAGCTTTGCCGTTTGTGCACTTGTTGCTATGTTCACCATCACCTCAGTCAGGTCAATCCCTATGCTGTACAAGGTGGTTGGGAAAGGCATGCCATAGGTAGATTACCTCCCCACAAATGTTGGCTGAAGAAACCCTTGAGACTCCCACAAGCCACAACGGCCAGTGCTTTTGGTGGCACTAGAGTGAAGACTATTGCAGGAGCATGGCAAGCACGGCTCTGACAGACTGGCCTTGCCCTTCCCTCATTCTCTCTCCCTGGATAAAACAGTTACATTCCATTCCTAAGCCAGCCACCAAGGTCTATTCCCTTGGCCACTTCCTCCTCCTGAGGCAGACCACCAAAGTCCAGCTATCAAAGTGTTGAAGTCCAGCAATCAAAAGCCCCCAATTAAATTAAACACCTGACCCTAACATGGAGTTTCCCCTTTCCCTTTTCAAACTACCTTTTGCCTATAGGTCATGTCTGTGTCCGCTCTATCCAGTGGCAGCCCTTTGTCCTCCTCTGGGAGAAGAACCTCTTTCCCCTCTCCCTTGTCCCCTCCCTTGTCCTTCATGCTCTATCTCCTGGCTTTGTCTCTTATTCCCTGCCCTTAGTCCTTATAGAGCAAAATAAACCTCCTTGTGCTGAGAACTTGATCTTGGAGTGTCCTGACCAGACACTGGTCCCTACACTCTGGCTTCAGTACATAAAGAGATCAAGCAGGGCCATGCTAGGGACTCTGTTTAGCCATCTGGCATTTGTAGCACCAGAAGGTGCTACCCAGGCTGCTGACAACTGTCACTAACAGGCCTGCTAGCTATAAACTGTATGCTGCACTATCAATAGTACGTGAAAGATGTGCCCACTGGTACATTAATGGTACAGTTGCTACAGATACAACCAAGTGCTTTGTGAGTGAGTTTAAAGGCCATTCCACAGAAGGAAAATTGTGCTTTGTATTGTTAGCCACGGTGAAACCCTTTACCTGAGGAAATCACAAAGGCCAGGGCAGGCTACTTCGATTACTTTGTGAAATGAATATGACGTGCCTGATAACTGCCTTCTAAACACTTGTGTCTAACTTCTGCTGCGGACAGCCTTGGTCATGGAGGAAGGTGATCTGCTATGGGATGTGCTTACTCACAGAGACTCATAATAATCAAACTGCTGAAATTCAGTGACTGTTGTGGTGGTGTACACTCTTAGTGCACAGTCATGTACATGTCAGCCCTTTCACAGCTCAGGTAATGTAGTGGAAGAGACGGCAGAGAGCTTGTAGGAGCCACAGGATAGGAATGAAGCACTGGAGAATAACCTTCACCTCAGAAGATATCACAACTGTGCCATTGGCATCACAAGCAGAGATAACCCTGGCTCTGCAAGTTATAGAGCAGGGATAGAGAGAGGGTCACCACTGTCTCGCTTATAGAAGAGTTTATAGGTGGGGCTTACACTTTCAGAGGATTAGAGTCCATGGTCATAATGGAAGGCAGGACAGCAGCTTTTGAAACCTCAAAGCTCACACCCAGTGACACACCTACTCCAACAAGGCCACACCTCCTAATCCTTCCCAAATAGTTTCACCAACTAAGGACCAAATATGGACTATGGGTGCCATTCTCATTCAACCACCACACCTGGGATTTGGCCTACACAGGCCTCCTGTCTCACTGGTACATGGAGTTTGAAAAGGTCCAAGAGTAGATAGGAGAAAGAAAATCAGATGTGATGGCTATTCTTCATTGTCAACTTGACTACATCTAGAATTAACTAAAACCCAAGCGGCTGGGTACACTGCTGAGGAATTTTTTTTCTTTTCTTTTTTAAAAGACTTATTTATTTATTTTATGTATGTGAATACACTGTTGCTGTCCTCAGACACACCAGAAGAGGGCATCGGATCCCAATACAGATGGTTGTAAGCTACCATGTGGTTGCTGGGAATTGAACTCAGGTCCTCTGGAAGAGCTCTTAATCACTGAGCCATCTCTCCAGCCTGATTTTTTTTTTTCTTAATTAAATCATTTGAAGTGAGAAGACCCATTTTTGATTCAGATCTTTTGAGGAGGGTTGATCCAAGTTTAGTCTGGGCCACATCCTCTTAGTGGCAGCCTATATAAAAGACATGGAAGGAGGAGGCTTACTTTGCCTGCCTACTCTCATATTCTTGATGGCACATCCATCCCTTCACTGGCATTGGCATATACTGAAGACCAGGTAAGACAGCCAGCCTGATGAACTAAACATCTACTGGGTTCTTAACTTTAAGTTGGTAGTCAGCCACTGTTGAACAACATGGACACAGCCATTCTAATATGTCTATGTAATTCTCTATATACTTCATTTTAATATATATCTCATATATAGATGTATGTATATATATATATATATGTGTGTGTGTGCATATATATATATGTATATATGTGTATGTGTATATATATATATGTATATATATATATATATATTGTGTTTCTCTAGAGAACTGTGACTAACAGACCAACTTTCATGATGGATGAAAGCTGGGATGGGAATTTGCAGTGACTATATTTGAGTCGTGTATTCTCTTAAAAGTAAGTCAAATAAACTTACTGGCTCACCAAGCTGGACTTGCAGAGACTCTTTTCTTGGCCTATCACTGGTGCCTTACCTCAGGTGAACTCACATTTGCTCATGGACCCCACCACCACCCAGAAGGTAACAGGACAGCTGGGCAAAAGGGCAAACGATGAACAAGACACAGCTTCTACCCTTAAGAGGTTCAAAATCTAGGTTGCTGCGGACCAACAGAGCTTTCTGCCATGATGAGGATACTGTGTGTCTCTGCTGACCTCTATAGTAGCCACCAGCCACACATGGCTACTGAGCCCCGGAAATGGGGCTTAGTGTTAGTTCACTATTTTTACTATAAGTTTTAAGTTGACACATGTAGCTAGTGGCTACCACACTGGACAGTATACATGCAAATACACACACTGTAACTAATGGAAAATGTATGAAAACTCAATGCCACAAATTGATAGTGGCAGTAACACTTACTTACCTCATTAAGAATGCTTTCCAGAGTTGGAGGAGTATCCACCTGAGGAATATCAAACTCCTTATCATCGATCTAAATAAAGAAATTAAAGTTCACATGAGGTTTTTCTCTTATAACTGTGAAATGATTTAAATGACTAAGAATCGCTGTCAAAGGTCAAGCTTACCACTAACTGGATTGTAGGTTCAATCTAGCAATCCCTGTCCACACGCTCAGTGACATGTAAGGCCAGGAACACCCTGACTCTGACAGCCCTAGACCTTTCTAGAAGTTTGCAGGATTCTTGTACCTCTGATCTTAGGATGACAAAACACCACATCTCATGCCAGACCCTCCTTTCCTAACATGAGACTTGAGACCTAACTGATATACCAAAGCATGCCACAGAATTTCATGGGGAAGAATGACTAAGCTTTAAAAAGTAGTCATTAAACACTCTCATAGTCACAGAAACCATTGATATTCAATCAAGAAAGCAAGCAAGTGAGGTGTAAGGTAGGAATTCTTTTTTTTTTTTTTTTTTTTTTTTTTTTTTTTTTGGTTTTTCGAGACAGGGTTTCTCTGTGTAGTCCTGGCTGTCCTGGAACTCACTCTGTAGACCAGGCTGGCCTTGAACTCAGAAATCCGCCTGCCTCTGCCTCCCAAGTGCTGGGATTAAAGGCATGTGCCACCACTGCCCGGCTTTTTTTTTTTTTTTTTTTTTTTTTTTTTTTTTTTTGGTAAGGTAGGAATTCTAACCTTCCCATCATCTGAGTGGCCTAGAGCAGGCATTCCGCACAGCTGCAAACCAGTGTCTTCATCTATAAAGTGGATTACCAGTATAAACTCAAAGGACACCAGAGTGCTCCATAAACGGTAACAGGCTGCACAAATCAGATTGATAGGACCTTGTAAAACCACAGACTCCTGCCAGCCAGGCATGCGAATCGACAAGCTCAGGGTATGTGGGTCATAAAGCACAAAACCCCAAGTTTGTTAAAAATCACCCAACTTGAAAAAAGCTAAACTTTTACCAGGTCATTTCTGAACTCCAGCTCCTTATCCAGATCTATGCACGAGAGTTTTGGAAGGGAAGCTTCTAAGTTAAAAGACTTCTTCAACTCTTCTTCCATAGTCCGGGCACACGGGTTCTGTTCCAAATTCTCCTGGTCTGGTTCATTTTCCATATTTGCTTTCAGTAACTGAGTTCGACCAACCTGAGCAATGGTTTCTTGCTTTTGGCCTTGAATTGCAGCGATCTGAATGATGATCTTTTTGATAGGGGGGCAGGTGTTACCTCAACATCATCTCAGCTGGACATTTCAGAGACATCCCTGATGAGATTCACTTGGTCATCTGCAGGCAAAGAGAAAGGGGATGGAGGGGAGGCTGTGAGTGGAGGGTTGCTACAAGAATACGGAGGGGAAAATTTAGCTCAGACCTGGAGAGGTATGGGCCTGCAACCTCCACCCAAGTCAAGAGACAAGTAAAACTGACATGAAACATGGTGGGTCTGAGACAGCATCCAAGTAGATTTATATACCTGCAGAGAGAGAGAAAGCTGGTGCCACAGCTTCTAGGTAATCTGTCCTTCTCTTTTTGGACCTCAGGACTTCTCTCCAGCTCCACCAGCAGGAAGCACAAAGACTGGCTTGGTTGATATCAGGTCTGAACCAGCTGAGTAGATATGCCCAGGGCAGAGACTTAAGTTATTTAACAGCACAGTAGCAAACCCATGAGCTGATGTACAAGGTCGAGTCAACAGTGACCCTAGGATAAAATAATTACACAAACCCAGTCATGACAAAACGTGGCTATCTTTAGGAAAGAATAAAATACTCAAGAAATCTAGAAATGTATATATTTTTCTGTGTATTTCACAGCTGAAAACAAGACCTTGCATTATACATAAAAAAAAAGATAAACTGATACGCCTGAAAAATGTTCATTTCTAGAAAATCAAAACTATATGTTTTAAAAGCACTAAACGTTTAATGTTAGCTGGGCAGTGGTGGCACACGCCTTTAATCCCAGCACTTCAGAGGCAGAGGCAGGCAAATCTCTGAGTTCAAGGCTAACTTGGACTACAGAGTAAGTTCCAGGACAGCCAGGGCTACAATGAGAAACCCTGTCCTGGAAAAACAAAACAACAAAAAAAGTTTAATGTTTAAATTTTATTTTGAATGTCTTTAGATTATGTTTCAGTTAGACTACAAGTGGCCAAATTTTTCAATCTGCTTCATTTTGTTTGTAAACATGAAAAGAAAAAATCCATAGTAATAACAAAGCAAAACTTCATTTTGTTCTCTAAGGTGTTTACCACAGTATGAAGTCCTTCCTACACCCAGTAGATACACTGTTGAATAACTTTTTCTTCTTCTGATTTTCATTCAATCATGAGTCATGTGTGAGTGTGTACAGACACTATGCCTGTGTACATGGGCAGAGGTCAGGACAGTGACTATGTACACTGTGTGAGTGTGTGTACAGAGACTGTGCTGTGTGCATGGGCAGAGGTCAGGACAGTGACTATACTATGTGAGTTATGTGGGTGTGTATACAGAGACTGTGCTGTGTGCATGGGCAGAGGTCAGGACAGTGACTATACTATGTGAGTTATGTGGGTGTGTATACAGAGACTGTGCTGTGTGCATGGGCAGAGGTCAGGACAGTGACTATGTACACTGTGTGAGTGTGTGTACAGAGACTGTGCTGTGTGCATGGGCAGAGGTCAGGACAGTGACTATGTATACTATGTGAGTTATGTGAGTGTGTGTACAGAGACTGTGCTGTGTGCATGGGCAGAGGTCAGGAGAATACAACAAGTACCCTCCTCTACCGCTCCCCATCTATTCCTTTGAGGTCTCTCCCTCAACCCCACGCTTTTGTCTCCCAGATAGGCTGAAAGCCAGCAAACCCCTGTGATCCTCCTGTCTCCACTCCCCTCAGAGGAAGCATAACTGCTCTGTTATAGTCACATGCAGTATTCCTGGCTCATTATGTGGGTGCTGAAATCTGAACTCCATTCTTCATGAATGCACAGGAAACACTCAACTGCAGAGCTACCTCTCCAGCCCTAAGAAAACTCAACTTTTAAAAATTAACTTAAATAGACTGAGGATACCATCTGCCAGATTATTTGCCTAGTGTGCCCAAGATCTTCTCTTCCATTCCTAGCACGCTCGCGTGCTCGCACAGACACACACCACAAACAATAAAATACAACACAGGTAAGCTTAGTTATTTTAAAGCAACAAGCCAAATTTACTGGCAATTTTATCACTTTAATGCCTATGATTAGGCCAAGAGTTCTTAACCTTCATAGTGCTGCGACCCTTGAATACAGCTCCTCATGTTGTAGTGACCCCAACCATAAAATTATTTTTGTTGCTACTTCATAACTACAACTTTGCTACTGTTATAAATCATAATATAAATCTGCTTTCTGGTGATCTTAGGCAACTCTGAAAGGGTTGTTCAACTCCCAAAGGGGTCGCAAACCATAAGCTGAGAACCACTGGATTAGGGTATTAAAAAATAAATAGCTAATAAGTGTAAGACATGTGAAGTTGTGGAAACTGACTTTCACAAGCTGGAACTGACTTTTCTATTGCAGCCAGAATATTTCCAAACACAGACTAATTTCTTTCAAACAAACTCTAATGTTCTATCTTTGAAACACATACTATCCAAGCATTCTTAAAAACATAGCTGAGGGCATTCTCCCTGGCAACATCTGAAAGCAACATATCAGGTACTCAATGCACTGTTCCTTACCAATGAACCATGCAGCAGCGTTGATGTTCACACCTTCCTTCAAAGACTCATGACAAGTAACTTCTTTATAGTCTTTCACTATCTGTACCACTGAGCAAAATAACTACAATACTCAAACATTCCTCGAAATATAAGCTTTATTCTTCTGAAGCTTTTTTTTAAAGAATTCCATACATGGGTACTATATTTACATAATTTCCCCTTTCCCACCTCCAAATCCTCCCATTGTCCCTTACACCCACTCCGGGATTTCTGACCACTTCTCTGTTTTTTTATCATACATACATACACACACACACACACACACCACATACACACACACACACAATCAGGTTTCACTCTAAACTTTACCAGTTCCTATCTGTGACTCTGAGCAATCCAGTTGCTCTAAGCCCCTTTTATTTCTACATCTGTTGAGTGGAACAGTGTGAACATGTGTTTTCATACTGCCTTCCCAGAATAGCACCTCTCCGTTCTGTTAAGAGCCCCTTCCACTGGTGCTTTCTGTGGTGGCTGCCAAGCACAAAGGGGCTTGGGGGAGAGGTCTCAGTAGCCCTCTTTTACACAGAAGATATTATACAACAGTGTCAGCTACACATTTGTCACTGGCAACCCACCTCTATGGGCAGAACTTGTATTCTAGGTCTATACTCGACAGCATGAATTAAAGCAGTCTTTACAAAGCTATCAATCAGGAGAAAGAGAATCCAGGTTCTAGTTTTCCAAGTCAGCTCTGCCCACAGCTTCTGGCAGTTTGGCTACATAGACCAAGGGACTTCCACTTCACACCTACCCAACTCTCCCTCTTTCTCTCCCCCTCCCCCTCCCTCTGTCTCCCTCTCTCCTGCCTATTCCCCTGCCTCCCTTCTCTCTTGGTACTTCTGGGACTCTTAGGAGCTCTGACTAAAGAACGCAATTCCTCTCTTCTGGGGATACCATGGTAATAAAGTCTGCGCTGACTATAAAGTACCAAGAATGATGCCTGGACACAGTAATTTTCAAGAAATAATATATATTATCATGTATGAGTTCCTCAAGAGTTCCAAAATCTTCAAAGTGAAATCAAGATTAGTAGTTTTGTAAACACCACGTGTATCTTCTGTGTTAGTCAGGGTTCTCTAGAGTCACAGAACTTATGGATAGTCTCTATATAGTAAGGAAATTTGTTATGATGACTTATAGTCTGTGGTCCAACTCCCCAACAATGGTCAGCTATACATGGGAAGTCCAAGAATCTAGTAGTTGCTCAGCCCCACAAGGCTAAGTGGTTTGAGCTGGTCTCCTGTAGAAGTAGGTTCCAACAGACGTGCTGGCAAGTAAATGCGAGCAGGCGAAGAAGAGCGAATCTTCCTTCTTCCAGTGTCCTTATGTGTGGCCTCCAGCAGAAGGTGTGACCCAGATCAAAGGTATGTACCTCCACTCCTGGATCTGCTACTTGTTTTGTCCCAAGCTGACCTTGAACTCAGTGATCTCCTGGGATTAAAGGCGTGTACTACCTTCCCTGGGCCTAAGCTTTTCATAGCCACTATGCCTCAAGATCTCCATGCCATGATCTAGGTCAGAGATTTGTGTCTCCCAGCCTCAAGATCTGGATCATAGGTGAGCCCTGCAATTCTAGATTGTAGTTCATTCCAGATATAGTCAAGCTGACATCCAGGAGCAGCCATTACACCTTCTGACAAATAAGCCAATTGTTCATGAGCTGAGTAAGACCCTAGCAAAGTTATCAGACACCTCAAGACCTTAAGTTGTTATACTGGGGATTCTCACACTAACCTATTCTGTCATCACCCTGGGCTCCGTCTCTCTCCAACACTACTCTTTATTTCTGTTGATAAAGCCAACTGTTTCCTGGTCTTCCTTTCCTTTGTTACTTCCTCTTGTTACACTGCATATGTGTATGCGTGTTTTGGCAAATATTCTCACTGAAGTTACTACCACTGATAAACAAGTTACCTTGCTGACTTTTTAAAGGTCATTAGAGCAACTTCTGCTAATTTTCAGAAATGAATATAGAGGCTGGGGGAACGGCTCAGTCAGCAAGGTGCTTGCCATGAAGCATGAGGACCTGAGTCTGGATCCCCAACACCCATGTGGAAAGCTGAGCACAGCAGCATATACCTGTGATCCCAACCTGTAGGGGTGGGTGGGGGCAGGGACACAGACAGGAGGATTCCCTAAGGCTTGCTGGACAGGGGTCTAACTGCACTCCGGGTTACAGAGAGAAAAATCTGTCTCAAAAAACAAAGTGGGGAGTGACTTTGGAAGAGCCAGGGCACACGTGGTGGGTTCACCTGAACACACCCATGGGAGGAAGCACAACAGTGAATGATACCTATCACAATTACCGGAATTGTAAATACCTAGTTTCTATGGCAACAGGGACTTTACTGTTGTAACAAAGGACCCTGAATGAGATGGGGCCTTAGTCTGGATTATCCAGGTACCCCAATAATCAAATGGATGTTTAAGTGTGGAAGATGGAGATAGGAGACAGAAGAGTCAAAGAAAGCAAACTGACAAACAAGGCCAGACAGAAGCTACATGCCAGACTCTGAGGCTCGAGGAAAGGTGTCTGCAACCAGAGAAAGCAGACAGCCCCTGGCAGCTGCAAAGACAACAAAACAGACTCTCTCCTAGAAACTAGAGCCCAAGGCCTCTACTGACAGCTCAATCTTAGAAAGACAAGCTAGGACTTTGAACTACAGAACTCAAATAACAAGGCTATGTTGTTTAAGTCACGGAAACTCATGTGGTTAACAAACTTCAATTAGTTTGTTTTTTTCTGGTCAAATAAATCTCAGTGTTCAAATAGCAAAGTCAGTGAGCTGACTTTCATACACTGAGCGAGCAGTTCATCTTAGTATGTAAATGTTGTGGATCTGGTCTAACACTTGTATTATGTTAATTGGGTTCCCAAAATTGCAGGAGAATCTGCATGTAAGACCCTGAGGGTCCCTGCCCCCAGTTGGTTTCCATTGATAAAGTTGCCGGTGGCCAACGGCTAAGCAGGAAACAGAGACACAACTTCAGGATTCACAGGCAAGGAGGCTGAGAAAGGAAGGAGGATTTGGAACAGCCATGCCAGGGAAGAAGAGAGACCAGGCCTGAGAAGTGTAGGACAGAGAGACTGCCAACATGTAAGAGTCTGGGACCATGGTCCAGGAGGGCTGCAGGCCTGGTTCTGGGGTGGCCAGGATGGAGTATAGGTCTTAGTTAAGTAATAATCCAGGAGTATCGGAGGGGAGAGTGTGCTAGCCAGTGGAGGTTTGGAGCCATTGAGCTGATTAAGGCATATCAAAATATAAGGGAGGGAGGGTGTGTCTGTGTATCAGAACAATGGGGCCGGGAGGGAACAAGGAACAGTCAGCACCATGGGGGGGGGGGGGCAATTTGAATAGAGATTCATCACCTACTACTCCGTGTAAACCAAAGATAAAATGCTTAACTCTCCAAAACTGATCAGATCCTGCTTCATGCCTCTTGCTAGCACAAAGGCTGTCTTCTTCTCAAGGATGAATCTTACATGACCAGCGTTGTAACAGTTCTTAAGAGGATGCCTCCCCTACA
Source organism: Arvicanthis niloticus (assembly GCF_011762505.2). Taxonomy (NCBI): domain Eukaryota; kingdom Metazoa; phylum Chordata; class Mammalia; order Rodentia; family Muridae; genus Arvicanthis; species Arvicanthis niloticus. Next base: position 8,555,153 of record NC_047669.1, on the reverse strand, counting down.
ACAGCACTTACAGACAACATCTGACCGGGTATCTAATGGAGAGCCACCCACGCCTTAGGCTCTCCTAGAAAGAAATCAGATTAATCTAACAGCAAACTTGTACCAGAAGCAAGGGTGCCACATGTGCTGCTAGACTAATAAATTCCAGGCTTGAGAGCCCAACATCTTGGGCTAGAGAGATGGCTTAGTGGTTAAGAGAACTGACGGCTCTTCCAGAGGTCCTGAGTTCAATTCCCAGCAACCACATGGTGGCTCACAACCATCTGCAATGGAATCTGATGTCCTTTCCTGGTGTGTCTGAAGATAGCTACAGTGTACTCATATACATAAATAGTTCTTTTAAAAAAAGAGAGTCCAACATCTCAATAATTCTCAAGGTAATTTCCTCTTAAAGTTATTCCTAAGAATTAACATCCAGGGACCATTTTTAAAGAGAGGAAAATGTATCATATACACAGCAATGACAGACAGCATTGTAACAGTGGTCCACTAAAGGCTCTAGAGTCTGGCCTACATAGGAGTCCACAGTGAGCCAATGCTCTCTTCCCACTAAGAGTCCTCCTAGGATGCTCAGGGACACCTTGTTTAAGGAATGTTTTCCTAAACACTGTCTGTGATACTTCCATTCTTTTATTAGTTAATTTACCACAGTAAAAACTAAGTGTTTAAATTTACCATATTGTATTAAATACATGAAATCCTGGTAAGGAAACAATGTTAAGTTAGCCTTGCTTCTGCCTGTCTTGTTCGTTTGTTTGTTTTGAGATAAAGTTTCTCTGTATAGCCCTGGCTGACCTAAAACTCACTCTGTACACCAGGCTGACCTTGAACTCACTGAGCTCCACCTGCCTCTGCCTCCAGATGCTGGGATTAAAGACGTGTGCCACCAGCACCCAGCTGCCTCTGCTCATCTTCCTCTGCTTCTTTGTTTTGTAATCTTGAGAGGAAAAAGAACACAATCTAGTTAATTTCTACTCATTTTCTATTAGCTTTCTGCTCACAGTCCTTCGGGAGTAGCTTCCCCATTGGACATGGTGGGATGCAGAGGCAGAAGGATTGCTATGAGTTCCAGGCTGGCCAGTATGATGAAAACAACTTCCACTCCTCTCCTCCACCAACAAGCACAGACTAGCTTCAAACTCTTTAGGAGCTCAGGCTGGCCTTGAACTCATGATCCTCTAAGCCCAGGCTCCCAAAAGCTAGGATTATAGGCAGGCTCAGTGATACCTTGTGCTTAAGGTCTGTTTTTCTTAACACTTGGTACTTTCCTTCTTTTGATTCACCAGTTAATTTACCAAATGACGATGTCTTTTCTCTCCAACTACGCAAGAAAAGGGGAGCCATTCTTCTATAGCTCCCTGGGCTTAGTGACTTGCATGCTTGCATGCTACATAGACGATCAATAAGTATTTGCTGATTAACACAGAACTGGGAAACACCTATCTGTGTTACCTGTGACTGTCACATTACAAGGCTATCATCTGACTCAGAGTATACATAGTAAGCCATATATGACTAAGTTCTATTTCCACAGACTCAGATGGTCCCCTGCCCAACAGCTACACTCTGATGTTCCCTGAGTTCTGCTCTTCAGGCCATCCCAGTACACTCTCTCTGGTCACAGTTCAAGATGTGAGCCCTCAGCTATTCCAGAGGCCACATACGCCTGTCTGCTGCAACGCTTTCCTGCCATAACAGTTATGGACTCTTATACCTCTGAAACCGTAAGCCCAAATATGCCCGTCCTTCCCCCCCAAGCTGCTTTTGATCATGGTGCTTTTTCAGAGCAACAGAACATAACTAAGACATCATTGTATACCAAATAGCTTTCCACCTGAATCCAGGAGATTTTATTATTATTTTTTTAATCTAAGAATGTTCTGTCAGCTTTTGTATAACATGACACGAACCGCATGATCTCCTGAGGTTTTCTGGTTTCCCACATTTATTCGGCCTATTGATGAAAACAACAGGAATATATCATGTATCATCTCTGTAATCTAAAGGAACCCAATTATCTACAGAAGAGAAAGAAGAAAAGGTATGAGTCCCATAGCTGGGGTATTCCATTCCACCATGTTTCCTATAAGTGAAGAACAGGAAATGGACACTTGCTGTCGTTTTGGTCAGTCCCAGTTCATGCATGTCCTGTGTAAAGGCAAACTGACCTCATCTGTGCTAACAACAAATAGCATTCTGCTCCAATGTGGAACAAAAGCCACCTGCACTGGGAGTCTTTTTTGTTGTTGTTTGTTTTTTTGAGATAAGGTTTCTCTGTATCTATGAAACTTATTCTGTAGACCAGGTTGGCCTCAAACTCACAGAAATGCCCCTGCCCCTGCCCCTGCCCCTGCCCCTGCCCCTGCCCCTGCCCCTGCCCCTGCCCCTGCCCCTGCCCCTGCCCCTGCCCCTGCCCCTGCCCCTGCCCCTGCCCCTGCCCCTGCCCCTGCCCCTGCCCCTGCCCCTGCCCCTGCCCCTGCCCCTGCCCCTGCCCCTGCCCCTGCCCCTGCCCCTGCCCCTGCCCCTGCCCCTGCCCCTGCCCCTGCCCCTGCCCCTGCCCCTGCCCCTGCCCCTGCCCCTGCCCCTGCCCCTGCCCCTGCCCCTGCCCCTGCCCCTGCCCCTGCCCCTGCCCCTGCCCCTGCCCCTGCCCCTGCCCCTGCCCCTGCCCCTGCCCCTGCCCCTGCCCCTGCCCCTGCCCCTGCCCCTGCCCCTGCCCCTGCCCCTGCCCCTGCCCCTGCCCCTGCCCCTGCCCCTGCCCCTGCCCCTGCCCCTGCCCCTGCCCCTGCCCCTGCCCCTGCCCCTGCCCCTGCCCCTGCCCCTGCCCCTGCCCCTGCCCCTGCCCCTGCCCCTGCCCCTGCCCCTGCCCCTGCCCCTGCCCCTGCCCCTGCCCCTGCCCCTGCCCCTGCCCCTGCCCCTGCCCCTGCCCCTGCCCCTGCCCCTGCCCCTGCCCCTGCCCCTGCCCCTGCCCCTGCCCCTGCCCCTGCCCCTGCCCCTGCCCCTGCCCCTGCCCCTGCCCCTGCCCCTGCCCCTGCCCCTGCCCCTGCCCCTGCCCCTGCCCCTGCCCCTGCCCCTGCCCCTGCCCCTGCCCCTGCCCCTGCCCCTGCCCCTGCCCCTGCCCCTGCCCCTGCCCCTGCCCCTGCCCCTGCCCCTGCCCCTGCCCCTGCCCCTGCCCCTGCCCCTGCCCCTGCCCCTGCCCCTGCCCCTGCCCCTGCCCCTGCCCCTGCCCCTGCCCCTGCCCCTGCCCCTGCCCCTGCCCCTGCCCCTGCCCCTGCCCCTGCCCCTGCCCCTGCCCCTGCCCCTGCCCCTGCCCCTGCCCCTGCCCCTGCCCCTGCCCCTGCCCCTGCCCCTGCCCCTGCCCCTGCCCCTGCCCCTGCCCCTGCCCCTGCCCCTGCCCCTGCCCCTGCCCCTGCCCCTGCCCCTGCCCCTGCCCCTGCCCCTGCCCCTGCCCCTGCCCCTGCCCCTGCCCCTGCCCCTGCCCCTGCCCCTGCCCCTGCCCCTGCCCCTGCCCCTGCCCCTGCCCCTGCCCCTGCCCCTGCCCCTGCCCCTGCCCCTGCCCCTGCCCCTGCCCCTGCCCCTGCCCCTGCCCCTGCCCCTGCCCCTGCCCCTGCCCCTGCCCCTGCCCCTGCCCCTGCCCCTGCCCCTGCCCCTGCCCCTGCCCCTGCCCCTGCCCCTGCCCCTGCCCCTGCCCCTGCCCCTGCCCCTGCCCCTGCCCCTGCCCCTGCCCCTGCCCCTGCCCCTGCCCCTGCCCCTGCCCCTGCCCCTGCCCCTGCCCCTGCCCCTGCCCCTGCCCCTGCCCCTGCCCCTGCCCCTGCCCCTGCCCCTGCCCCTGCCCCTGCCCCTGCCCCTGCCCCTGCCCTGCCCCTGCCCCTGCCCCTGCCCCTGCCCCTGCCCCTGCCCCTGCCCCTGCCCCTGCCCCTGCCCCTGCCCCTGCCCCTGCCCCTGCCCCTGCCCCTGCCCCTGCCCCTGCCCCTGCCCCTGCCCCTGCCCCTGCCCCTGCCCCTGCCCCTGCCCCTGCCCCTGCCCCTGCCCCTGCCCCTGCCCCTGCCCCTGCCCCTGCCCCTGCCCCTGCCCCTGCCCCTGCCCCTGCCCCTGCCCCTGCCCCTGCCCCTGCCCCTGCCCGCTTCCCAAGTGCTGGGATTAAAAGCAAGTACCACCACCATCTGGCCTACACTAGAAGTCTTCTGGAATGCTTCAAAGGTACTGTTTGGGAAGCTTCCAACCACGTGACTTTGGTGGTGCACCAGCCATGTGCCCATGAGTCTAGCCAAAAAAGTATGCATCTGTCTCCAATCTGGCTTGAATCAAGGTCCTTCCCTGAATTTGTAAATACCGAAGGCAAGAGTTTTCTCAACTCTAGGGTACACACTAAGTAACAGAACAGAATAAGATGCAACAGAGAAACAGAGGTAGAACCAAGATGCCGGAGGTCCTTTGTAAGAGAGGGAAAGGTACCCAGAATCATTTATTTATGTAATGATACTCAATCCCTTCCCAGGTTTGTAAACTAATAAATCTCTTTTGGTTTAAGTGCATTTGAACTGATTTCCTGACACTTTTAACAGAAAAAGGCCTAACTTTAAAACCATTTACCAATGTATGTCTAAGACAGAAGTCATTAACAGTGGGAAGTCCAAGAGAAATCTATGGTTGCTGACTCGAACACACAATGTACTTAGGATGCCATCTGTATACAGTGAAGGTAACCCAAATGGTAACTCATGAATGACCTCAGGAATATACTGGGAACAGGAGGTCAAGAAAGGACGTCATCTAATGTCTATGAAACCTAATAAACAAAAATTTACCATATCTCATTTAAATCCAAAAGGTCACACTGGCTGGTTGGTGGTGGTATATACCTTTAATCCTAGCACTCATGAGGCTAAATCAGGTGGATCTTTGGGAGTTCAAGGACAGCCTGGTGTACTGGACAGCCAATGCTACACAAAGAAATTTTGTCTTGAGGAGAAAAAAAAAAGGCCTCACTGAATTAGGAAGACAGCTTAGTCAGTACAGTGTCAGCCCTGCATGTATGAGAACCTGAGTCTAGTAGTTTGATGGCATCTATAATTAAGTCCCCAGACACACAGAAAAAGCCAGGTCAATTGTGGCCCACTTTTGTAATGCCAGCACTGGGGAGGTGGAGACAAGCAGACCCCCGAGCCTCAGCATAGCTACACAGCACGCTCCAAGGTAGTAAGAGACCTTGTCTCAAAAGCAAGGTGAGAGGCCTCTGAGATGGCTCAGGGGCAAAGCACTTCTCTGCAGGCATGGCAACCTGAGTCAAGTCCCATGAAAAGACAGAAAGGAGAGGATGTCACAAAGGTGTGCTCTGAGACCCACATGCACACACATAATAATTAAACTTAATTTTTTGTTAATAAAAAAAAAACAAGGTTAAGTCTGGGGTAATGACTTAGTAAAGTGTTTGAGGTTCATATGAGAACCTGAGTTTGATACCCCAAAACCTGCACTAAAAAGCTGAGCATGGTGGCATGAGCCGATAAAGGCAGAACGGAGGGAGAGATGGAGACATGGTGCCTAAGGCTTACTAGCTCATACATCTAGCTGAATCAGCAGGCTACCCATTGAGCAACAGGTCCTGTCTCAAAATAGAGGGGCAGGAAAGATGGCTCAGTGATAACAAAGGTAGACTGCTCTTACACTGGACCAGAGTTTGGTCCCCAGCACCAACATGGGGTAGCTCACAACAGCGTGTAACTCCAGCTCCAGGGCTCTGTGTGCATACAAAGGGCTTACTTCCGACCCAATGGCTAAAATGTTTATGGACTAGTGAAATAACACTAAGAGTCACCAAAAAAACAAAACAAAACAAAACAAAACAAAAAACAAATTCTGTAAGACAGAAAGCACTCACCGACTGCCAACAGTCCAATTACAAAAGAAATATATAAAGAAAAAAAATCAGCACTTTATTCTGTTAGAGGTCTGTAAAGAATTTTCTCACATAACTCAGTCACTTCAAGCATACAACGCTCAACAGTTCAAACAAAACTGCTCCATTTATCTTTATTGTGTATTCTATAGACCAGGTCAGCTAGTGCTTGAGGAGTCCATACTTTTCTGCTTAAATGTCAACATGAGCAAACTCATGACTTAAACACATGTGGGTTCCCCCATCCTCAATCTGTATTGGAAGCACTTCAAACACAGAAGTGTAACAGAAATCCACACACAACGACGTGCAATTTTCTCCCAAGCAGAGACACCTGGAATAGAGTTAGCGGCACTAGCCAACATCTGTGCTGTCGTTACTTGGGCTTTTCTTTTGGGGGAGGAAGGGGGGCGGGGAAGGGGGTCCAGTAGAGTGGGCAGTACAGTCACTAGCATTCTGGCAAACAGAGCCCTGCCTACTCAGCGAAAGCTCCGGCAGCTACTCCGGATAACCCAGTACAATCCTTTCTTTGAAACACGTCCGCTTAGTTCACCCAAACCCTGGCTTGCTGCGTGCCTCTGGCCCCGAGTGCCACACCTGGACAACAAGCCAAGGCACGGGGGTGCCCCCAACTTCCACCTTGCGGCCCTCGGATTGGGGCTCATCTGTCAGGAAGCGACAAGGAACCCGCAACACAGGCTGCACGTCAGTCCAACAGAGTGAGAGCCTCCACCGGTGCGGCGTGGGAGGGACAGCACCCACCTCCCGGCCGCAGTCCGGGCGTGGGCGCGCCTGTCCTGTATCCTCGCAGGCGGGCGGACCCGGGTGGAAACTGCTAACCTAGTCCGAAGTCAGACTCCAGAGCCGGCCCGCGGTGGCCAAAGGGTCTGCGGGAGCGACTGGGGAGCAGCCCCGTCTGCGCACCCCTGCGGCGCCGGCCCGCATCCGCCGCCCCGCCCCACCCGTACGGAATACGCGTTACCTGAGCCTGTGTCCGCCTGGACGGGACCCCGGCCCACGTGACCCCGCGGAAGTCAGTCCACGCACGCGCAGTCTCTGCAGCTCGCAGGCCCGCTTCCGCTCTGTTCCCCAGAGACGCTCGGCGCTGGGCGGTGCGAGCCTCTGCGCCACGCCCTCCTTAAAGGGAGACTCCGACCGGCCTCCAGGGACGCTCACCGTCGTCAGGGCCTCTGAGCCGGAGCAGTCTAGTAAATAGAGGTCGTCAGATAAAAAGGAACGTCCCTTTCCGTCAGTTCACCTGACCTTCCAGAAATTCACCCCAAAGCCAGGTGTCACGAGTCGTACCTGCCATCCTAGCGCACAGAGGCTTAAGGCAGAAGGATCACAGTTCAAACTAGCCTGGGATACAGAGACAGACCTGTCTCAGATTCCGTAAATAGATAAATGGATGGATGGATACACAGTGCGGGGGTGGGAGTCATATGGATGGAATTCGTTTCGCTGGATCTGGTGGTATTCACTAATCCACTTTCTTTTGAAAGACCAACACAGAATTGTTGGGTTTGGTGAGTAGTTGCTGTGGGGAAGGGGAAGCATTGTTTTTGCAAATAAGCATGGATACTGAAAACTATTCTTTTCCAAATTATTATTTTTAGTAGTCATCTTTGTTAGTATTCTGTCTAAACTCCGCCTCCCCAGTTACCTGGCAACAGCCAAGTATGCTCCTCCCTACAGTTACCTGGCAACAGCCAGGTAGACCTGATCCACTATAAAAGGGGCTGCTTGCCCCCTCCTCGCTCTCTTACTCTTATTCTCTTACTCTTACCCTCTTACCCTCTTGCCTCTCTGTCCCCTCCCCCACCTTCCTCTCTCTCCACGTGGTCATGGCCGGCCTCTACTTCTCTTCTCTCTTACCTTTCCACCTTCTTCTCCCCACCTTTTGTCCTATCTCCTGAATAAACCTCTTTCCCCCTTGGAACCGTGTGGTCTGGAGTGGTCTGTTCTGAACTGCGTTCGGACTTCTTAAAACAACTAACAGTCTTTACATCAAAAATAATAGGATGGGTCACATTATTAAATAAAGAAGGCATTTTTGTTTGTTTGTTTGTTTCCTTAATGTGCTACTGGAAAAAGCTAAAACTTTCAGGACAGTTTGGCGTTTATAGTTGCCACTATAGGTATCATTAACCCAAGGAGACAAATAATATACTTCCTGGACCTGTCTGTAGTCAAGAAATTAGGAGGAAAAGTGTCAGAAGACACTTCGGAGAGTTATAGAAAACACTCAGTAACGGCCAACATGGCTGAGTATCAACCAGGCTCACAATACCTCTGGCCTGGGACAGATCCAGAAGTGGGAAAGACAAAGGCCTGTCCTGTAGGTACTTTGAGGCTAAAAACTTGGCGTACAAACATCATGTCAGTTAAGACCAGCTGATTACGGTGATATAAAGAAATTACACGGCTGTCATTTGTAGGGTCATGGATGAAGGAAAATAATCAACACTTTAGCTTAAAAGAGGGGAGGGGGACTTCTGTAGGCTGGAGCCAGAGAGACTGCCTACTGAGGGTACAGTGGGATTGGTTACAAGCCAAGGTGAGTTTAGGGACCAGTTGCCGGCCTGATGTGGCCAGGGTACAGTCAGTGGTTTTCAAACATCTTTAGTCTCTGACTGTGTGTGTGTGTGTGTGTGTGTGTGTGTGTGAGAGAGAGAGAGAGAGAGAGAGAGAGAGCTGTCTAAAGCAGGGTAGACAGAATGATGACACCAGAGCCCCGAGTGACAGAGAACTGTTAAAGTTCTAGGAAGAATGGAATTCAGCAGACACATGGGGAATGGGACTATAGAACATAAAAAATGGGAAGATTGTTAACTGACATTTTCAAAATATTTTACAGTTGTCACACACTTATTCTAAATAACTTCAGAAAGCAAACCTTAATCTTGTGGGTGGGTGTTGTAGATTTCAACTCCCGATACCTCGGAAATTCCTTCACGTGACAGCCTCTCATATACGCTTGTTCACAACATGGAGCCATTCACATGCTTGCCTGCCCAGTGCTACTTAACTAAAAATAAAAACAGTGAATGCTTATTATAGAAAGCTTGGAAAATTCAGGAAATGTTTTAAAATAAAAACTACCCATATCTTTCTCTTTCTTTTTGCCTACTCTCATTAAATATCTCTCTCTCTCTCTCTCTCTCTCTCTCTCTCTCTCTCTCTCTCTCAAGTAATTATGTTGTATCATTTTTGGTTTGTTTGGTTTGGAGGAGAGATGACAGTAAAAACTTTACCTTTTACCTTTTTATTTTGGTCTTTGACATTTTCACACATGTATAAAATACAGTCTAACTATTCCCACCTGTCCCTTTCCCAGATTCACGACTTCTTAAAGATGTCTTAATTTTTTTTTTTTTTTTGGTTTTTCGAGACAGGGTTTCTCTGTATAGCCCTGGCTGTCCTGGAACTCACTCTGTAAACCAGGCTGGCCTCGAACTCAGAAATCCGCCTGCCTCTGCCTCCCAAGTGCTGGGATTAAAGGTGTGTGCCACCACCACCCGGCGATGTCTTAAATTTTATTTGATCCAGCAAATAGTGGTGGTGCAGGTCTTTAATCCCAGCACTCAGGAAGCAGAGGCAGGTGGATCTCCATGAGTTCAAGGCCAGACTAGTCTACAGAATGAGTTCTAGGACAGCCAGGACTACACAGAGAAACCCTGTCTTAAAAAACAAAGGCAAAGAAAACATTTTATTTTATCTATATGTATGATTACCTGCATCTATGTATGTGCACCATGGGCATGCCTGACGCCTCCCTCAGAGGCCAGCAGATGTTTGTGAACTACCATGTGGATGCTGAGCACAGAACCTGGGTTCTCTGCAAGAGCAGCAAGTGCTCTTAACCATGGAGCCATCCCTCCAGCCAGGGTTTTGTTTTTGTTTTGTATTTGTTTTGTTTTATTTTGACTTTTTTGGTGGTTTTTTTTTTTTTGTTTTTGTTTTTTTGTGACAGGGTTTCTCTGTGTAGCCCTGGCTGTCCTGGAACTCACTCTGTAAACCAGGTTAGCCTGAACTCAGAAATCTGCTTGCCTCTGCCTCCCAAGTATTAACGCGTGTGCCACCACTGCCCAGCTTGTTTTATTTTGAGACAGGGTCTCACTCTAACCCAGGCTGGCCTCGAACTCACTTTGTAGCCCAGGCTGGCCTTGAATTCACATAGTCATTCTGACCTCACCTCCCAACTACTGGGATTAAATGTAAGCCATTATGGCTGGAAAGTCTTAATATTTAAGAAATCTTGAGCTTGCAAGATTGTTCCTAGCAACCTAAGCTTGAGCCCTGGACCCACATGGTAGAAAGAGTAATCCTCTGACGTGCAAATGTGCACTATGCTGTAGCATCTTACATATACGCATCCCATACACACAAATAATAAATATAGTTGTAAAATCCTATATAAATTGTAGGAAATATATTCTGTGGAGTTGAGGGTTTAGCATAGTGGCACAGTGCTTGACTAGTTTCAGGGTTGATCCCCAGCACTGAAAAACAAGGCCATACATTTTATAAAGCAGTAGCTGCCATAAATATTGATTCTTCTGATGGATCTGTGCAAAGTAAATTGAAAACCTTCAAGAAAAGCTGGCTGCTGTAGGTGCTATTAAGAGCATTTGTGATTCATGAGAGTAGGTCAGAATACCAACTTGACCAGACATTTCAAAGTCACTGGGTGATGTCGTCGTTTTGGAGATGAAATAATTGCAGGTGTGCTAGAGACAGCCTGAGGAGTGAGGTTTGAAGGTACAGCTTAATTGATCTCATCATGAAACCACAACACGATCAATACAGGAGGAACTGCGTTCTGTGGATGAGTAGAACCCAGTTTGTTGAGACAGAATCTACTTCTGGTGAGGATTCTGTGGACATCGTTGGATGAGGAAGAATTTGGATTATAAATGTAGGCAAAAAGCAGAGTGCAGAAAGTGAGTTCCAACTATGAAAGCATTTCTGCAGTGGGTAAAATGTTATTGGGAAAACACCCTGTAGAGAACTCTCCCATTGATGAAGAGCTGCTGACCTTAGGAAGTTGCCACAGATACCCGAGTGTTCAGCAACTACACCCTGTTGTTTTTAAGACAAAGTCCCAGATGCTCAATTGACCAAATGAAGACTCAGGAGCCAGACACTGTGGTGAAAGCCTGCTGCTCAGAGACACAGAGAAAGCACCCAGCTGACCTTCCTACTCCACTGACATCCCAGAAGGAAAAAGCTCCTTCTCTTTCTCCACACAGTCTTAAATACCCTTCAACTCAAAGGCCCTCCTTCTCTTTCCTGGGCCTTCTTATGTTCACTCTCTGTCAACTGGTTGCTTGCTCTGCCTCTTGACCTGTGGTTGACTTTATTTAACTCTTGTCTACAGAAAGCTCTTGGATTGAAGGTGTGTACTAGGGCTGACTACACTACCACAGCAAGAAACAGGTCTTTCCAGTTCACAATCTCGGGGTTCACAGTGTGATCATATATCCTGCAACAACACCCTGATGAATCAACATTATCAGCACTGAGGTAAGACCCTCACCAGCAAAAAATATTCCCACTCTCCATGATGGTTCGCTTTGTTGTCAGCACTTCTTAGCAATAAAGCCTGTCTAATTGAACTATGTATGTTGTCTTTTTTGATGCAAATGAATACTGACTTTACAACAGAATAATGTAAACGTAACTTTTACACACTCTTAGAAACCAGAAAGTTGTCCTGACTCGATAGTGCCATGTTTGCTTTATTGTGGTCTGGGACTAAAACCACAGTATCCCTGAAGTATGCCTGTACTTTCATTTCTTTCATTGTTCTGATACTTGGACATTTGGGGGTTTTTAGCCTTCACTGCCCACATTTTCATGAATATCTTTATGCAAAAATCTTTTTGCCAATAGCTTAAAATTATTACCTTAGGATAGAAAGCTGTATTTGAAATTACTGATTCAGAGGTTTTGAAATCTCTTAAGCTGGCCAAATTGCTTTTCACAAAGGTCAGGCAAAATTTTATTCCTGCAGTAAGCGTTCAGGAGTGCTCATCACACATGCCCACCAGCCTTTATACATACATACATACATACATACATACATACATACATACATACATTTTAAAAGCCCTGTCAATATGAGAGATGAAATGGACTCGTTTCATTTGCATTGGATTAATAGTGAGGTAGGAAATGTTTGCAAATGTAGGAACCCTTTATAGTTTTCGTGGGAATGAAATTCCACTGCCTATGTTTAGACGTGTGATTGGCAAAGAGAACTAAGAGAACTGTGACAGACTTGAGGAAAAATAAACAACAGAACAACTTAGAAATAAAAAATATGGCCACATCAAGGCACAGTCAGATTGTTGTTTGGTGTTTTGTTTGGTTTGTTTCATGGTGTTTTGTTTGAGACAGGTTCTTTCTGTGTAGCTCTGGCTGTCCTGGGACTCACAGGGATAGGTCTTCCTCTGCCTCCTAGGTGCTGGGATCAAAGGCTTGCAGCTGGCCAGCATAGTCAGCTAGTGCTATGGTGTGCCTGGTTAACAAAAGTTGGTGGGAGGATAGCGTAGCTTGTGATGAAACAGGTTCACGCTGTTGTCCTGTTCTGCTTTGTTTTTGTTTTGAGGATGACTTAGTTTCAGACACATGTCATTCCTGGTAGTAAATCAATATGGCAGGCTTGAATGTCTCTTGGTAGTTTTATTTGTATTTAATTAACAAATCTGTCTTAGTTCACAGATGTATACGTCTGTGAAACTGAGTCCATTCCTTAGTTTTGTGTTTGTATATATGTGCACATGTATGTTTACTAAAGAGGCCATACACCAACTCAAGGTATTTGTGATAAGCTTTTCTCCAACGAGGGATCTGAACAACATTCAAATCTGTTATAGGAAACTTGTCTTGTTTATGAACCTCTAAACAGGAATGTTTAGAGCAAGTTAGCACTTAAAAAGAAAAGTGAATGTAGTGTCTGCTTATATATTGAAATTTTTCTCTACATAATATCGATATGATTTTTCCAGCCTTTGGAAATAGTACCAGAAAGAGCTATTTAGAATTCAGAGAATGTTTTGAGTTAAAACACATTATTCATCAAAGTCAGCCTAGGTCGTTGAGATAAAGAAGAGTGTCTGCCTTTATGTAACTTGTCTCTTCAGAACAGAAGTTTTAAGCAGATAGTGATTAAGTGGAAATTCCATGAAGTGGTGAGAAAAGCTCCACATGAGCCTTGGGAACCAGCAGGTTCTGGCCACCCTAATGACAGCAATCAGGAAGACAACACAAGAAGGGTGGAGACTGCCGTCCATTACAGTAACTACTACAGTAGCTACCTACAGTAAGCCATTTCATCACTGAAGGCAGGGGATGCCTGCACATCAGAAGCAGCACGGGAGGACAGCCTGGCTGGTGCACAGAAGGCTATGAAATTATTCTGTATGCTACTAAGATGGCAGCTATGTGTCAATATGCATTTGTCAAACCCATAGGACACCAAGAGTGAGTCCTGTTGTAGGCTATCTACTTGGGTGATACTGATGTGTCAGTGCAGAGCCAGCCATTGTAACAAGGGATGCTGACACAGGAAAAGTTGGGAATATGGGACGGAGACAGGAAACCTGACCAATTTCTAAAACTACCTTTCCATCTCACTGTGAACCTAAATCTGCTTTTTAAAGAATTTTATTTCAATAAAAAAGAATAAATTAAGACTGAGTACACAGGTTCTTAGTTGATTCAAGTATCCAAGTAGGCTTGACACAAGTAAAACCAATTGTCGGTAAAACAGCCGAGCTAATCCATGCACCATTCTCATGTTCTCTAAGCCTGGTATAGTCTTGCTCCAAAGTCACCATATGGCTCACTTGCTCACCTGCTCAGGGCTTTGTTCAGTGCAGTGAACAATGGCTTTGCAACTCTCTGGGAAGTAAATACAAGAAAGACAGGGACAGTTACTCTCCTCCATCCAGGTCTCTGGGACTCAGATTATCCCATCTGGCGCCAGTCTCAGGACACATGGCCTCCGAGTTCTCCCGGGAAGAAGAACTAGCTGTGAGTGGCTTTAGACTGTGAGATGTGCTCACTCTGCTTAGTCTTTTGGCCAATACCAACCACCTGGACCTGCTTCACTGCAGAGGAGGCCAGGAAACAAACAGAGAGAGCAGAGACTTCACTGTCATTGATGGTGGCAACACCAGCATACAGGACAACCTGGATTGTGGTGTTGTATGTGGTATGTGGTATGTGGTAGGAATCCCAGGCATTTTTATGAAGCCAATGAACAACACTACACTGGCAGTCTATATTAGTGGGAGGAGGGGGAGTATCACTAACCTAAGAGCCTGTCCTGAAGTAGGATTAAAATAATGAAGAATCTTCCTTAGAACATACCTGCGACTGTTTGGCTTTCTATGCTTGACCCTGCTCCAAGTAAAGACACAGAAATATTTACTATGCATGCTTAAGCCTTTGCTTATTCTTGTTCCCAACCAGCCCTTATAATCTAATTAACATATTTATTCTAGTCTAAAATCTGCCAGGTGGCTTGTTAGTTACCCCTTCTTCCGTCCCAACCTCCTTCCTCTGCAACTGGCTGGCGAATTCCCCTTGCCTGACTTTCCCAGAACTCTCATCTCAGCTGGAAGTCCCACCTATTCCCTCCTCCTTTGATATAGGCCATGAGCTTCTTATTAAACCAATCAGGACATAAGAGAGGGAATGTGTACAAAATATGATGTAGCAATATAAATAACAATACCAAAGTTTGTCTGCACTCAACTCTCTGCCAGCACAGAGATCAGCATTTGAACACTACGAAGACAGTCTTTACACAGTGCACAAAAAGATCACCCCAACAGATACCCAACAGTTTATTGAGTGCTTGCATGTACAAGACACCATACTTGATGCCAGGAACACACATGAATGAGAAGAAGTCACTAACACCTAGCCAGGGACCCATAGTAGAAATAAACTATGGGATCTCAAGAGGCCAACTCTCCTGCATCTTAGTAAGACTGAGATTTTATATTTAAACATTGCTAGCATTCTAGGCATAAGGCACTCAGTCAGAAATGGCTTCCTGCGGTCATAGAAAGGAGGTCTGTATTCTACTGCTGTGATGTCAATATCATGCAGCCTTTGGGCTTTTCATTTTCCATTGATGCTGGCACATCCCTCGCCCCTCTTCCACTTAGTTCAGAGTAGGCAGCAGCCCCAGGCTACTTAGTTAAAACCAAGGTTGCTCAAGTATTTCAAGAACTTCCCCATCTAATATTTTCAGAAGACTAATATTTTAAGAACGAGCACATCTCACCCCGCCTACACCCCTACAAGGAAAAAGGCAGACTTCTTTGAACTCAGCCTGGTGTCTTGGGACTGCTGCCAGAACTTGGTGACAGAAAAAGGCTGGAAAAGGGATCTGAGGCATGACTCTGGGCTGAAGTACCAAGGGCGGGGATGATAGAGTCGGGAATTAAACAACGCAAGTCCCAGGGAAAATGTGGGCAACAACAACATGAACATCATTGGTAAAACAGACCTGCCTTACCATTCTGCATGGAGACCGCTTTGCTTGCAAAAGGAACGCTTTATATCTTTAACACAAAAATATGAAAAATTACAGTCAGCTAAGAAAAAAATATTCAAAATGATAGCAATGTTCCCTTGTGTTGGGTACCACACTTCCTTAGTTCACCGTTATTCCATGTCTTAGTTAAATCAGTTTCATAGTTTCATTCCAACCATCATGTCCGTTTTCACGTTATCTAGGAAAAGTTTATGACCAATTCATGTGTAACCAGTCAAACCTAGAGGCTTACAATGAGGCTTAGCTCCGTTGATAGGAATCCAGGCACAACTTAACTGTGTTCTCTGACTGGCTTTTTCCTAAGTCAGCATTCAAGGAATCCGCCCAGCTGCTCAAGTTGGGAAGGATCTGCTTCCAAGACACCTAGTTTCTAGCAAGATCTTGCTTGCTGAAATCAGTTGCATTGAGGGCCTCTGATCTTCACTCATCATTGGCTAAAGGTGCACTCAGCTCCTTGTGGTATGGGCATCTCTGTAAAGCAACTCACTACATGGTAGCTTCATACAAGCAAGCAGAAAGAGCCAGCGAGAGTGTGAGCCAGACAAGCCGAAGCCTTTGGAAAACTCTCAGAAGTGACTCCTCTTTGTTTTATGCTACATTTGCTCACTCAGAACACTAACTCAGCCCATACTCAATGGGAAGAGATTGATTACATGACTGATGTCTAGGGAGGAGTCTCTGGAGTCATTTTATTTATTTTTTGTTTATTTATTTAGTACGTATGTGTGTAAGTCTGTGTGGGTGCAGGTGCATGTGTACTGTGAGTCTCAGAGAGTTGGTCTCCTGTCATCTCATGAGGTAGGGGTGGGGGTGGAGGGTATAACTCAGGCTGTCAGGCTGTCAGATAAGCTCCTCTACCCACTGAGCAACCTGGCCAGTCCTCCAAAAGCCATTTCAGATGCTGTTAGCAAAGAAGGGTCTGCCTCCTCCTTTCTTTTTTTTTTTTTGGTTTTTTGAGACAGGGTTTCTCTGTGTAGCCCTGGCTGTCCTGGAACTCACTCTGTAGACCAGGCTGGCCTCGAACTCAGAAATCTGCCTGCCTCTGCCTCCCAAGTGCTGGGATTAAAGGCGTGCGACACCACTGCCCGGCTTGCCTCCCCCTTTCTTTCTTTTTTTTTTTTTTGTTTTGTTTTGTTTTGTTTTGTTTTTTGTTTTGTTTTGTTTTTTGTTTTGTTTTGTTTTTGTTTTTCGAGGCAGGGTTTCTCTGTGTAGCCTTGGCTGTCCTGGAACTCACTTGGTAGACCAGGCTGGCTTCGAACTCAGAAATCCGCCTGCCTCTGCCTCCCAAGCGCTGGGATTAAAGGCGTGCGCCACCACCGCCCGGCGCCTCCTCCTTTCTAAGACTTTCTAAAATACACACACCAAGCCCGCTTGCTTAATTCTGGCCCACAGTTAGCTTCAAGGTAGGCTAGGAAATGTAGCAAGTATTCTGGATGCCAGTAGGCCCATCTAAATGGGAAAGCTTGGGTCAAGGAGATGGCTCAGTCAGTAAAGTGCTTGTCTTTAAAGCACGAGAATCCCAGAATCCAGTTTTTAAAGTAGCTGCATATATGATGATGTGTGTTTGTAATTCCAGCCTGAGGGTCCCTGGCCAGCCATTGTTCTGTTTGGTGAGTTCAAGGCTTGAGAGGGACCCTGTCTCAAAAATAAGGTTGACATTGCTTCTGAGGAATGATATCCAGGCTTGTCCTGGCTTTCATACATGTACACACATGCATATGTACCCACATAAGCATGAACATACACATATGCACACAGAGAGGGAGGGAGGGAGGGAAGGAGGGAGGGAAGGAGGGAGGGAAGGAAGGAGGAAGAGAGATTTAATCATTGAAGGAGAACTACATCATTCTGGAGAGTAGGAAATTTATATGTGCTTCAAGACCTGCCTTAAGGAAAAGGAAGGTGGTTGGAGGAGGTCTAGCCTGGGTTCAAATCCTGCATCTGCTATATTCTGTGTTGCATAACTAACCTCATTAGTATGTTCAGAGTAAATGAACTGACTTCTGTGATACATCCTGAATATGGTAGGGCCTCCCCTGAAGAAATATCTGCCAAGGGACTAGAGATGGCTTGGTGGATAAAACACTTACTTGCCTGAGCTTGGCTCTTTGGCACCTGTGTCAAAACTGGGTGGCAGTGTAATCCCTCAGGTGGCAGATTCCGGGAATCTTTAGGGCAAAGTGGCTAGCTAAACTCGGACCCTGCCTCAGACACCAGACAACAATCTTGGGCTTCCATATGCATACACACCACACACATACTCCTGCAAAGGAAAAAAGAAAGGAAGCATTTAGTATCATTCCAAACGTAGCTTCATATCCCAGAGACTCTGAAGCCAGGCTGTGACAGCCAGTGAGCTTGCTGTGTCACTCCATGCCATTCACCTAACTGCTCTGAAAACTAACCACCTGTTAGTTTGCCTTGCTTTCCGTGTTGGGTTGCTTAGAAGGATGGCATGTGTGAACTGTTTAAGGATTTTCAGAAAAAAAAAAAAAAAGTATACACTAGGCAAACGTCATGGCATTGGTGACCACAAGGTGGCAGTGAGGAGCAACAGCCTAGGGTTATGGCCCATGTCCACCAGATGGTGCTGGCATTCAGTAAGTAACTCATGGCACTTCAGGGAGACTTTACAAGGGGACCTAGAAAGGCACTTGGAGATAGCGGGTGCCACACTTCAACCAGAAAAAGGGAAATGATACCAGATGAGATGGGGTGGGAAGTCAGGAATCCACGCAGCAGTGCTGGCTGAGCCCTGGCTCCCTGAAGCCCAGGCTGGTGGCTCTTATCCATACACTGTGAGGAAACTCTCACACTCTTTCTAGACTTACACTGGAGCCCAACTAAGTCTACCATCTTCTTCATAGAGTTACCAACTTTTGAAACTCTGAGAAATGTTCACATATGTCTCTCTAACTGTATAGAATAATTGTTTTAAGCTTTAGAGTCAAGGAGGACCTCAATTTATATCAGTAATATAGGCTGCACAGTTGGCATAAGAATTTTTCCTCATGAGATTGGTACAGAGGTTAAATGAGATTAGTTATGTGGTTATAGTGCATAACACCAAAAAGCACTTATGGAGAACTGTACACTCGTGAGCAGTTTATTTATTCTAAGTACTTTTATTCATTTAATTTTCACCATTACCTTGGATCACATATATGTGTGTGTGTGTACGATAACATGTGAGTATATATTTATATGTTACATATACAAATACTTATATGTTATCATAAAGTCCATTCTGCAGAGGAAGAAACGGACATACTACTTAGCCCACTTGTAGCTAGTAAGTGGAAGAGGCAGGATTTGAACTGTCTTTAGAGCCAATCTCTTTACCGCATAGCCATACCAATGCTCAGCTGAGAAGCAATGTCCAGTAGGTGACAGACACAGAACCACAGAGCAAGCTGGGGACCGCAGCTTCTGGGACAGGGTTTGAAATGAGAAAGTCAGCCGTGCTGCCCGCCTCTTCCACAGCAGTGAGAGTAACTCATGGAAGGAAGACGCTAAGCACACAAATTAACTAGGAAGGACACAAGTGAAAAACAGAAAACAGAAAGTGGCTGCAACAAACCACAGACAGACAGACTGACTGACGGACTGATTGACTGACAGACTGCCTTTTAAACCAGAGACCAATGCTTGCGTTCATCAGTGCATCTTGCTGGCCCTGGGTCATTGGCAGGCTGTTTAACACCCGAGAGTGTTGTGTTCCTCATCTGAAAGTAGAAGCCAGTGAGCTAGCTACCTTGCAGAATTACGAGGACTGGAGACCAATGTGATCAAAAGGCCTTTACTATCCCTGTTATGCTACAAATACAAATACACGTTGCTTCACACTGAAACTGTCCTTCCATCTATGTGCAAACTGGCAAACACGCAGACAAAAATGGCTACCATGGAATCTTTTTTTTTTTTTTTTTTTTTTTTTTTTTGGTTTTTTTCGAGACAGGGTTTCTCTGTGTAGCCTTGGCTGTCCTGGAACTCACTTGGTAGACCAGGCTGGCCTCGAACTCAGAAATCCGCCTACCTCTGCCTCCCAAGTGCTGGGATTAAAGGCGTGCGTCACCACCGCCCGGCACCATGGAATCATCATAGTATACAAAGCTCGTCTTGGACAGAAACTTGTCAACTGCTGGTGGGAAGGGATTGAGATTCAAAGACATTATGCTAGTGTGCCTTCCCTTCAAGATGTTTACATGGCAGAGGTGATGGACATATGGACATTTAATGTATGACTTTGGAGAGATGCACGTGAGAAGGCAGAAATTTTTTCTATTGGTACAAAATGGCAAAACAGGTGGATACAATACTTTAAAATTACCTCTGAAAGATGGGAACAAGCTGAGGAGAGCATACCAGAAACTATCAGAAGCAAGGAGACCAGAACAGTGGAGCTCATTTGGAGCGGTCCAGACTGGCAATATGAACTAGGCCTGAGTGTATGAAGGCAAGAAGTGAATTGTGCTGGGCAGCAGTGGTGAACACCTTTAAATCCCAGCATGTAAAGACAGAGGCAGGTGAATCCCTGAGTTCAAGGCCAGCCTAATCTACAGAGTGAGTTCCAAGACAGCCAGAGTTACCCAGAGAAACTTTAGCTTGGAAAAAAGATGAAGAAGGAGCAGGAAGAAGGGGAAGAAAAGAGGGGGAGAAGAAGGAGAAGGAGAAGGAGAAATAGAAGGAAGAGGAGGAGGAGGAAGAGGAGGAAGAGGAGGAAGAGGAGGAGAGGAGGAGGAGGAGGAAGAGAAGGAGAAGGAGAAGGAGAAGGAGAAGGAGAAGGAGAAGGAGAAGGAGAAGGAGAAGAAGGAGAAGGAGAAGGAGAAGGAGAAAGGTGAAAGGTGAATTGCAAGCCAAGAATGCATGTTCACACATTTGAACCTTTAATCCTAACACTTGGGAGGCAGAGGTGAGGCAAGTGGATCTTTGTGAGTTCAAGGCCAGCCTTGGCCTACATAATGTTCAAGGACAGACAAAGGTACATAAAAGAGGAGAGAGAGAGAGAGAGAGAGAGAGAGAGAGAGAGAGAGAGAGAGAGAGAAGAGGAGCCAGGCAGTGGTGGCGCACACCTTTAATCCCATCACTTGGGAGGCAGAGGCAGGTGGATTTCTGAGTTCGAGGCCAGCCTGGTCTACAGAGTAAGTGGAAATGATAAACAATGTGGGGAAAGTGGGGGAAAGGATAGTTGTTGGATGAATGTTAGCTGGCTTGGCAGAGAAGAAAGAGCTACCTGCCAGGCAGGTGGGTTCAAAGATGCTTTCAAATAAAAGATGACTTATTATGAAAGGCAAAACCAGAAAGACAATGAGCACAACTGTGGAAATGGACCCATGGATGCCTCTGATGCCCATGGGATGTCTGTACTGAGAACACGCAACAAAACAAACGTCTGGCCTGCATGTGCAGCCTAGCCTACCTCTCGGGCTTTCTCCATTCCACTCAGCAACATCGATACAAGGGACGGCAAGTGAGATGCTCTGCACTTGGGGACACAGACAGATACAATAAGGTATCATACAGAAAGCAGGCAGTTGGCAGAAGTGTCCATCCTTCCTAAGGGAGAGGGTCAGGGAAGCCCCTGCTGTTTGGTCCAAAAGAAAGACCTGTTGTTACCACCATAGGTGGGGACTCCCCAGTAAACCCTGGCTTCTTACCTGATAGCCCTAAGCTATGGCCTACCTCTCACACAGATCTACATACCATTCACACAGATCTACACACTACATACAGAGAACTACACACATACACACACCACTCACACAGATCTACACACATACACACAGATCTACACACACACACACCATTCACACAAATCTACACACACACACCACTCACTCATCTACACATACCCCACTCATACTGCTCTACACACACATACACACACATACACACACACACACATACAGACACACACACACACACAGAGAGAGAGAGAGAGCTTTCAATGAACTCTTTAGGCCTCATTAAAAAGTATTTGAAATGAACGGTGAGAAAAGTCTAAAAACAAAGACCCAGGAGGGGAAGGAAAAAGAGGGAGGGAGGGAAGGAGGTTGAGGGAGGGAGGGAAGGAGGAAGAGGGAGGGAGGGAGAGGGGGAGGGAGGCATGGAAGGAGGAAGGAAGGGAAGGAGGGGGAGAGAAAGGAAGCAGAAACAATTCAGAAAAACACAAAAATTAAACAATATAATTAAAACTGTAGAAAACCAGGGAGCCATTGTAACCATGAAGCAAAATAATAGAGGCTACAAGAGAGAGAGAAAGAGAGAGCGAGAGAGAGACAGAGAGACAGAGAGACAGAGACAGAGACAGAGACAGAGCAGTTAACATGTGACTATGCATATGTATGTTTGAAAGGAAACAAAGGAAGAGGTCTCCTAAAAGTAAAGCCACCAAAGCACACATGCCCAGAACTCTTACTAGGGAAATGAATGTTTGACTATTATTCCAGAGGGTTAATTAATGTCCTCATAGCAGGATTCCAGGAGGAAGAGGTAGAGAGGTCGGAGGGATACTTGTAAAAGAGAGAATTTAACTTTTTCCGGTACAATAAAAGAAAAAATATATATTAACTTACTTTTTGTAATATTTCAAACTTCAGACAAAACGAGCGGATACATAGAACCTTCTAGGGAGAAAAACTGGGTCATCTACAAAGGATTAGGGTTCAGAATACATTAGACAAATGCTGGTGGGTATATGGGATCTAACTGGGTGGTGAGACTGTTCTAAAACCTAGTGTATGGAGATTATTGAGTAACAGCAAATTTAGTAAAAATCATTAAATTGAAATGAGTGAATCTTAGAAATTCAAAATATACTTCAATAACATTGTAAAATATAGAATTTGTAATATATAAATCTTTGGAATGAAATAATAGAGCATTTTAAATATGAAAATGTAAATTATAAAATGGTAAAGTAATACATATGTAAATAGTAAACACCATTAAAATAAATTACCATATAAAGTAAAACAAGCTGGTCACGGTGGCACATACTGGTAGGATGTGTTGACAGAGGCAGAGGCAGGCAGATTATGAGTTCACTGCCAGTCTGGTCTATATAGTGAGTTCCAGGACAGCCAGGGCTACACACAGAAACCCTGTCATGAAAAGCAATCCCCTCCTCCCAGAAAAGTAAAACAAAATAGGACCCATATAGTAGAAGATAGTCAGCTCCCATAGGTTGTGCTCTGACCTACACACACACACGTGCACACACACACATGCACGCACACATGCACACACACACACACGTGCACACACACACATGCACGCACACATGCACACACACACACACGTGCACACACACACATGCACGCACACATGCACACACACACACACACACACACACACACACACACGAGCAAGCATGTTTGCAAAATAAACATAAAAGGAATGCTGAGAGCTAAGAGCTAGTAAAGCAATTTCTTCTATGTTCCGAAAGACATTATTTTGTTTTGGGGATTCTCTGGTTGTCAGATTCTCTGCACTGCCCATAAACAAGAACAATGCTTTTGGTTATACCAGGTTTCAAAACATTTGTCTGATATACCATCCTTATAAAGCTACAAGGAACAAAATGAAGACATAAGACCAAAAGAAAAGCTATCAATACAAGGCAGAGACAAAAGAACTTTCTAGAATGAGGGATACTCAGGGTAACAGCTGTGTGACAGACCAGGAAAGCGGCTGGTCCTGCTGGAGGAGGAAGACTCGGGCTTCAGTTTGGGTGCTGTTCCTATGGAAATGTAGGTGGCACAGACAATATGACTTATTTTGTTACTACGTTCCAGTCATCCCCAGGGGGAAATGCTCTTTATGAAGAAGTGCACACACTTATGTAATGCACGCTTGTCATCCCATCTACTTAGAAGGAAGCAGAGCATCTGTTGACTCCAGGAGTTTGAGGCCAACCTGGAAAACAGAACAACACCCGGTCTTGAAAAGAAATAATTTAAAAAGTGTAATCATACTTCGTTATGTTTTTTAATTTTTATTTTTTCCCTTCCCTTCTCCCTCTTCTCCAGCCCTGCTCACTCTGGCATTTATTTATTTATTTATTTATTTATTTATTTATTTATTATATGTAAGTACACTGTAGCTGTCTTCAGACACCCCATAAGAGGGTATCCGATCTCATTACAGATGATTGTGAGCCACCCTGTGGTTGCTGGATTTGAACTCATGACCTCCGGAAGAGCAGTCAGTGCTCTTATCGGCTGAACCATCTCACTAGCCCTTCATTAAGTTCTTTAACTAAGAAGAATTGTAACATAGTCTGTCTTACTTAGGGTTTTACTGCTGTGAACAGACACCATGACCAAGGCAACTTTTATAAGAACAACATTTGACTGGGGCTGGCTCACAGGTTCAGAGGTTCAGTCCAGTATCATCAAGGTGGAGACATGGCAGCATCCAGGCAGGCATGGTGCAGGAGGAGCTGAGAGTTCTACATCTTCATCTGAAGGCTGCTAGCAGAATACTGGCTTCCAGGCAGCCAGGATGAGGAGTCTTATAGCCCACACCCACAGTGACAAACCTACTTCAAAAGGACCACACCTTCTAATAGTGCCACCCCCTGGATCTAGCATAGACAAGCCATCACAGAGTCGTAATAATGCAAATTCTGAGTATTGACTTAACTAAAACCACGCTCCAAGGATGTGGGTATATAAGTGTGTATGCAAAACTTAGGCTTCCTGTAGTTTGAGCTTCCCCAGGAGCAGACTCTGAGACAAGGATCTGCTCAATTTATCCTGGAAGTGCAGGGGACACTTAGAAAGTTTTGAAAGTCTTAGAGGGAAGGAACGGTAGGTGGTTAAATCAATGGCTGTGACTTGGAACTTAATCTACAAGAGCAGCAATGAGAGATAGGGCAGACAGAACACACGCTTCCATGGTGACAGGTGAGCTGCTATGGGCCTGCTACTGAGTGCAGGGTGCAAGTGATCCAGTCATCATGAACATTCAGGTCCTCATCTAGCTCCTCCTTCGTGAATGAAGGCAGGACCCCAAAACTTTCAGTTACAGAGATAAACACCTTGGCCATTGGATGTGAGGACTGCATGAAATGTATGAGGAATTCTCAGGTGGAGAATTCAGGCAGCAGCAGCAGTGAGAAGACATCAACCATGTCTATAACACAGCAAGCTAATAATGCAGTCAGGGGGTAAATACCTGAAAATAGATAGACAGACAGACAGACAGGCGGACAGACGGACAGACGGACAGACAATGGATAGACGGTTGGATGGTTGGATGGAAGAACACGCACGCACACACACACACACACACACACACACACACACACAAACACACGATAACTGTTAGGCCCATAGACAGCTCAGGAGGTAAAGGTGCTTTACCATCAAGCTGGAAAATCTGAGTTCAGCCTCAGGACCCACATGGCTGAAGGACAGGCCTGACTTCCAAAAGCTGGACTTTACACTAGGCAGTCTTCTGTCTAGGAACTTGTGAATGGTACCTCTTTAGGAAGACCTTGAACGAGTGAATGAGGGAGTGGGGGGTTTGGGAGGAGGTGAGATTGCTTTGGGGTACAGCACAGTGAGACAGCAGGCCAGACATCTGGGGAAGGTCAAAGGCCTCCAGAGTGTCTGGAAACCATTCCCAGTTAGGGAACAGGGGACAGTGTGAGAATCCTAGGGGTGGAGACACGGGAGGAAGTCAAAGCAGGAGATTCAGAGGCAGGAGCTTTGCTTGTTTCAGAATCTAGGCAGAGGAGACAGTGAGTAATAAGAAACCTAGTGACCTTGAAAAACCCCCCAAAAAAAAGAAAAAAAGAAAAAAAAGAAACCTAGTGACAGGGTGTGAAGAGAGGTCCCAGGTCCCAGGGGCAGAGCCATGGACAGAGCCCCCCACCCCCCTTCATCCTGGCTTCCAGACCTTCTCATCTCTCACTCTGGGCAGGTTTTTAATCTCTCCTGACCTCAGTCCCTACATCAGCACAACTGAACTGGTTATCAGTCTACTGTGGACTTGGTACAGTCAGAACATGCTTTAGAAACAGAAATGTATCCAGACCACTTGATAAACAGCTGTTCCCTGGTCCTCATTCCTCAGCTGCCCTGGTGTCCCTGCTCCCTCCCCACCAGCCCTGCCCCCCACCAGCCCTGCCCCCACCAGCCCTTCCTGCCATAATGGAGGGAAGGGGGCTTCTAGGGCCTCTCTAGGGTCTGTATCTATTCCAGTTGGTTGAGCCTGCAATATAAGGGCTGTTAAATATTTTGACCACCACTCCTGCTAATAATACCTTCTCGGACTACCTGACAGCGGCCTGGTTAGGATCAAATGAAACAGCAGACATAACCGGCCTCTGCAAAAGCTCTGAGCACTGCCATGTAGTGGGCAAAAATATTGTTTTAACATCAAAATGCAAAGGTATTGCGGGAGAAAGATGTGGTCACAAAGGGCATGAACACAGAGCTGTGATGAATTGCAGGCTGGGAACAGCTGGGGGAGGGGACGGGGTGGGGGGGAGCAGTGGGACAGGGAAGGGAGGGAGAGAGGGGCGGGGAGGGAAGAGGCTGTAACCAGGCTGCTCATGCAGCCTCCATTCTCGGCCAGTGTGGTGTTGTGTGCAGGAAGAAGGGATGGCATTCCCTATGCGCTGACCTAAACCCAGCCTCCCGTACCCCATGCTGCCCTGCCCACCTAAGGCACTTGTTCTACCAGACTCAGCACCCCTGCCACCCTCTCTCTCCTCTTTCTGTCTTTCCCTCCTACCCTCTTCCTCCCTCTCCCCTCTCTTCCCCACCTTCTCTCTTTGAAGGTTGGAAAAGCAGGCTATCTAAGTTGTATGCAGCTCAGTATGTTTTATGTCGTTGGTAGAAGTGCTGGGAGAGCAGAAGCCATAGCCACCATGAAATTTGTGACACTTCTATTGTTTGATGCTTTCAGAACCAAGCTTCACAGATGGTTAACTCTGTCTCAGAAAAAAAAAAAAAAAAAAAGCAACAGAAGAGTTAACTCTTCTTTTTCATTTCAAACCTGTTAAGCCCAGTGCCCACCTCAATGACTTTCCTACCTCTGCCTCAGGAGGAGTTGCTCTTGACTAAATGGTCTCCCTACTTCCTGTGTTCCCCTGTCCTGCCTTTTGTTCTCACCCCATCATATGGGATGGGAGGTTCCTAGACTTCTTCGGGATAAGATAAACCCTTAGCAAGCATGCTTAGCCCTTTGAAACTGAGTTGCAAACTCCAAGACCCAGAAGAGCCTGGTGGGTTAAGGAAATGAGTGCCACCCGCCAGGGCTGGTGAGGGGGAGGAGCCCCAGCCAGCCTGAGGCCAGCAAAGGTGGCCATGTGGGCTACAGTCCTAGACTTAGGAGTAGCTTCTGGCAAAACCCAAAGTCTAAAGTTTTTCATGAGTCAGTCAACTTTGAGTGTGTGTGTGTGTGTGTGTGTCTGTCTGTCTGTCTGTGTGTGTCTGTGTGTCTGTCTGTCAGTCTATCAGTTTATGTGTCTATCTGTCTGTCTCTCCCACTCTATGAGGAGTGATTTATCTGGTAGTGACTTTGAGAGGAAGATCTGAGCATGCAGCTACCCTTTCCTTCCCACTCCTTTCCTAGAGTCAGTCTGTCTGCCTTCCGGTCCTGCACAAGCCAGCGCCCACCCTCCCCACCCCCACACTGAGGACAGGGCATCCGTGGTTCAGTTTCCATCTGGTTCCTTGATGGAGGAGGAATCCCCTGAGACAACGCAATGGAGGTCGGGGAGTGTGGATGCTCAGTTCAGATTGGTGAAAGATTTGAGGAAGTCGTTCAGTCCCAGGTGTGACTTCCATAACTTGAGGTTGCTGCAGTGCTTGGAGCCTGTCTCAGGGCCATCAGCACATCCATAAGTAATTGCTTAAATTACAAGTGGGGACTGAGTGCTCAGTCTTGTTTTCTCCCATGCCTTTCCTTTCTCGATAAATGGCACCTCCATCCTTCTGTGTCTCAGGTCAGAAACCACAGAGTGAGCCTTTCCCCTGCCGATGCATCCAGCCCATTCATCACTTCTGCTGCCCTTGAGGATGCTATCCCAAACCTGGCCACAGCTCACCTTCCCTGTGAGTGAGCCCCTCTGAGCTGCTGCTGCACTGGCTTGGTCGGGGCTCAGTTCTTCCTCTGCTCCAGTGCTTCCCTCCAAGACTGCATTTTTAATCCAGTAAGAAGGAGCTCATGAAAAATTAAATGTAATCACGTCACTCCTGATCAAAATCTTCCAAAGGCGTCTTGTCTCACTTAGAGTGTAAGCCTGTCTTAATGATGGTCCGTGAGGCACAGTCTGTACCCCTTCCTGTGCCAGCCACTCTAGCCTCCTCTCTGTCCCTCAGATGCAGTGGGCATACTCTTGTCTTAACTTTGGCACTGGCTGTGTCCTGCCTGGGAGTCTGCCCTCAAGTTGCCATATAGCTTGCTTACTTAGCCCTTCCCGTATTTATTCAAATGTCGTTCTCTGGCCATCCTGGTTTGAATTGCTTGGCTCCTCCTCTATGTCACCTGTCTCCCTTATCTTATTTTTCTCAATTGGACGAAGGGCCGCCATGGAAGCTTCAAGAGAGAGATACTCACTGATCGAGGGGAGGCCCCAAGTCTACCTGCAAAGCCACACACTGGACAAAGGATGCCTTGACAGTCAGAGCATCCCTTTTTATGCCACACATAGGGATGCTGGGATAGGAGATGCTTTTTTCCTGTTGTTTGATTGTCATATTTTCAGTCTGTCATCAGGAGTAAGCACCCCTCAGGGACAAGAATGCTTCTTTTGGTCACTGCAGTATTCCCCGACAGTATAAAAGCTGCAAGCACACAGAGTGTGCTCCACAAGTCCATGGACGGAGAAACTCCCTGAGATGTTTGGTTGTGTCGAGTTAAAGGTTGGCACTAAAAATAAGAGTTACCTGTGTCTTTATTGACTTTTCATCTCCTCAGATCACGTGGAGTGGAGCTTCTGAACCTCCATCCCCACCCTTCTGCTTTGATTGCTTTCTGCCGAGCCTGACAGAGGCTGGGGTTACTGCCATCCGATTCCGACTTCATCTCTTCTGCAGTAATCACACTCCACCTTGCCAACTCCAGTTCCATCAGCTAATGTTTCCTGCTATTGTGCTCCCAGTGACGGACTGTCTGCAGAGCAGGGGAGAGGAGATGGAACTGTGGCCAACAGCCTGTCTGGATCTGCACATCCAGTTGCCTACTGCTCTCTGTGGACTGGGAGCCTCTCAGGTATCCTTCAGTCCAAAAATGTACTTCCGGGTTCCTTACCTTCACCGTGGAACAAACATCCCAATGCTAGCCCATTGCTCCCACGCAGCTCCTAGGGCTCGTCTTTGACCACTCCCTCCTGCCCACACCAAGGTCTTCTGATTCTTTTGTATTGCCTTATTTGTGTACTGTAGTAGCCTCTAGCCCCTCTCTTTTGCCCTATCATGACATCCCCTGAATCTTCTACCACTCCTGTGGCCAGGGTTACCTGAAAAGTGAACTTGAGACTCTGTTAAAAGACCTGTGTAGTGTGGGGCCCCTGCCCACTTCTCTAAGCTCAGCTTCCATGCTGTCTGGCTGTCATTCTGTTCCTGTGAAACTCCAGCGCCCTGCTGTGGGGTCTCACAGTCTGTGTTCTTCCTTCTTCCTCCTCCTCCCAGGGGACACTCCTTTGTCCTTTGCCATTTTACAAGTGCAGTGGCATCCAGCTTTCCTAGCTATGTGAGTCAGAGTTCCATTTGTAAGCCTTCTGAGCCTCAATTTGCTCCTACATAAAATGGGAATAACAGAACCTGAGGCCAGACAAAAAGACACAGAAATTATGAGGCCGGGAGAAAGGAGAGGAGCCCACATCGCAGTGTCTCTCCAGCTGAGAAGCAAGAACTCCTGCATGGTTGCAACATTTTCATTGAAGGCTGCCTCTGTAGTATTCCTTTCAAGTATAGATACTTTGTATCAAAATAGCAATGCCCCAGGCTTAAGGCCCATGACGTCTATGATCTTTTCATTTCCTCAGACAAAACTGCTTAAACATATCCCACCTCCTCACCCCTATGGGCTAGATTTTACCTTATTGATTTGAGCCTGTGAGGTACCCCTTAAACCCCTGCCCCCCACCCCCGCCTCATAGACTAGTCATTTCAAACACCACTAAAGTCCTATTTATGACTACTGTAAAAACAGTAAACCATGCCTCTCTCTGGAGGGGCCCTGTGGCCACACTTGGGCCACTCTTGGACCACACATGGGTGTGGCTTACTTCTGAGCTCCCCATTTTCTCTCACACTAGTGCTTAAGCCTGTACTGAAGCATCCTTAATAAACAATCTCTTGCTTCATAAGCTGGCTACTCCCAAGCCTCTTTTCAGCACTGAAGCCACGAATCCTGGTTTGCTCTGCATCTTGGGGAGCTTCTTAGGCTGCTGGGGGGTGGGGGCAGGTGACAATAGAGAACAATGTTTTCTTTACCTGTACACCCAAACACTCACAAATGTGTTTCTGATAAGGGAATAGTGATGGAGAACCCTGAGTCTGCAGCCGAGCAGTGCACTGAACATGTGCTGCTCCAGTGTCACCCAACCACCCTCACACAGGGCCTTGTCCCTCTTTGAGCCACTTCCATAGCTGTTCAGACACACCTGTGGCTGCACCTAAAACAAGATGCAGAGTGTCCTTCTCTGCCGCCATGCAATGGGTAACTGGACCTGAGGGGCCAGCCTTTTAAATGCCAGCCTGTAAACACCGATTCCACTTAACCAAGTGAATATCTGGGACTAGTGAGATGGCTAAGTGGATGAAGGCACCTGCTGCTAAGCCAGCCAGCCTGCCTACCCTCCGTTCTGGAACACACATGGTGGAAGGAGAGAACTGACTCCTGCAAGTTGCCTTCCGACCTTCACACATGCACCATGGCGCAAAAGCAGCCACGCACACAAGCAATTAAACCTAATTTCTAAAAGAGCTTTCAGCAGGAGCTGGCCTGCATCATTGTTTCAAGGTGGCCTAGAAGCTACCCGCCTCCACCTCCACGGCTGGGACTGTTCCACACCTCCAGAGTACTAGGGCTGCGGAGGAGGACTGCGTTGCCAGGATCGTCCAGGCAGGGGGCCTGCTTTCCCTACTGGTGGTGGACAGGCAACATTCCAGAGTCTGTGCTCACACACACAGCCTCATCAGCTACTGCTAAGTAAGCCTAAGAAGGAAGTGCTGACGAAATTGCCCAAGGAGCCAGGAGTAGGAGTGTGGTGGGTCCACCTGTGGCAACGGACAGCTAAGCCTTCTTATGCTCTCAGCAGCATCTGCTCGGCCTGGTGCTCGGTGTCTCCTTAGCCCTGCCTGCTTGCCTGCCAGACTCTGGAAAGACACAGGTAATATTTCAGTCATTTGCCCTCCTTTGGAACATGTTACCATTACACATCGGACACTCCTTGCGTCAATGGTATCGATGGACAAAATCCATATGCCTTTTTTTCCCCAGCCACCAAGAGATATGCTTGCCCTCACCCCCTACCCCACATGACACAGTATAGATGAACCATTGCCTCCTCTTTTAATAATCTGGTATTCCCAGGCTGGGTGTGATGGCTCACATCTTTAATCCCAGCACTTGGGAGGCAGAGGCAGGCAGATCTCTGTTGAGTTCCAGGCCAGCCTGGTCTACAAAGCAAGTCCAGGATAGTCAATGCTCTACCACACAAAGAAACCGTATCTTGAAAAACCCAAAACCAACCAACCAAGGTCATTTTTGAATGTCTGTAAGACACTTGCTTCTAAACAAGTTTTTACAGTGTGAATTTCCTGCCAGTCTGTTTCAAACAACAACAACCAAAACAAAGCCCCAAGTCTCCTGTTCTGCCTAGCTGCTCCTATATGGCAGCCTCAAACCACAGGAGCGACACCCAGCCAGGGCCATTGTCAGACCTCAGTGGACATGCTGAATGTGCTACCCAGAGGACTAGAACCCCATTGTGAAACACAAAGAGCCCACCACACTTTGTTAGCATTTTGCAGACCCCCAATAGTCCCCATCGGACTCATATTTTCAATTACCCCTAAGAATTGAAGTGGAGGACAGGGAATACCTAGACAACCCCAGTGGAAAGAGAAGGAACCAGTTTGGGTTTACCAAGTCTTACAAACAGCAACATAGTATGAAGTGTGTGCGTGTGCGTGTGCGTGTGCGTGTGCGTGTGTGTGTGTGTGTGTGTGTAAGAAAATTCTCCCTCCACTTACTAGCTTACTGCGGGGAGTGGAGGTCTGCCTCCCTTGCTTGCCCTGGCACTCCCCCCTTTTCACCTGGTCCCATCTTTCTGACTCCTTTTGCTCTCTGAGAGGCCTGAGCTGCTTCTCTCCTAGAACCTTATCCCTACTGGCTGTTCCTTTGTCCTGCTTGCCTCCCTCCTCAGTGCCTTCCTCCAGAGACCCTGCCTTCTCTCTGGCTTAATTCTTTTATGCTCATCTCCTGGCTCTCCATCCCTTCTGTCTGTGCTTCTCCCCTTCAGTCCTGCCTTAATTTATTCCTCCTCTGTCTGACTTTCAGAGTGTCTCAACACTGACGTTAGTTCAGAGCCCATGGACCCTTCTCAGGAACCTACTCTCAGAGTCCATTCCCTTCTGGGGGTCAGTGCCTGCTAAAGAAGAACGGAAGTCCAGCCATTGTTCTGGGGAACTAGCTGCCATGGACTGGGGCCATTGAAAGACTGCCCAAGAGTGGGAAGGCTCTTGGCTACAAAAGCCCCATTCATTGTAATCCATTCTGCAGACACCCTGGAGGGTTGTGGGCACCTCTGCACAGACATCCTGGTCCATGGAAGAGAGAAGCCTGGGCCAGTTCTAAGGCATGGATCTAATTCCCACAGATCACCACTAATCTGGAGTGTCTCACAAACAAACAGACTTCCTGCAGCCCCTGTGCAGGGCCAACCCCCTTGCCTGAGGATTGGAAAGGCATAAGCATGGGAAACAACCCCATCTTCCTGCTAAGCCTGATTCCCCAGCCCCTTTCTTCCTAATCATGTTTATGTGAAGGTAAGAATATGGGAAATGTCAGAATGTCCTGAAGTGAACGTATGGTCTAATTTATTTTTGCAGAAGATAAAAAACCAAGACCTGAATTACCGATTTAAGTCAGCTGTTCTAGAAATGGTTAGACAAGAGGGCTAAGAAGAGGACCTCCGTGTAAAACGCAGCTGAAGAGGCTTGGTGCGGCACCGTGAGCCTGCTCGTTACACTGAATGATGTGAATAATTTATCTCATTTCACCCTGCATTAAGTACCAGAGGATTAATCTTCAGTTTATTTCAGAACATATTAACCCCTACTTGCCTCAGGCTACCATTTCTTGCGGGCTGGAGCTTTCTGGAAAACCTCTCTGCTGTTCTTGTGCTAGTCAACAGTAACCAAGCTAGCCCACTAGTCCCCTGCCAGGAATCCACAAGTATAATGTGACAGCCAATCCTGCCTATTGCCGGGACATTTCACCCCCTTATAACCTTCAAACCTTCCCAGGCTGGGCAGTCTTCCTCCTATGGCCAGGCCTTTCCATCTCGTGTATTCATCCCTTTAATCCCTAGGGCAGATGTACTTTTTGTACATCTACTTTTTTTTTGTACATGTACTTTTTGTACAGAAGAGTTTGCTTCTCACACTGGTCTCATCACCAGAGCACTTTCCTCACCCCTGAACTCTGATTTTCCACCACTCTTCCTTGGTGTGGATGGACAGAGGCCAACCTTCTTCGCCAGACCCCAAGGCCTCCTCTGGCCGGGTACTACCAACTCTCCACCTCCAGCCTCACCTTCCTGCTTCACCCCACACATCCCCTTCTGTATAGCCCAGACACCCCACAGCCACTTCCACTTTAATCTTTGTCTTCCTCCTCAAAGGAACTGGATTCGCCCTGCCTCCCTAGTATACACTCTAGTTGACATTACTGCCACTTTGTGAGCTTGTGACCACACTGAGCTAACACCACCAGCCAAGCAGAGTTCTCCTGGAGTGAAGACATGGATGTCTGCCCAGCAGGAACATGGGAACAGTAAACTGGTTAGAAGCAAGGGCTTGGGAGACACCCCCAAACAGTGAGAGGAACTCAGCTGGTTCTTTACAGAGCAATAAAAAGAAAAGAGCAACTTTTTCTAAGAGGCACGTGCTCAAATTTTCCATATGATTAAGAAGGTACTGATTGCCCGTGGCAAAAATGTGGTTTTTAACCTGGGCTTTGGGGGTGGGGCCTATGATGGACAGGCAGACTTTTCCGGGCTGCTCCCCCATGTTGCTGTTGCCTGCATCCTGTTAAAGGAGGTGTAAGAAACACTGAGACAGGTCCTTTATCTGTGAAAGTGATGTGCAACAACGAGGGGCCAGAGTCACTGCAGAGCTCAGTGAACCTGGCGTTTCTGAGCCACTTCTGTGCTTCAGAGTCTGCCATCCTAGTTGGTATTCTGGGCTTCTCGGAACATCACACCATGCCTAGAGCAGCCACTGAGGCTGGACAGAAAGGTCGTGAGAAGCATGCGGCCCTACCTGCCCCTCCCTCCTCATCCTGAGGGGTTAGTCTCCTAGGTTTCCAGGTAGCCTCCTGTCTACTGCCTTACTCCCACTTGAGGCCATCCCAGTCCTTATCTTACAATTTAGAATTTCAGAATAATTTTCTCCTTGTCCATTTTCCAGCTGTGTCTCTTGCCTTAAATCTCTTTGGAATGAAGCAGGAAATGAGTGAGTAAATGAATGCTATCTCTCTCTTCCCCTCCCCCTCCTCCACTCTGTTTCCTTATCTGTGTGATAATGCCAGAATTGTCCCTATAGGCAATTGTCTCAGAACAGCCCGTTTCACAAGGATGATGTGACCTGCCTGGGTTAGCTGGTTAGCTGTAAGCAGATAATTCTTTCCTAGAGACTTTCAAGAATTCCATGTTTCTGATTAAGCCTCTCAGAGCAAATGACCTTGTCTGGTACTGACCTACATACCCATCCATAAGACGAAGCCCAAACAGGATGGGCGACAACTTCAGGCCGCTCCTCTATGTGCTGAGTAGCTCAGCCTTCTGCTAAGAGCACGCCAGAGAGTTGTGACCTCATTGACTTTTTAGTCATGGGGTCACTTCCCTTGGCCTCCTACTAGACTCATTCCCAGCTGCAGACTGGACCCACAGGTCCAGCAGACACCTGGAGAACAACTGCAGGTGACCCAGATGGTTTGTGGTCAGGCCCAGCCTGCAAAAAAGGACAATGCATAAAACCAAAGACAGTCCCAGAGGCCCATCGCGCTGGTCAGGGAGGCAGTTAGGCAGGGCCTCAGTTCAGTCTCAGAGAGGCTCTGCCACAGGGCTTCAGGGGTCAGCTGGACCCAGGGACTTGCAACTCTACAGCAAAGTCTTAATCTGCTCTTGGACAGAACCCCTGGTCCTCTGCTCCAGTCAGCATCTGAAAGAACATCCTACACAGACTAGGATGATTCAGCATGGAGGGGCAGATGTGCAGGAGTCTGGGTATCTTAATGAATTCTCAGCACTGGAAGAAAGAATTGCTTCTGAGGGAGGCGGAAGACTGACAAGAGGGGGAACCCTCAAGCGTGACAGGGGAAGCAGTAATTAAAATAGCAGATTTCAATTTGAGGTGGGGGTGGCTGGAGGACGATAGGTTGGTGTGAGGACCAAGGGGCACCCAGGGAAGTGTCTGACAGAAATGATTCCCAGGGATGTTCTGCGGAGAAAACTCCATCTGGAAACAGAAAAGGATGAAACAAGAATTTGCTGCATTATTTAGAGCTTTCCGTGGAGGAGGGGCGATTCAGGAGAGAGGAGGTTAAAAGAGAGGAGAATGACACTGCTTTACCAACGGGGAATTAAAGGAATCATAAGAGCTTTTTAAAACGACTCAAGAAAAATAAAAAGGATGCAAAATGTTGTAAAGCTGTGAAATTAATGGCGGCCAAGATTCTTGGTTCACTCTTTAAATCTGCTTAACAGGAAAAATGAAGGAGAACCATTGCTGTGCTGGGGAGTTACAGGGTCCTTGAAAACGTAGTGGCAGAGACCATGGGCAGAGCTGAATGTGAGGCAGCCAGTGTGTCCTAGGATGGACAAGACTAGCCAGAAACCAGGCCCCACGACCACCACAGTCTGCCTACAACAAAATGCCTGCTTCCTCTCCTCTGGATGCTTGGCTTCCTGAATATTTCACTCTTTCATGGGAGACTCCACATCATATCCAGAGTCAGCAAAGCCCAAAGATGTTCTTGTAACAGGCCATGCTGGCATTAGAAGGCTTTTGTGTGGGTGCTATTGCTTCCTGGTTTGATGACCTTGGACTGACTTCAGAACCTTACAGAAGGTTATCTGCAGTGAAGATAAGATAGGTTGTATGGGCGAGTGGCCATCAGTGCTGTGCAGGCAGTGAATCTAGCTGCCCTGCTTCTTGCCCATGCCTTTGCTGTAAAGGACATCCTGCATGAAGTTCTGACCTTAGAATACCCCTGACTGGGATTTCTATTGTCAATTTACTAGAGAATACTTATGTCTAAAACCCTGGGAAAGAAAAAAAAAAAAAAAAAAAAAAGACAGTAAAGTTTTAACACCCCCTCTAAACTGAATGACCTTCTACCAAGCCACCATACACAGTTATCCATTAGCCCTCAAGCCCCACCCTCAAAGATGTCTGTGGGGCCCAGCTTCACCTCAAGAGACCTTGCAGGTGACTGACTATGAGACACTGGTTGTATGAGTGGCTGGCACACTGAGGCTACCCTGTCATTCATGGGAGGGAGGGAGGGAGGGAGGGAGGGAGGGAGGGAGAGAGAGCAAACAGTCTGGAAAACAAAGCTGGATTTCTAAGCACAGAACACTGGGATTCCTGAGATGATCAGGGGACAGAATCTGCAGGACTCTACTGGACCCAGTTCTGGGATAGAAAGCTAGGAAGAAAAGAAACCTAGTGGCCCCACATTCCTCTTTGGCCTCTTTGTATCTTCAAGCCTGGCAGTGGTGATTTCCAGGTCGACACCAGGCTTGTACTGTGTGCTATAAGCCATTTTCATTTGCCTGTTTTTAAATAACTGCACTAGACAGATCTCTCTCTCTCTCTCTCTCTCTCTCTCTCTCTCTCTCTCCTTCTCTCTCTCCCTCCCTTCCTTCTTCCCTCCCTCTTCCTCTCCTTCTTCCCCCTCCCCCACAACCTTCTCAGACATGGTTTCTTTGTATAGCCCTGGTATACTCTGTGGACTAGTGTGGACTAGGCTGGCCTTGAACTCGGAGATCTGCTTGCCTCTGCCTCCCTAAAGGCATGCGCCACTGGGCTGCACCAGAATTTTCATTTATTTTTAACAAGGGGACCTAGTGGTTGACACTCTGGAGGATGAGACCAGCACCTCGAAAACCCCAGAGCTCTTCCCTGTGCTCAGGGCTTTCAGTGCTCTCCTTGCACTCGAACCTCCTCTGCTCTGCCCATGCACCTGGTGGTGGCCAGGAACAAAGTCAGCACTCCGTGCCTGTCACTCAAGGCTGTGGTGCAAACATGTCACAGCTACCAAGCCAGTCATTCTCAATGTGCATCTGCCTGTGTCAGGCTCACCAGGCATTGCTGTATGACTTCAGAAGAGAATTCTGCTCCCTGGAAGATGGGAGAGAGCTGCATTATCCTCCAGTTCCGGCAGCAGAAGTGACCGACTCCCACCTACAACCCTAGCCTAGTGTGTCTGCCTCCCAGAAGGGGATCTGTAGGTTAGATAGGAGCCTATTACCAACTGCAACTTGGAGCGAGTCGTTTAGGTTTTCTGACCGTGTCTACTCATCTTTAAGGTATGGACAAGTACAGACACCACATGGGACTACAAGAAGGGTAAACCAGGAGGTATAAATACAATATTTTGTAAACACAGATCTTAGACAAAAGACTGTTGATTGTTGGTTGATTATGCACAAAGCACACCAACCCATACCAATTAAGGATTTTTTAAAATGAGGTCTAATATTGCCGAGGTTGGTCGATTCCTCCCACCTCAGCCTCCTGAGTAGCTGGAACTATAAGATGTACTTCACCATGCCCAACTGAAGGGATTATTTTTAGATACCTTATCTAGAAGCTGGAATGCAACCACAATTTTTTTTTAAGCTTCTATTGTACTCTGGGCTAACCTCTACCCTAGCAGCTTGTTGCTTTACATATTAATATTCTACAGTCCCCTGCTGACCTCTTCTAGTGTATAGGGTGTTCACCCACTTAGCAAGAGGTATTCTTCACTCTCCACCTCCCCGGTACACAGCAGGGGGCCTCAC
Source organism: Arvicanthis niloticus (assembly GCF_011762505.2). NCBI lineage: Eukaryota > Metazoa > Chordata > Mammalia > Rodentia > Muridae > Arvicanthis > Arvicanthis niloticus. The sequence goes on along the minus strand of NC_047669.1, from coordinate 8,517,419 downwards.
CTCAAAACCTATTTGATGAATGACTGGGCTGAGGCACTGGATGGAGGGGGTGGAGCTGGTGTTGGAGATATCAGATGTGTGGCCACCAGGGGGCAGTCGCGCTCTTCTGAGCAGGACCACTTGAGTCATTGCGGAACCTCTTCTCAGAGACAGAGAGGGCTCTGCAAAAATTACTCTGGTTAATAAAGGCCAGAGCCTAGGGCCCGAGTTCTCTCTTTGTGTCTGACACCAACTCTGTACAAAGACAGGCCTATCTATAATGATGTACTGAGTCCTGCTTTCTGCCTGTAGCCTGAGTGCCCAACAGTTGCGAGGACCAAACCAGGTTGCTCCCACTGGGGAGAACTGATGGTCTCTGCTGGCAGGATCTGAAGGCCAGTGTACATGTAGTGCCTACATATGAGTCTAGGGGCGGCATATCTGCATATCTGAATTCTCAGATCCCCTTCCTGCAGATCTGGCCATTCACACACTTTCACAAAGTGGACCAACACAAAATAAACGGAGCTCTGGGGCAGAACTAGCCCACCCAATGACTTGCTTTGTGGGTCGGGTAAGCAGTTTCCTTTCCCTGAGCCTCAGTTTCCTCACCTATAAAGTGCGGGCTCTGAGAGATGGCTCAGCAGCTAAGAGTGCTGGCTGCTCTTCCAGAGAACCCAGCTCTGATTCCTAACACCCACACAGTGGCTCAGAGCCATCTGTTAACTCCAGCGCCAGTGGATCCAACGCCCTCTTCTGGCCTTCAGAGGCACTGCATGTATGTGATGTACAAACATACATGTAGACCAAACACCCGTACACATAAAACAGGAAAGGGGTCAGGGAGAATGATGTGGACTTTACACTAGATGGCTAAAGCTGTGTGGGCTCTGATACTGACGCTGTTGACGTCACAGCATACACCACCAAGCCAAAGGCAAGGAATTATTTTTAGATTCCTTACCCAGAAGCTACGACGACAGACACCCACCCCCCTTCCTTTCCCTTTTAGCATCCATCTTATCCTAAGCTGACCTCTGCAGCAACGCTGGCAGCCTATTTTGTAATTGTTGCTTCGGATACTAATCCTGCAGTCCTCTCCTGACCTCTTTTCCAGTCTCCTGTGACCTCTTCTTGTCTCTGGGGTACAGACTACTCAGGTTCAAGGCCTCCAGGTCATGTTGTGGCTTCTCAGCTTAGACTGGAACTTGAATCCTTAGGAGGGGCCTCTGCCAGCTCTGGCTTTTTACCTGACAAAACGCAGCCTCACATGGATGACACGTACAAACGCTGCTCAAAGAGGCTTCTCAATGGCTTGGGGTTTTGGGGGTGGGGAACTGCCACTCAGCCACTCAGCCACTCAGCTCTCTGTGTGTGGATGTTCACCAGGTGGGGCTGCTCCAGTTTCTCTGCTTGACCTCAGTTTTCCTTCCCTACTTCTCAGCCCACTAAGGATCCTGTCTGGCCATCTATGTTGCTATCAGTGGGTAGGCAAAGACCATGGGTCAGATCTTCCGGCCTGGGATTCTGTCAGCAAGCAGCGTTGGAACCTCTGACTCCTTAAACCTTTTGGGATTCATGCCAGCCTCCTCTTTTTCACCTCCAGGAGGGGCAGGCCACATGACAACCTACCAAGCACAAGCTGCTGCTAAAATGAGGGGAAAGATGTTTCTTTATAATTTCCCCCTTGAAATAAACCCAGACTTAAGAACAACAGAAACACGCAAAATGTGTTTTTAGTGGAACCCAGATGGAAGGCTGAAAGCCCAGCGGGCTGTCTCCATAGAGGATTCTTGTCTCTGGAATTTTGCCCTCTCCTCCCCGCCCCCTCAGGCGCATCCCCTCCCAATCTGTGAGAGTGGGCTTTCTGGTCTGGGGTAGCCTCCCCCATGACATCTTCCTGGTGGTGTTTCAGAAATGCAAGTGATGGGAGAGGGGTAACCTGGTCACCTTTTGGATAAGGCTCACTCTGGTGAGACCTATGATTTCAGAGATCTGAGGAGAGGGGAGTGGGGACCAAGACCAGCTCCGTCCAAACACCTGGATCTGTCGAAATACAACAAAGAGAGTAAATTAAGACATCTGAAAAAAGTACTGTAAGGAATTCCACTCACCCACATGGCCCACTGCTTCTCATTACATACTTACAGTTTTCCATATTAACATATGCAAATCCAGCCCAGTGCGTGAAGATTGAGGATACAAAGGCCTTTTTCCCCTTCCCCCAATTTGGTCCAAAGATTTCCCTGTGGGGTAAAGCACTCTCACCAGTTCCATTTGGAGTCTACTAAAACAGAAATGTTGGTCTGCTCTGGATGAGAGCAGGTGTGTGTGTGTGTGTGTGTGTGTGTGTGTGTGTGTGTGTGTGTGCAGGGGCTGGGGGGAGGGTGCAGGGAAACTGCCCTCCTGGAAGCTGCTGCTCCTTATAAGTGGTGCCGGTCATTTTGTAACAAATACTCCTGCAGGGCCACCATACACCTGAGGCTGGTGTGGGACCAGGAGACACAGCGCCAACAAGCAAAACCATCAGCTCTCACTTCAGACTGTCTGTGGATGCTCTTGTAGAGGAGAGAACCAGGTGCTGCAGAGATGGCTCAGAGGTTAAGAGCACTGACTGATCTTCCAGAGGTCCTGAGTTCAATTCCCAGCAACCACGTGGTGGCTCACAACCATCTGTAATGGGATTTGATGCCCTCTTCTGGTGTGTCTGGAGACAGCTACAGTGTACTCATATACATAAAATAATTCTTAAAGAAAGAGAGAAGAGAAAAATTAGAGACAATCATTAACCATCTTCCAGAAGCGCTGAGTTTGCTCAGGAATGAGCTACTCCAGAGGGCCAGTAATAGCATTGGAAAAGCCCAGAATGTGTCCTTCTGAAGCTTAATCGAGAGACCACCTGGGCCCCTGACCAGCAAGACGGATGAAGGAAATGAATAGGAACCAGCACAGAACCAGCACAGCTAGGCCAAAGACACAGCCTGCCGCTCAAGAGATAGCTGAGTTTGCCGATACAGAGCCCATTGCAAGCCTTCAGCAGACAGGAGTTACTTTTCAATCCCACATTCCAGGAGACTCAAAGGCCGTGTCAGTAAGGAAATGGCTGGGGATGGCATGCTCTTCTGGTTACCGAGCTCATACTGTGTAGCAGACTCAGTAGCAAGTGTGGAGGATACAATAGCAAGAAGGCCCTGCCCTCCTCTGTGGGAAGAGCTGCCATTCTGAAGGCCAGGGCTGGAAATGCTCTTGGCTGGGTGCCTCTGGGGCTGTGATCTCTGGAGGCCCTTTCGTCCCAACCTCTTGGCCCAGCACCTCAGAAGAGTGATTTCTTCTGTGGACATAAGGATCTTAAAACTCAGTCAGTAACCCTGGCCAGGGAGAGGGGAGCTGTGTGTCCAGAGATGACTCTTAGAGACAAACTGCAGCTTAATGCCAAGAGGCTTCAGAGAGGGGCGTAGAGCCTTTTGTTTTGTTTTTAGCAGAAGGAAAGACGAGTCATTTGGCATCCCAGACCATTCTGAGTCCGTTTTTCTATTTCACATCCTCTTATATGAGGTCATCCTGCCTCCGTTCCCAGCCTGGGCTGCCCTCCTATCTCTCTCTCCCTCTCTCCCTCTCTCCCTCTCTCCCTCTCTCCCTCTCTCTCTCCCTCTCTCCCTCTCTCCCTCTTTCCCTCTCTCCCTCTCCCTCTCCCCCCTCCCCACGCCCTTTCCTTTGTCCCGTTTGATGTCACCTTCTGGAGGACAGACAGTAAGAGGGAGGACAGAGGGTATGTCTGACTCTTCCTAGCACACAGTGGGCTTTCATGGAGGGAAGGAGGAAGCACACAGGCTTCATTTCTCTTCCCACTCAAGGCCTGTGGGGAAGGTCTTGCTACCATGAACTCAGAGGAGGAGTGCAGGGCCTCTACTAAGGCCCAGCAGTGGACAGGAAGGCCACATCCGGGTCTGAGCTTCATCTGCTTTCAGCCATGACACTTGGCCTGAATGTAGCCCCATGCTGTCCCTTGGGACCCTCACACATGAGCCTTGATGCATATGAATGGAGGAGTGGGGCCAGGAGTGGAAGGAAGTGCCCAGACAGAGCGAGAAGAGGTATTAAAACCCCCTGGCAGTCCTAGGGGAAGGTTTAACTATCCTCCTGACAGGTCTTGAAATACATCACCCGGAGCAGCTGACACATTGCAGCCTCACTTCCTCCAGGAGTCAGGGGCGGCAAAGCAAACTGTCTGAGTCTCTGACAGGACACTGTGCTTCATAGAGACTGTGGAGAGCAGAGATCAGGCCACAGCCCCTGTCCAGGAAGGTGGCTCATTAAGGACCTGCCCCTGGGTGAAATTCAATTAACCTAGAGGGAGAAATTCGTTCTCTCTCAACCAAAAGCTCTGTCTGGCATGTCGCATATGTCTTTTATTAATAAAAAATGAGAAAATTGAATCATTATTACTAGGCAATTGTAGTTCGTTTGCTAGGCCACCTCCTTCAAAGCCTGGGTGCTGGGCTAGGGCACCGGAGGGATGAGAGGGACCTTGGTATGAACTGCGTGGAAAGCACCTGTGTAGGAGGCACCTCAGGCAGCTGCAAAGGGGGCCATGCCTTTGAGAATCTCAGGGCTTCCAGACTGTACCATAGCCCTGGCGCCAGCGCCAGAGGCCAGGTGACCTTAAAGTGAGGCCCCACCCTCCTGGAAGTACCATTTCTCTCTCTCTCTCTCTCTCTCTCTCTCTCTCTCTCTCTCTCTGTCTCTCTCTTCCTTTCTCTCTCTATCTCTCTCTGTCTGTCTCTCTGTCTCTCTCTGTCTGTCTCTCTGTCTCTCTCTTTCTCTCTCTGTCTGTCTCTCTGTCTCTGTCTCTCTCTGTCTCTCTGTCTGTCTCTCTCTCTCTCTGTCTGTCTCTCTGTCTCTGTCTCTGTCTCTCTCTGTCTGTCTCTCTGTCTCTGTCTCTCTCTCTCTGTCTCTCTCTGTCTCTCTCTCTCTCTCTCTCTCTCTCTCTCTCTCTCTCTTCCTTTTCAGGAAGTCAGAGCTCATATTCCTGTGCTGTTGACTTACACAGTTGTTCTGGGAATCAAATGACAGGCCCCATGGACTGTTTTTCCTTCATCCACAACCACTTACCCAGGTATGTTATGTGACAGGCACTGTGCTAGGTGAAGAGAATGCAAAAAATAGAATAAAATAAAATAAAACCTTGCCTTCCAGAATCTCACAAACTACAACGGCACCCCCAAGAAGTCTGGAATGATAACAAATTGTACACAGGGGATAGAATACCAACTGTGCTCCAGAGACCTGGAGGAGAGCTAATGCCCATCCTCTAAGTATAGGTGATGAGAGAGGGTCTTGCCCTTGTAAAGTCTGAGTGGAGGTAATCCACATTCCCCTGTGTAGCTATGAGTCTCTGTGTGTGACCCTGTTAATGGACTTTGATGCTGTGGTCTGAGTTAAGGGATTGTTGCATATGTGTTACGGCTGTGGCCGCCCAGGAAGACTATAAAGGGTGAGGGCAGGCGACTTTGGGCAGACTGCTTTTCTCCAGGTAGCAGGTAGCATCCCCGAGTCCACTGTGGATAAAGACCACAGGACCGGGAGACTGACCACACGTGGACCCAGCAAGGAGCCAGACCAAATGTCACATTGCTTCAGGCAATACAGGCAAGACAGAGCTGCGGTTTAAACATGACACCTCTGCATATCCTTATGCATGTGACACTTCTCTTCTTTGGGGTCCTCCCTTGGTATTTTATGAGGTTGTTCTTAAGACTCCAATTTGTCTTACCCATAAGAAGCCTGAACCACATCTTTAAAGGAGTGACCTCACACTCCTGGGAGTGAAGGACCCATGACAGAGTTAGAGGGAGGAGCCTCTCTCACCTGGAGGAGGAGGGTTCACAGGAGGCCAAGGTCTGGCCACATTAGCAGCATCTGTCCCAGATCAAGACTGTCCTTCCATGGGAGATGACTGCTTCTGTGTGTCTTTTTCATGGAGAAGTCATTTTGCTTATACCAGCCGCGTGGAAGTAGATCAGAGACTAACCAGAGGGAACCTCCCTTCTCCAGCATTGAGAGAAGCCCGAGCCAAGTGGGCTGCCACTCATGGCCAGGCTTCATGACTTCCTGCTCTATAGACACTGGGTCCTGTTTATTAGTGTGGCTGCCGTGTGCTCAGAGGGACCAGCCCCAGCCAGAACCATCTACAAGATGTAATCTATCCCGGGGCAGAACTAGGGAGAAATGTTTATTCCTCACCTCCAGGCCCCTAATGAATTCTGATTCAAGCCACACAGGCCTAGGGATCAATAGTTTTAATCATTTCAAAAACTAGCCCCACTCTGGGTAAAATTACAACATGCAAGACACTCAATGGGGCTTAAAGGCTTCAACCTCATTATCATTTCATTAGATTCACATTTCAGTAAGATGGAAAGAAATGTTCTCACACACCACCCCTCCCGCACCCTCCCCTCCCTCAGCCCTCTAGAATAACTCTGGAGGACAGCGATGGTTTACAACAGCTGTCAAACACCAGAGCCACTGGCCCATTCCCAGCATGCACTCTGCCCAAAGAGGAAGCTGGCTGAAGCCACTGGAGACCTCAGTGCAAATCAGTGAGAACGTCTCCCAAATCAGGTTTGCAATCCTGGGAAGTTTAGTGAAAACAACCCTCCTGTCAAGGTTTGGCTTCTCACAGCTGCAGGGGTTAAGTCACCAACACAATATAAACCCAGGCAGGCAGAACCCTGTCCTGCCCCAGACCCCAGACGCCCTCTGGGATACAAAGGGTTTGAAAATGTCTTAAACTTTTCCAGTTTGTTTATTTTCAAATGTTTCATGATATTGTCCATGCAAGGAGCAGACCTCAGCTCTTGCTAACAATTAAAGTTTTCTAATTTAGGAGACAACATGATTTAAAAAGAAGGGGGAGGGGGTTGCTCACACAGAAAGTGAAGTGAACATTCACACCAAGGGCACACATGCAGGGACAGTGTGAGTGAAGAGACTCTGCTTGCCTGATGAATGTGCAGAGGGAAAGTGTTTGGTGGGGCCATGGCAGCTGGGAGCCAACATCAGAGAAGGTTGGCAAATGTCTGCCAGACCTCACTGTACTGCCACTCCCACGACTAGCTTCATGTCTGGGGCCTGTATCGATCTGAGTGACTGGGAGTTTCCCTGGAGCCCCCTCCTCGCACACGAAGTCATCATTGCGGGTGTATGTTGTATTCTTAGATGACAAGCTGCCCACAGTCTCTCTAGAGCAGGTCCCAATGCTGGCATGTCCAGTGGCAATGCTGCTACATGTAGTCTCCCTGACAGCAACAGCTGAAGCTCTGGGACAATCCAGGAGCCTCAGTGTGTCCTGGTACATCTTTCCACAAATACTGTTACCTGGATGCCCAACAGGACTGGCCTCTGACTCTCATGGGGGAAGTGGGACCAGGGACAATGTTCTATCTCCCCCCACACACATCTTTTCTTCCTCCACTCCTAAAAGATGTGTGTGCCCTACACGTCTCCAAATTTAGCCAACATATCTGAACCCCGCTGTCACATAGTTGAGGCTCACAGTAGGCTTTCTCTCCACACCCTTGTCCTGGTGCTTCTCAATCCTGGCTGCCAGAAAGAATCATCACAGAATTTGCCGGAACCACATCCTGAACCAAAACATAAGGATCTCTGGGCATCTGTGATGTTTCAGCCTCCCTGGGTAATTCCTGCGTGCAGCTCAGGCTGAGCTCTCTTTCCACAGAAGTGGAACAGGAAGGGGCAGAAGACATCGGGAGATGTGGGTGGGAGAGAGGGACTGGTGTAGGATAGACCCTGTGCCACACCTGGGTACACACCAAGAATAGCCAGGCTGCCGGTGACTCGAGCTTCTCCAGTCAGTTTCTCTCAGCTGAATCATGTTGGGAGAGTCCAACGAAACAAGTGTGGAAAGGCTGGTGACTTTCCAGCTCAGACTTGGTGGCACTGAGACGCCTGAAGGGAGGAGGCTAGTCAATGGCAGAGTTAGAATCCTGTAATTGTCAGGACTTTGGGGCCGCCTCTGATCTGGGCCTGTGTAAGTTTCCAAAGGACCAGAGGCAGCTGGCCATCTGTTCCAAACACAGGTGTGACCAGGAACTGACCTATGCTAGCTAGGTGCACAGAGAATTTATTGTGCAGCCACTTCTCATCCATCTCTGCCCACTCACACATCCTAGAGCTGTGAGGGAACTCAGGTATTTAAATGCAGCCCCATGCTTCTTGAGCAGCTTCCTCTTCCTCCTCCTCTTCCTCTTCCTCTTCTTCCTCCTCCTCCTCCTCCTCTTCTTCTTCTTCTTCTTCCTCCTCCTCCTCTTCCTCCTTCTCTTCCTCCTCTTCTTTTCCTTTTCCTCTTCCTCCTCCTCCTCCTCCTTCCTCAGAAAAACTAGGTCTCAGTGAAACCCATGGAGGCCTAAGTAAACTCCAGGAGAACCATTCTTACCATAGCAACTACGAGGCCCCAGGCCCGGCCTTCTCACCCTCTTGTTAGAAATGTCACCAGATTCTCCTGTTTCCAGGAGAAGCTGAGGCTGGAAATCTCTCATTTGTTAAGTGAAGATATGGAATCCAGAGCAGAGTGGTTGTTCCATGTCACCAATGTGACTGACTAGGTGTGAGTGAATACAGCGCTGGCTAACACTGGCTTCACAGTCACAAACCCCTACCTACACTTGAGGGCTGAGGCAAAGCCCCTGTTGAAACAGGAGACCTGGCTCTCTCAGCCTTGCTTTTTGAGGAAAGCCCCTTGCTAGGATGCTTTCTCTGCACATGACAGTCAGAGGAGAGTGTTAGTCATGTCTTTAGGCTCTGTGTCCACTTCACAGCTGGGATGGACTCCTCCGGCACCTTTGGTTTGTCTTTTTTTTTTTTTTTTTTTTTTAAGTATTTTTAGTATCATACTCAAACCCACTACCAACATTTTCAAAGTGTGCATTAGGAACCAGACAGTAACAGACACATCAGTAACTGAAGTAACCCAACTTCTCATTGTTCTTGTTCCATGCCAGATATGTCTGAGAGTTTCCAGAGCAAGGGAACTCATTCTTTGCAGGGACATTTTAGGATGAAAATTTCCACTCTTACCCAAGGAGACATGTTGGCCAAGGTGAGTACCCTCACTTCTAAGGTATATTAAAAGTTTAAAAGCCACATTGCCTCGAGCCAAAGCCTCTGGGCTTTACAGTCAGGCAAACCAGTCAACATTGCTCAGTTGGGGCAGAGAATACTCGGAAGACAGGCCATTCTCTGACCTGCAGTACACCTGTGTGGGTGACATCTTTTCCAGGAGCTGCCCTTGGATGAAGGCAGCCACCCTTCCTATGGATGCAGAATTGCTTTGTGGCTAAGTGGGTCCTCTCTGAAAGGCCACCCAAGCTTTAATGCATTCCTTGGAAACAGCTGGCACCTTGGCCGGCAGCAGTTTCTCTGTGAGTAACACCCAGGTAACCCGCACAGGACTTCCTCTCAGTCTGTGTTCAGCAATCGTCACTCACAAAACGGAAGCGGTGAATCCTGGCTTTAGGTGCTTTTCTGAGGGTGACATGAAAGTACTACTCAAAAAGGACTGACACACTTTCAACCTGGGACGTGACCCACATGCATGCAATCACGAGTACATGATATTGCAAGATTCTGTGATCTTTATAGCTCTGGGAATACCTGATGCATTCGTTATACCACTGATACATGACAGGAGACTGTGTGTACAGAGGCTTGGGTACCAGACACTCTGTAATGTCATAGGAAGGAGAGTGTTTCCTGGTGATAGAATCCAGGGGGTTTCATGAGGGACATTTGCCATGGCTTTAAAAAAAAAAAAAAGAAACTGAGCAGGCAGAGGGCATGGGAGAGGCTCTTCTGGTCTAGGGAGGCTAAAGAAGTAAACTGTGGAGTTGGGAAAACAGAAGGCATGCCTGGGCCAGTCCTCCAGGCTGGCTGAAGACAGGATGTCAAGAGAAGGGGAGGGGAGGAGCCAAAGGCGGGAGGAGATCAGGACCTAGAGGGGTGAAGCCTTGAATGTTTAGCAAGGCTGTTGGGATTCTGCTAAGAAGTAGGGGAGAGGTCCCAGGAGGTTAGCCATGGGGGAAAGAATTGGGTCAGGGCACCAGGAAGAGGTCATATCAATGCAAGCTAGCAAGGACCACACCCTTGTTAGGGGATTAGTGGACCAGAAGGGCATAATTCCAGGACAGGAATGCCGACCTCTTTTTGCACATAGGTTTTTACTAAAACCTACCACTGTGCAAAACCTCGGAGCTAATGACGTATAATGGGTAACAAATGAGCTCACTCCCCAGCAACTGTTTGGGGAAGTGAAAGAGGAAACTGACCTCAAAATAAAGATGTCTGAATCACTGTCTCTGAGTGACCTTGTGCTTGAACATTCTCTGAGTCTACTGCCAGACACCTCCTCTAGTCACACCTTAGCTCACAGGAATGTAGACACCGAGAGGGAGTCCCACGTTCAAAACACCTACAGGCTTCAAGAGCCAGGGCAGACTAAGACCTACTTCCTGACTCCTTGCTGGAGGACTTCAGCAAGTCACTTACATTTTTCTAGGCCTTGATTTTCAAATCTATAAAATGGTATAATCATAACCATCACCACCCGTTTGTGGGACTTTTATGAGGTCAAATAACCTTATAAACTCGAATGTGCTTGAAGCGCTTTGGAAGTGGGTGCTACGCTGATGCCAGCTGTAATTGTTGCTATTGTTGTGTAATTGGGCATCACTCTTGCCCCCACCACTGTGTATCTCTGCTGAGAGGTCAGGTGCTGTTCACAGTGTCTGAGGAATTCGCAAACACCTCCTCTTGTTTAGATGTGGGCCAGACCCCAGAAGGACCCACAGATACTGCCTACCTGAAAAAACAGGCCTTACATCAAATCTTACATCCTCAAAGCCAGGAGGGCCCAGCGGAGAGCACTTGGAGAGGAGGCAACAGGGGGTGATTCAATCCTGCTTAGCAGGGAAGGTGTCAGGATGCCAGCAGGGAAAAGCATGTGACTCAGGGTGGGGCTTTCTGGGTGCAGAGGAACTATGATCACTCACCCCTTCAGTTTCTCCAAATCCTGTGCTGCGTCCATCCAGATACTGTCTCCTCCCATCCTTGCCTTCCTTCTCATCCTCCTGCCTAGAAATCTAACACTGCAGCCAAGTGACTCACCAACCATGTGACTTGTTAACATCACCAAGACATCCTCATTCTGCTCACCTGGGAAATGGGTCCAGATAGTTCAGATCTGCCTGCCATTTGGGGTGAGGCTGAGGATGATCCCACAGGTGGAAGAGGCTCAGTCACAAAAAGGTGTTGCACCAGTATACAAGATTGGTTGAGGGCTTGACTGTCTTGAGATGACGCCGCGCCTGGGGGTGAACAGTGCTGGCTGGAAGGTGCTCTATGGTAACCACGAGACAAGGGGAATCCTATGAAACTGGTCCAACGCTGGACAGGAAGTATCTCTGGGACACACCTTCCAAATACTCTTAGCATTATGTACAATCACCCCTGCAAACACACACACACCATATCACACACTCGAGTGGACACGCACACACACAAACACATACTCTCCTTTTGGCCACTCTGGGCTTCCATTGCCTTCCTGCACAGCTGTCCCATACCATGGTGGAGGTCCTCTGGCTTCCTCGTCAGACATTTCATGGAAGCTCTTAGAACGAGAGAACCAGCCCCATCCTTCCTAGGAACCCTCAGTCCTTTCTACCTGCCTGGGTTCTTCATCCTCTCTCCAAAAACTGAGTGCCTCTCATCTTCCAAAGCTCTGCCACAACACACATGCTGTGGGCAAAGTACAGGTTCCAGGGTCAGAACGACCTGGAGTGACACCTCAGCTTGACCTAGACCCGATGAGTGGCTCTGGGCAAGTTGCTTAAGCTCTATATCCTAAGTGACCGCTAAATGAGGTGAATAGCTCTCCCTGCCAGGACAATGACAGGACCAAGCACAACAGAGAAGCAGCCAAGGTCTGCAGGGCAGTGGCAGCACACAGTAGGTACTCAATAGTTGCTTCTCTTCCCTCCCCCCCCCACCTTTTTCTGATGGTTCTTTATCTCTGTGCTCCAACCCCCGACCACAGTTGGAGGCTGCAGCCACAGTTAGCTTTCTCTGGGTTTGTCAGTGGATATTTGTCGTCTGTCAGATCTTCTTTTATCCTTTGTAGGTTTCCTGGACATTTACTGTCTGTCCTAAGCTGCACCAGGTCCTAGGAAAGGCTCTGGCAGAATTCTTACCTTGAGAAACTCATAAAAAATTGAGCGACCAGATACAGGTATATATGATCTTTGGGTCCTGTGGTGAGTAGCACTGTGGGGTGTATATAAAGCACTTCTGAACACAGCATGTGTTTCAGCAATTGAAGACCTTCAGCTTAACTCAGTAACCAATGGTTAAGCCAAGCTATGTCCTAGGCATGGGACCTTCATCCCCAAGCAGTGCAGGGGCCAGTGTGGAAGAAAACAGTAGGTGTAAGGATTACACCACACAAACAATGTCCCAGGATCACAGGTCAGTGAAGTGTGAGGGCTAAGGAGGGGACTTGAAGGATATGTAACCAAAGGAGAGGCTCGATCTGTGCAGCTTGTGGGAGGGAGGCCAAGCTTGGGGCTTAGGGCACCACACGCCATTCTGCGCGGTTGATACAAGGCAAGAAACTCAGAACTTCCACAAATCCTTCTTTTTCTCCTCCCAGTTTGGATCCTCATTTAGACCCAGCTCCAATGTTCCCCTTTCCCAAAAACTTCAGCCTCTGTGATGATAAGGCCTGGCTTTAATGGAGCCATGCAGCCTCAGCCCCTCCATACAGGACAGGGAACCTGGGGACAAATAGGGATACTTGGGTGGAAAGTAGGCTGGGCTGCAAGGTGAAATCTCTATGATCCAGATGCTGGCTATCCAGGACGCTGTCAGGATGCTGACCTAGTGGCCATGGTCACTTAAAACAGCTGGGCAACATCAGGGCAACCTGCTTCCTCTGCTGAAGCCACCTCACCCTCTCCTCTGCTTCCTTGCTTTGAGTTTTCTCAGGTCCCTGCTCTGGCAAATCAGTCCCTCCCTGCTGATTTGATCAAGGTGATTGGTCAAGGTGAAGGTTTCCTTGCCCTGCTGGAGCTCACTACCTGAAGGGCAGCAGATTCCCAGCACATTCCACAGAGAGACAGACGAATGCAGTTCCTGTGCTTACCTGTGCACATGTGAGCACACATATGCACACACCCTCTTCCGCTGGAACTCACAGTACCACAAGCACAGAGATAGACACTACTCACCCAGCATCTGCTCTGAGACCCATGGATGCCAGAAGGGTGAGCTACCTTAGCACCGAAGGTTCTAGGCCTCCAGCTCGAGATATCAAGCCCTGGTATCTTTCACTGGGAGGGCATCAAAGGGTTAAGTGAGAGCATTTCCAGGGAGTTTGCCTCTTAATCAACACAGTTAATTCTTTTCCTTTTACAAACACAAATTCTTGGCAGTCAGTAACCAGAAAAGAAAGGGGTAAGAAAAAAAACCTTAACCCAACATTAGTCAAGTCTTTTCCTCCCTTCTTTTTTTTTTTTCCAAGTTAAGACCCAGGGGAATTGAAAGCAATGAGAGAAATCCCAGCCCAGATGGAATGTTTTTGCTAATATATGTCTGCAAGTTATTTAAGAGAGAGAGAGAGAGAGAGAGAGAGAGAGAGAGAGAGAGAGAGAGAGAATAATGGGGGTGAACAGGAGAGCAAGAGCAAGCAAACATAGCTGAGTGTGTGTGTGTGTGTGTGTGTGTGTGTGTGTGTGTGTGTGTGTGTGCGTGCCTGCACATATGTGACCAAAACATACAGGATAGAAGAGCAGCCCCCACCCTCTGCCAGAGTCCCAGCTGTCCTCCAGCCCCAGCTCTCCAGTCTAGACTTGAAGCAAGACAAAGCCATTACCCAGGACCCTTGTTGTCCTTTGGTCCAGGTCTTTGTTGTTGAGGCTCAGTCTCCGGACAACCACAGTGACTGGCCTCTTGTTCCCTCCTCTCAGCATCTGACTCTTGAAGCGCTCCTTTTGCCCCTACAGGATGCTTCTAAGTGACCGGCCTGACCTTTCCCTGGGGACTCTAACCTCAGCAGGAACCTCTTCACCCTCTACCTGCCCCAGCCCCTCCTTGTCTGCTCCCTGTTGAACTGACTTTAATTTTTTTCATCTGTCCTACTAAGTCTCTCCCCTGGCCCTGTAATCAGCTGTGTGGGCTCCAAATTCTGATTTCCAGAGAGAGATTAAGCAGCTTTCTCCATCCAAAGGCACTTGGAGACTGGGGCCACCCCAGAGCTGGCTCAACCCCTCTCTGGCTAGGGATGGAGGGCGGGTAGCATGCAATCTACTGAGCCCTGACCTACCCTGAGTCTGGGCCTTCCATGTGGAACCTCCCATGTTCTACTCTGCCTTGGCTCTCCAGAGACCTCCAGTGTCTCCAGCTGAGCTCAGGGTGGGAAGCCCAGAGTGTCTGGGGAACAGCACATAGGGCCCGCTGTCTGTAAAGTTCTTGGTTGGAGGCTCTCAGCCATACCATGATTCTTGTCAGCTTTCTTGCCCCTTCCTCTCATGCTTGCCTTTATGGGTCCTCTAACTGACGAGAGGCAGGGATGTACCAGTCATCTCACCTCAGAGGTTGCTGTGTCTGTATACCCACTGCTGTGACCTTAGCTCTGAGGCCCAGCCCAGCTGACAGCATAAACCGAGCCAGGGTTGGGGCTGAGGGACTCAGTAACAGCTTCCAAGAAACAGAAGAAAGGAGTTTGGGGGCAAGGAATCACTTGAGGCCAAATATGAAGCTTGGCTATGGTAGCTTAGCACTGACTTCCAACCTGGGAGTAAGAGTTGCCCAGAAAGAAACCACCAAGGCAAAGAGAGGGCCTCCCAAGGAAAATGTCCTAGAATGGCCCACCGAAGTGGGTGTGGCCCTGGCCTTCCACACATGGACACTGGCTTCCCAAAGCCTGCAGATTCCAGAAAGATAATTCAGTCTGTCTTGGACTAAGGAATTCAGGGAGTCCACGAGTTTTCCGACACTGTAAGCAAAATTCTTGCAGGGGAGCACCTCCCTGGTCGTCTGCTGTTCTCACATAAAAAATGCTGAGCTGAAAGTTAATACAAGGGGAACACTTGGCCGTGTGGTGGTGCACCCCAATAATCCCAGCACTCAGGAGGCAGAGGCAGGCAGATCTTTGTGAGTTCAAAGCCAGCTTGGTCTACAGAGCAAGTTTCAGGACAGACAAGGCTACACAGAGAAATCCTGTTGTGGGTCTGCATTTTGCCTTGCTGGTTCAGTATCAGGACAACACTTGGATAAGCAAACCGCCGAGGTGCTAGGCTATGTTCCTTCCTTGCCGCCATCAGGGTGTCAGACTCATGAGATATGCTGACTTGCTGCTCAAGAGAGGCAAAAATGTAGCCTAGGATAGGGGTCCCAGCCCGTGTTTCTCCAGCTGAGAACAGATGAAGGTTGGGACTGAGGCTGTGATTCTCTCACTCCTGGGTACCCAGATACTGTTGGGAATTGTTGAGAGTGGGAAAGCAGGCCTGAGATGAGCCTGTGACAGGAGAAATTCAGCTTTGCTCAGGGGTGAGTGCCTGGAGTGTGGAGAGGTCTGTGGGGACTTAGGTGAAGCTAGGAATGACAAAGCCCCCCCCCCCCAGTGGCAGTCCTTGAAGAAGGGGACAGTCCTTGCTTCTCCAAACTGTTTATTCATGGTGGAAAGAGGATACATAATCAGGGTAGACCAGAGATTAAATACCTTTTGCAGGAAGGAATGTCCAGAAAGGGAAGCTCGCTCATTGGCTAGACATTCAGGGCCCATCTAGATACCTCATTAGCATGGAGAACTCTAGTCTGTGTGATTCACAACCAGTTGTCATGGTCCTCTTAGTGGGGCGTCATGGTCACGTGCTCCAGGACAGGAACCAGGTCAATGCCTAATGTTCTCAATTATGAGACTTGTTGAGGTTCCTTAATCTGCTGGACCTTATCAGTTTTTCTGTCTGGTGTCGGGGTTCCACTTGCCCCACATTCTGTCTCGAAAAACTCCCAAATAAGGGAAGCAGGAACACTTGTGGCTGGCCAGGGTGGAATGAGTTGTCTCCCTCTGAAACCAGGAGGCTGAATCAGGCTTAGGCAATATGACAGGACTGAGGGTATGGTCTTATGTTTGTCCACAAGAGATGACCTGGTTTTTGGAGACTGCATCCTAAAGCAGGTGCAGGCCTCGGGCTCACCTGGTGTGGTCATCAGGCCCAGGGAGCTGGTTGGTGTTATCTGCTGGGCACTAGCGCTCACCCCATTCCCCAGGGAGAGAGGGGATGGTAAAGGTGATATAAGGGGACCCTCTGTCTTCTGAGGCACAGTGGGCCAGGGCCTGCATCTCTCCCAATGTACACATGGTTTGTTAATGGCAGGGTATGCTATACATGGCTACCTCAAGGGAGCTCTGGGATATCATTAATGCTTGGGGTTAATTGGGAGGAGAGCAAAGCAACTTGGTACCGAAGCCATCACCATTCTGGGGCCAAATTCCCTCTCAGACTAGAAGAGCCTGGAGGGTCTGAGGAGCTTTGGCGCTGTCATCTTAGGTTTAAGAGGCACCCTTCATGTCATCTCTCTGGAGGTCATTTTGTTGGAGGGGGGATGTAGTATGAACATCTCAAAATCCTAGGGGCTTCCCCAGCTCTCTTCTATTTATTTTCCAAGACCACCCACTCAGAACTTGGAGTGGGTTTCTTCCTCCCCAAAGTCAATGCCCCAGAGAATAGCTAATGAGACAGGAAAGGTCCCCTTTGCCTCTGGGCTTGGAGGTTTGCTTGCCTAAGTGGACATCTTTGCTCCCGTGGGACAGAAAGCAGCCGGACCCATTGAGATAAAGAGGAGCATCCTGGCTCTGAGGAGAAGCACATGGAGCTGCACTTTTCTCTGGACCCTCTGAGGCAGAGACACTGCAAGCGCAGACAATCGATCGATAGGCCCACTTTCACAGCCGGATAGCGAGGCCTAGGATGCTGTCTTCTACCAGGCATGTCTGTGTATGGTTTGTACACATGCATGGATGTACAATCGATTGTACAAATGAAGATTGGTGGATACACCCAGCGGTACGTGAGGTGGGCGGCCATGCTCCCAGCCAGCAGTCAAGCCCCACCGTTTCCCACAGTGGGTACATTGGGTGTCTCTTCAAGCAGATTCGGTCCCTCCCTTCCTCCAATAACTTCCCAACTCCCCAGCATCAGCATCAAACTGTCATCCGCACCAACTCCTCTCTGCAGCCTGGCTGTTGCTATATCCTCACTCTTCCTCCGCAGCAGCAGCAGCAGCAGCGACTCTGAAATCTGTTCCTTTCTTGGTCTCCGCCTCCTCCATCAGCATCCCCCCCACCCCCCTGCCCCGTGTCCCCATCTCTTTCTGTGTCCCCTGTCTCTTGATCTCTGTCTCTCTTTGCTCTGTGCTTTGCCCATCTCACTGTTCCACTTGCGGGCTGGGGCTGATTTTGTATAGTCTCTCCCTGTGGTGCATTTATGTCTCTGTCTCTGTGCTCTCCACAAGTAACCGAACCACGATCTCTCTCTGGAGAGGGAGAATGCCTAACCCATATTCCAACCCGGCTGTGGATGTGGATGTACAGGCCTGGGCTCTGGGCCCAAGCTACAGACATCACAGGGTTGAAAAGGTCCCCAAGGCCTGCTGAAACCCTTGGGCCTTGGGAAGAACAACTAGGCAGGCAAAGCAGTGAAGCAGCCCTGACTGTTACTAAAACAAGTGTTGGGCCTGGCTCATTTGCATGTTGGGTCTCTTTTACATAAATCTGCATGTCAAGCTGGAGGCCCTGGAGCCAGGTAATGTAAAAAGGATGCAGAATAAATTAATCAGTATGCCTGACTGCAGGTGTCAGCCAGCCCTACCTTCCCACTGGCAGAACAACGTAGCCAGCTAGCGGCCCTTAGGGTGGGGGTGGAGCAGGGCAAGTGCTAGCTCGCTTCTAGCAGGCTGTGAACGCGCTTCAAGCTGTGGACGGCCCAAAGGGCGGCCTACTACCAAGCCAGCTCAGAGCAGTCCAGCAAGAGCAGAATGGTGTCTAGAGAAAAGGCTAAGGAACCTAACACCTCCCTGGGGTACCGGAAGTCCCAGGAGCTTTCCAAGAGCTCCCGGAAGTCCCAGGAGCTTTCCAAGAGCTCCCGGACACCACAGTAGTATTCAAAGCAAAGGCTGTAGTTTGGCTCTCAGCAGTGTCACTCTAAGCTCCTCAGCAGCCTGAGAGTGAATGGACAGCGCTGCTCCATCGAGTGTCTCTAGGATCCGGGGAGATCGGCGTAGAGAGTCTGTACCTCTTCACCCCATCCTCAGTGAGCACTACCTCTCCTCCAGTCACTTTAGAGAGTTCTTCAGCTCTTTCTTACCCAGACATTAGACGCAGCTTCCCTTCCTGAAAATTGAGGTAGTGGGTTTCTCTACTTTAGGAAAGTGTCGCTTTGGGGGATTGGGAAATGATTCTTGGAGCCCCGAGACTACAGAGAGACCTTCCACCTAACAAGGAGACTGGGGCAGGTCCCTGGCACAACAGCTGACACCCAGCCCCACTTCCCCGGCAGGCAAAGGTGAGGCAGCTCTGCAAACACAGAGATGCCACAACCTCCCACCCTCTCCAGAGGGGCTGCCCAACCGTATACCTGCAGTGAGCTATGGCTCCGCCCTTCTCCTCTGGGCAGGAGGCTGACTGCTAAGATTGTGCCGCTGATGAGCCAGCTGTGAGGAGAGCACCTCAGGGACAACCTGGCATAAACAGAAACTCTAGAACCCATCACACCTCTGCCTGGGTCCTAGGCTAGCCAACACTGTGTGACCCAGGGCAAGACACCTGAGCTCTCCCAGCCTAGTTTGCTCCTTTGGAAACAAGCTCATCCTCCTGGCGTCTGAAGAGAGATGGAGCATGCCAGCACCCCATAGCGTGTCTAGGACAGATGGCCATCTCCAGCCGTTACCAGTACTCTCATAGACCCAGGGTTCACTGCCATGTGGGCCCGGGTCTGAGGAAGAGGTGGGAGGTACTCTCTTACTGCCTACCCCCTTCCCTCTGCTCCCTCCCCTCAACTCCTTACACTTGCTCCAGGGAACATTAGGAGAGAAAGGCAGGTAGATTTCTGTGAGTTCAAGGCCAGTCTGTTCTACAGGGCAAGCTTTAGGACAGACAGGGCTCCACAGAGAAACCCTATCTCCAAAGAACAACAAACAACAAATAAACAAACACGGTCCCTCAAATATTGTCGGGCCCCTCCCTGTTCATACCTTACTGGCTCCCAAGCCCACTGGAGGAAGCAGGGGCTTCCTGACATGGCCTGAGCTTCCAAGAATCCAGTTCCTGCTATCTCCGTGGTCTCCCATCTTGTCTTCACCCAGCTCTGGTCACAACACATTTCAGCCCATAGCTGAAAACTCCACTCATGTCCAGGTACCTGACCCCAGCCACTCCCTTCCCTCAGGGGTGCAAAAATGGCTTCCATGGCCGGGCTGTGGTGGCACACACCTTTAATCCCAATACTTGGGAGGCAGAGGCAGGCGGATTTCTGAGTTCGAGGCCAGCCTGGTCTACAGAGTGAGTTCCAGGACAGCCAGAGCTACACAGAGAAACCCTGTCTCGAAAAAAAAAAAAAAAGAAATGGCTTCCATGGCATCTGCCTTTACACACACACACACACACACACACTACACATATATTTTATCTATGAGTTTTCTGCATATATACCTGCATGGCAGAAGAGACATCAGATTCTATTATAGATGGCTGTGAGTCACCATGTCATTGCTGGGAATCAAACTCAGGACTTCTGGAAGAGCAGCCAGTGCTCTAAACCACCTAGCTATCTCTCAGGCCTGGGCATTTGCCTTTTTATAAAGTCTGAGAGAGACTGTTTTGAGGGGTTTGCTTCTCAGGAGATTGCTTGAGGAGTAAAAGAAGAACCCCTGGGAACCTGGTAACCTCTCAGCAGAGAACTCAGGATTCTGGGAAGGAGGTGGCTTCCTCCAGGCTCCACTCCACGTGAAAGGAGGCACCACAACTCACCATTGCCACTGAGGGTCTCACATTCTTGGCATTAGTCACCTCTGAGGGAGTGTGGATGAGCAAAAGGACCTGGGGAACATGGAGGAAGGGCTTTCAAGCCACACAAAATACCTACCCCCCTACCACTCAAGTATCTGGGGACAAGGGCTATCTCATAATACTCTCGCCTGAAACTTAGTGGCTCACTCTCTCTGTAAGACACTGGCCTTTCTCACTTTTTAAGAGGGCAGGACTCGAGCAGGGAGAGGGGGCATCAAAGCAGGGGGCATCTGGAGAGCTGTTTCTTGAGGAACAGTTGGTGAAATCCAGTGAAGGTCCTTGCCGGCTTACAGAGAGCACACGTTGTAGAATCTGAAGTTTAAGAGCGTCTTCCTAGACAAACGAATTGTCAACTTAGCCTCTTTGAACCTCAGTCTTCAACAAAATAGCTCTCTCCTTCAGGCTAACACAGGCCTAGGGAGGTGACGTGTGTGAAGTGCCTCCCAAGCAGGCCAAGTGGGGCAAATGTGGGGATTTGGGGCTCTGCTTTTGATGTTTTGAGACAGGTCTCATGTAGCCCAGACTGGCCTTGCACTTGCTGTGTAGCTAAGAATTACTTTGAAGTTCTGCTCCTCCTGTGTGCACAAGCAGACCTACCTGGTTTTATGCAGTGTTGGGGATGGAACCCAGAGTTTCAAGCGTGTTAGGCAGGCATGCTACCAAGGGATCTGTATCCCAGTCTCACAAACTGTTTTGGTTCTGTTTTGTCGGGCACTGGGGAGTAAATCGGAGCCCCTCCCACTCGATAGGCAAGTGCTCTACCTGCCTGACTATAGCCCAGCCTCATCTTACATTTTGAGACAGGGTCTTACTGTACTGGCCAGGTTGGCCTTGAAGTTGCTCATCCTGTTGCTCAGGATGACATTAACCTTGTGATCCTCCTGTCTCTGTCTCCTGACTAGCAAAGGTCACAGGGTTGAGCCTTCAAGGCAAGCTACACATGTTCTTAATGAGTTAAGCAGAATCCAGGAGTTCCTGATGGGAGCCCGGCCCTGCTGCTCCAGGTGGATGTTTACACCCACCTTTGCCCTTGCTCAGTTCTGTGCCTTCTCTGTTATAAACTGGAAGGTGGCAGGCTTACAAATATTTGTTCCTTATGGACTTTCATGAGTTCTATCAAGCGGCCGATAAGATAACCTGCCCTGCTGATGAACACCGGCATTAGGTCTTCTGTGTGTCAGGTCACCTTGTGTGCCATGCTCAGAAGTCAGTACAGAGGTTCTCAGTTACCGGTGGGAGGGGTCCAGCCAGGGGCCTCTGGAATTAGCTCTCTTTGTTCTGACTGTGGTGTCTGGAAGTGACCTGAGATTCTGTATTAGCTCTTTTCATGCCAGGGGAGTGGGGACAAGCTCTGTGCTCGCCCCACAGAGCACTGAAGCAAACGGTTTTGAAAAGACCTGAAGTGACATTCTCCTTTAATTATGCACAAAATCTCCAGATCCATTTCAGCCTTTGAAAAATGAAACCCAGGAAGGCAGGTTCCCCAGCAGAGCGGAGACGGTCGGTCACTCAATGAAGTTTCCCACCTCCATTTCTCCTGTGTAATTTAATGAGTTGAGGAGGCTTATCAGCCAGGCTGCGCTGGCTCCAGACATGCTGCACCCTTCAGTCAGCAGAGGTCACATCAGAAAGACTGGCTGGTCAGCCAGCCACCAGCAAGGTGAGCAGGGTCCAGGTGAAAAGCTAAGATCCCCGTCTCCTTGCTCGGTTACCACTCTTGCCTTGTTCAGGCTAGACCAACCCAAAGTCACCACTCTTGCCTTCTTCAGGCTAGACCAACCCAAAGTCTCCTGCACCCCCTAAGCTGTACCTATTTTACTGGCTTTGAGTCTGGAGCTCCAGTAAGAAGTAGGGCTCACTACTTCCCACCTCTGATGGCCCTAGACACTCAAACTACTACTGCTGCTGCTACTAGTCCTCCTCCTCCTCTTCTTCCTCTTCCTCCTTTTCCTCCTCTTCCTCCTCCTCTTCCTCCTCTTCCTTCTCCTCCTCCTCTTCCTCTTCTTCCTTCTCCTCCTCCTCTTCTTCCTCATCTTCCTCCTCTTCTTCCTCTTCCTCCTCTTCCTCCTCCCTTCCTCCTCTTCCTCCTCCTCCTCTTCCTCTTCCTCCTCCTCCTCTTCCTCCCCTTCCTCCTCTTCCTCCTCCTCCTCCTTCTACAGCAGTGTCTCCTATATCCCAGGCTTGCCTTGAGTGCACCATGTAACAACAGAGAACGACCTTGAAGGTTTGACTCTCCTGTACCTTACAGAAGAAAGCCCACACTGCCTGGATTAGCTGGCTCCCCACTGACCCCTAAAGACTCTCCCCCAGACAGGGACCAATCCCAAGCACATTTCTTGCATCCAGGAATCTGACTCACACTCACACACACCGCAGTCTCAGTTAGTCAGCCCCACTTGAGGTCTGTGAGAATGCTCCTTTGAGGTGATGTTTGCCTTTCTCAGTATCTGCCACACCTTGTATCTGGAAAATGTACTTGGTAGACATGGTGGACCATAATAAAACTAGATTTTTTTCCCCCAGTAGTCACCTGATCCTAGAAAAAAAAATTGCAGGGGTCAGGTAATCCAATACCCTTTCCAAAAAAAAAAAAAAAAAAAAAAAAGTTTTCAAGCCTCCTAAGACAGCCCAGGCTGACCTCAAAGCATACTGTTCTTGTCTTACTTTCCTGAACGCTGAAGTTATAGGCATCACAAGCACACCAACCCTAGGTTTTTAATCATGGGGGTGTTGGTGGTTCAGAACAGGGGCTCATGTAGCACCGGCAGGCTTCAAGATCACTTTATAGCCAAGAATGACCTCGGTTTTCCCCCTTCTTCTATCTCCCTAGTGCTAGGACTGTACCTATGCGCCAGCATGCATGGCTCCTCTAACCCAGGGCACCTGCATGCTAGGTAAATGCTCTCCCAATTCCAGCCCCTTCCCAAATCTTTAGCGATTAGATTCCAGCGCTGCCCGTTACTGGCAGCTAGACTGGGGTTCAGGAAGTGCGGTGGTCTAATGAGTTGTGACAGCAGGACAGCCCAGTGAGGATGGAACTCAGAATGCAAAGAGAAGGGTCAGAACCCTCGGCTTTGGGAAGGGTGCTCCGTGATGAGGGTGATAAAGACACAGTACTGGGACACAGCTGCGCCCCAGATTCCCCTCTGTGGTCCGGCTCTATGGAGACAAAGGGAGGGAGAAGTGATTTTACACAAGCCCAGTCAGGAGTAGGGGCCCCTAGGTCCGGCTGAGCTCAGTGTGGGAGAGTCAACCAAGCTGTTCCGCCTTCCTGTGCCTCAGTCTCACCAGCTGGGGAATGGAGAGAGCAGCAGGCCTCTCTGAGGGTGAGAACAGATCCTGTGTAACTACCTGGCAGTTACTACCCTAGCTCAGCAATTCTCAACCTTCCTGATGCTGAAACCCTGTGAACAGTTCCTCACGTTGTGCTGACCTCCACCCACAAAATTATTTTTGTTGCGACTCCATAACTGTAAATTTGTTAGTTATGAATCATAATGTAAATACCTGATATGTGACCCTGGGGGTCGTGACCCACAGGCTGAGAACCCTGTTCAAGCACCACAAAGTCAAGGACTGTACTTCCTGCTGGATCTGCAGGGTCTCAGTCAGCATAGGAGACAGACAGGATTCAGTGGTGTTTGTCATTACCTGCCTCTGGTTATTATTCTTTTGTTGTTGTTGTTGTTGTTGTTTGTTTGTTTGTTTGTTTTTTGAGACAGGGTTTCTCTTTGTAGCTCTGGCTGTCCTGGAACTCACTCTGTAGACCAGGTTAGCCTCGAACTCAGAAATCCGCCTGCCTCTGCCTCCCAAGTGCTGGGATTAAAGGCATGCGCCACCATTGCCCGGCTGGTTATTATTCTTTATACTGTCTGGCCTATTTCCTTGTTCTGCCTCAATCACCTTTCCTGACTTTTTGGCCATGGCTAATTTTGTCTAGTTCCCTGGTTGCTCCCTCATCCTGCAGACCCAGCATGCTGGGCTTCAGACTATCCTACCTGCAGGGGGAGTACCCAGCCTGGCCAGTGCACAGCTTTCCTGCCCATCCCTGTCCCATGGATGTTCAAAGTGCTATTCTCTCTTCTATGTTTTGAAATCCTGGCCAGCTTCCCCTAACTTACTGGGCTCAGCCTAATAAGTCAGGAGTGGCAAAACAAAGCAAATCAAAACTCTGCATTACTTTTCCCTAAGAAAGCTGTCCACTTATTTTTGTTTTGTCTGATTCAAAACTGCCTGATGCAATTCCCTTCTGCTCTGACAAATGGGACCCTCAGCAAAGAAGGAAACAGAGCCAAGGCAAGAAGAGAAGGTGCCAGAGGCTTTCAGAAGGCTATGAAATTCCCACCCAAGTGCAGGCAGCTGCATAGTTCTCTCTGTGTTGGGGCCTTCAATTTCAGGAAGATAAGACACATCCTTCGGAGGGATTCTGGCAGAGCTGGGCCTAAGTGCTTTCTTCCCATCTGCCTCTGCTTCCTGAGACAGGACAGAGAAGGCAATGGTTGCCTCTACCCCACTGTGGCCTCATGGCCCAGTGAAGGAACAGGCCCTTGAGAATCTCAGACACCCACTTACTTTTGATTTTTCTCCACAGCTGAGGATTTGCATTCATGTTGATTTAGTGAAAATTAGTGGGATTTGGGAAATTGTAAGATAAATAATTCAACTCTGCAAATTAACGTGAAGGCTGGGTGAGGTGGTTGGTAGCCTTCTGTAATCTCAGAATCCAAGAGGCAGGAGCATTGCCACAAGTTTGAGACCAGCTTGGTCTATGTAGCAAGTTTTATGGCAGCCAGAACAACAAAACACGATCCTGTCTCAAGACAGTGGAATAAAAACTACCATGAGTCCACAGGCCCACACCTGAATGGATCAAATGATATCAAATAATAAATTACAGAAGAAAAGGTGTTATAACCTGGGTGCCACGGTTCACATCTGCACGCCCACACTTGGGAGGTGGAGGCTAGAGGATCAGGGGGTATTCAAGGTCATCCTCAGCTACATAGTGGGCTGAAGCCTGAACTACATGAGACTCTGTATTAAACAAACATATGCACAAACAGAATAAAAACTAATAATTAAGTAAGAGCTACAGCCCTTGTCACCGAGCCAGAGGTTAGACTTCTATGACCTGTGTGGAAACTACAAAATAGAACTCTCATTAGCTAACAATTCTGTGTGTTTCTTTGATTCAGACAACCCAAACCTCCAATTCTGTTTGCTTTCATGTCTGTGGTGGTTTGAATAAGAAATGGTCCCCATAAGCTCATATGTTTGAATGCTTAGTCACTCAGAGTGGCCCTATTTGAAAGGATTAGAAGGATTGGGAGATATGGCCTGATTGGAGAAAGTGTGTCATTGGGGGTGGGGTTTGAGGTTTCAAAAGCGCAAGCCAGAGTCTGTTTCTCTCTGTGTCTCTCCATCTGTCTCTGTCTGTCTCTCTGTCTCTCCTCCCCCCTTTGGCATATGCCCTATACCAGCATGTAGCTTTCAGCTACTGCTCCAGTGCCATGCTTCCCACCATGATAATGGACTAAACCTCTGAAACTGCAAACCAGCCCTAAATTAAATGTTTTCTTTTGTAAGAGTTGCCTTGGTCATGGTGTTTCTTCACATCAATAGGTCAGTGATCAGGACAATGTCTTTGTAATGACAGTCAAGCAAGGGTCTGCTTAACTAAGTAAATGGGAATGTTAGCTCTGTGCAGTGCTCTTAAACTGTATCTATTATTATTATTATTATTATTATTATTATTATTATTATTATTTGGAGGATGGGTCAATGTGTCACAGTACACAAGTGTGGAAGTCAGAAGAGAACGTCACGAGTCAGGTTTGCTTCTTTACCTTCATGTAGCTTCTGCAGCCCGAGTTCAGGTTGTAGGTTTGTAGGGCAAGCACCCTTATCTGCTGAAGCCATCTTACTGGCCCCAGGTGTTTTAGCATTGGTCTCTTGTCTGCCTGAGTTCAGATCTTCCCACTAACACTCTGAAGCCCAGCAGACGGTTAGACTGTCTCTGATCATGAGACAGGCTTTTGTGGGAGGAGAGGTCTTATATTCTGTTAGAAGATGAAGAGGCAGGACTCGGTGGTGACAGGAAAAGGTACTCTCTGTGGTCCACAGCCTCAGGACAAGGTTGTGAAGCAAGGGAGTCCTAAGGCTGTGACAACCATAGGCAGAGTCTAGAACATCTCATGGGAGCTGATGTTTGACCAGTAGTGCCCATGGCTCCGAAGTTCCAGCGGGCTCCCACTTTTGTCCCAGGCCTTCTACCTTACCTTTACCTGGTGTGGTGTCTGCTCTCAGCCTCTTCCACAACTATCCTAGAAATCTAAGAATGCTCCCCTCTCTGGGCATCAAAATCACCTCAGTTCCTGTAGCTGAATCTCACCCAGGACCTGGCGTACCCCAGCATTAGAACTTGTCACCTGGGGGTGGGGAGAGAAAGAGAGAGGAGACTGACAGAGAGAGAGAGAGAGAGAGAGAGAGAGAGAGAGAGAGAGAGAGAGAGAGAGAGAGAGAGAGAGAGAGAGAGAGAGAGAGGGGCTGGGTGCAGTTGCATGAAGACAGAGATGAGCACGCATGCGCACAGGGAGCAGAGTCTGGATGGGTCTTAGATAAAACTACATTCTGTGTTCTGCACTGGAACTGATTTACACTCGCCCTGTGGGATAAACCCAGGCCACCAGCTGTGAGCCTCAGCGACCTCAGCCTCAGCCTGGTTCTTTTGATTCTCAGGCGCCTGTGACCTCTGAGGAGTGAGCACAGGGAAGGTGGCTCAAGATGAAAAACGTTTCAAACTCCCAGCAGCTCTGGCCCCAGACAGCGCTGGCATGGCTCTCCTCTGAGCAGCCTTGACCCCACCCCCGCACCCCCAGTGGCTTCTTTTTCTTGTTTCTGGGAGGCTAAAGGCTCCGGGAACAACTGCCCTGTGCCTAGAAGTCCAGATACCTCATCACAATGGGCACTGAGGCTTCTGCGTGACATCCTCTCTTCACATCCTGGGTCCTTGTCACAAAAGCTGCATAGAAAACAATGGGCTCTGGTGGCCTGAACGCTATCAGTATTTGCCTTCCTGCTTCGTCATGGGTGGCAGGCTCTGACGCACGGGTGACGCTGTGCGAGTCTTTACCTACTTTACCCAGCCAATTGCATACCAGAAAGCCTAGCCCTTGTCACTCTTATTGATCCCAACAGAAAGCTCTCTTGGGAGTTCATCTATCTTTACCTCGTCTTTCTGTGCAAACTCCACCTCAGAAAACCTGCCAAGCTTTTAAAAACGACTTCTGATGACCTACAAGGGCACACAGATGGTACAGTGATGCAGCTTCAGGTGTCAAGAGCTGGAGTACAGCTTCACGTAGGAGACCCCCTATTTCATCCTTAGCACAGCAAAATAAAATAATTTAAGATTTCACACAATAAAAATAATGTTGAGAATCCTTAAGTAGGGTCAAAGAGTAAGTTTTTAAGTTATCCTTGAACAAGGAACTGAAATTAACAAGAGGAAATTATACCATCAACAAATATGAATGTCTGCTGTCAGACTCAAACCCCTGAGTTTGAGCTGAGTGGTTTCAGTCTTCGGAGGACAGAACTCAAAGACTGCAAGCTTAGTGTGTGCCAAGGAGTGTGACTCACACTCGGCACAGGGGGCGTGAGGCTAAGGGTGTGAAGTTCCCACGAAGGAAGCAAAATAGACAGTGTTCTCGGCGCTGCTGGTCCCAACATGGTGGCATCCAGACAACCCAGTAGTGCAGAGTGAGGAAGCAGAGGCGTGCCAGAATCTAGAATTTGGACAAATGGCCATGAGAGAACTAAGGTTGTTTAAAATTGAATTTAAAAACAAAGAAAACACTGAAAAGAAACATGAATGCTATTTTTAGTGGCGGAGGGGCTGTTCTGTACAGGAGATAAAGCAGCCCAACTGTAGAGGACAAGTCAGGCCCATGAAATTAGAGGAAAGGGTGCTAGCAGCTCCAGTAATGAACTCCCCATCATAGGAGGTATACAAGCTATGGCCAGTTGGGGGAGGTGCTGAAAAAACACTCGAATTCAGCTCTGATTCATACTCTGATTCAGGGGTCTCTATTACACTTGGTTCTTCCCCACGTATGAGTGTCCAACACTCTTCGGGAAAGCAATAAGGCTACAGTATTTCTCAGCTGGTTTTAGACCAAAGCTTTAAGATTTCAGATAGAGCTGGGCAATGGTGGCACACGCCTTTAATCCCAGCATCAGGGAGGCAGAGGCAGGCGGATCTCTGAGTTTGAAGCTAGCTTGGTCAACAGAGTTGCAGGACAGTCAGGACTACACAGAGAAACCCTGTCTGGTGCGGTGGGGAGCCTCAGGTAAAGGCCTGGGGAGATATCCCACTAGGTGAAGTGCTTGTCATGCAAGCATGCAGTTCTGAGTTTGATCCCCAGTATTCATATGTTAATAATAAAAAACGTAATTAAAAATAAAAAGTTAGGTACAGTAGTGAGGAGGGAGATGGAAGGTCCCTGGGGCTCGAGGACCAGCAAGTCTAGCTTATCAGTAAACTCTCGTGTCCAAGATAGGTCCTGTCTCAAAAAGTAAGGTGGGAAGCAATTAAGAAAATCTTTGGATGAAAACATTTGGCCTCTACACAGACAGACACACATGTGTACACACACTCAAACATGAACACGGATCCCAAGGGAAACAACCTGGGTCAAGACCAGGTTTGTTACTTTTTTAGTTGTGTGACCCTGAACAAGTCACTTAACCCCTCTGGTCTCCGTTTTGCTCGTCTACATGGCAGTGGTAATTATAGAGATGTTACGAGGATTAGATAAATTAGCCTTTGGGAAGCAGTCAGAAGACTGTGGGAGCATGCTGTAAATGTGCTCCTTACGTCCAATAGGCATATGTAATGGCTGAAGACAGATGGTTCAAGGTCTTCCCTCTTAGCCTGCTCAACAGCAGCAACAGCTCTAGCTGGAAAATCAAGAGCCCAGAGGCTACAGTCAAAACTTTCAGAAATCACAGGCACAGGCTCTGCTCACTCCAGACATAGAGTGACACCCCCGCCCCCCCCCCCGCCTTGTCAGAGTGGGGAAGTTTTACCTTTAGTGAATCCCCCCTTCCTCCTCTGGAGCTCTGGGCTCCCTGAGTGCCTGGGAGGGCAACCTATGTTTGTTCCCGGGAGACAAGGGGCCTGTTCCTCTCTTTAGTTGTTAACTGTTGTCCTGGCTTCTCCACATATTAGCCCAAATTAGTAAAAAGAACTCGTAAAAGCATTTACTGGGCTCAGGCAGCATCACTGCTCATTCTGGCTGCAGGGCTTGGCCGCAACAGCTGCCGGTGCTGAGGGCTGAAGGCGGTGCCCACTGCACCCCGAACTCAGCCAGGCCCCAGCTAGCCAGCCAGCTCACCCAAAGGACCATCCCTAGGGAGGCTCTTCCATGGCACACTGTGATGCGTCAGGCAGAAACTCACACTGACTACACGCTTTGCGAAAGGAAAAGTTCCTTAGTCGGATTTGAAGTGTAAAGCAAATCATCCTGAGCTGATTGCGGGAGACAGGATCTTTCCATGTAGGAGGCTGGTCTCGAACTCCCCCATCTGCCAGCTCTTTATGTTATAGGATGTCTACCCTGTTTTGCAAAGAGGAGCGAGGGGGCAAGAAGGGTTAGAGCTGGCTCACCCAGAAGATGTAGAACATGCTAGCCAGGGCTGACCAGAGCCTGCACCCCCTCCCCACCCAGTCCCACAGATTTGGGTGTAAAGGAATGGGTGAGGCCTTCCCCATGGGGCGGGGAAGAGTGTGATCGCTGCTATCACGCCTCTAAATTATTATTGTTGTTATTATAATAACTAGTGGTTGAGTTGAGTGGGTGGTGGATGTCGGATAATTACCAAGACCCCCAAATTAAAGTGTGGAGGTTTGACTTTTCCACGGCTGCTCCGAGATGAAAATGAAAGCTGGCCTGAGGGAGCTGGGGAAGAGCCCTAATCCGGAGACCAGTGAGAGAGGCTGGAAAGGCCATGGAGAAGTCCAGACCCAAGACTTAGAAAGCTAGAGTGAGGAGACTTAGGATCCTGGACTGCATACAGAGTGTCTGCCCTGCCTGGGACGCCAGACTGCAGAGGATCTGCCCTAGGAATGCCGGGAAGATGGCCAAATCTCCCTAGTGTCCTGCCCGGCATTAGTTTAGTGCTCCCTCCATGACTGAACCCTAAGTTCCTTGGCTACAGAGTGAGGCCGGTAGTCACACCTGTCTTGAGGGGCTGTGGCCAGTAGGGTAAGGGTTGGAGGAAAGCTCTGAGAAGTCTAGAAAAGTGAATCTCTTCTGCACCCCTCAACTTTTCTGGGGACCCCCCAGCTTCCCTTGACATCAAGGTGACATTAGGTGGCAAGGCCCTGCTCTCTACTGAGTTCAGTAGAAATGCCCCTCTTAGTTTCTCTCTGCTTAAGACAGAACAAGAAATCTCTGCCTTTGGCCCCTCCCTGGCCCCGAGGACTGTGAGATGGATGGAGATATGGTCCTGGGAGGCAGGGTGGGAGGTAATGACAGTGGGCTCTGTTATTAGTGTCATTACAGCTCTGTCCAGCAGGCAGCAGGAGGTGACTCACCGTCTGCATTCTGAGGCCTGCCAGGACCTGCTTGCCAGGATCCCTTCATTTCAAGGTCTAGTCATTCCCAGGTCTCTGGCAGCTTGGGGCACTGCACTGAAGGGTGGAAGGAGGTGTCAGATCTGGGGGATCAGGGCATCCAGCTTTGATTCAGGAGCAGCAACTGTAGGATCCAGGCAAGAGGCAACAGGAGCAGGCTACTGGGAGCTGTGAAGCTAGCTCCTGGGGAGCTGGTGACTCCTTCTGAGGAGTAGGGGAAAGATCAGGAGCCTAAGCCTGGTGGCCACCTCTGTGTGGGAAGCCCTTGTGAGGACCAGCCCTGCTGTGCTGGCAGAGGAGCCCCTCAAGCAGTGGTTCTCAACCTTCCTCACGCTGCAACCTTTTAACACAGTTCCTCATGTTGTGGCTACCCCAACCATAAAATTATTTCATTGCTACCTCATAACTGTAATTTTGCTATTATGAATAGGAATGTAAATATTTGATATGCAGGATATCTGATATGTGACCCCACGGGGGTCGAGGTGCACAGGTTGAGTACTGATGTTCTAGATGCTGGGTAGGATGGTTCTTATGCTGTACATCTTAGCTCCTAAAATGCTCTGCTGCAGGAGGCAGCCCCCAGCTCCAACAACCTGAACACTAGATACCCCTATAGACCCAGGAGAGGATGAGGCTCCTTCTACCTGGTGCCTGGGGAGGAAGGAAAATTGTAGTGCAGACACCTAGAGCATTGTGTGGGAACTCTGTCCCCTGTGGAACCATTCAGACCAGAGTCAGTTCTGGGTTCTGACCAGACACACCTCTCACTCCTGGGTCTCTGCTGTGGTCCCCTGGTTGTCAGAGAAGGTGTCTTGGGTTTGCTTTTGATTGGAGCTGGGAGGAACCAACCAGGACTCACATCTGTGCATGAGAAAATGAGGCTGGAGAGACTGAGCCTTGTTTAGACTTGGGGGCAGTGTGCTGGTCCTGATACAGGCTCCAGGGTGTTCCTGGGTCCCCGTGTCCATTTTGATTTACTAAGAAATAATAGTGTCTACTACCATTTGCTGATAGAGTAGGGAGACAGAGGATGCGCCAGCCACTCCTTCCAGGCTGAGGCACATTTCCATGCATGCTTTTAAGTTGAGGGCTGTTGCTTTATCAATGGATCTAGTGCTTTATGCTTAGATTTTCATGAGGTCCCAGGAATCGAATCCAGAGACAGAATTTGGAAGGATCTGTGACAGTACCCAAGATCAACGGTTTGCTGCAGTTATAGACCAGCAACCAGGGATACAGAAGAGGAAAAACTGCTCCGAGGAAATGAAGAAGACTTCTGGGTACAGTGACATCTAAATGGGTTTTGAAGGGTAGGCAAGAGTTTGCTGGAGAGGGCTGTGAATGAAAGAGATGAAGGAACTGTGGGGAAGATGTACACAGAAGAGCTGGTACAAAGAGTTTTGTGTATTCGAGAATAAAAAAATAGTTTGACAGGCTAGAGAGACAGCCCAGCAGTTTAAGAATGCTTGCTTCTCTTCCAGAGGATAGGGGCTTGGTTCCCAGCATGTGGGGTGGCTCAGAAGGTCCCACCTCTAGCTCCAGGGAATTCAATACCCTCTTT
Source organism: Arvicanthis niloticus (assembly GCF_011762505.2). Classification (NCBI taxonomy): domain Eukaryota; kingdom Metazoa; phylum Chordata; class Mammalia; order Rodentia; family Muridae; genus Arvicanthis; species Arvicanthis niloticus. Next base: position 8,485,094 of record NC_047669.1, on the reverse strand, counting down.
TGGACTCTGTGGGCACTAGAACACTTGCAGCACAAGTACACAGACAGACATATACATACCCCTTAAAAATAAGTATAAAACAAATCAACTCAGTTTGAGATGGCATAGAAGAATGAAGGGGGGGGGGGCGGGCAATGCTGCAGATTAGGCTGAGACCAGCCCAAGGAAGGTTAGTTCAAGGAAGATGCCAGGCAAGCATGGATCTGAGGTTCTCTCGCTTTTGCAGTAGGTGGAACATCTAATTTGCATATCTCCTCCCCCTACTCCTCATTGCTCCTCCTTCCAATCAGAGAACTTGCTGGTCCTTTTGAGTCCGGCTTCTTGAAAAGCTGGCACTGTCAGCTGTAGCCACCAATGTAAGCTCTGTCTGTTCTCCATACTCCTTGGCTACGCCTCTCACTGTGTGGGTGTTACGGAGTCTTCTCATGCTGGCATGCAGAGGTCAGGTTGTGTTGGGTGGCAGGTTCAGGGAACCCGGGCACAGGACTGCAGCAGTCCTCTTCCCTGTCCTCTCCTGGTCCGACTCAGCTCCAGCCCTACCAATTCCCCTAGTGTATACTCCAGGATGATTTCAAACTCCCTCTCAGGACAGCAACTCTCTCTGATTTCTGGTTGGTGGCTTTGCCACCCCTGCTCTGGAACCTTGGAATATGTAGCATGCTTCCTTTTGTCTAACTAGGAAAAGTGGATTCTCTGACAGAGGGCACAGGTGCATTTTGAGAGTGATGGGCTTGGACCGGGTCTGTGTAACCTTTGGCTGACTACTTCTCCTATTTACAATATTCTCACCTACAAAATGGGGCCATCAGGCCTCTCTGTGCAGGGATCACACATGCCAATCAAGGCAGGGTTAGATTGGTGAGAGACTCAAACAGAACATGTTTCGTTGTTTCCTCTGAGACGGGACACCTTAGCTTCCAGCTTTAAAAAACAAAACAAAAGGAAACAAAAAAACAAAAAAAAAAAAAAAAAACAAAAGCAAAACAAAGCAGCAGCATCTCCGACTAAGCTCCACACTGTGTGGCAGTGACTCCGGAGTGAGGGGAAGGTGCCCCCACCCCAATGGCCCAGTGGGGACTCTACTACTCCTACTAGAGGAGACGAGCAAGGGCTCCTATTCCAAAAAGAAGGAAAGGCTACAATGTGGGCTGACCCTTGAAAGCCTCAGACAGGTGACTGTTACTGACCTGGGCCAGGCTGATCAGGTGAAGTCTCCCTGCCCCACCCGCAGGCAAACAGGCAGGCAGGCAGGCAGGCAGACCCGTGGCTGTAGAGCTGGTTGGTGGAGTTGGCTCACGGAAGAGTATTTTGTATCTGGAATGACTAATGAATGAGTTGTCTCCACTGCGGGAGAATTATGCCACTTAAGCAAAACCCATCTGAGCTGGGCGTCTCTGAGATAGCGAATAGGAAATGCCTGTCAGGCTGATGCTTCAAAGCCAAATATACCCTCCGCGCAGCTCTCCCTGTCTGTTTGCTAAGTTTACTTTATGCAAAATATAACTCAGATGAAAATATGTAGATAGCACTGAGCTAGCTCTCTCCCCCAGAGAAACAGGAAGGTGGGGAGAAGAACAGTCCCCAAACAGCCTGTGGGTCTCAGGGGGGAGCAGCCAGGCCTTCCTCCAGAACAAAAAAAACCAGGCCCCTGCAACGTGGGACAAGCTCTAGGGGAGAGGTAGGGAGCTGGATTCCACTCCTGCCCATTTTCCCCGTGTGGTTTCATGTCTAGATATAGGGAATTGGACTAGATCACACCTTGCGCCCCACAGCGCACAGGACACAAAGGAGGCACGGAGGCAGGGGTATCTATCGGGAGAGCATCCCTCCTCAGCACGCTGGTCCCATCTCTCTCATGGATTTGGGTTGTTGAGAGAACTGGGCATAAGGATAAGTTCTTGATAGAGACAACATGGGTTTCTTAGTTTATGCTGCAGAGGATGTTTGGGGGCAGGGAGCAAGGAATACATGCAGGCCCCTGGCAGAGAGTCTAGACCGTCATCCTGAGTTCTGGTGGCAGCTCATCCCTTTTTCCCATCTCCCCCCTCACACAGAGGCTCTGACCTTCATAGGGAAGTCATTTAGGTTCATCCCTCTAGGAAACCTCGAGGAAAGAGCTGGGCTGAGGTGCCTGGGGCTTCCAAGAAGATCTGGAGATTAGAAGTGAGCTAAGCCATCCAGGGAGGCTGTGTAAAGTGAAGGCTGATGTGGCTCAGCCCTCTGAGAACTCCTTAGGTTACTGCACTTGCTGGTTACTGCAATAGGCACCCTGCTGAGCTGTCATAATGTTAGAAGTCCCAACAGATAGAACACACTGTGCGCACTGACCCTTTCTGAGCCTTGGCCTTAGTCTAAAATGGGGACATTGTTTGCCAATCTTAGCAGAACAGAGGTGACATGTAACACACCTACCTCAGTACGACACACACTTTATCTCCCTCTTAAAGGAAGCAACTATATCTTTATTTTCAGAGCTTATAGAAGAGTTCTTGCAGGGTGGGCTCCCCATGAGTTGAGGCTAGATATGGGCCCTTTAACCATTCCATCTACACTTTAGGCAACTGACAGTCCTCCATGTAACCCTGTGTGTCCCTCGTGGTATATAAAGAACACAAGGAAGGGTTGGAGAGTCAACTCAGTCAATAGAGTACTTAATATACAAACATGAGGATCCAAGAACCCCGGCCCATGATTTTAAGAGAGAGAGAGAGAGAGAGAGAGAGAGAGAGAGAGAGAGAGAGAGAGAGTATTGTGAAGCCTGTCTCCTCTGTAACAGCAGGCTTCGAAGAGTTTGGGACACTGGCATGGGGTGGGAAGAAGGGAGGGAGGCTGCTGTAGTACAAAGAATCACAGAAAATGGCAAAAACAAACACAACCAAAACAGGCACAAGGTGAACGGTGGTCGGTCTGGGTGCAAAGTGTAGCTGGTGTTCAGCCACTATGCTTGTCTGCATGTGGGCCTCAGTACCTGGGGCAACTGGCGTAGAGTCCCATTGGAGGGAAGGCAGGACAGTGTCTCTTGAGAGGAGGATGGGCTAGGCAGGGCTCTGCCTTATGAGACAGGTTGAGACTTAGGGGTTCACACAGCACAAAGGTCAGAGCAAGTAAGTAGAAAATTGCAGGATTTAGGGAGGTCAGTGAAAGGCTGGCTCCTCGGGGTACAATGAGCAAGACTCTTAACTCAAATTGCGACTAGCTGGGAAGTCCCAGTCACAGGGATGGGGCTTCTTCTATTTACCAGAGCTCCAGGTTTGTGAAGCCCCAGGAAGCCAGGCAAAGGAACTAAAACACGTCTGGCCACCTGAGAAAACCCATGGACCATTGGCAGGCAGATCATTGGCAGGCAGGCGGCAGTGTGTCTGCAGGCGCCTGAACCCAGGCACAGCAGAGTGGGACAGCGGGATGACACCTGTCTTCAATCCCAGCATGGCATTGGCAGTGACACCTCTCAGGTTTCCTATCTGAAAAGTGGGCATATAATCACAGCTCACATAGTCTTATAAGCATATAATCTTCGCAAGGCTGTAGATGGAACGAGGCCACTGTGAAGATTCTGGGGTACTCGTGTCCACACAGGTGAATCTGTTCTAACTATGATAATTCACCCCTGGGTGGGCTTCAGAAGCATGCCAGGAAGCGTGTGGAAAAAGTCTGTTCCTTGTAAGAAAGAGGAAAGATCAAAAAGGCTGTGACAACACAGAAACTCCATTAGAATTCTTTCTCTGCCACGGCCAATCTGTGAGTCCTTCAGCTCTGTTTCCTTGCCTGCCCAGGGGAGCTGTTGATAGTAGCCTGTCCGGGTGGCTCTGACAGAGGGCTGAGCATTGTCCCATACAGGAAGTGCTTAGGCAATTGCTACTGCCATGGCTTAGGTGGAACCATGGGGGACCAGAGAATCAATGGAGCCACGGGCTCACCTCCTGCTCTCCTGATTGAAGAGCACTGGCGGCCGGGCAGTGGTGGCGCACGCCTTTAATCCCAGCACTTGGGAGGCAGAGGCAGGCGGAACCCAAGCTGGGGGTATATACAAGGCCCTCGAAAAGCTCACCCACATGCTCTCTGACAGACCCCTTGGACATTCAGACTCAGAAACCAGCTGAGCCACATCTGGTGGTGAAGAGCAGTGACCTCCAGCTGGGAGGAGCTGAGGGGGGAAGGGAGGAGAGGGAGTAGGTACTTGGATAAGCAAACAAGTGACTGTTGTCTTAGTCAAGGTTACTACTGCTGTTTTAAAAACATCATGACCAAAAGCAGCATGGGGAGGAAAGAGTGTATCAGACTTATACTTCCCTATAATGGTCCGTCGTTAAAGGAAGTCAGGATTGGAACTCAAACAAAGCAGGAATTGAGGCAGGAGCTGATGCAGAGGCCATAGAGGAGTGCTGCTTACTGGCTTGCTCCTCATGGCTTGCTCAGTCTGTTTTCTTGTAGAACCCAGGACTACCAGCCCAGTGATGGCACCACCCACAATGGGCTAGGCCCTCCCATATCAATCAGTAACTAAGAAAATACCCTAAGGGCTTGCCTAGAGCCCAGTCTTAGGGAGATATCAGTTGAGTCTCCCTTCTCTCTGATGATTCTAGTTTGTGTGAAGTTGACCTAAAACTAGCCAACACAACTGTCACGTGCACTTTCTATGTAAGAGACTCAGTAGATAGCACGGGAAAGCAAAGAGCTGTGGCCTTTGCATCTTCAATACAGGCTGGTTGGGCAGCAAAGAAAGGGAGTTGTGGGAAGATCATCCCATGGCCAGATGCTGCTGGAAGGGAAGCAGGGAAGGGGTGGGATAGAAGCCTGAGCAAAGAGATTGAAGGCAGGGTGCTGGCTGCTAGGATAAACCTGCATCCCAGAATGAACTCCTTCTCCTGATTGATCCAGCAGGTTAACTTTTAGGGTCTCTAATTCCCTCCTTCAGTAAGATGGAATTAATGGTGTGTGCCTTGTGGGGTTGTCGGTGACTATTTGGTGATACATGGGAGTTTGTCCTTTCAACAAATGTCCTACACACAGGTAGCTGTCATTAACAAGGACATTCACCTCTGAGAGTTGGAAGGAATGACGGGATTGGGGAAAGATCTAGCTTGATGTGCACCGTTAGCATGGTTGAGTGAGTCTGCTGGGGCTTTTAGCTAGAAGCTGCACTGTGATGTAGGGGGAGCCAGCTCCGACTGGAGGGGGAACACCACATCACCTGAGCAAGAGATGCAGCTCAGAGCGGGGGGGGGGGGGGGGGGGGGGGGGTCTTTGAGGCCATTATCTAGGCTAAATGTTTTCACCTTATTTTTTCCAATAGCTTCCCAGACAGAAGTTGTATGGGCTCCTAGAATTCCACAATCTTAGGCAGAGATGGGCTTGCCCTGGTCCTTGGCTGACATGACAGGTCCCCAGTAGGAACACACACACAAAGAAAACATCATCACCAGATCTCTTGGAAAAAAAAAAAGCTGAAAGTCTCAAGAAGCCTGAGAGGATGCAGGAAATGCAGCAGCATGGGGTGGCCAGCCTGAGATCGCCCCACAAGCTGTGCCCACTACATCTTAATGAGGCACACTCTGAAGCGGCTTCTTATGTAATCTGACAGTAGAGAGATGATGCTAAGAAGCCCCCACTCCACCCTGTGGGTTGCCATGACGATCCAACTTCTTAAAACAAGAAGGAACTACCTCACTCAGCATTTCCTTGTAGTACAAAATAAAATTAGTGCAGGTTTATAGGCAGAGAGCTACAAGGAAGGAAACCTGTTACCATAGCAGGTAATTTCAAGAGGCTGAAATTTGATCCTGGGTGGTGGGCCTTGTGTGCCCCACCCCTCTGCGGGGTGGGGGTGGGGGCGCTGCCCACACTCTCTCTTCAGCTGGTCTTCATTTGCTCCTGAATTGATGAGCAGTAAAAGAAAACACATCCCAGGTCCACATGAGACCAGAGGTCTAGGTTCCAGAGCAGTAGAGCCCCAAAAGAAAGCAGGGGCAACTAACTGCATATGGGGAAGCCTACTGAGGCCAAAGACCCACGTGGTACACTGCAGCCGCCCTTTACGTTTGTAGATAGGAACTGGTGTTCCTAGAACAGAGACTGTCAAGTAACAGAGCAAGCCCTGAAGGGATGGTTCTCAACCCACAACCCCCTAGGAGTCTACTGTGTCTTTCACAGGATTGCAAATCAGATATCCTGCATATCAGATACTTATGATTCACCACAGTAATAACATTACAGTTATGAAGTAGGAGCAGAAGGATTTTATGGTTAGGGGGTCATCACAACCTGAGGAACCACATTAAAGGGTCACAGCGTTAGGACGGTTGAGAACCATTGCACTAGAGGAAGCCTGTCATTTAGGAGCTCCTTCCCCTGCAGAGCCCAGGCCCGTGCTTCAGAGAGTGGCTGGCACGCAGCGAACATCAAACAGTAGCCCTAACACAATGGCCATCGCATTGTGGCCATTACGAAGTGTCCATCGCACTGCAGCCATCAGCCATCTGTCTTCAAGTCGATGTCATTACACAGTGGCCATCTCATGGTAAACATCACATAGTGGCCATCACACATTTGGCCATCACTCAGTGTCCATCACAAAATTACCAACACGCAATAACCATCAGTCAGTGATCATCACTGGGTGGCCAGAACCCAGTGATTACCACACTGTAGCAGTCACCAAGTGACCACATACAGTGACCACATACAGTGTCCGTTCCACTGTGCCCATCACATGGTGTCCATCACAGAGTGGCTATCACAAGGCCATCGCACAGTGAGAGAGGGAGAGAAGTATGCTACTTCTTTTTTCAAGAGCTCTACTTTCTGGAAAGAAAGGTCACCTTCCTTTAGTTAAGGCAGAAGACGACGGAATGGGCCCCCTTTGAGCTTCCATCCTGGCAAATACCTTCATTTATTGAAACGGGATTGAAAGTCCAGGAGCTGTTCCAAAGGACCCTCAATGACTCACCAATCATCCATTCATTCTAAACTTATTTGGGGTCTGCTCTGTACAAAGAACTTCTCTTTGATTTATTCTATTGAAATTCTGTCTGAAAGGAAAAGGCTATTTTCCTCTTTCGAAGCTGTGTTCCCAGAAACCCTGTAGGACAGTGGAGAGGCTTCCCAGAGATAGGTCCTGGGGCACCTGGGCAAGTCTTGGAGATGGGCATACATATGTTTTAGTTAGGTTTCTAGTGCTGTGATAGAACACCATGATCAAAAGCAACTTGGGGAGAAAAGGGTTTATTTTGCTTATGCTTCCACATTGTAGTCTGTCATCGAAGGAAGTTAGAACGGGAACTAAAGCAGGAACCCAGAGACAGGAACTGAAGCAGAGGCCGTTGGGGAATACTGCTTACTCTCATGACTTGCTCAGCCTGCTTTCTGATAGCACCCAGGACCAGAATGGAGCCAGAACCTCCCAGGTCAATCACCAATCACGAAAATTCAGCACAGGCCAATATGGTGGGGCATTTTCTCAGTTGAGGTTTTCTCTTCCAAAACAATGATAGCTTGTGTGTCAAATCAACATAAAACTAACCAGCAGAGCAGGCATAGATGGTGATGGGAAACAGAATCACAGAACAGTGGAGCAAGACGATTCCAGAGTGCCAGTTTCACCCTTTTCTAGATGTAGAAGCTCAGGCAGGTTGCTACACCACTGAGACTCGGTTTCCTTCTTTGAAAAAATGCCGGTAACAATTGGGTGAGTTCGTGGAGTAGTAAAAATAAATGAAACAAAATGTCCTCCAGGAGGTCACCTAGAGAAGTGTGTCTCAACCTTACTGGACCAGTGAATTCTTTATACAGAACCTCCTCCTTCTTTTCAGAACCCTTCTTAAGATGTCTTTACTATGTAGAAATGAAATATACAGGTAGCATAACACATGTTTAAAAATCAACATACTATCATAACTGGAAGAGATATAACTCCAGGGCAATAAGAGCGTAGAATGACACACATTGTAGCCTAGGCATGAGTTTGACTCTACTGGGAAAGCCATCGAGGCAGCCAGGCAAGATGGCCGCCCCTTCCTACAAGCCCTCTATTTGAATGAAAGAGCAAAGGAATATTTATTGTATGAGTCTTTGTATTTGATGTTCTGAAAAAAGACTAAGTAAACACTGTATATTTGGAAAGATAGTTAACTTACATGGAGGAATGGCGGTGTAATTATTACCCGTGTGTGCTCATGGAGGAGTCGAGATGTGCTGCTTGGGTAACCCAAATACTGTGACCATTGTGCTTTGGAAGTATTGTTTTCTGAAATGAAGAACAACCCCTTGTAAAGACAAGGTTTGTAACAAAGTTTCAGCCATAAAAAGTCAGTGTACTCTAAAACTATGAAGATTATGTTATATTTACATACAAACCAGAATTAGGTTCTAGGCATAGACCAATAAGTAAGTGTTCCACCTATTCAAACAACTGGTGTGGTATCAAGGTGCCACATGAACTACAAGACAAGACTGACCCTACTTATTTTATTTGTTTTGCTTTCTTAAGACAAGGTCTCACCATGAAGCCTTGGCTGGCCTAGAACTTACTATGTAGTCCAGGCTGGCCCCAAACTCAGAGATCCTCCTGCCTCCAGAGTGCTGGAATTAAAAGTATGTGTTGGGCTGGAGAGATGGCTCAGTGGTTAAGAGCCTGCTCTTCCAGAGGTCCTGAGTTCAATTCCTAGCAACCATATGGTGGCTCACAACCATCTGGAATGGGAGTCTGATGTCCTCTTCTGATGTGTCTGACTCACACACATAAAGTAAATAAATAAATCTTTAAAAAAATAAATAAAAGTATGTGTCACTGCAGTCAGCTAAAGACTGCCCCACTCTGTACCTCCCTCCAAGTGGCACCTCAACCAGCCACAAACATAAATATGTCACATGCAGCTAGACTGCCTTTGGGGGCAGTACCGCTTTCCTTATGGTCATCAAGGCAGTGGTTTTGAGTGGTTTCCCAGGGGTAGAATACTAAGAGATGTAGGGTGGTAGCCACACAACCTCCAAGAACACAGCCTGGTCAGCATTAGGGACTCTATCAACACTTCACTCTAAGTTCCCACTCTTTGTTGTATTCTGCTGCATTTCCATTTGTTTGGTGCCAGGTGGGCAACAGCCATATCCTGATTCGAGGTCTCTGGAAGAGGGGAAGGGCAGGACATAACAAAACAGTGTGACCAAGAGCACCCTGGGCTGCAAAGCCGGGACCCATCCCTCCACACATCCAAGAAGTGTCACCAGAACCACGGCAGGTCTTCTGTCACCCCTGGACAGCTACTGACCCCTTTAAGAGGAGGACCAAGTGCATTCTTTACACAGTAATCCCGGTTTGCTTGCCTTGATTCCGTTGTAAATCCACACCACCAACTATCTCACAAGCTTGGAACATCCTGAATGTATCTGAAGGAAGAGTTATTGTCTTCTGTAGAAATAAAGTTCACCTCTGACAGGACCAGTCAAGGCACTGGGTTGGGAGGTCAGCCGGTGTACATCCAGCCCAATAATGAACTAAATCTTGCTTCAGTCTCAGATCTTATTTCCCACAAAAAGGAGCAATCATTTCTAATGACTCCAGAAAAGCACACATACTTGTCAGGGAACGAAGGCCAGTACCTGCACCACAGGGGAACTCTAGCCTCAACTATTGGATTCCTCTACTGAAGTGGGTCCATTTGAACTTCAAAGTTCTAGCTTCTGCTGCTGCAAGGCCCTGGTTGCCTCTGTTCTCATCATACAGGGGCAGCCACCACAGGGCAGTCCTGAGTGTGGGGGCCCAGGCATGGCTTACAAAGATCTGATAAGGCTGTATTTCTCTTTTGGTGTGTTGATTGTTTATTCTCCCCAGCAGAGGGAAAAGGGTGGGCTGAAGGATCCAGGCTGGTCTTAGCTGCCCTGTGTGTTCTTGGGGGTGGAGATGATGGGTGAGAAATCCAACCATATCTCTCATGCCTTCTCTGCTTTGCTTGGTGGAGGCAGTTTTTTAGGTAAAATTAGATGACTTTGTTCTCAGTGGTAAGCTAGGGAGGCTATACCTTGGACAAAAGATGTGGGGAAGTCTGAGGCTTTCGGATTAACCCCCTTGAGAGAAATGTGAGAGCCGATCTTGTAGTTTGTGGTTCACACACAGCTCCACAGAGCACATTTTGTATCCATTTTGTCAAAAGACAAAGCAGTCCACCAACAGCTGGTGTGGGCAAGCCTGCCTCCAAGCAAGGGGTTTCATCCATGTATCAGGCGAGTCTGGGCACAAAGCAGGCTTGACATTTGTTACCTGCTTGTGTCTAGAGGGGTGAGAAGGGACCAAAGAGAAAGAAAGAGCAGATACAGAAACAAAACAGGAAAGTCAAGACAAGTTCCCTGGGCCACTTCTCATCTCCCCTGTTCTTTGAGGAGTCAACATCAAGTCCCTGGAGTCAGGAAGAACTGCATCATGGGAGTGTCTGGGACTGTCGTAGCTTCTGACGAGGAACTGACGTTTCCAAATGTACACAGGAATGTACTTTCAGAGGTCTATGAAGTTACTTGCTTCAGCAGAGACAGCAGCAGCCACAACATCCCCAACACCTCTACCAGCTGGGCTTCTGCTCTGCACAGCGACCTTCCTAACTTGGGGCGCACTTCAGGAGAGGCCCAGAGGGGGCAGTGAATAAATCACACAGCCAGTGTGCTCATGGTGGCTTTAGGTCCTACAAGCACGTGAGAATCACCTGCCAAGTATTTAAACACCCACATTTGGTACCATAGCCAGAGATTTTGGTTCAGTCGCTCTGGGTCAGGCCCCAGCCACAGGTGTGCTTTAAAGTACCCCCAGAGATTCTAATCCGAGCCAGAGCTGAGAATCACTTGATTACAACAGAAGAGGGTGTCAGCCTTCACATTCACATCTCAGCTACCTTTCATTTAAACATATTTCTAACAATCCAGTTGTCTGGCTTTCCAGCTGGTGTGTGTGAAACTGAAAGCTGTATGTTCAGAGGGAGAGAAAGGCTGCTAATGGTGTGGGCACAACATAGCAGGACACAACACACCTGATCTGACCACAAGTAAAGACGGAAAATCCATCAAGAGGAAATAGAGCATTCAGCACACAGCTCACCACACACACACACACACACACACACACACACACACACACACTAGTATATCCTATTTACAGTAAGGCCTGAAGAGATCATTCGAGGGGAGTCAGGAGAGGGCTATAGTGTCCCAGGCAAGTGACACACATTGTCTATGATGTGTAAGGTGGATGTCACAGGTGCTGTTGGGTAGCATGAGGGTCCCACAGCTGCCCCTCCATGGGCTAGGGCTACTGGGGAGGCAGGACATGTGGAAAGTTCGACTGGGCTCTCACACCAGCGGCTATGTGAGGCTGTGGGGCTATGTGAAGCCACAGGGACCCCTCTCCGGGGGTGTGGGAGCACAGTCTGAGGTCCCCCTGGAGCCAGAGCTGGCTTGGGGGTCCACGGGCCTGCGGGGCAGCCAGCGACCATCTGATTCTCAGGCTCTTGGGCACCTAGGCGCCGCTGGAAGCCTTGGAAGAGCTGAGGATGAAGTGGGGGCCCATAGGCTGGACTGGAACACGGCTGAAGTGAGGGAGAGAAGCTCCAGCTGCGTCCTGTGGGGATGAGAGTTCTTGTTGAGGCTGGCTTGGCCTGGCTTGGTCCACCAGTGGCTTGCTTGGGTTGGTGGTCGTTGTGGCTGGAACACACAGAGGTCTTCTGCAGGAGATTAGACAGCGACTCTGTAGGCGAAGGCCTGCTCAATTGTTCCCCACAGCGGATCCTGATGAGAAGAAACAGTCCATGGTTTTAAGGCTTTTATTGTCATGATGGAGAGTAGATGAGAAACCATACCCCTATTTCTCAGGGCTGGCCTGAGGTTAAATACTTTTTGCAGGGAGGAGTATCTGGGAAGGAAAGCTTAATTGGCTAAGCCCTTCTGGCCTTCAGGTACCTCATTAAAATAGAGATCTGTCTTGAGGCTCCGTGGCCACAGGTCATGTCCTCTACCTGTGGACGGGCTAGTAGGGGCGTTGCCCTATGTGACTGAAGACCACAAATCTATGGGGGGGCTGCCGTCTTGTGCCTGGAGCCTAGTGTCTGGGGGCGTGGCAAAACTCCTGTTGTCCCTTAGGGTCACCTGGGGTCACCAGGGTTTCTAGCCTATGTTTGACCAGAAACCAGGCTGCCTTTCATGGTCCGACAAGATGCTACCAAGATGTCTTCACTGGATTACCACAGCCCTCCTAGACACATATTCGCCCATTTTACAGGTGAAGAAACTAAGGGGGATCCTTAACTTGATCAACTTTGAACTGGCAGTGAGCTTTAAAGCCAGAATCTGTTGTTTTACTGATTTTCAAGCAGGGTTTAAATACATACCCCAAGCTGGCCCCGAACTCCTAATTGTTCTTCTTCAGCTTTTTAAATGCTGGGCTTATAGGCATGTGCTTTCATGGAGGGCACAAATCTGAGATTAAAATGTCATCTGTGCGTCCGTTTGATTCGAAAGCCTGTCTGTTTAACCCAGAGCTCACACGTTTGAATGTGCCGTATCTGTTTTGTACTCTTCATGGTGACCCAGTGTCTAGCACTGAATCATGCTGGAAGTCCATCTGCTCAAGATGTTCACTTAAAGAACAGCCACACAGCACACACGTGCATGTGAACAAACACATACAAATACACTCTCCTTCACAGTGATGAAAGAACTGGGCATCCATTTGGAAAATAAATAAATAATACAAGTCATTTCCCAACTCACACCATCTATCAAAATGGATACCAGATGGCTAGAGGCGGAAATGAAACCATCAAGGTACTAGAAGAAAATATAAGTGAATATTTTATAATCTTAGGATGGGGAAGAACTTTCTAAACATGTCAACAAAAGCAGAAACCATAGAGGGAAAGATTGATAGATTTGACTACATAAAAAATTAAAAACTTATGTACATCAAAAACCAGCATAAATTGAAAAAATACTCAACCTCACTAACATTCAAAGAAAGGCAAATTAAAACAGCAATGAGGGGCTCTTTTTTTTCTTTGCTGATCAGATCAGCAGTGATTAAAAAGAATGATAATGCCAAGAGCTGGGGAGGGAACCCGTGCTCCCACTCGGGTGGAGGCAGCGGGAATCTCTAGCGTTTCTGGAAGACATTTTGACTCAGTGTACAGAAAGAGCCCAAGTAGGCACACACTTCTGATCTAGTAATAAAAACATATCCTGTGAACAAGTTGGATCCATTACACATGCACGCATACTCAAAATGGTCACTGAGGCCAGAAAGTCTAAAAAGAAAAAAAAAATTGGGGGGGGGGGATACTGAGAATCTGGAAGCTAAATGTTTGACAAAACTGAATTAGTCAAATAAATTGTGACGTACCACCCAGTAGAGCACAGCAATCAAATATGATGCTGGCGAGAAGGACAGACCAATGTTACAGGACAGAAAGCCCTCAACCTGAACACAGGTGAGACTCAATCTCAGTAAATATCAAACCAGTGAAGCAAAGGTGGGTCTTTAAATAGAGCTTGGCTAACTGGGAAAAAAACTGGACCAATATTTCTAAGATTACAAAGGCCAACCTTCAACTAAATCAAAGATATAAATACAGAAAACTCATAAAATTACCAGAAGAATCATAGAATTTCTTTATAATCTCAGAGTAATGAAGGCATTTCTAAGTGAGTCAACATTTACATGGTGAAATAAAGACTGACAGATACATCTACAGATATATTAAAATATCTTTTTTTTTTGGTTTTTCGAGACAGGGTTTCTCTGTGTAGCTCTGGCTGTCCTGGAACTCACTCTGTAGACCAGGCTAGCCTTGAACTCAATTTTTAAATGTATAAAAATACAAAATTTTTAATTAAAATATGTTTAGAAATATTAAAATTCTTGTTTGGCAAAAAAACAAAAAACAAACAAAAACCAAAAAACAACCAACCAACCAAACAAAAACCACCAAAAACAAACTAATCCTATGATCTAGCTCTTGAGATGCAGAGGCAAGAGGGCTGTGAGTTTGAGGCAACTTAGTGAAATCATGATTCAAAAACAGGAAAACAAAACTAACCAGCCAGGGATCTATGAGATCCTGTCAGAAAGGAAGGAATGAAGGGAAGAAGGAGGGAGGGAGAGAGAAAAGGAGGGAGGGACCAAGGGAGAGAAGGAGAGAAGGAGGGAGGGAGGAGGGAGGGAAGGAGGAAGAGAGAGGAGGAGAGAGGGAGGAAAATAGGAGGAGAAGGGAGGAGGGAGAGAGAAGGGAGAAAAGGAGAAGGGAAGGAGGGAGGGAGGGAGGGAGGGAGGGAGAGAGGGAGGGAGAGAGGGAGGGAGGGGTGTAGACAAGCCCTCTGTAAGTGTTTGCTGTATTCAGGTATTTGGCTCCTTGTCCATCCAGCCTGGCTCTGGCCTTTGACAGCCAGACTGGAGGCAGGGACCCAGACAGGACACATTTGCTTTTGACTCTATTGTCGTCCGGTTGCAAGGAGCAGTGGAGCCATGGATGACGGTGGCCTAAGAGGGGAACAGTCCTGCTGGGTGGTGGTGGCGCATGCCTTTAATCCCAGCACTGTGGATTTCTGAGTTGGAGGCCGACCTGGTTTACCGAGTGAGTTCTAGGACAGCCAGGGCTACACAGAGGAAAAAAAAAAAAAAAAAAAGAGGGGAACAGTCAGAGAACCAGGAGAGATGCACACAAGGTGATAATTTTCAAGGTGTGCTATTTTTTTTTCTTTTTGAGTTTTACTTTTTGAACTATGTGAAAATATTTTGTCTTTTTAGAGTGAAATCAATTTAGTATATAACTGCAACTTCTTTTGTGTCATCACAAGAAACTTTCAAGATTCGTCTAGTGCAGAAAGTAGGTCACAGAAACAAAACTATATGTCAAATAATCCCAATTTTGTCTTTTGAAATTTTGTGTTTGGGGCTGGCTGAGGATGTAACTGAGTTGGGACAATGTCCATGGCTCCACCCCCATCACCACAGGAAACTAGGTTTGGAGACACACCCTATAATCTTAACACCTGGGACTCTCAAGGCAGGGGAATCAAAAGCTCATGTCATCCTTGGCTATTCAAGTTCCAGGCCATCATGGATAACAATAGAGCCTGTCTCAAGACACACACACATACATACACACACACACAAAAAAAAAAAAAAATTAAAATACTATATTTTTGTGGTTCTCACGTACATTAAGAAATAGCAAACTAGCTGGGTGCTGGTGACGCACAACTTTAATCCCAGCACTCAGGAGAGAGAGACAGGTGGATCTCGATGAGTTCATGGCCAGTCTGATCTACAGAGTAAGTAGAGTAAGTTCTAGGACAGCCAAGGCAACACAGAGAAAACTTTTCTCAAAAAACAAAAACAAAAAACAAACAAACAAAAAGCCAAAAAAAAAAAAAAAAAAAAAAAAAAAAAAAAAAAAAAAAAAACCTCTAAGAAACTTCAGGAAGTATTTTACCAAGCATTAGTTCTCTCTGTGTGTATGTGGATCCCTGCCTATGTGGATCCCTCTCTTCTTCTTCTCTCTCTCAACAATAAATGATATGGTCTTTAAATAATTAAAAAAACAAAACAAAACACAGATCCTTCAAGAAACATTCTGAACTTTTGATAATTTACCCATCCTAGGTTGCTGCATGTGTGTGGGGTATGGCTAACTGGATAGGCTCTCTGCACCCGCTGATCTAAGGCATCAGTGAGCATGGCCATGGGCCTCAGCAGAGGTATTTAGCCTCTTTTGTTCCCTTGAGCACCCCTGAGTGCCAGGGTATCAGCTGCCATGTTGAATACAACCAAAGTACCTATGCATAAAAGCCAGATGCTGAGGCAAGGCCAGTGTCCTAGGAACGAATGGTTAGCCATATGCCTTGCAGTGGAAGTTTACAGACCGCTGGTCCAGCAGTTGGTTCAAGGGCAGCATGTACAATGAGTGGCCAGGGCAGCAAAGGTTGTCTGTAAGAACCCGTTCCTTGCCCAGGAGCTCCCCTGGCAATTTCTACTACAGCCTGCTTGGTCATCCCACTCTTATACTGAACTTGTTAAAAGAAAGCCTGGAGGGAGTGGGTATTTAGCCCGTGAGGGGTAAAGGCAGTTGCCACCAAGCCTGGTGAACTCATTCTTGGGACCCACAAGGTGGAAAGAGGGAGTCAGTTCTCAAAAACCTGTCCTCTGGGGCTGGGGCTCAGTGCTTAAGAGCACCGGCTGCTCTTCCAGAGGTCTTGACTTCAATTCCCAGCAACCAGACGGTGGCTCACAACCATCTGTAATGGGATCTGATGCCCTCTTCTGGCATGCAGATGCACAAGCAGATAGAGGACTCATATATATGATATTTTTTAAAACAAGCAAACAAGCCTGTCCTCTGACCTTTAGTCATGAGACTTTTGCATATGTTCATCCTTCTCCTGCACAAATCAATAAA
This sequence comes from Arvicanthis niloticus, assembly GCF_011762505.2. Classification (NCBI taxonomy): domain Eukaryota; kingdom Metazoa; phylum Chordata; class Mammalia; order Rodentia; family Muridae; genus Arvicanthis; species Arvicanthis niloticus. The sequence continues at coordinate 8,468,670 of NC_047669.1, read as the reverse complement.
TAAAAACATGAAAAATGCAGTTCAAGGTAAGACCCCCCTCCTGCAGAAAGGCCAGGACAGGGGTGAGCCCTGAGGTCCGCGAAACTCCCAGGTTCTTCATTGTGAGAATTTATGGCAATACCCTCCAAACTGGCCTCTTCCCCGCCATCTCTGCCCTGTCCAGCCCATTCTCCAAGCCTACTACCCTCCTGGAAATACTGCTATTTTATTCCTGGGATCAAACATTGTCCAAAACAGTATTTGTCTAACTCTACCACTAAAAGCCCACCACACAGCAGACAAAAGGAGGAGACGTTCCCTGGAGCCCTGGAGAGCAGGCCCATGCTCTCTTGGAAGCCTCCTGTGTTCTCTTAAAGATTCATGAGATTTTTGCATTCTGTTGCACACTGTATCTGAATTTCTTATATAAAATTGTTTAAAATTATTCACCTCCAGGAAAACTGATGCATCTGAAGGAAAATTGTGTTTATGGAGAGTCTTCAAGTGTCCTCTTGGGAGACCACCAGTGGGGTAAAATTCGAGCTCTGGTGAGCAAGTTTTTATGGTTTGACCCTCACAAGCTTCCTGCTCTTTTCCCCATCACTCATCATGGGGCCACCTGGACTCCTGCTCTTTGCTGACATGCCATCTTCCTCCAGTCCTGAGGGACACTGCCTACTTGTTGACAACCAACCCACTACCCTAAAGCCCTTGGGGGAGACCAAAGACCCATTTCTGTGCTTTGCCTGTGCTTTAGCTTGGTGTTCGAATCCTGACTCCACTCTTCATAGCAGGCATCTTTACCTAACTTCTCCATCACATCTATACTTCTGTAGAAGTGACAGAAGATTCAAGCTGCCCAGTGTGTAACCCAGGCTCCTTTACCCTTCTCCAGCTCCTATTGCACATTATGTACACCACCATGTATGTATTCCCTACACCATGCATGCTTTACATGTATTCACTATACCATGCATGCTTTACATGCATTCACTTGACCAGTCTTCCATAACTGCCAAAATTTTCTCCAAATGGATCAGTAGTTTCTCACAACTCAGAAGTTTTTTATATTTTTACCTATAATATCTTGATTTGGCTATTATGAAATAAACACATGTCTGGATTTTTTATTTGTTTGTTTTGAGATGGAGCCTCTCTGTTATATAGCCCTGGCTGTCCTAGAACTTGCTATGTAGATCAGGCTGGCCTGGAACTCACAGAGATCCACCTATCTCTACCTCCTGAGTGCTGGGATTAAAAGTGTGCACCACTATGTCAGACCATAAATATACTTTAAATAATAGCTTCCCTTACTAATGTTTCATTTCTTTAAAAGTTAATTTGGGGAGCTAGAGACATGGTCTATTGGCTAAGAGCACTTCCTGCTCTTCCAGAGTTCAGTTCTAGCACCTGGTAGGGGATGGGTTTTAGTGCTTTTAAAACTGGCTACTTCCCCCATTGGGCTTGGGGTAGCAGGGAAGGTTGAGTACCAGAGGGGAGTGACTCCTAGCAGGGGAAGGGTTAGGAGTGTCCAGCCTTTGAGCTAGTCACAGCACATCATAAATTAACTGGTGTGTGTGTGTGTGTGTGTGTGTGTGTGTGTGTGTGTGTGTGTATGTGTGTGTGTTTCATTCGAGAATCCAGATTGTTCCTGGGTTAGTGTGTGACCTGCTAGGAGACAAAGCAGTGTGGCTTAGCTAAACTCGCAGCTACAAGCCTACCTGGGGCTACTTACCACTGCCTGTAACTCCAGCTCCAAGTAATCTGAAGCCCCCTTTTGGGTACTGAAGTCCTCCTCCCCCACAAATGTACAAAAAAAGTAAAAATTGAACTTTAAAAAAATTAATCAACCAGTTTAATGTGTGTGGTATATGCATATGTGCATGCCCATGCAGGTGCACTTGCCTTTGCATGTATGTGGAGGCCAGAGGTCAGCTTCAGGTGTCTTCCTCTATCACCCTCAACCTTATTTATTATTTATTTTGGGGGACAGGAGCTCCAGGTTGGCCAGCACTGGAACATGTGGTACTCCTTGCACAGGGGTGTTGGGGATCTGAACTCAGGTCCTTGTGCATTTCCTTATTAAGCCTTGTGAGTTCTCTTTTCTCTTTGAATACTCAGGGTGTTCTCTGCCATGCCTTTGACACACAGCTCTGCAGAAGCTAGCTGGGAACCACACACCAAGACCATAAAGACCTTGAGAGTGCAGCCCCGCCTCCCTATCTCCCAAAGCACCTTACTCAGCCTTGTGCTTAGAACACACCTAGTAACTGCTTGTGGCAGAAATAAAAGTTTCACATGTGTGATGTGGGTGGGGAGGGGTGGAAGGTGCCGGAGAAGCCCTCTCCAAATGAGCCGCTATGCAGAAAGGGCCATTGTTTCAGGAGGCAGAGCTGGAGGCAAGCCCTTCTATCCACAAGGACCAGCGCCCCCAATTACACCAGCTGGCCTCAACTTCTGTGTGAGCCCGATTAAAAAGCACCCTCTCTCCAGTGTCTGGAAACCCCTGCAAGGAAAGTTTGCTGCCCAAAGTTGGCTTTTGACTAGAGTCTTAATAAGAGGCTTCAGCAGGCTGCGTGGAGAGACAATGTCACTTTAGAGGAGCAGCTGGAAGCGGCAGTTAGAAGAATTATTTTAATGAATACATTTCCTTTCAATTGTATGGGAATATCAAGATCCCATTAGAATGGGGAAGCAATTAGAACTAATAAAGATGAATGCACAGTGCTCAGTGCATGCGGAATAACAAGCAGCCAACAAAGGGACTCCCTGAGCAGGCTCTAATCCAAGTGAGCCCAAGCCAGCAGAGGGGAGAGGCTCAGCTCAGCCACTCAAAGCCACCGCGTCCTGCACATTCTGATCACGGCCTGGCCCACAAATGGTGTGAGTTGTGGCCTCCGAGGTGGGGGGTGGCCCCCACCCCCTCCTGGGTCAGCCTCTTGGGGGTTGAGCAGTCCCTTGGCAACAGCCATTCAAACCCGGGCTCTGGCTCCAAGCCAGCTTCTAGCTTGTCCCTCCAACTAGGCCTCATTGTGTCCAGGTGGCAAATGCCTTCTCATCAACGCTCCTTAGAGGTTTGGAGAGGGACTGGGACAGTGAGGAGGGAAGATAGGGTGAATGAAAATGGGCCCTCTGCCCTGCACCCCTCCTCTCCCCTCTTCCACTCCCACAGCCTGTGCCTCCTCTGAGTTTGGGGTTATGTTACAGTCAGTGGTGAGTCACAGGCAGCCCAACACAGAAGTACTGTTGCTTACACAATTGCTCTTCAAACAGCAACAAACAATTTTCATTACCCAAGTCAGATCAAATCATTCGCCTGGCCATCTTGCTTCACTCACAGCCGCACAAACAGGCCCAGAGCCTCCTGCTTTGCCCATTCCACTCTCACAGCACTGGCCTACGTTGCCTTGGGCTCCGAGGACAAAGCTCTTTCTCTCCTTCATTTGAGCTGGATCTGCTGCGTGGCTGTCAAGAAGGAACAAGGGAGACACAGTCACCTCTGCAGTTGAGGGCCAGCATGCTATTAACACCTGTGTGAAGCAAAGACGGCCAGACTCCATGCCTGAGTTTAGGTGTTGTCCAACAAGATAAGCCTGGCTCTCCACCAAAGTATTCGCTGGCCCCTAATGCAGTGTCTGTACTTGACATTTCTTTGTTTAATCTCTTTTGGCCAGACATTTTTTTGAACCAGGAATGTGTAAACTCATTCTGAAATGTCTGTATGAGAGGCCAGTTGCACATTCATTACTAAGATTTTTCTATTTCTCCTCTTTAAAAAATATCTTCACAGTCTTATTAGGTCCTTGAAGTGACCCCATGGGGTAGACAGCCGGGATTCTGGCTTGGTGCAGACTGACACCTTTCCCACACCTCCACAAAGTACCAGCATTCCAGGAGACGTCACCCCGAGATTCTTTGCTTCCAGTGTAACTCCTTATCCTTGCCCCACCTCCACCCACCCCCACCACACTGCACTAAGCAGCAAGGGCTAGAAAGGGCACCTAGAGGACTTGTACCTACAGTCACTAAAGGGCTTGCTTTGCCACCACCCCCTTTCCTCCCTTTCCATAGCTCAGATACTGTCTGAAGTTTCCAGGATATGGCAGATACAGTAAGAACTGGGAAAGGTTACTGTGTATGTCTCCTTCAGTACAACACCGGCAAGGATGCAACACATCTGTGCACCTGCCATACTCCTGGTCTCCCGGAGCACCTGAAGGTGGTGAACTTTTGAGAGTTATAAATGTATACTTTTGGAGTGGAATTTATACACTACGAAGTGCAAAGGTATACAGTTTGGCAAGTTGTAACAACTATAGTCCTATACTGGAGATACACAGAATGTTCATCTACACAAAGTCTCTGCCAACCCTTTCCAGTCAGACTCACCACTGCTCTCCAGGGTCCTAATCATATCACATAGGTCAGTTCACCTGCCTTACATACACAGGACCCTGTCTCAGGTGTTGCCCTGAACACGTGAGATCCTATTGCTGGTACCTGTTGTGTGTCTCGGTTGGTGTGACGGCTGCAGGGGCCACCTATATACTTCCAGTACTTTGTTCCTTTTCAAAAACTACATATTGAAAAGTGAAATCATGAAACTTTCTGGTTAAGTTGATGGAGCTGGAAAAAATTATACTGAATGAGGTCACCAAGGCCCGGGAAGACAAACCAAACGCTGCACATTCTCTCCCATCAGCTGATCCCAGCTTCAAGTCATCTGTTGTGGAGTTTAACTTGGAGCACAAGTGGAAGCCAGGAAGCTGGGAAGGGACACGGGGTGCTTTAGGGGAAAGAGGAGATTATAGATAAAACAAAAGTAGACAAGTGGACCGTGGGGGGCGGGAAGGCCTGGGCAGGGAGGGGATCGGAAGGTGGGGAGGAGGTAACCAAGAAGGAAGGGGTATGAAAGAGCCATGAGGAACCCTACTGTCTCACAGCTAATTAAAAACAGTAATTGGAGAGACCAGTAGAACACATGCAATATGAAAAAAGACACTAGAGGTTAAGGTTTGGACTGGGACAGGGTGGGGTAGAAGGAGAGGACAGGAGGTAACCAAAACCAAGGACAGATGAAAAACTTTGTGGAAACCCATTAGCATGTAAGTTAATTTCAAATTTCATTTTTACAAAGGTGTTCAACGTAAATACCCTGAATTGGTGGACAATGTCACTCTCAGAATCCATGGGCTTTTAAATAAAAATGGCATTGCCTGGGGCATGGGACATCTCCCTAGGAGTGATGGTCAGGCAGGCCCCAGAGGTCTCAAGCTACTGCCTTGTTCCTGGTTATCCACCATGACCATGTGGTAAGATCCTATTGCCGAAGACAGAATACACTAAACTGCAGGGCAGAAAACCAATCCCAAACCAACCAGGAACCAACCGTGCTCCTTGCTGAACAGCACTGCTGAAGGTAATGCAGGCCGCTGGAGGAGAAAAGACATCAGTGGTTTTAGCCAGCACCAGATCCTGCATGCTGTAATACTAACCTTCCCGACAAAGTATGCCCCTGGTACAGTGGCGGAATGACTCTTGTAGGCTAACTGCTTTGTTTGTTTGTTTGTTTAGTTAATTAACTAATTAACTTTTGGAGACAGGGTCTCTTTTGGTGGCATTGGCTGTCCTAGAACTCAGTATGTAGATCAGACTGGCCTCAAACCAGAAACCCAACTGCCTCTCTGCCTCTGCCTCTGCCTCTGCCTCTCTGCCTCTGCCTCCTCTGCCTCTCTGCCTCTGCCTCCTCTGCCTCCTCTGCCTCCTCTGCCTCCTCTGCCTCCTCTGCCTCCTCTGCCTCCTCTGCCTCCTCTGCCTCCTCTGCCTCTGCCTCTGCCTCCTCTGCCTCTGCCTCTGGGATTAAAGGTATGCACCACCACGCCCAGCCTGTTTTTATTGGACTTGAGGCCTGTTCTGCAGGAGAAAATTCACACCTGCTACTGTAGTTCTGGTCAGAAACTCACAGATAGGGAGGGTGCAGGTTTTGCAGTAGAACTTGCTATTATTATTTTGCTAAATTGTCTTGCTGTTAAATTAACTTCTGAATACTTATGTTTACATCCACAGACCTGGGCTGCTCTCAGCCATGGTCAGGGAATCTTCTTTTGCAAGTGGGCAGCAGTCAATAGATAGTAGCACTACTGGTTAAAGGTCTGAAAATAAATGACTGAGTTCTCAGCCCTAAACGAGATGTCTGGATCAGTACCTGACCCTAAGGCTCGGGGCATCACAGAAGAGGAGGTGGGAAGAGGAACACTACGAAGAGCACACTTCTGAACATGACTTCTTCCCGTACACGACCATCTCTCAACCCAACTGCCACCATCTTCAGGAGGTCAGATCACCATAGCCGGCCTTGTTGACTCTTGACCTTCTCTCATAGAAGAAGTGATGGGAAGGGGCAGGGGACCCTCACCTTAGTAACTAGCCTCTCCTCTAACAAGTCTGCCCCGATTGAATGTGGCCTTGGGGGAGTCTAGACATTCATAGGCTGGAAAGAAGTGGGGAGAGCTCCGTTATGGTGCCATGGGGGGTGGGTGGGGAGTCCTCATCAGAGTGGCATGCACATGCTCTGCTGCAACACTGCCCTGTCAGTAAACCTGACAGACTCATGGGTTTCCCAGCGTGAACTGTGGTGGAACTGCACCTCGGTTTACCGCTGAGATCTAGGGAGAAAGAGCAGACTGTGTCTTCCCACAGGTAAGGAATTTCAGCAACACTGGGCACGCAGGAACTGACAGCATCTGTGGTTTATGTGCCCAAGGCCAAGCCAAGTAAAATTCCAGTGTGAATAGGGGAGGTACTCAAGAGGCCCCACCCCCAAGTTACTATTGACAGCTGTTGGAGGAGGGGGAGTCATTCTTCTTTTGGGGCATGGGCAGTGATAGGTTGCCCATGTTCTAGTGAATAACCCCATTCCCACGCACACACCGCAAGACTAATTGGACTAAATGGTTATTTAAAAGGAGGAGGAGGTGGGAGGGAGGAGGAGGGGAAGGGGTAGGGGGAAGGAAGCCGAAGAAGAAGAAATTTGATAGGGAAGGTAGTGTTTTGAGGGGATCCAGAGGGAGACAGAAGGAATAAATGGGAGGTGGGTATGCCCATATTCCACTGTATATAAGTAGGAAATCCCCCACAAAATAAATTTTAAAAAGGGAATTTTGGCCGGGCAGTGGTGGCGCAAGCCTTTAATCCCAGCACTTGGGAGGCAGAGGCAGGCAGATTTCTGAGTTTGAGGCCAGCCTGGTCTACAGAGTGAGTTCCAGGACAGCCAGGGCTACACAGAGAAACCCTGTCTCGAAAAAAAAAAACCAAAAAAAAAAAAAAAAAAAAAAAGGAATTTTGTTTTTTAAATGACTTAAGAGATAGCAGCAAGGATAGCATTCAGTGACACTGTACATTCATTTGGAAAGTGGAAAGGAAACATTGGGAAGCCTTGAATTAAGTAGATTTAAACTAGCTGATATTTTAATAAAAAATAGTACTTCAGTTAAAGTAAGTACTGTTGTTTTTTAAAGCCATCTAAGTTATCGCTAATTTGTCTCTAAAGTGCTTTCCGTTCATCCTGTCCTGTGTGCTTCTTTCCACAGATCTCTCCTGAATCTTGACCAATCTTGCTGTAACAGGTGGATTACTTTGAGACGGGGTTTTTCTGTGTTACCCTGGCTGTCACAGAACTCACTTTGTAGACCAGGCTGGCCTCAAACTCTCAGCGATCCAACTGTCTCTGCCTCTTGAATAACTGGAACCCAAAGCGTGCACCCCATGCCTGGCTTCAGCAACTGCCCTTATATAAAGGGCACTAGCAGGGCAATCCAGGCGGTGACTGTGGAGACTGAGAAGCTTCAGAGATCTAACACGTGACAGATGAGAGGTGTGAGGCAGGTAATTTAACCTCTCGGTGACTGTTTTCCCATTTGTAAGATGAGGATAATAATACTTTTGCTAATAAGGATTTGGGAGGACTAAATTATACTGTACATAAAGCGTCTGGCACAATGCTAACTAACAATTGCCTGAAGCGAGGCTATAATAAACATCCTCCTGCCTCGTTTACACACTTCAGTGTTCATCAGTCATATGATATTAATGACTATATATTTCTCAAAGATAGTTTTTGAAGCAGGGTCACGCTAAGTAGCCCAGGCTAGATTTGAATACTTAATCCTCCTGCCTCACATGCTGGGATTATAGGCATAAGCCATCACAGATAGCTTTATTTCTGAAAAATGTTAGAAGAAACTTTTCATATTTAAGCCTAGAAAAGATTGGCTGTCTACTTTAGATAAGTAACTGTTTTTTCCTAAGGGGGAGGGGGATTACCTTCCATCACCTGTTCATTAGATGTGGACTGTGAGCTTGGAGAGACTTCAGAACTAAAATCATCCCCTCCTTCAGGATGTTTCCCTAGGGAGAGTAAGAGGACAAAACCGGAAATAATCATAATAGAAAGCAAAGTATACATCAATGCAGCTATCAATTCGGTAAAGGGTGTGGTCTGTAAACTCGTGGTATGCAAGTTCAAATCTCAGCTGTGCAACGTTTGGCAAGTTATTTAACTCCTCTGTGTGTTACCTCACTTTTAAAATGGGGACATCAATATCCAATTTAAAAAAAAAACAAGCAAAATAAAATGGGGACATCTACGCAGCAGGGAGCTGTATCAGTGATTAATATCTAAAGTGCTGGCTACTCAGTGCGTGCCAAGCACGATGTTAAATGCTCATGTGCAACTTCATCTCCTACTGTCATACGCATTTTTATCGATAATGTAACTAAAAGGGAAAAAGTTTTAGTTAACTTGTCCAAGATTATGTAGTTGGCAAATAGCAAATGCCACAGGAAAAATCCAACCATTTGTAAACTGTACGTGAGAATCACCTTTTACAACAAAGCCTAGCATATGGATGTTAAACACAGTTGCTGTGGTGATTCAGAAATAACAGGAAACATCGAGAGCACTTGGATATTAAACAATCATAATAGCTGTGGTGATTCAGAAATAACAGTATATAAATTCTATGCATGACTTCCAAGGGAAGATTTTTGAAAGGTGACCTTTAAGCTTAGCCCTGAAGAGTGAAGACGATTTTAAAAGACGGGGATATTGGTAAGAGAGGGAATTTCAGTGTGGGGGGGATGAGATATATGAAGTGCGAGGCAGAAGGGGTTAAAAGCGGGGTATGAGAGCAACTTTGACTGGAGGAACATGTTTCCTTCCCTCCAGCCAGTCACCACCGGCTCGTGCGTGCGTGCGTGGTATGTGCTCCCTCAGTGCATCTCTTATCACCGCACAATGTGCTGTCCTCACCTTGCAATTAACCACTGAATAGTGTTTCAGACTGACTCCAAGAACCTGTTCCGCACTGTAATTAGCATCCTCTCCACATGCCTCCGAGGCCGCAAAGACGGCAGTCTTTCCTCCTGTGTCCAGATAAATTTTATTTTCCCTAGTATCCTGTCGGAGCCTTTCTCTAACTCACCATCTCAAGCTTTGTCTCAGTGCAGGCGTCACTCAAGCCTCCACGTCTGACATAAGCACTTACTAAAAGAATGTGCCCGAACTCGGTTCTGTGCTATTTCTTGCACAGAGGACCTTCCCCACCCGGAGCGGCTGCTTGCAGCGTTTACCCCAAGGCAGACGCACACACTGCCCCGGCGCCTGCACCTGCTGGAGCCGTTACAAGCCGCCAGACTGGGAGGAAGTGGAAGGGCTGCGAGCCGCGTCCCGGCCGCCATCTTGGCCGAGCAAGCCGGAAGTGGCGAGCCCGGACTGCGGCTGCGCGGCCGTGGGCGGGTGTGGGGCCCCCGGCGACCTCTTGGTGCTCCCGCCGCCGTCTTCCCTGGCCTGTTCTCGCAGTCTCTAGGGTGGCATGCCGGGCACCGCCTGCCCGAAGGCATGGGGCAGAAGCTTGAGAGTGCGACAGCCCTGCCGCCTCCCGCCGAGGGCGAGCCGGAAGGCGAGCCCAGGTCCTGGCTGCCTCCCAATGCCATCTGATAGGACCGCCGCCGGCTCAGTGCTGTTTCTGCTGGTGAAGGACAGGAAGAAGGGCCTCATCGCAAGCTCCTAGACGGTAAAACAGTTATCGGAGACTTGAAGGGTCTGCACCGGAAGATCATCTCTAGGGCCGCAGAACATCGCGGTACGTTTTTGCTTTCCAGCTGAAACAGCTCCATCGCAAACAACACATTTACATCCTGACCAACAGGTTAAAACCTCTTGAGGGGTTGGAGGAGGATCTGGGAAGAGATGGCCCCAGATTAGGTCCCTTAGTAATGATCATGGGTCTTATCTACATGAAAGGTAATAGCACAGTTCTGGGAGATGCTGAGTTGGTTGCGGGATGCTTCCATTAAAGAATCGTCTGTGGGTATTCAAAAAGGCTTATTGTGGAAGGTTCTGTTCAGCAGCGACGCCTTAGTTACAGTCAGGTGCCTCACACCAGACCGTCGGAATATGAATTCTCTTGTACTCCCCAAAGCAACCTGGAAAATCACCAAGATGGAAGAAGTGGGGTTCGTGTCCAGGCTTCAGAAGAGTGAACCGCTGTATTGTCCGGAGCTGAGGCTACATAGGGCCACCCTCCACTATGGCCACCCTCCACTGCTGGTGAGGGTTGGGGGAAAGGTGGCCAATGAGGGCCTAGTGGGCTTGGTATCTACTGTCTTTGAGTTGTAAGTAATGTCATTTCTGAGCAAATTGTGAAGCTTTGGTATTTAGATCTTATGTATTGTTAGGTTTTGTTACTTTTAATATATTAAATTGCTATTTATAAGTGAGTCTGTTCTGTTTCCTATAGGATTTTGTTGTAGTTTTGCTGATTTTTGTAAAACGAGTTGTAAAACTTTGTATGTTATTCTGTGGTTCTGAATGCATTGTGCGGCATTGCAATCTCGGTCCTTGAATGGCATGAAGGGACTCAGCAGGTTGATAAGGGTGTGTGTGTGTGTGTGTGTTTGTAAGCTTATTTGATGCCCAGCCTCTGACATTTTTATTACCCAAAAAACCAAACAAACAAACAAAAAACCAGTATGTACTTCTATTTACCTATATTATAGTGATCTATAAAAAGTTAAAATGCAGTAAATGAGAAGCATATCCTGGTACACTTAATAAACTTCTTGAACATCTAACATTTTGTGTTGCATAGTTAAAGATATTTGGGAATAGACTACATCCTGTGTTTCATGGGAATAGTAGATAAACCGGAAATTACAGTACAATGAGTGAAATGTCACAAAGGGATATGTGATCTGGCTGAGGTGGTTGAATGAGGCTTGCTTAAGGTTACCTTTAATCCCCTCAGACTTTGGGGGGGAGGCCAGGGGAAGGAATAAAAATTTAAGAACACCGATCATTTTCAGTCACATAATCTTCCTTGGGAACTCTCATTCTACAGGTAGTGTGTTAGAGTGCACAATGATTGTGACCACGGTCAGTTTGGCCCTCACTACCTTCCTTCTCTCAACCCCTATAAGGGTCCCTATTCTATCAACGCCTTCAGAAGCAGAATAGTGCCTGAAATATATAGATAGTGGAGATACATCTTCTCTCTTCCCACTAAGAAGCTCCACATCAAGATCCATCCCTGGCACCAGGAAGCCCAGTGTTTGTGTTCTGTGGATCAATCTGCCGCCTTCCTACTTAGTGGAGACATACAGACACCCTCATATTCTCAGTATTCATGGGGATTAGCTCACGGCCTCTGCAGTATAGACCACCTCCCTTCACTCTGGGAAATTATCATCAGGGGACCTGAAAGGAGTGGAACTCACTAGAGATAGGTATTAGGGAGCCGTGTCCTTAGAGTGGCCATAATAGAAAGGCTGTTTCCTATTTATCAACAACTTTTTCTGCTACTTTTATGTTCAAATAGTATTTCTTGAGTATGGTAAGGTTGTCAAGGAACATATTTTAGGACAGGAGCTCAGGGATTCAGTGATTCAGATCCAGAAAATCAGAACAAAATCTTTCCATTAACAGGCAGTTTAGTAATGATTAAAAATGGCTCCTGGGTAGTTTGTAATTCATGTGGACATGACCTTATGGGTATCAAGTTAATTAAAATGGGAATAATAGTTTTGCCTTTAAGGAGCAATACCTTCTCTCAGGCAAAGGTCAGAAGCGTGAGAATTGAGGATGGAATTACTTGATTTTATCTCAATCACTTGGTTAAAGTATCAAGGCAGAGCCCAGGTCTTTTCCAGCCAGGCCAGGGGGCTCCATTCTAGCACCACGGCCCCACACATCTCCAAGAACTAGAGAGTCTCGAATAATGACCTTCAGTTGTCTGTCTTTAAAGGAACGAGGTAGAGAACACTGAATTTTACTGGTGACAAAAACCTGCCTTGCTCAGGGTCACACATGTAAAGACATGACGGAGACAAGACATTCATTAAACATCTGTTACAAGCCAAAGGCATTTTCCACTACTTTTTACAAGCACACTGCAAAGTATTACTAAGTATCTACATTTTAGATATACTAATGACAGTAATGCCACTTACTCAATACCCCAAATGAGACAGCTCTATGTTCTACATGTTTGTAACCATTTTAGAGGGAAGATAGGATCTTCCATTTAACTAAGCCCACAAGTGCAAGGACTCTAGAGCTCTCACAGTCAGACAGAACGGGATTGCAGTTGAAGTCTTACTGAGTCAAGAGTACACTTTGCATTATTGTAGCTGTTCTTAGAGCTCCTACCAGCCTTGGGGTGTCTGTCACAGACTCATCCTCCTTCAAACACTGCAGTGTTTCCTAAGATACAAATGAAGACCCTGTAGCTAACTAAGGTAATTACAGCAAGACATTGGCCCGCAGAAATACGGGAGCTGGCAACTAAGGCTAGGGAGCTTTGATCCCAGCTGTGGATATTTCCAGGGCTCTCAGAGTGTTGGTTAAACATCAGATACATAGTTTGCTCAGCCTTAGCTTTACTCTTGTAAGCCATCTTTTCTCAGTCTTCAGTCTCCCATTTCTAGTGAGACCAAATTAGTCTCTCGTGCCACTGAACAACAGAGTAATATTTTTGACCTGCAAACATGATCCCCAAGTGTGTTGTAGATCCCCAAGTGGTAGTAGAAAGGCTGGCAGAACTTGTACCCTTGCCTCAGGATGAAAGATGTCCCATATCACAGGTGCCCTCATCAACGCTAGAGAAGGAGAGTGTGGCCTCTGGGTCCATGTGTGCAGTAGACACTAGCACTGCTAAAGTCGAGAGATGAAACCCCCTGTTGTTCATGGACACTCATGTGGGTGGGAAGAGAGGCCTGTCAAGTATGGCTAGGAAGCAAAGCCAGTGAAGGAAACAGTAAAGACAGTGACTTTCATGTTGGACAATGGGAAGATATCTCAGCTGTAAGACCTCTTTAACAGGGATTTATTTAGTGATGGTGGGGATTGAACCCAGTATCTAAGGCATGCCAGGAAAGTACACTACCACTGAACTACATCTCCAGCCCACAGAAACAGTATCCCAGGATGCAGCCCAGCCTGGCCTGGAATGCTACGTAGCTGTGCTGGCTTCAAATTCCTCCTCCCTGTTGGGATTACAGATATGACGAAATACCCGGCTCTTCAGGGATTTTGATGCTACAGTCAGGACTCATGACCTACTGGAACTTGGATAGCAGGTGTTTGCAAACAGCCTTGGGTTGATTGCAGCCGTCCCAAGATCTAGCAGGCATATAGTGCTCCAGAGGTGGCAGCTCATTTGTAGCTCATACTATACAAGTCAGGCCTCAGTTCATGGGCCCAGCCCCAGTTTCCACTTGAGGTAATTATTTTTCATGCGTTGGTCATGGTGGCAATTGATACTTATGTAAATTATACCTCAAATTGTGCAGCCCAGCAAAGATGGCAACAATTACCTCCCGGCAGAATCTAGCATAATAAGGAAGTTAGGCATCCTGAAAAAGTATACTGATCAAGGCCTCTTAGAAGTCATGGCTATGTGACCTTGAACAAGGATTCCTATTCTCATTGCAGATCTAGGAAACAGTTTGAAGTAAGGATCAGTGAAATCCATACCCCACAGCCCGGCCTACCAACTGAAATCAGACTTTGACCACCTCCCAGTCAATAACTATAGCAGCTAGTGATTGGTAAACCTTTGTGCCAGGCATGGTGCTGAAATGATAACCACATGGTCTCATGCATCTGCACAACAGCCCTGTGAGGCAGATTCACATTGTCAACATTGAGATCCCATAAGAAAACCACAGGAAAGAATATTTCTACCATTTTCTCAATACTCAAGTTGGATGCCTGGGCTACATATCGAGGCCCTGCCTAAAGAAGGAAAAAAAAAAAACAATGGGGCTGAGAGGGAAGGAAGGGGGTGCTCAGGCACTGCCCATCGTAGTCCAACCTGGGCTGGGAAATAGAAGCAGTGGGCAGTGATGAGATATTTGTTAAGTTGGCTTCTCTGGTTGAGGACTCCAGGAAGACAGCCAACTTTTGAGGGATAATGCCCCTGAGACATCTCCAGGGGGCCTTGTGTCCATGTGGTGGGGGAGGAGCATCCAGTACCTGAGCCATCCCTGAAAGTAAAGTAAAAGGCAAACCAGGCTCCTGGAACACTTACATTGACCCCCAACCCCGTTTTGCCTACGGATAACAAGATGGCCACAACTGGGATTTTTAACCTCTCCTACCTTGGGGTCTTTGACACAGTGCTACCTACCTAAAAACACCTGCAAGAGTAGACTTAGGAAAATATCTACCACAGCTCTTCCCGTTGTATCTGCTACATGGCAAATACTGTTATTATGACATGTATCACTCACTCAACAGATATGTATTGAGCAACTTCTAGATGGCCAGAGTACACACAGGTGACGAGGTTACAACAGAGAACAAACTGGATAAACATCCTTGTCCTCAAAGAGCTCGTGAGCGAGAGCAAGGAGAGTAGGCTAGGTCTGCACAGCATGCAGGACACTGACCTGTGCTGTAAGTGGGGAGGAAGGAAGGACTGGGAGAGTGTGGGAGAGAACTCACAGAGAATTCCTAAGAATTCTAAGGAGTGACATTTGAGTCATGAATGAAGCAGGAAGGGCAGATGCTGACTACAGGTGAGGGTGGGGTCCTTGGCAGAGGGAAAGCCAAGCCCGAAGGCCCAGGTGGCAGCAGGCCAGGTGTATCTAGAGACACAGCTCCTGCAGGAGTCAGTGGGGGGGTTGGGTGAGAGAGGTTTCTTAGCTAAAGGGGCTACAAGACTGGCATTTGTTGGTCTGCACTGACTGCAGGCCCAACCCTGGACCCCAGAGCTCCTGTAGCACCCACCGTAGGGGCACAGCTTTGGCCGGACCTGGAGGGGATGGATAATGAATATATTCTCCATAGCTTTGGCTTTTCTAATTCTGGATGCTTAATAGTGGGGAAATTGGAAGGTTTTCTAAAAATACAAAAAACTGGATGACGCTGATGCTGATGACGATGATGATGATGGTGGTGTGTGTGTGTGTGTGTGTGTGTGTGTGTGTGTGTGTGTGTGTGTGTGTTTGTAGTGAATTACCTCTACTGGTAGCAGTGGGAAGCAGCCATGATTAGCAGTGTATAATGGTTCTCTGTGTCCAGCATGCTTTATTTTCACTTACCTGAGTATAAATGAACTGTGTGATTTTTTTGTTGTTTTTAGATTTACTTATTTTTTTTAAGTTTTTTTTTTTTTAAGATTTTTATTTACTTTATGTGAGTACACTGTCACTGTCTTCAGACACACCAGAAGAGGGTGTCGGATTCCATTACAGATGGTTGTGAGCCACCATGTGGTTGCTGGGAATTGAACTCAGGACCTCTGGAAGAGCAGTCAGTGCTCTTAACCTCTGAGCCATCTCTCCAGGCCCTGATTTACTTATTTTTAATTTTATGTGTATGAGTGTTTTGCCTGCATGTATGTCCACCATACGTATGCAGTGCCCTCAGAAGGCAGCAGAGGGTATTGGATCCCCTAGAACTGGAATCACGTGCTGTTGTGAGCTGTGGGCTCTGGATGCTGGGAATCAAACCCAGGTCCCCTTCCAAAGTCACAAATGCTCTTTTTCCTTTTCTTTTTTCTTTTTTTCAACATAAGATGTCTCTTTGTAGACTAGGGTCAGCCTTGAATTTAGAGAGCCAGCTGTCTCTGCCTCCTGAGTGCTGGGATTAAGGGCCACCACTACCCAGCAACAAACACTCTTAATTACTGACTGTCTCTGCAGAATACCTCCAGAATACTTCTTGACTTGAGGTATTCATGGTGAGCTCCAATTCACGGTGTCATCATATGAAATATTCTTTCAAGATTCCTTGAGGCTTGCTGTTGAGTTTTGTTGTGTTCGTTTGTTTGGGTTTTGAGTCAGGATATCATGTAGCCCAGCCCAGCGTCAAACCTGTATGTAGCGAAGGATGATCTTGAACTCCTGATCCCCTGTCTCCACGTCGTACATGCTGACTCTAGCATGCCTGGTGATGCAGTATTTCTGAGAGACCCCAAGTGGAGTAGCGTGGATGGTGGCACAGCCATCTGTACACTGCACTTCTGATTTGGGTTCATCAGGGGTGCCTCTTGGGTCTACAGCTTTCATGTATGATGCCCCCCCCCCCCGGGTGGTATCACATCGATTTTCTAGGATTTGGATGCCAGATTCCAGAGCTTCAAAGACATATTAGGTTCTATGCAGTGATAGACACAGTATTCTCAACGCCCTCTTCCATGTCACAGTATTTTACCTAGACCCCCAGGTGATGGTACCAAGGTCCTTCCAATCTCCTCAGAAAGGCCACTCATCTCTGCTTGCTGTCTCTTACAGCAACTCACCCGACCTCTGTAGAAAACAACTGCTTTCATGGAGACAGAGTTAGGTTCTCTCCTAGTTCTCAAACTTCAGGGAAGGGAAAGAGAAGAGAAGGCGGTGTCGTCTCCCAAGGCATGGCTGTGTGCTTTGCTGAACCAGAAGTTAGCATCAGGCCAACAGTGACTGTTCAGTCAGATTCAGTTTGTGATGATCTTCCCAAAACAAAGCAACTCACCTCAGAGTTGGATTTACTAGTAATTGAACCTAGTAGTTCTAGCAGGACTGTAGCAACTTGGAGCGGCTCTTCATCCCTAATGCTAAAGTCATAAAAGCCACAAGATCCGACTCAGCCAGCGCTGGCATGCAGCTTAAAAACTGGGAATTTAGAAAAAGGCTGGGATGGGAGAAAGGGATTCCAGGCAAGAGAAGCAACTTTATCTATTAAACTTAGGGTGCAGGGTGTCTGGTGTCCAGGAAACAATGAGGACACCCCTCAGGATTGAGCCTCAAGTCTATGGCTGGAGAGAACAGCTCAGAGGCAGTGGAGGAAAAGCACTGGGCATTTGATGGTGCTGGGGGGAGATGACGGGCTAATGGATAGGCTGGGGAGCGGGGGGTTAGGGAGGTCAAGCAGAGACCTTTGCAACAGTCCAAAGGAAAATAGGTGACAGCATTACTAGGGTGACCATGGCGACAGAAACTCTGTGGGAAAGAGCTAGTGGTGGCAAATAACTTGAGATGCCCTGACAGTTGGTTAAGTGTAGGAAATGAAATGGGGTGAAGTGCAGCCCAACATTTTCTAGCCAGGGTGAACCAAGGCTGCGGTTGTTACAATCGTTAAGAGGCCACGCTTACAGAGAGCTAACTGGGGAGCAAGGAGATGGCTATAGTTGTGGGCACATTGACTCTCTTGCTCGGTTGGGCATTAGCGAGTACTTAGAAATAAGACAGAAGAGAGGTGCTGAGCACTGGGGAATGTTCAGAGTAATCTTACGGGGACACCGCCCAAACCACGCCTGTCTTAAGGAGAGTGTCAAGGGTGGAGAGCAGGAAGTGGGCCCATTCTCTTTGTTGCTCTCAAAGAAGAAAGGGTCTTGGGGAATACCAGTGTGCTCATCAAGCAGTGTGGTCCCGCCCCCTGCCTACTGGGGGCTGGTCCTGGACTTCCTTCCAGATCCACTTCTACAGATGATACAGGGTTAGGAGGTTAGAAGGAGGCAGCATGGCCAGGTCTTTGCAGAACTGGGCAAAAGAGAGGCTGTGTTGTTTTAGGAGGGTGTTAACAAGGGGGTGGCCAAGGACTATTTAAGGAATGAAAGACAGACTGGTAGCCACAGTGTCATTGCAGCTGGATGGCTGTTCAAGGCCTGCCAGGGCTTAAATGGGTCAATTCCGAGAAGTCTCGGTAAGCAGCGTTTCCTTTCCCCAGTTAGTCGCCATTGTCACTTGGAATGGAACCGTTAGACAGACGTTGGCTATTACCACGAGATATATATTCTGAGGAGAGGAAGTTCTTACTGGAGAATAATGCACATGTTCTGACCCCTTGTACATTCGTGGTACCTTATCCAGACACAGAACAGAATTCCCTCCAACTCTGAAGAAAACTTGGAAGAAAACGGGTCATTTGGCAATGACTATGGCCACGTACTTTGTTCAGAGATGTGGAAGTCTTTGCACATTTTTAGCCTAGCAACAGTAAGTGTTGTGAGTAGGGGATTGTTTTCCGATTTTATGGATTGCTAAAAATCAGCAAAGGCTTTGCCTAAAATCAGCTGGCTGGAAGATGCCAGGTGGTTCCTAACCCAGGTCTGCATGTTTATATTCACACCTCTCATCCTGTGTGGATGTGTGCACAGTGAACTCACATATCCCTCCAGATGCAAAATCTCCGCAGAACAAAAGGCCCCGTGGGTTTTTGGTTGCTACAGGGGTGTATCACAAGCCACTAGAACAGGATCTGCCATAGAGTACACACTCAGAGAACACATTGTTGTGGTTAAGTAGAGTAAGTAAACACATGCAGAGAGACACTCATCTGTACCCATGGACACCTGCATGTGCTCATGCGTAGATCTAACCTGCCTGAAAGGCCCTCTCAGAGCTGTGCCTGCTGTGGGGGTGGGTGGGTGTCCCTGGGTGTGTATGGATGCCCAGTGGGGCGGTGGGTGCCTACTAGAGGATGACCTGGTGCCATCAACCCCATGTGATCTCTCCCTCCGCTTCCCAAGCAGGCTGGACTGGCCCACCAGCCTTTTTCCAAACCCTTGCCTGCTTCCTTATTTCTTTTGCTCAGTTAAAACAGAGAAAGTTTCTAAAAGATATTTACTGAGTGAGAAAGCAGCAAGCGATTCTCAGCTCCTGCTTGGCTGTGTCTACGGTGCCAGCTCCTGAGCCCTGAATCTGGCCAAGCCAGGCTTTGAATCCCTTCCTGTGGGGCCTGGCATAGCTGCCCTATCTGGGAGTGGCTTCTTTTCTTTCAGATTGATTCTGCCACTGATCTCAGGGCTAACTGACAATCTGTACAGGCCTTGCCATCTACTGAGCCCTCAGATTGAACACCTTCCTGCTCCAACCCGGACCACTCAGCTGCACTGTGCCCATTGTTTCTTAGAGCAAGCCTTCACTGTCATCCAGCCCCAAACTATGCCTGGAACAGCTCCTGCTCCACCCCTTGGCCTTACATCACTCCATCCTTTAGGTCTCTAGTCTATATGTAAAGCCATACTGAAGGATATGCCTGAGCCCACTAAATAACTTAGTCCCCTCCCCCAGCCCTGGTTATTCAAACGATTACCACCTTCCTCCTCCAGACCACACATACCGCCACCACCACCATTAACTCTGATGACTCCATATCAGACTCTGGACCAGTCTGTCAATATCCCTATGGACTCTGTCTTTAAATGTTAATTCCTAAGACCACCCACAACATGCTGAATCATAATTTCTGTGGGTGAGGTTCAGAACCAGTACTTTCAACAAATGTTCCAGAGTCCAAGAAGTACCACCCCAAACTGAGATTCCACACCTTCACACACACATAAGAGTTTAAACATTTATTGAGCATTTACTATGTGCCAGGAAGTACTTTCTCATACTCACTTGTTTAACTCTTAAAGTGGCATCCATCTTTGAAGGAATGGTGTGAAAGTCAGGACTAGAACCTAAGGTCTTGAAACGTCTGAACTTGCCACACTCTCTGTAGGACAAAAGTGTATCCTGGCTCCACTTCCTACCACACCAACACCCCCAATCTAACCTCTCTCCAATGAGGAGACTGAAACAGTGTTTGGGGAGGGCCTTGGCATCTCCTATGCCCATAGTTTGTCCTAGACATATGTGAGCTAAGAGCCAGTAGCCACAACCAGCAAGACCAGGATCTTGGCAAATAGCGGTACTAGGGTTCTGGCAACCTTCAGGCCCGTGCGGTCCAGCCCTGGCTGCTATGGTGAGGATGTCATGGCAGACCTCACCACCAAAAGTACCGGACCCTGCCCACAGCCTCCACAGCCCAGCACATGCAGCCCTGGGACCTAAGACCCCTGACAGGACCCTCCTGGAATGCCACAGCCAGAGAGCAGATGTGCTCAAAGCCTGCTCCAAAAACTAGTCTTCTTAGGAATCTGCCGCGGGGGTTGGGAGGGATGGAAAAACAACCCAAATACCATAACACAGAAAAGTGATCCAAATAAAAAGCAGCGACTGTGTATCTGGAAGGAATAAACTGAGGAGGAGAGGCGCAGAGTTGTGCAGCGTGGCCATGAGACTGCCAACCTTGGCTGCCTGGGGCAGGGGCTGGGTGGCGCCACCAACTGGCCACAGGGCTGCCCCAGCCAGGGCTGGGCTGTGGGAAGAGCAGACCCCGGCTGACTGAGCACAAGGAAAACCTCTCCGGCATCCTCCTTCCTGGGAATCCACACACAGGGCATTCTGCGGCACCTAGAAGGCTTCGGAAGAAGTGGGTTTCAGCAAGGGCTTTGGAGCCTCAGCCTCCGAGCTACCTGCATGGAGGGTTCTCCACGAGGTTCTCTTAAAGGTCTGTTGGGACCTGACACTTGCTTGTGTTTACCAGCACATGGGTGATCGGGATGGGTTTTCAGATGAGAGCCAGGGAAACATGGAAAAGATAGGACAAATTGATTCTCTAGGTCGTTCTTATGATCCCTGATCTCCCCACTGGAAAGGGGACAGGTTCTGCTTTTCCTGGGTACTTCAGGCTCACAGAGCTGGTGTTAGCTTGAATGCAGAATCCGGTGTTTGCTCATACTGGTGAGCCTACCTCAGGTGCTTAGCACTGTTGCCATTTTACAGATGAGCAAAGTAAGGAAAAGGGAGTTAAGGAACTCTGAGGGCCCCTGGATAGAGGACTTGAATCATGTTGCTATGGGATACAGTCAAATGGACATTTTATCCCAGGGCGCAGGGAGTGAAGCATTATAGTGGGTGAGTCCAATATGGGGGTGATGTCTAGACATCCTGGCAGGGAAGACTTTACAGAGACACTGGCAGCAGGTGGCAGGGATTCTATTTGGGCCCCAGGCAGAGCAGGAGGTTCAGAGTGAGCTGGCCTAATCCTGGAAAGAACTGAACTAGGATCTGTGACAGCCTAGAGGCTAGAATGGCTAATCAAAAGCCCGGGGGTACAATGGTTTGTAATCCACCCTGGGGTCATGAAGAGTACCAGGCAGGAGCTCAGCAGAGCACACAGGTAAACTTGGGAAGAAGCTGGGCTGAGAGGCTTAGGCCAGCTACTAGATTGGCCCAAGGATAAATCCACAGTTATGTCTGAGTCCTCCTCATACATGGCCCAAATGCTCCCTGATGCTCGGGGGGTGGGTGGGCTTCTAAAAGGCTTGACTTGGGGCAAAAGAGTTAACTCAGGGGCTAAGAGCATTTGCTGTTCTTCCAAAGAACCAGGGGTTCAATCCTCAGCAACTCACAACTGTAACTCCAGTTCCAGGGGATGTGACACCCTCACCCAGACATGCATGCTGGCAAAAGCATCAATGCACATTGAATAAATAAATAAATAGATAAATAAATGAATAAATAAATAAATGAATGTTCGACTCAAGTTAGAAAGAGAGCTGAGGAATGGAGTTTAGGGGTCTACTGTGTGACCTTGGGATAGGCACTTACCCTTGCTCTGTTCAAGACCCAAACTTAGGCGGAGGGCAGAGGGCCCTTCCCACATCAGCCCTGTTCAGCCCTGCCCTGGCACTGCCTCTGTAAGCCTGGGTCTGTGGGAGTGAACAGCTCCCTGGAGTGCTGAGCCCTCATAATACCTTCCTTTAAAGACCAGCAGGAGTGGGTGTTGCCCTGTCAGGACTGTGGGCCTCTTCAGGGGCTGACAGAAGGGCTGGTAAGTAAGAAATGAAGATCCAAAAGAACAAACCTCACCAAGACAGCTTCCCAAAGTGTCACCTGGCCATCTGGGTCTTAAGGAGCATGTCTTTATTGCTTTTTTTCTCTAAATAATTTGAAGCTTTTCCTTTTTAAATTTTTTATTTATTTATTTTTATTTTATGTACATTGGTGTTTTGACTGCATGTTTGTCTGTATGAGGGTGTCAGATCCCCTTGGACAGGAGTGACGGATAGTTGTGAGCTGCCATGTGGGTGCTCTTAACCACTGAGCCATCTCTCCAGCCCCTCGACACTTCCCTTGGCTCCTCATGCTTGAGGCTAGCCTTGGCTCCTCATGCTTGAGGCTAGCCCTGACAGCATCCAACAGTATTGAAAGAACTCTCCGCACAGCCTTCGGTCGTTCACTCATTTAAATGAAACACCAGGCTGGAAAGCAAAACCTACAGACTGTGAAGTGGCCAGACTTGATAAGCACATTGCTATTCTGAGACCATCAAGAGAATTCTACAGATGTCATTGAGAATGTACCAGCTCAGCCCAGGAAGGAACAAGGGAATACACAGTGGCCACATTTGACTAGGCTCGCATACTACTCAGCCAGTGTGCCTCGCCCTCTAGGCCAGCAGTAGCTGTCAGCCTCGTGGCAGTCTGCTTGCCAGCTCCAGTCCACCTAACTTGTCCCAGAGAGTCTTTGTCCTCTGGCTCCTTTCCTACCCACAAATTCCTTTGTCCAGCCTTCCAGAAGTTTCTTCAGGAAAAGCTCCCCACGAGCTCTAGCTGTCCCCCTCCCGGCTGCCAGCTCTATAAAGCAAGCTGACTCCTATGGGAGTTTTACATTTTGGGGAAGTGTGATTCATGGGGAAAGAACTCTTTCTAACCTCTGCTGTGACCCCCCAAAACCTGCGGCTAATACCAAGTGATCTAAATCTCACAAACCTCATAAACGGGAGAGTCTCTCGGCACTGAGCTGTGAAGAAGGGCCTCTGGCCAGCCAGCCTCTGCCTGCCTTCCCACTGGCACCAACGGCCCTCCCCTGAAACCCTGCACTCTGTTGGCAGCTCCTTCTAGGACCCACAGCCCAGAGCCCCTGGCTGGAAGGGATGTTTGCCAGGCCTCTGGTGGCCAGCCAGTCCATAGCTGGTCCCAGAATCCCTGCCTCTCTGATCCTGGCAAGAAACACCTCAGTTGAACAAGCAAGAGAAAAGCTGAGAAACAGGCATCTAAAAAGACAGCATTCTTGATGGGAAAAACACTGGGACAGAAACCCACTTGTGAGTTACAGATGGGCAGTCTGAAGATGTGATGCCCATCATAGACATGGCTGCCATGGACCTGACTCAGACTGACGTGTCTGGAAGTTTCCCTGTGAAATATATAACTCAAATCCATTTCTCCTCCCCATGCAAACAGTGTTTTGAGGAACTAATGTTACCAGCAACAAGTATGATATGCTTGTTCCCAACTCAGCACACCTCTCCCATAGTAACCAAGGAGGGATGTCTGTACCATGCCTTGCATGGTGCCTGACATTTCATTTTATAACTAGAGTTATACTAGGACAGGAAGCAGCAGGAAGAGAACTGTACATGGTCCAGAACCTTGTCTGAGGGGTCTGCCTGTTGCACCCTGGGGCCTTGGGAGACCTGGGACTAGGGTGTCACACCAGGAAGTTGGCTTGCTATGCTGGACATTTGTGCTGCTGCTGCTCACGCTGAAAATAGAGCCTCTGCAGCTGGTCTCTAGGCGAAGGGAAGGGCAGTGGCAAAATTTAACTGATGGCGGCTTCAGGACACATAGTTGGGCATACCCCTCCCCCAACACATCCCTATACCCGCCACCACCAACACTGCTTCCTGTGACAGTTTGGGAATCAAAGGCTCTTGAAACAAGTTTTCAGCCCTGTGCCCTCCCACCCCCACCCCCAGCCCCACTGATGAGGAAGTAGCCCTGAGCCATTTCTCCCTGAGGCAGGAGCATAAAGAAATATGCCAGGGGCCATCAGCTCCTCGGATTTTAGCCAGCCTGCACCTGGGCCACCCATTCTATCAGGGCACTAACAAGGCCCCTTGGCTCAGACTCAAGACAGAAGAGGGAGTTCATGAGTGTAGGTGGCCTGGTAAACCTTTTCTGAGATTCCTCACCCCTTGTCCCACCCCGACTCCCATGACTTGGCTACACAGAAGAGAGATGAGGCAGGGGACTTTGTTTTCTGTCCCGAAGGTTGAGGAGACTTTCTTTTGGAGAGGAGTGAGCTGTGTCCTGCCAAAGGCCACCTAATGGT
Source organism: Arvicanthis niloticus (assembly GCF_011762505.2). Lineage (NCBI taxonomy): Eukaryota > Metazoa > Chordata > Mammalia > Rodentia > Muridae > Arvicanthis > Arvicanthis niloticus. The sequence goes on along the minus strand of NC_047669.1, from coordinate 8,444,259 downwards.
GCAGGTGTGGTGGAGTCAGCAAAGCTCCACACACTTGAGCCAACTCCCTGAGCACCAAGGCCTCTCCAACTCACACCCAGCACATGTGAAAATGACCTATTTCTGTTTTTTATCAAATGTTCATGTTCTCTACTAAAGGAATCAAGAGGAGCTGCCCTCAGTGTGTCCAGGGGCTTCGGGCAGAGGGCGCCTCAGACTTTCCACTGCTGGGCCTTCCTCTGTCATCACATTTTGGCTGACTTTATTTTGGGGTTGAAGATGGAGCCTATGGCTCCACACATGCTGGACAAGCATTCTAGCACTGAGCTGCATCCCTGCGCTCTCACACTTAATTTCAGGATTTGGGGGCTAGGTGACAAGGTCTGACCGTTGATTGTGTCATCACTTACCCTTCTGACACTAAGTGGTCTCATTTGTCAACTAGAGATATTATCACTCAAAGGGCTGCTGTTGCCAGGAGTACATAAAATGAAGCATGGGAATGTGCTCTCCAAACTGTGGAGTGCCACATGACAAAAATTATTATCATCAGTATGTTGTTCACGTCTATAAAAGTAGCCATTATACCCGGAAGTACGCTGCCAAGCTTGTGTGCGTGTTTCAGAGAAATACCACCAGGCCCGCCAGCCTGAGCTCTGGCTCCTAGACCTGATGTGAAGTGAAGGTTAACACTTACTCTTTTGACCCTATTACAACCCTCACAGAGGAAAGTTCAAGTTTCCCTTCCCAGGGAAGGATGCACCTCACTCCTGAGGGATTAGAAAATGTTCCTCTGAGGCAGGCTTTGAATTCTCAGTCCCCAGCTTCCTGTTCTTTGTCTCTGCTTCCTTCTTGGACACATCTCTCTTGTACCACATAGTCATGCCATGATGTTCTGCCCAAGCACATGAGGCCAAGTGACCATGGGCTGAACTCTAAATTTTAGAGTCTAAAACTATAAGCCAAGCAATTTCTTCCTTTCTTGTTTCTGTAAGACACTTGGTCACAATGGTAAAAATCTAACACACTCCCACAACGACACACAAAATCCTGAAAGGTAAGAATGGCCGAGTAGCCAACCTGAATCAACATGGCCCTCCTAAAAGAGGCCAGCTCCTTAAGTTGAGTCAGGAGTCTTCCTCTGCCTCAAGAGCTTAATCAGGAGGCCAAGAAGACGAAAGCCCAAGGAGTAGCCATTGTTTGTTGAGCCTGTGCAAGGCTCTTTACAACTGTTGTCTTTCATGTGTTCTTTATTGCAGCCCTGTGAGATGGGTTGTTAAGCTCTTTGCTGGCTGAGACACCATCTGATGTGATTTTCCCAAGAGCCCTAATTTAGTAAGTAGTAAAATTGAACAGGACTTGAACCAGGGTGTAAGTCCAAAGCTTATAAGCACTCTACCTTTTTGTCTGCTTTATTTGGAGACTGGCCCACTTGGCAGATTAGGCTGGGTAGCTTCGAGGTGGAGTCCCCAACCACCCCCAAGAGGAGAGAGAACCACAGAGGAGAGGGTGTTTACTCTGGGCAGCTATAGCTCTGGACACCTGCCAATCCTGCATACAACAGAGGAGACACATAGAGCTGCCTCGCCCCCAGGCCCATTGAAGAAGTGTTGGGGTGCTGTGCACTAGTGCTTGGGCCCCCAGGAGGATGTGTCATCTGCAGTGCTGGCTTCCCACGTCCAGGTTTGCTGCATGCAGAGTGACAGGGGTCTGATTATGGAGTTCACAGACTCCTGCCCCTGGGCAGTGCCAGGCAGGCAGTGAGGAAAGCTTGAGTCATCACCACAAGGCAGCCACTGTGAGCTCTTCAGCAGCTCTGTCAGGCTCGCCACCTCTTCCCGCCTCGTCACTTAGGAAAGGATAGCACATGAGGAAAGCCGGACACTTTTAGAGGACAGAATATGACCAAACGCTGTTTTGTTAGAATGGGTCCCAGAGGAATTTCTTCTTATATTGCAGAAGTCAGTATAGAAAATTTGGCAAATGGAAGAATAATTCTGGCAAGATGATGGGAGGATACAAGCCAAACCCAACGTCAATCCCTGGGACCGGTAGGGTGAACTGGGAGACCTGACACCCATGAGCTATCCTCTGACATCTACGTGTTTGTTCCAGGGCACACAGGTGCCTACACACACACACACACACACACACACACACACACACACACACACGCGCGCGCGCGCGCGCATACCTAGATAATTAATTATTCAATCAATTAATTTTAGACAAGAAAGGATTGGCTGTAGTTTCATGATATCCTGGTGACATTCTCAGGTCTCTCCCTTGTCTCCCCTACTTCTTTTCCTTTTCTCTTTCGCTTCTTTATTTTTAAAACTGTTCTAAATAATTGTAATAATTCTTCTACTTCTGAAAAGGGGGTCCAGAGTGCCCACTCCATTTCTTTCTTTTTTTCTTTCTTTTTCTCTTTCTTTCTTTCTTTCTTTCTTTCTTTCTTTCTCTCTTTCTTTTCTTGGTCAGGGCCTCACTGTGGCCCAGGATGGCCTGAAACTCACTATGTGGCCTAGGATGACTTTGAATTTCTGATCTTTAGGCCTCCACCTCCTCAGTTCTGGGTTTACAAAGCATGCACCATCACAGTAGACTTCGGTCATGCTGGGGACTGAGTCCAGGGCTTAGTGCATGCTACACAAACCACTAACTACGCTCCATCGTCAGCTCCAGGTTTCAGAATACTGAGCTAACTCCAGTCATGGCATGGGTGAGAATGTTCCCATTTGAGAGCATCTGCATTTGCTAAAGCCATTGACAGTAGAACCCTGAACCCCATCTACCAAGCTTATAATAGAACCCCCTTTTGTTTTGGTTTGAGATGGGATCTCACTATGTGGTCCAGTTTGGCCTGTCAATCCTCCTACCTCAGCTTCCTAACTGCTGGGATTACAGGCATTCAACACCACCTATTTTTTGTTTGTTTGTTTGTTTTGTTTTGTTTTGTTTTTCAAGATAGGGTTTCTCTGTATAGCCCTGGCTGTCCTGGAACTCATTCTATAGACCAGGCTGACCTCGAACTCAGAAATCCACCTGCCTCTGCCTCCCAAGCGCTGGGATTAAAGGCGTGCGCCACCACCGCCCGGCCAACACCACCTATTTTGACAAGAATAAAATTACATGGACTCAGAGCTGGTCCAGAAAATCCAGACAGCTCTTGGTTGCAGCAGATTAGGAAAAAGCCTGTGGGAGGGGAGAGCACAATTAATGTGGGCTTAAGGCACCTGCCACCCACCCAGGGGCCCCAGAAGCACATCTGTTTGCCTACATGGTCCTGCAGGACCTGGGCTGCCATCAGAGCTCATCTAGGGAACTGTCGGGAGCCCCTTCTGTGAGGAATATTGGGTTAAAGGCGTGGAGCCTTTGCTGCCTGCTGTCCTTTTGAGAACCTTCCTGCATCTGAGAGAAAACTGGAGAGGCAGCCTCAGGTCCCAGCCACTGCTCAAAGAGTGGTCTTCATCCTCGGGTGTTCTGCCCACCGGCCTGCTCAGTAATCTAAATTGCCAGATGACATGTACCAAGGTTTGCTCACTGCTTACCAAAATGCCTGTTGACCAGATTTGAGACCTGCTGCAAGCAAGAAGGCTCCAGCTTTGTCCCCAAAAGTTTATATTTCATTTACTCAAGAGTTTGAAGCCAGTACCACCTGGTCTGGGACCGATGGCTCTCATTCTGAGGTCAGACTCACCTGAGGTCAGTTTTTCCTTGACTCCTCTCCACTTACTAATGTCAACCCCTCTTACTTTTCTAGCTTGGCTTCATCTTTAGAACAGGGCTGGCCAGGTGTACCTTGCAGAGTTGTGGAACAGAATAGAAAGGTGATGTATTAAGTGCCACACTTCGGAGAGCTTCACAAATTCTGGCTTTCAGAAAACTGTGAGATGCGAAAGGCCTCGCACGTACATCAGAGCACTGAGGGGTGAGGGTGAGCACTGTGCCTAGGGCAGCAAGTTTCACGCTCAGCTGTGCAGTACAGTTAGAGTTTGGTGCTGCCCAGGCTTACCGTGACCTGAAGGGGCCTAGGCATAGATACATTTAAAAACCTACCCAGGTGACATACTGTTCCCGGGCTCAGGAACTACTCTGTGGGAAAGTGTTTTGAATATCACTTGGGAGGAAAGGGAAGGACATGAACCAGGCTTATGCTGTTCCCTTTCAACCCTCGGCTCTCCTGGTGACCAAAGTCACTTTTATCCAACAACGAGAAGGGAAACAGGTTTGCAAGGGGATTCACAAAGTATTACTGAAAGGGATCCATTCCCCCAACCCAGGCTCACGGTGCTGCGTGGAGCCCCCAGGTCAGGCTCACTGTGCTGTATGAAGCCCCAGAGAACACCATCTAATAGAAACCCAACAGAAGCTACCAGTGGGAACCACATTATGGAGCTGCTGCATAAAAATAAATAAATAAATAAATAAATAAATAAATAAATAGTACTTTAAATGATGCATTCAAATGATATATTTTATTTAGGCCAATCTCTCCACAACATTACTATTTTAACATGAAAATACACACACACACTTATATTTTATTTTGGGATTTTGAGTCAGGTCTCCTCATGTAACTTGGGCTGGACTTGAGCTCACTAGCCCTGCCTGGCCTTGAACACATGATCCGTCTACTTTAAACCCTAAGTGTTACCATTGCAGATAATATAAAAATTAACAAGCTAGCTTACATTACTTCTTTTAAATACCAAATCTTCAAAATCTGGTATGTATTTAACACAGGGTATCTCAATTGAGAGTAGCTGTAAGTGACTAGTGGCTGTCATATTGAAGTAATAGGGTAGCTGAGGGGGTATATAGCTGGATAGATCATAAGAAGGGCTGGGAAGGACCCATGCACAGGAGCTGAAGGGCTTCAGGTTAGACCAGTGGCAGCTGGGAATAACCACAGGTTCTTGAGAATGTCCTGCAGCATGTGAGGGGCACTCCTGGCTGAACAGTTAGGAGGCTGCCCATAAATGAGAACAAAACATCCCAGAATAATGGAGACCTAAGAAGGAAGCCCTGTCAGGAGGGACTGGGAGTGTTGACCTCTGGCTTCACCAGAAACTAGAGGTCACTTAAGTGGGATCTACAGTGTGAATTTTCTTACCAGGGAGGTGGACCGGTCATCCCAGTTCTGATTGGAAGGACGCTGCGGGAACCCTGAGGGCGTTTTATGGTTCTTCTGGCTCCTCTCTCACAGGCAGTCACACCAGATCCTTCCTCTGCTCTCCCGCCACCACCACTCCCTCGGCCCATAAAGGGTAATGAAGCTGATGTTAAAATAGTTACATGAAACCCACTCATTTGAAAGGGCACCTGCTTTAAAGGCCAAATTTCCTGAGCCCAGGTTTATACATTAAGCTACAGAAACCCCTAATTAATTCAGACCCCACTCACTCTGAATTTGGGAGAAATTCTGCCTCCGGCTGGTCTGAAGCCTTTCCTTTCCCACTATCTATGAAGAAACAGTTTGCTAAGCAAATAAATAGTTCAGGCAGGATCACAGAGCCAGGTCTGGCTCACTTCGCTGTTTTCAAGAACTTTAAAAAGTCGCTTGAGCAGTCCTATTCCCAGAAAGTCAATGAGGTCATTACAGCTGGTCCCTATCTTTAAACATTTCTGTTTCCCAAACTCCAAACCAGCTTGCTTCCAAACCAGAACTGGGATGGACTGATGGGGGGAGCGTCACTGTGTTCAGCTTCCAACAAGGGACTGAACATATTACAGAGCACATAGTAGGTGCTCAGTGTTTGCTGAATGAATGGAAGTAGGCACAACAAATAATCTCTTATTTCAGGTAAGAAAGCTAGGCTCAGAGAAGTCGTTTGTAAGCGTCAGTGTCAAAGGGCTCAGAGCATCTCTAGAGCTGGACCAGCCAGGCTGCCAGGAGCCCAGGGTTTGAGGTCATGCTTGGTGCAGGGGACTCTTCCACTCTGTTATACTATTCCAGTGTTAACCCAGCAACAATGGATTGGCTGAACTCGTGAGGAGCAACACCAAACCTCTGCTTGTTCTTTTATAATAGCCTTTCCCTTGGGTACAGGAATCAGCTCTGAAGCCCTGCTCTGAAACCCCTGAATTGTGACCCCGGCCTCCAGCCACGGGTGGACGTTGGGGTGTCAGGGACAGAGCAGATCAGTTGTTCCCTTGTGGGAGAAGAGCTGAAAAAGGAAGACTACTCCAGACAGATCTGGACCGAGTTGCTCCTGGGTCCTTGTTCCCCGGGAAGGATGGATTTTGTTCTCCAAGTCTTCCCTAGCTCCAGACTGGGGGTGGGGGTGTTGTGTGTGGTGGGGGGCAAATTTTGTCCACTGAGTCCTTTCCCCTGGTGAGAGGTGGGTGGAAGCGAAGGGGAAAGGGGAAGACAGCTTGCGCGCTCTCTCTGCCCTTTGTTCTGACGGCTCTGCCCGCCTGGAACACCGCACAGGGAAAATTCCCTGACCGTGAGATCTGCAGGCTGCAGGGTCCCCGGGGAGGGCCGGGCCCCAGGCTCTTTGGAGCTGCAGCTGGAAAGAGGGGTTGGGTTTCAAGGAGTGGGGCTGGGGAAAGGCAGCCTGCCTTCCCGGCGGTGAAGGAGCTGGCCCTGGGAGCCAGCGGTGCCGACAGCTTCCTGTCGAGAGCTGGCGGCCCACGTGACCGCTCCCCACTCAGTGGATTAGGGGGTGAAAGGCCCAAGAGGGAGGGAGGGCGGGAGGGGCGCCCAGGCGCTATCTGCTCGTCTGGGGGAGTGGTTGCAGGGCAGAGCACCAAATCCGCTTTTGCTAAATGAATTCGGCTGGATCCTTGTCACACGGTCCAGCGAGCTGCTTCAGCCTAAAGAGGGAAGGAGGAGAGTCTGGGCACTGACTGGGACTAGTTTAAAGTCCCCTCCTCCCAACCTGGCCACACACATCCCCACATTGCTTGTCAGGGAGGAAATGTAATAGTCACAGCCCTCCTGTGTTGAGGAGATGGGATCCGGCTGCGACACAGAGAAGACTATGTGGCTGGCTTGAAAGGCTATCTAAGTGTGTAGCTCTGATCTCCTGCCCTCCTGCCCTCCTGCCCTCCTGCCCTCCTGCCCTCCTGCCCTTCCGACCCCTACCCTACCCCCACCCCTGTCAGGTTCCTCCTCTAGGTCAAGTGCAGCCGCCCTGACAAGGACATCGGGCCTAATCTTGGAGCTTTTTTCTGTTCAGACGTTATCAAGTTCCTACTGTGTGTGGAACTGGGCACAGAAATATGTTGGATACTGATTTGCCGTAAGGAGAGAGACTTAAGATGAAGTTTGAGCATGGCAGGGTACCCCAGGATGAAAGGCTTGGGGTTCAGAGAGAAATTAGGGCCCAGTGCGGTATTGGGGGACAGTTATACATTCAGCCAGACTGACAGTGCTTTTCTCCTGCTATACTCCTTTCATGTTTCCAGAGCAAAGAGGTGGCCTAGAATCCCACAGCTCTGTGGAGGTTTCCAATCAGCTGAGCCCATCCCCACCCCACCCCACCCTCACCCCACCCCACCTCACCCCTGTTTGCCACACTCTTTTCATTCTTTCTGGATGTCATGGGGTGGGGGAGACCCGAAGGTGCCGTACAGCATGCACACAGTGCTGGCCTTCTCAAAAGAGGACTCTCAACCCCAGGCAAAATTTCACCTGAGCCTAGAACACCTGAGCCACCAGTCCTCCGTTAAATGCCGCCTTAGGCTGGAGCAGAGGCCTGCCTCCCCTGAGGGATCTGTGGTATGGCTTCATTTGCCGAGTAGGGGGTTTGTTCAGGTTCTGTTGTTTAATAGCTCACAGGCCTGTGAAGTTAGAAAAAAATTGCTTTCCTTTCCACTACAGGTGACAGGAAAACCAGCTGGGGTCCCCTGGGGGCAGGAATGGTTGAAGGCTAGGTCTTGTCTGTCACTTCCTTTTGATGGGCATCTGCCCTATAGAGACAGATCTCTCACCTAGGATCCTGAGAGTCTATGGAAGCCAGGATTGCAGAGATCTAACCGGGTGAACTGCCTAGGTGTTGAGTTGTCCTGGAGGAGAGGAGCCCTCCGACCTGGGAGGCCTCTTAAAAATCAGCTGCCAGTCCTGTCCTGTCCTGTCCTGTCCTGTCCTGTCCTGTCCAGTCCCTGCCCCTCCCCACCTCACACCCTACACCCTATCCCTCCCTCACAACCCATACTCCCCATCCTGTGTCTGAGGACTTTGAGGAGCTAGGGAAGCAGGTGCTCAGAAGTTCTGAAGAACAGCCGCAGGCTGGGAAAAAGTGTCTACGGTGGACAGCTGGCTATCACCTTGAGGACGGCTGGAAACTCCTCCCTGCTTTGGACCAGCCTATTCTGCCTTTGTGCTTTCTCTTTGGTACCTCTCTCTGTGTGAGTGTCTCTCTGTCTCTGTTTCTCTCTGTGTGTCTGTCTCTGTCTCTGTTCCTCCCTCTCTCCCTCTCCTCCCTCTCTCTCCCCCTTCCTTCTCTTCCTCTCCTCCTCTCCCTCCCCCTCTCTTTCTCCCCTCCCTTTTTCCCTCCCCTCCTCTCTCCTCTCCTTCCTTCTTTCCCTCCCTCCCTTCCTCCCTCCCTCCCTCCCTCCCTCCCTCCCTCCCTCCCTCCCTCCCTCCTTCCCTCCCTCTCTCCAGTACACCTAACATTTCTCACTTGCTTTATTTCAGAACTGCCCAGGTACCATGACAGAGGTCTGGCCGAGGACTCTGATGGCTATCCTTCAGGATATTCTCTTAAGAATTTGCTCAGTGCTGGGCATATAGACACACAATTTTAATCCCAACACTTGGGAGGCAGAGGCAAAGCCAGATCTGGTTACACAATGAGTTCCAAGACAGCCAGAGCTACACAGTGAGACCCTGTTTTTGTTTTGTTTTGTTTTGTTTTTAAGGCATTTTCCCTCTGCATCCCGGAGTCTCCTCCACTCCCTGTTGGATACTCTTCCCATCCATCAGCTAACAAGCAATAATAGGTCAAGTCACTTCTCTTCTCTGCACTCAGTTTCCTTTCCTATGACATGGTGACCGTAGCAGACAAGTGTCTGCCTGCCAGTCTTGAGAGCCCCTACTAACCTACTAGAAGCACCTATTTATGGGTGCCCTGGTACCTGGTAGAGACTCTAGTCTCCATTCAGTCAGGACAGCCTGCAGAGAGGAGTGATCCCCTTGACAGTTCAACTGTTGCAGGTCAAATATGGGGTGGGGCACAGCATAACGGGGAATCCCCAGTGGGAAGGGGAACATTCTCAGGACTCGATGGAATGAACCTCCAGCCCAGCCTCCCTGCCTTAACTAGTCCAAATAGTCTCGAGTGCTGAAAAATCCCCCAAATGTTTCTAAGCAAAGAATCCCCCAAAGGAGTGGTTCTGTGTCTGGGGTTACAAAGACTTTGTTACTTCAGCAAAGCATACTACAAGCCATTTACTGGTTTAATTTAATTATTTATGATAACACTTCAGAGTAAAAACTACACTTGTCAAAATAAAGGGGACTTTGTGCTGCAGTGACCCAGATTTTATTGTTGCATTGCCTAATGCCCTGAAACATGGTAATCGGCACCAGATCTCCCTTCAACGGGATCTGGGCAAGCGAGCACTGATGCAGGCCGTTGACACAGACCTCCAGACCTTCCTGGAGGTCTTTCAAACTATCCTAACAAGGCATTTCAGTTCTGTCCTCCTATTGCCTCTCCTCCTCCTCCTCCTCCTTTTCCTCCCCTTCCTCCTTTTCCTCCCCTTCCTCCTCCTCTTCTTCTTCTTCCTCCTCCTCTTCTTCCTCCTCCTTCTTCTCCTCTTCCTCCCTCCCTCCCTCCCTCTCTCTCTCCCTCTCTCTCTATTTCTCTCTCTCTCTGGTTTTTACCTCCATTTGACCCTTAGCCATTTCCTCATGCTCACGGGTCACACTTTGCTTGCACACGCAGACCCTTCTGGTAGCATGTTTTCTCCCTATCACCCACCACACTAAGGATTCCTAAACCTGTTTGCAGGACAGATTATCAGATAATCTAAGAACTCATTTGGATGCCTGGGACAGTCTGAGGAACTCCCACTAAGCCTAAACGTCATTGCCCCCCCCCCACCCCCAGCCACCCCACTGTCTCCTGGTTGGGCACGGATCCCTTTGCAGGCCTCACAGCCCTTGGATCCTTTCCCAACATTGTTACCCAGTGAGTTCTTAGAAAAAGAGTTTGCCTTCGACCTCAGCCTTACTGAGCCATGGGGAGGGTCTTCCCAGGCCAGAGCTTGGTGAAGGGCGGCTGGGTGGGACTTGGAAGAACAAAGTTTCCTGAGTTATGCAGCCACCAGCTCTTAACCCCACCCGGCACCAGTCCTTATCCCTATGGAGGCCGTCCTTCCTTTAACAAAAAAATTGTCTTTTTTGATGAAGCCTTTCCAGTCACACTGTGTGCTGGGCCACAGAGAGCTGAGAGAGCACAGTAAAGCATAATGAGCTTGAAATCTGGCCTCCCTGTGCACCATGAGGTGGCCAGGCCCAGCCTCAGGTGCTTTTTCTGTATTCATGGCCTCCCTAGGATCCCAAGGCTAACAGGCTCTCTGAGTACCCAACTGTGACTGATTTTCAGTCACTGCCCTCTCTTAGTCATGGTGGTGACAAAGGTAATAGCAGCCTAGATGACCCACAGCCGAATCAAGTCATTAGTACCCAAGATAAAGAAAGGTAGAAGACTGTAACCTATACATCTATGCACACACACACGTACACACATGCACACCCTCAATACACACATATACACATGCACACATATGCACACATACACACATGTGTGCACACATACACACACACACGCATACATACAGGCACACACATGCACACACATACATATATATACATGCACACAGGTACACACACATACCCACATACTCATACATGCATACACACATGCACATATTCACTATAAAAAAGAAAAGACCTGGTTCCTGCCCATAAAGGGCTTACAAACTAATTAGAGAAACAGAGAGCGGTTATAATTCTGTTCTTGTTTTATATTTTGTCCTCAACTGACCATCTGTAGTAAGAATACATTCTTAGCAGGTGAACTGGCCCTGCCCCTCACCTGCGGTAGCACTCAGGAGAGCAGGCCCTGCCCCTCACCTGCCGTAGCACTCAGGAGAGCAGGCCCTGCCCCTCACCTGCTGCAGCACTCAGGAGAGCAGGCCCTGTACCTCACCTGCTGCAGCACTCAGGAGAGCAGGCCCTGCACCTCACCTGCTGCAGCACTCAGGAGAGCAGGCCCTGCACCTCACCTGCTGCAGCACTCAGGAGAGCAGGCCCTGCACCTCACCTGCTGCAGCACTCAGGAGAGCAGGCCCTGTACCTCACCAAGGCAACACAGTGGAGCTGGCTCTGGAAGCATGGGTACAAGTGAGTCATCCCGAGGGCATGAGAAAGGGAGAGCTGACCCTGCCTCCCTCCAGTAGCAGTATTGGGTGGCCCAGCTTGAGCAGTGCTGGAGAGCTCACCCTGGTGCAGCTAAGGGAGTGCTGGCAGACTGACCAGCTCAGCTACCACTTGGCCCAGATCCAGGGCTTTAAGTTGGCCCACCTCAAAATCTATATTATCTGTGAACTGTCAGAGCGAGTTCAAGAGCTAGCTGCTGATACAAAGCTGTGGGTCTCCATGACACAGGGCAGCGACAGGATACCCAGGAGGAGTCCTGGTGAGAATCCAGTATCAATGGTGTCACAGAAGCCAGAGACCTCAAACCAGACCAATGATTCATTGCAATGAATATTTGCAAGTGAGAAGCTGCGTGGATAGAGGGGTGTACTTACTGTGGGACACACTGTGACACACTACAGCTTCCAGGATGAGATGTTTTCTGTGCTTTGTTTTGTTTATTTTGTTTGTATGTGTGTTTTATTTGGGGGAAGGTTGAAAGGGCAGAGCATAGATATGAGGGGAAGGGAGATGATTGGGACTGGGGTACACGATGTGAAACTCACGAAGAACCAATTAAAAAGTTAAAAAGAATACTTTCTCATACCAGTCCCCAGTTTTGTTGTCCAAACCCAGTTGGACCAGGTGAGCCAAGGACTTTGCCTGCTGTACCCAGGTGGGTCTGCTTAGCAAGGAATTTCTAGTAGGGAAATGCCAGGGACCCACAGCCTGCAGATTGACCCAAAGTCACTTCCTGGAGGTGTTTCTGGGAACCCAGGCACTTTTCAAGGCTAGTTAATGAGGCAAAGAGTCAGAAAGACTTTGGGAACTACCAAATCCATGACTCCCAGACCTGGATACATATTATTACCGCTTGAGAGCTTTAGGGATGAAATGGAGGTGTCGGGGGAACTCAACTGGATCCATTTTTCTTAAAAGCACTTCAGGTACCCATTTCCTGCAGCCGGGATTGAGAGCCACTGGGCTAACAACCAGGGTATTATGTGCTGGACAGATCTGGGGCCAGACGCAGCAGAACCTGAGCTGAGACTCACAGAGAAAATGGCAGTGACAGATGCCACATAGTCAAGCCCCCACTTTCCCATGATGCCAGCTGTTTTCCATGCCTTCGTAGGTGATTAGTTCTTTTCCACTCAGTGTCAAAGACATGGAAGCCCTGTTCTCCCCAGAGATTCTATTGATGTCCTGTGCCCTGCGGGGTCCTTTCCTGCTGTTCAGAGGCAGAGGGGACAGTCTGGTGGCAGGTGAAACCAGGACCTCAACTTTCCTCAGAATAATTTGTGTTTGTCCTAACAAACAGAACAGGAAAGCATTTGTCAGCTTGAGCTAGGAACCCCATTCATCATGATGGCTTAGGGACTAAGAGCAAGAAGTCAGACTTTCAGGGCCCTGAGCCACAATGGAGGAGTTTAGGGGCAGCTCCCCTAGGACCTGCCAGGAGGAGATGTCAGGGAGCTAATGAGCGACCAGACAGCTGCAGCTTGTTAAAAAGAGTGCTTGGGGCCCATTGTAACTGAGACCTTTAAATATACATCCTAGTCAAATAAACAGCATCCTCCCGCCCACCGGCTGGTCCCTCCAGGGCCGTCCAGGGTTGGGCTGGTCCAACACAACCCAGTCCAACATAGCCCACCCAGCTCCTCTCCTGCCTCCTGTGTACATTCCCATCCCCATATGGAGGGGAAGTGCTCCCTCCAGGCTAACATCTCTCGTTGGCTGGAAGTGAGAAGTTCCTGGAAGAGGTGGATACAGCCAGATTCTCAACCTTTCTCCTCCAGGCTCCTCTAAAGAGTAAAACACCACAGACCCTATGTTTCAGAAAATCAGAATGGCAACTGTTGGTTATTGGAGGTCCCACCTCTACAAAACACATAGCATATCAGGTCCCAAGCCACAAGAACCATTAAGAGCCATTCTGGAACACCTCACCAGTTGCCTTGCCTCTCTACACAGAGCTACACCTTGTCATTGGCTTCTCACCTACACACACGGTAGCCCAGCTTTTCATTAGTCCCTCACCTACACACACTGTACTCCACCTTGGCACTGATATCTCAGCTCCTGTGGTGGATGAGTGAGAATGGCCAACATAGGCTCATATGTTTGAATACTTGGTCCTCTGTTGGTCAAACTATATGGAGTGTATTAGGGGGTGTGGCCTTATTAGAAGAGATCTGTCACTGGGGACCAGCTTTGGCCTTTCAACAAATCTCCCACTGCCTCATGCTTGTGGGTCAAGATGTAAGCTCTCAGCCATTCTTCCAGAGCCATGTCTACAGTGCTTCCTACCATAACTATAACCCTATGAAACTGTAAGCCCCAAATAAACTTTCTTCTATAAGTTGCCTTGGTTGTGGTGTCTTATCTCAATAACAACAACCAAAAAAGTAGTTTGGGAGAGAGAAGTTGGTACCAGGAGTGGGGTATCACTGGGACAGGCCTGACCATAATGGTGTTTTGGGGTTGTTTGTTTGTTTGTTTGTTTTTGAGAGATGCGGAAGACTTTGGCATTTTAGACTAGGAAAGTGGTCAGGCCTCAACAGGCCATCTTAGTGGGATCTTGAAAGACAGTAATGCTGAGAGCAGTATGGATTATGAAACCTAAAGAGGTTTCAGATGGGAACAATATTAGCAACTGGGCTAGAGACCACTCATGATACATTGACAAAATATGTGGCTATTTTCTGCCCTGGTCCCAAGAATTTTCTTGAAGTTAAATTGAAAAATATTGTATTAATTTCCTGAGAAGATTTCTAGTCAGACTAATACTGACTCTGCTGTATTGTTACTAGTAATTTCTCTCTCTCTCTCTCTCTCTCTCTCTCTCTCTCTCTCTCTCTCTCTCTCTCTTTCTCTCTCTCTCTCTCTCTTTAAGATTTATTTATTTACTTATTTTATGTGAGTACACTGTAGCTGTCTTCAGACACACCAGAGAAGAGGGCATTGGATCTCGTTACAAATGGTTGTGAGCTGCCATGTGGTTGCTGGGAATTGAACTCAGGACCTCTGGAAGAGCAGTCAACGCTCTTAACCACTGAACCATCTCTCCAGCCCTAATAATCACTTTTATGCAGGTCTACAATGCAAAAGAACAAGTGAAGAAAAATAGAAATACAAAATGTATAGTCTGAGGAGAAAAAGAGCAGCAGAAAATCTACTTTTAGAGCCAAAGCATGTGCTGAAAAAGACCAGAGGCCTGATCTTAAATAAAACAAAGGAAGGACCCCCCCCCCCCCCGGGACAAGGAAGGCCCCACCCAGCTAAACTTCTAATCTGTGAACAGGTAATGCCTGAGGAATTTTCTACACCTAAAAATCAACCACAAGGAAAGCTGCTGAACATGTGGTTCAAGGACTGGGGGGCAGAGGGGGTCAGACTCCACCTCAAGTGGACAACCAGCCTTAGTAGCATTGTCCACCTTGCTGGCTTTAGAGTCATTAAGTCTACAGGAGTAAAGGAGATGTGCCACATTCCTCTGCAGCTAAGAAAAGCTTCTGAGGCCAGGCTGTGGCAGGACAGTCCCTGTACACAGGCTCTGAGAGCCCACTGAAGCTAAATTGTGTTGGAGATGCCCAAGTCTTGGGATATCTGCCAGGGCGCTGCACATAGGTAGTAGAACCAGCTACAGTTAAGAGATTGCCTTACCACCCAACAGAGGACTCAGACAAACATAAATAGACACAGACAGCCAAACAGTGGATAGAGCTTGGGGACTCTTATGGAAGAGTAGGAAGAAGGACTGTGGATCCCAAAGGGGATAGGAACTCACAGGAAGACCAACAGTCAATTAACTTGGACCCTTGGGGCTCTCAGAGTCAGAACTACCAACCAAAGAACATACATGGGGCTGGACCTAGGCTTCCCCCTCACATGTAGCAGACGTGCAGCCTGACCTTCATGTAGGTCCTGAACAACTGGAACAGGGTTGGGGGCTATCCCAAAAGCTGTTGCCTGTATGTGTGATATGTTCTACTTGCTGGGCTGCCTTGTCTAGCCTCAGTGGGAGAGGAAGTGCCTAGCCTCACAGAGACTTGAAGTGCCAGGAGAAGGGGGGCAGGCCCCAGGAAGGCTCCCACTCTCCCAGAGGAGAAGGGGAAGGGGTTGGGGAAAAGGATTGTGGAAGGGGGTGATCAGGAGGGGAACAGTGAGCAGGATGTAAAGTGAATAAATAAAAAATTAAATTAAATTAAATTAAATTTTTTTTAAAAAGAGAGAGAGATTGCCTTAAGTCTCAGATTTTGGACTTTAAACTTCTAAACTGTGATAAACCTCTGAAAGACTAGGGGGCCTTTAGAAGTAAAAATAAATACATTTTGCATTATTGATATGGCTACAAGCCTGTGGAGGCCAGGGAGTAGAATGTATTGGTCTAGATTAAAGTGTGCCCTCCCCCAGACTCGTATGTCTTCAGTTGATGGAACTGTTCAGGAAGGAGTCAGAGGTGTGGTCCTGTTGGAGGAAGTGTGTCACCAGGGGCTGGCTTTGGGGTTTCAAAAGACTCACACCATCTCCATTTAGCTTTCTTTGCCTAAAGCTTAGGGATCAAAACGTAAGCTCCAGGGTCACGTCTTCTATGCTTCCCACCATGATGGTCATAACGTTACCCTCTGAAACTGTAAGCCCCAATAACTCTTTCTCCTATAAGTTGTTTGGTTATGGTGTCTTATCACAGCAATAATAAAGCAGCTAAAACACTGTAATTAGCCGGACGGTGGTGGCGCACGCCTTTAATCCCAGCACTTGGGAGGCAGAGGCAGGTGAATTTCTGAGTTCAAGGCCAGCCTGGTCTACAGAGTGAGTTCCAGGACAGCCAGGGCTACACAGAGAAACCCTGTCTCGAAAAAAAAAAAAAAAAAAAAAGCAGTGTAATTCACTGTGATCCTGGCACTGTAATTCACCTTGTCACTGGTGTCTCACCTTGTTACAGCTGTCTCCCTCTCCTCACACTGTGCTTCCCTCCCCACATTGTCAGGCTGTATCATCACACTTCACCAAACCTATAAATATGAAGATATTTGAAAGCTCTGTGAGGTCCTTTCAAGGTCAGCAGAAGCAGTCTGTCTGTCTCTAAGAGCAGATGCAGTCTGTCTGTCTCTAAGAGAAATAAGAAGTAGCAGCTCTGGGACAAGCAGCTCCCAAGTCCTATGTCTTGGTAGCAGCTCTATGTGATGGGCCAGGTGTCTAACCTACTGATATTGATATTCCAAACACTATGGCACCTGTGAATTGACATCTGCTGCACAGCAATGGTCTTGTGAGACGTTTCCCTAGGCTCTCCATTTATTCACATATTTGTTCTTTATGAGGCTAGCATCCTTGAGTTCATCTTACAGATAAAGAAACGAGAGACTTAGCCAGGCAATAGATCTTGTCATTTGTACAGCTGGGTTTTGAACTCCCCTCAACCCTCCCTGTCCTAACCATCACCCAAGTCCTCAGATAGCCCAAAGCTCATTGTCTCATGCCGACAGTCAAGCAGGCGGAATGTTCCAGAATCCGTGACAGGCCAGACAGCCTCTGGTTAGAGCTGTAAAGCTTATGGCCGACAACAAATACCTCTACATTTTGAAGGAGATTGTAGAACAGGTTTTAGATGTTCCCAACAGAAGGACATGGTAACCAATCTGAGAAGTGATGTTTCTCCAAGCTGATCTGTCTACCCAGGCTGGATACAAGCACTCAGATATCGCACTGTACCTCAGAAATATGTGCAGTTGTTTTGTGTAACTGAAAACACTTTTTAAATAAAGGATTTATCTCAGGGGAGTCTAGAGACCCTCGGCCTCTGCACCCAGTGTATACAGAGAGACTTCCCCACTCAGAGTACTAACCAGTTATCCCAGGTAAGGCTTCCTAAGGACCTTACACAAGGCTGCTTCCCTCTGACCGCTTTCTTAGCCAGGCCAGGCTCCCTCCACTCCTGGAGTGCAGGCTAACCACAGCCACACGGCTCTTCCTCCCCGTGGCCTTGGCTCCTGGACTCCTTGATCTGCCACTGGGCTTGCAATACCAGGACCCCAATCATTCCTGCCATGTTGGCAGAAGTAAAATACACAAGTTTTAGGGTCATGCTGTCCACTCGGATGCTTCCACTCATTCAACACTGGAAACATTGGCCACTTCAGGCCAGAGACTAGATATTCTAGCTCAGAAAATCTTGTATGTGGGGTGGGGTGTGGGGACAGGGGTGCAGCACAGTGCCTGTCTGAAGGGCTGATGAGTAGTGCCGTTTAGAAAATTCCTTACAAGGTAGATGCACCCCACCAAGTGGCCTGGTAGGAGTTGAAATATCACCCGTCCACTGCACCCCCAGTCTTGCAGCCCCGAGGCCATACCTGCCCAGGAAGGAGTGGGCAGAGCCAATCCCCTAATTCACACAAAGGCGCTGATGCCCGCTCTACCCCCCACTGGCACCAAAGTACTAGACCTCACTGAACAAAGGACCAGTCAAGAGAAGCCCGTTTCTGGGAGAAGCTACAGTCACCCCAGGAAGTGGACTAGAGTGTGGACTCCCATCCCTTCCAGAACCTTCTATCTCTGGCCACTGTTCCCATAGCACTCTTCTTTCCCCACTGGCCCAAAGCCATCCCCATAGACCCCTGGCTATGTCCTGTCCTCCAGGGTCTTTGCTCTCCCCTTCCCTTACTGAGAGAATAATTCTACTTATTTATTTTTAAATTATGGTAAAATACAACTGAAGAGATTAGATTAAGAAGGTTCAGCAATCAAGACTGCCTGATGCAAGCCTGGCTGTTGTAGTGCACACCCTTAATCTCAGCACTTGAGAGGCAGAGGCAGGTGGAGCTCTGTGAGTTTGCACCCAGCCTAGTCTACAGAGTGAGTTCCAGGACAGCCAGGGCTACATGAAGAAAGCCTATCTTCAAAACCAAAAACAAAACAAAGCAAATAAAAGACTGCCTGAAGCTCTTTGAAGTTCTTCCAGAGGACCCAAGTTCGGTTCCCAGCTCTTGAGTTAGATGGTTCACAATGATCAGTAACTTCAGCTCCAGGGGATCCAGTACCTCCTCTGGTCTCCATCAGCATGTGGGCACACAGCAGACATTTGCACAGACACTCACAAACAAAAATAAACAAATACATAAATGTATAGCATAATGTTTACTGCTTTTAAGCACTTTAAGCAGTTTCTTCCCCCCGCCCCCCCAGAATGGAACCCAGGGCTTGCAGTGGCATTAAATACCTTTCCAGTGCTTTGCAGCTGACAGCATTGTCCCCCACCAGAAGAAAGCATGTTCTGAAGCTAAACTCAGTTACCATTACACTGACCTCTACTCCCCATTGCCCTGTTCCTGGCAACCTTGACTCTTTTAAAAATCTCCATGAATTAACTACTTGGCCACTGTGTGCCGGTGGAGTCACACAGTCTTTGTGTCCCCTTCTAAAATGTGTCCTTTTGTGCCTGGCTTATTTTACTTGGCATAATGTCTTCAAAGTGCATCTGTGTTGTAGCGTGTGTCAGAATTGTCTCACTTTTTATGGTTAATAGGATTGCATGATCTGTCCACACTACACGCTTTCCCATTTATCCTTTTAGTGTAGTTGAATTTGTCTCCTGGTATAAATATGGATACCACTTGCTTTGTTTGTTTTGTTTGTTTTAAGTTGGAGTAATGCTATGTTGAATGGGTTGTCCTCCAGTTCCTAGGTTCACGCAATTCTGCCTCAGCTGCTTGAGTAGCTAGGGTTTGGAAGACTGGCATCAAGTTCAGCTCCTATTTTCAAACATCTTTTCTACCTACTCTTTCACCTTGGACTAGAAACCCACATACATACTCACCCTGGATCCCTAGAAACCCACATACATACTTACCCTGGATCCCTAGAAACCCACACAATATTCACCCTGGATCCCTAGAAACTCACATACATACTCACCCTGGATCCCTAGAAACCCACATACATACTCACCCTGGATCCCTAGAAACCCACATACATATTCACCCTGGATCCCTAGAAATCCACATACATACTTACCCTGGATCCCTAGAAACCCACACAATATTCACCCTGGATCCCTAGAAACCCACACATACTCACCCTGGATCCCTAGAAACCCACATACATACTTACCCTGGATCTCTAGAAACCCACACACATACTCACCCTGGATCCCTAGAAACCCACATACATACTTACCCTGGATCCCTAGAAACCCACACACATACTCACCCTGGGTCCTTAGAAGCCCACACAGATACTCACCCTGGATCCACAAAGCAATTTTTCAGAACCATCCTAGTTTCAAAAATCTTTGTGGTTCCCACAATGTATATAAAGTTCCCCAAAATTCCAATAAAATTTCTTTCTCTTCAGCCTAGAAAAGACACACTCATCCTTTATTAAGAGCCTGCTTTTTTAGATTCAAAAAGGCATCGCTTTAAGAGGCTCTCCAAATGCTCTGTCAAAAAAGAAGGTCTTTGCTCAGCCTGTGGCCTTCCAGGTGCCATCTCTGTCCTTCCGTTTCCTGCCAGTGTTCTTTGAGTCTTCCAATCTCTCCTGCTCCCGCACCCCCTGCCACTTTCTTAATGCCCTGCAATCTGGCTTCCAAAACAACCCAGCTCAATCTGCTCCTGCAAGGTCACTGGTGGCTTCTGTCTTAGCCAGTTCCGATCGCTGTATGTCTGCACCATCAAATTCACGCTTCTGTAGGAAGATTGGCAAGCCCAGTGTACAGGAGCAGTGGGTGGGTCACTCAGCGTAGCACAGCACCACGTCAGCCACCCTTAGCATCTTGTCATGTTGTCTTCCAGTCTTTCCTCCTCCTTCTAAAAGCTCTCCCACTTCCACCATCCTCATCTTCTCTTTTCTTTTTAACATTTATTCATTCATTCACTTTACATCCCAATCCTGGGCCCCATCCCTTCTCTCCTCCTGGTCCCACCCTTACAAATCCCTCTGTCCATTATGTTCTCCCCTCTCAGAGAAAAGGAACCCCCCCTCGCCCCCCCCCCCCCCGCCAAGCACCATGCCATCATCCAGCCTCAGTGAACCTAAGCACATCTTCTCCCACTGAGGCCCAACCAGGTAGTCCAGGTAGGGGAAGAGGATCAATGGCAGGCAACAGAGTCAGAGACAGTCCCACTCCAGCTGTTAGAGGGAACCCACATGAAGACCAAGCTGCACATCTGCTACATATGTGCGGGAGGCCTAGGTCCAGCCCCTGCATGCTCTTTGGTTGGTGGTTCAATCTCTGAGCCCCCTGGCCCGGGTTAGTTGACTCTGTTGGTCTTCATGTGGTGTTCTTGACCCATCCTCATCTTTTGTCATCCTTCTGGTCCCCGATGGGATTGAACAATTACTCCTCTGCAGTGTCTGTCAGTCCCTTTCCCAATGATTTCCCCACTGACCCATGCCAGCAAACCCTGAAGCACACAGTTAGGGTGTCTCTCTAATTGTCTCCATTGTCATTCAGACATGAGTCCTCCTTGTCACCTTTGTAAGCTGTCTTCCATCACCCTGTTCCTCTAGCCTCTTGTTCCTCCTGGGCTCCTCCCTGCGTGCTACTCATCCTTAGAGCACACCACCGACTGCCTAAGTAGACAATGGTTCCTTTGCTTGGCTGTGTTGTGTTCCTATCTAGGCTGTTTCTTAGGGGCAAAGACCCTTCATGAGCTCAGTAGAAAACCCAGTACCCAGTCTCAGCCTAGAAAGAAAAGCTGATCTTAGACTTCTTACCAGATGGAGAGGCCATAAAATCACAGGCCTGGAGGACCCCTGATCATAGTGAGACCACAACTCCTCAGCAGTGACAAGATTATTTATGGTGCACAAACCTGGAGACTGAAGACCCCTGAACACAAAGGAGCAACTCAGAACTGGCAGGGAAGGTAATGAGAAGCAGAGGTGTGACTAGGGTTGCTTCTGGTAGGTGAGCTTCTCTGCTGTGTTACCATCTTACTGACAGAAACACTGCCCCCGTGACACACTCAACCTTCCAGGTTGTAACTTTACAGTCCCTGCTCTAAAACTTCATGTAGGAATCCCTTCCTTAAACACAACTCAGTCTGTCTCCTCCAGATATTTGAACTAGATAACAGGAGAAGCATAGTGTTCCCGCCTGCTACACAAAGGTCAGACAGAGAGTTCAAAGAGGGAGGCATGTTGTGATTAGATCAGGGAAGACTGGAAGAAGAGGTGTCTGAGCTCAGTCCTAGGATAATAGGCTTCAAAGTAGGGGAAACATGCAAAAGAGAAACAGTAGAGACTGAGCTACTATGCAGCACACGAAAGTAGCTAACCTGCCGTAGCTTTCTGGCTGACACCTCTTGGACTCTAAGGACAGCTTCAGGTTGACTCTAGAAATACTTCCCAGAATTCCCTCCTACAGAGGACTGGCTCTAGCAAGCACACATGGCACTGATGGGGGAGGGGAAATACTAGGGTCATGGGCTTTGAAGACAGAGCAAATCCATGTGGAAATTCTGCCTCTGCCTCTTTTAAATGCTGTGCCTAACTAATACTGGCTCTAGGCAAGTCTGTTTCCCCATCTGAAAAATGGATCACAATAGCTTAGGAAGTTGTTGTATATAATAGAGTGGTGTGTGTGTGTATGTGCGTATGTCTGTAAATATATGTGTGTATGTGTGTCTGTGTGTTTGTGAATATATGTGTGTATGTGTGTCTGTGTGTATATGTGTTTGTGATTATATGTGTGTATGTATGTGTATCTCTCTCTGTGTGTATCGGTATATGTGTGTGTGTGGTATCTGTTACATAGATGTTCAATACACAACCCCAGCCCCATTATTAGCACTGTTTTGACAACTACTACTTCCACATAAACAACCCCAGGGGAAAAGACCAAGTGGTATTCTTTCAGATTTCTCCATCCTCATCTTCTGGTTCCAGCCTTCCTCCATCATCCTCTTTGGATGTGATGAGGTAGAGTCAGACAACTCAGGTTCTCATTCTACTTGGCCATGTGTAAACAAAGAATGTCAATTCACTGTCCTTATCTGGACAGCAGGGCTAATAACTTGTATCCTGTGGGGCTTTATGATGCCCAAGTGTTGAAGCTCCTGCTGGCACACCTAGAGTGATTAGTATCCTTGTCTTTGCTCCCACTGTCCAAAGACCCCATGTGGGGTCCCGGGCTGGGCTGTGGGTCTGGGTTGCTGGTAGTGGGGTGGGGTGTGTAGAGGTAAGAACCAAGAGATGAATGCATAAATAACTAGCCATCCTGGTCTCGCTTCAAAAGTCCCAGTCTCCAACCCTTTAATCATGGAGCTGCTCTTCCCTGGCCACCTTCCAGGGTGCCGCCCACTCACTTCCCGGAGGAGCACGGTGCAGGGAGCTTGTCTGCTTCACATGGCATGCTTCTAATCGATCCCAGGAACCCAGGGGGGCTGCCTTCCTCAGCTGACTCACCCTGTGTCCAACATCCCCCACCCCATGCAGCTTCCCAGTCACAGAATTGTCTTTACCCTCTCAGCTGTCACCAGGTTCTCCAACCTGGCTTGCCCCTAAGCCCTGCAATGCTGTAAAGGGTATCTGACAGGACAGTGTCCTCTCTCTAATGACCATTGTATGGTCCGAAGCATCAGTCCCCAAGGCCTGATAGTTCCAAGAGTTCTCATGGGACAATGGAAACCTAATATTAGAAAGTGAGCCGGTCTTAGAAAATCTAGGACATGTGTTTGCCATGTTGGTTAGCAGTCCCACACCCCCCGCCCCCTGCAGGCGAACCTCTCTTTATTCAAGGCGGAGTATTCCTTAGGGATCAAGAGTGAGAAGTATGCTGGGGGCGGGGAGAGGGACTGCATATGAAATCACATTTGGCAACTTGAGTCGTATTTTAATGCACTAATGGAGTTGGCTTCTTGAAGAAAAGAGCCAGTGAGTCTTTCTCATATGGGAATGAATTCATATGGGAAAGCATTCCAATAGAAGAAGCTATTTTTAGATTTGGATATACTGGGTTTGCTTAAACTGAGGCACACCGGTGTTCAGTTTACAACCCTCTTTGTTTGAGGTCTCCCTCCCTGGGTTTCCGAGGTACTGGAGTTCAACCACTGGTTCTGTCCTGTGCACTCTTGGTGAAGGTGAGGAGGGTGGCGTGGGGGACAGGACAGCTTTCCTGAGCACTTCCCACGAAGTGACCTCAGTTACAACACTTTGGGCTGCTGAGAGTGGTGGAAAGAGTCGGAAAGATGTGAGTTGGTGTGTGAGGGGCAGCAACGTTTTCCTGAGAGCATCACACCAGGTCACAGGAGCGATGGGGTCATGAGATTCCCTTTCCTTGAGACTCTACCCCTAGAAGTTCTTTCAAACAACATCTGCCAGCTTGAGGAGAGCATGTGCCCACTCCCAGTTCTCTGTTAGGTCTGCAAACCTAAACACAACGTGCTTTTGTAAACCATCTTCACCCAGGGCTACCCTTGTCCTGGACGAGCTCCTCTCCTGCCTGAGCTTTTTACACTGCTGAGCTCTGGCAGGTAGCCAAGCTGGAGGGGAAGGGTGAGCAAGTCACCTTTGCCAGAACCCCAGAGAGTTGTTCAAGCACGGCTAGCCTGTGCCACTCTCAGGAAGTCATATGGTCCTAGGCTAGGAAGTCCTTAGCAAGCCCTGTGCCTCCAGTCCCTTCTGGACATGTGGAGAAACTGAGGTCAAGAGAGAGGTATTGCTTAGTCAGGGTCACATGGCTCCTTCAAGATGCAATGGGGGCCCCTCCCCCACTCCCTCTGGAGTGCTACATATCTGGCTGCCTGAAAAGCCTCCAGTCTGTCTGGGCAAGGACTGTGTCCCTCATTAGTCCACGCCCAGAGTTCTGAGTAAGTGGTGTTGGCTGACGGCTGACAGCATTCTTCACAAAGAGACAATTTGAGAAGAGCTCTAGAAAGGCCTGGCTTTCCATCCTTGTCTTTGGGAGGCAGTGTCGTGCAGGGAAGGAGTCCACCTGTGACCAAGAAGCTGGGGTTCTGATGAAATCAGGGTGCTCCTGTTTACAGAGAACCTGGCAGAGGGTTCAGCTCACGGCAGGTGCCATAGTGGAAACCATTTCTGGAATGTTAGTCCTGATCCTGCTACTGTTGTGTCCTTGAATAAGTCAACCAATGTCTCAGGGTCTCAGTTATCTGGGGCATAGGAATAACCCTACTTCTTAGCCACCGGGGAGACCTCACAGACTTCAGAGATCTGTAAAAGATGAGTTTACTCCAAGCTTAATAACAAGGAGAATGGGGAGCTGAAGTGATGATTTTGTGATTAAGGATTTGTATCATACTAGACCAAGGCGGCACACACCTTTAATCCAAGCCCCTGGGAGGCAGAGGCAGGCAGATCTCTGAGTTCAAGGCCAGCCTGGTCTACATAATCAGTTTTAGGACAGTAAATGCTAGGCAGAGAAACCCTCTCTAGAAAAAAAGAAAAAAAAAAAAAAAAAAAAAAAAGCTTGTATCACTCTTTCAGAGGATCAGAGGATCTGTTCAGTGTCTGGCATCCAGGTCAGGCAGCTCACAACTGCCTGTTACAGGCTCTATAAAGGCTTTCAGGGAGTTCTGTGGCACTGGATAGCCCTTTAAACACCCAAGCGAGAAATGCAATTGATGAATACACCTAGGACTCAGAATAGGAAGGTTCCCACTCCTCTAGCCTCAAGCTTCAAGTGATTCTAACCCTCAAGCTTCAGGTGCTCCCACCCCTCAAGCTTCAGGTGCTCCCACCCCTCAAGCTTCAGGTGCTCCCACCTCTCAAGCTTCAGGTGCTCCCACCCCTCAAGCTTCTAGCCCCATGGCTTGTTTCTTTCTTTCCATCATCTGTGAAGACAAAGTTCTGGGTCCAAAGAGGTCCAGCGTGGGCGAATGGGTAGGAAGGACAGTCTAAGTCTGGGGTTTTGGAGCATCCAGAGTGGGGAATGTTGCAAGAGGAGCAGCTGGGCCCAGGCTGTAGGTGCTGACAGAGCAGAGAGTCTGCCCTCCCCCTTTGGGAGTGAGTGACAGCAGCAGGTCCAGGCCAAGTGGCCTGATGGGGCTGTCAGGCCTCTTCAGCGACCATGAGGTCCCGGAAATACCAGGGCTGGGAGGGGCTGTGGGGGGACAGAGGCTAACCTGTCATTTGAATCTCTGCTAGACTATCCTTCAAGTCCTGGCCACACCGACTGCTTTGCCTAGCACTGTCTGCTGCCACCAGACCCAACCTCTGTCCCAGCCCAGCTCTGAGCTTCCCCTTATCGAGCTCCAACACCATACTCAGAAAGACTTTGTGTTTTTCAAATTAATGCAATTAAGAGCATTTAAGTTTGTGAATGATAGAGGGTCTTTTTTTTTTCATTTTCTTTTATTTGATTAGAGAAATTCCCACCGCACAGTTCCTCCAAATGAAACCCAGACCTGAGGCCCATTGTTCCGAGGGCTTCCATGAGAATGTGTTACCTTTCAATCTCACACACTAATGTGTTTAGCGTTACAGTCCCCCCCGGGCGGCTGCAGGAAGGATCTGGAGCCTTGATTAAAGCGGCCTTTGCTGGGCAGGAATGTGGGTCCCTCCACCCGGGAGTCACAGGGGCTGGGTGCTTGGCTAGGCGGAGCCTCTGCTCAGATGGCCGGCAGGGGACTCAGATCCCTGGCAGCTGCGCCTGAGTGGAATTGGCCCTTTTCCCCTCCGCTGCTGCGGGTCCTCTGAACCTCCGGCAGGCACCACCGAGACCTAACGCATTTATCAGCCTACAACTGGACACCGCACGCACACCCTTCATCCCACTTTTTGTCTGGGTTTTGTTGTCCCTCCCTCTACTCTTTTTCTCCTTTCTTCTTCCCACCTTTCGGTTCCCAATTACCTTGTGGGTCTCGTGGCACAGAGAAATCACACTGCTCTTCCCTCAGCTGGTCCAGGGCCTGAGCTCCAAGGTGAAGCGCAGAATCAGAGCCAAAGCTAAAACTGATTAGAGGAATGTTCAGGAAGGCCTGGGAAAGGGAGGATGGTGGGTCAGAACCGCCCCCCCCCCTTGACTAGTGCCAAATTTAAACAGGATGTTGAGTCGACACCTTCCTGCCCCAGATCACCAAAGGCTCAGGCTCCACACTAGGAGGCCAGGTTATTTCTGTGTGTGTGCGCTGTGTGTGTGTGCGCTGTGTGTGTGTGTGTGGTGTGTGTGTGTGTGTGTGTGTGATGTGTGTGTGCGCTGTGTGTGTGTGGTGTGTGTGTGTGTGTGTGTGTATGTGTGTGTGTGGTGTGTGTGTGTGTGGTGTGTGTGTGTGTGTGTGTGTGTGTGTGTGTGGTGTGTGTGTGTGGTGTGTGTGTGGTGTGTGTGTGTGTGGTGTGTGTGTGTGTGTGTGCGCTGTGTGTGTGCGGTGTGTGTGTGTGTGTGTGTGTGTGTGGTGTGTGTGTGTGGTGTGTGTGTGGTGTGTGTGTGTGTGTGGTGTGTGTGGTGTGTGTGTGTGTGTGTGTGTGTGTGTCCTGTGTGTGTGTGTGGTGTGTGTGTGTGTGTGTGTGGTGTGTGTGTGTGTGTGTGTGTGTGTGTGGTGTGTGTGTGTGGTGTGTGTGTGTGTGCGCTGTGTGTGTGTGTGTCGTGTGTGTGTGTGTGGTGTGTGTGTGTGTGTGTGGTGTGTGTGTGTGTGTGTGTGGTGTGTGTGTGTGTGTGTGGTGTGTGTGTGTGTGTGTGTGTGGTGTGTGTGTGGTGTGTGTGTGGTGTGTGTGTGTGTGTGGTGTGTGTGTGTGTGTGCGCGCTGTGTGTGTGTGTGGTGTGTGTGTAGTGTTCCTCATGTGCATGTATGTATATGTGTGAATGTGTATGTGTGTGGTATTCCTTGTATGTGCATGTATATGTGTATGTATGTGTATATGTGTATGTATGTGTATATGTGTATGTATGTGTATAGTCTTCCTTGTGTGTATATGTGTGTACAGTATGTGTGTATGTTTTACATATGTGTGTGACTGCGTATGTGTGTGTGCAGTGTTTCTTGTGTGTTTATGTGTGTGTGCATGCGTGCACGCGCACGGTAGCACTTCCCTGTCTGGTGGCTTCATGTCTTTCACAGCCCACGCCAGGATCCTAGAACATACTGTCAAAGACCTGGCCAAAATGATGTAAGACTGGAAAACGACCAGACTTTTGAGCTGGGATTCAAATGAAAACCAAGCCTGTGGACTCTCAGAAGCCACGTGGAACCCAAGGAGTTGGGAAGAGCTTAGAAGAGACTTGTGATACATACACACTTCTTGCTCCTCGGCTCCTTGGTCTGCTGCATTCCTGGATAGCTCCCAGTCAGTCCTCAAACCTCCACAGAGACCACACGGGGCACACATGGGTGACCCAGCACTTGAGGCTGAGGAAGGCTGATCTCTGTAAGTTCCAGGGCAGCCATACCCACACAGTGAGACTCTGTCTCCAAAAAGAGACTAGAAATGGTGGTGGAGGGCTGGGCTGGGCTTTCTCTTGCAATCTCCCTCAGACTTCAGTTCCACAGCTGCTTGTCTGTGGGTTTGCTGTTTAAGAAGGCTGCCCTGTAGAGACACAAGAAAGGAAGCAGGGAAGCTTTGGCTCCAAGAAGACAGAAGTTTATTTGCTGAAGAACAGGGAGACTTAGAATCCTGCCCCGCCCCCTTCTACCTGGAGCCTCAGTTTTCCAGAAGAAAAGAACCCCACATGGGGCTGGGAAAGTTGGGGGACCGATTTACAAGACTAAGTGCAGGGGTTCATTGTCCTTTTGTTCTACACAGACACTAAACAGGGCAATAGTTGGCTGATGAGATAAATCCACCTACACCTTTAAGCTGTTCTGCCCCACACAGGGCTCAGAATGTCTAACCCTTGGACCAGTACCAGGGTTCTGTCACAAACATCTGCCAGGGCCAACAGCCCTTGGGGAGCAGATACATAACGTAAACTGCTTTTGGATGAAGGAGTCAGAAAAGGAGAAGGCGGCGTGGGGGAATCTAGATAGCAGTAGAAGCTGAACAGGAATTTGGCTTTAGGTCTCTCTTGAGCCTTCTTAGACAATCACCTTATGTGAGTGTCTCTCAGTTTCCCATGCTTCAGGAGGGCTGGAGAAGGGTGGATGATCCCAAAGGTGCACAACCCAGAGACTGTCTGACTGTTCCTGCTAGGCCTTGCCGGCCGGCCTTTATTCCCCCTGCTGGGAGACTGCTTCCCTAAGCAGGATTTTCTTCAGCTATTTTTCAAATCTTACTCATGATTTCCAGCCACTAGCAATGCTTCCCCAAGATGACCACGCTTAGCTTTTGCCTAGGTTCTGATTGAACCACACAAAGAGCAGGAGACAGGACTGGGGTTCACCAGAACAGCACTGGGCAGAGCAGCCTTTTGCAGGGTCTGAATTAGCTGTGGCCAAGACTCGGGGTCAAGAACTGCCAGGGAACGTTCTAGCTCCAGGAGGAGTTCCCACTGATACCATCCTCATCTCCTCTGAGGTCATCCACAGGCACCACCACATGTGTCTAAGACTCCGGCAGTGGTTTGAGTCTGAGTGTATCTGTTTGAGGGGTTGGAGCTCAGGGGAAAGACTGACTCTCAGAGGTGAAGGGTAGCATCTTGTTGCAATTTCTGAGGCACTCTGGAAACTCCCCCTCCCCCACACAGCACCCATTTGCCTGTAGAGTTGCCTACGCTGGGAGACAGGAGGAGGAAAAGAGCTATGCCACAGTTTTCTCTCAGAACATAAGGCACAGGGAATGAATTCCTGTTCCTTAATGCAGATGGACTAAATTCCCTCTTGGATGATGCCTGATAAGGCTGAGCTGGGTGCCTTGCAGGAGCCCGAGCCTGGCTTTGAGTTTGATATGGGAGTTTGAGCAGACCAGTGAACAGCTTGACTCAGGTAGGGAAGGGTCTGAGAAGGACCCTGGAACTTCCTGGCATCCTTGGGAAAACTTTCAGGCAGCACTATCCTGGACTAGGCCTAACACACTGTCTCAACCCACAAAAGCCTACTCTGAGTCTGGGCCAGCAGTCCACACTCTGCCTATGCTCGCTACCCTGACTGAGCATGGACTGTGCCAGGTGCTTACCTTCATTCTCTCACTGGAGAGCCATTATACAGGTTGGAGAAATGAGGCTCCAAGTGTTTAGATAATCTTTTAGATCTTACAGCTAAGGCCAACAAGGTGGCTTAAGAGGAAAAGGCCCGTGCTGCCAGGCTAAACAACCTGAGTTCAATCCCCAGAATATGCATGGTGGGAGGAGAGCCGACTCCCACAAGTTGCTCTCTAATCTCCACGCACATACCACTCCCCCAACTACACTTCATACACAACATAAGTAAACATAGATCACATGGAATTTGGGGTCCTGCTTCTGTTGAGCCTGGGTTCTTTGTTCTAAACAAGGTCCTTCCTGATTTGGGTTGCAGCTAACCCAGTTAGGCTCCTCTCTTCTCCTGCCCCACCCCTCACATTTACTTCCAGCACTGACATTCAACACTGAGGCACAATGCCAAATCAGAACGACTTCCCTCGTCTAGGCTTCCTTGGCCTTCTGTTTGCCTTTGTGGTTCTTAAGTGTGTCCCCAGATCAGCAGCATCGGTACCACATACCACCTCAGACTTGCTGAATCAGAAACTCTGGGCACAGGGCCCGACAGTCTGCTTTAACAAGGATTCCTCTGATGGTGACACATGACAAGCTTGAGAAGCACTGGCTGCCTTTTGCTTATTTAGACCAAACAAATCTTGGTAACAGTTGAGGGTGAGCTTAGCTCTTGTTGGAGTCTTTGACACCTGAGCCACCTCCTCAGGTGCGTTATGAAGGGATCCTGAGTGGCTAACAATGAGATAGATGAGGCTGTTTTGACTCCCTCTGCTGTTCTTCACTCTTGATTTAGTATTCTATCTAGTTCAAATATAGCTACAGAAGAGGTCACTGGACACTATCAATACCCCTCCAGGAACCAGTTTCAATGGCTCAATTAAAAACACTAAACACAAATCATTTAGGGGCTGGAGAGATGGCTCAGTGGTTAAAAGCATTTGCTGCTCTTCAAGAAGACCCTGGTTTGGTTCCCAGGTCCTCTATTGGACAGCTTACTGTTGCATCCTCAACTCCAGTTCCAGGGGATCCTGACAACTTTTTCTAGCTTCCCCAGGCGCTGGCACACATATGATATGCACATATATATCGTCACTCTCACATACACATGAAATAAGGATAAATATTTTTTAAATCATCTTGGACCATGTCAATTCTTGAAATGCCTTCAATCTACAGTCTACAGTCCAGCCCAGAAAATGACTTCCTAAACATATTTATCCTATCAGTAAATTGGGACAAATGACAGTGAACTCTGACCTCACTAAGGAATACTCCAATTATGGAATTGTCTGTATTTCCTTTTGAATCTGTCCATTTTGTTCCATGTATTTGAAATACTTTGTTGGTTGCAAATATGAGTGTGATTGTTTTTCTTCTGCCATTATTTTCAACTTGTGTCTTTAGGTTTGAGTTGCATCTCTTGTAGACTGCAAATAATTAAGTAGTTTTTTAAGAAAAAAAAATCTCATCTGACAATCTCTGCCTTTTAATTGGAATGTTTAGTCCATTAACATTTAATGTAATTATTGATATGGTAGAATTTAGTTTTACTTTGCCCCTCTGTTTTTTATTTCTCTATGTTTCCTTCCCTGCCTTCTTTTGGAGTTACAGGATTCCATTTAAATTTATCTATTGGGTTTGTAGCTATACCTCTTTGCATTAATTCCTTAATGATTGCCCCAGGGATTACAATGCATCCTTAACTTTTCACAGTCCACTCAGAGTTACTATTTCAAGTAAAATTGTAGAAACTTTGTAACACAGATGCCCATAACTCCCTGCCCCCTTCTTTCATGCTATGATTAGCACATGTATTACATCTACATAAATTATAAAACCCACATACAATGTTATAATTTTGTCTTAGACAGCCATGTGAATTTCAGAACAATTAAGAGGGCTTATTGCCAAAGGGAACCTCAAAATTAAGGGAATTCTCAGGAATCTGATTCTTGTCATGGTTAGAAAAAGAAACCTGGGTCTTTCGATGCTTGTTTGTCCCTTCCAGGTAATGGTAATTCTAGGGCCATGGAACATAACCACAGCTGATTTATCAGTAACTCTGTCTTTGTTTCCCAGTCTACTGGGACCTAATTATCAGACCCAAAGTCCACTCCAGCGTATCCACAGGCCCTATGGAGGAATCCCTGGTAAAGCTGCAAAGTGAGCGTCTCTTTTGTCCTGTTCTCCTCTGCTTCCCTCACATGAAGCCCTTGGTGTGACGTTTTTGACTGCTGTGTTTTCTTTTTCTTACCCTGTTATAAATCATGCAGCCAAGGATTTGTCACCAAGCAGAATAGGTATACTGGTCAACTTTGCTAAATGAGTCCAGGAACCCCAGATGGACCTTCTGTTTCCTCTGTGTGGTGTAAGGCACTGGGAAGAGAAGGTAAGCTCCTTCGTTTAGTAGTGGTAGGGAACCAAGCCCAGGGCAGGGCACTGGGTAACAGTCTGCTCCGAGATTGAGACATTCTATAAGATGGGGAAGCTCTTTGAACAGGAAGGTAACCAATTCAAAATAGCTTCAAGACCTCCCTGAAACTAACCAGATTCACTAGGCTCCTTCCTGCCAGGGAAGCAATAAAAGCTGAGAGTCCACCTCAGACCAAAGGAAGCTGAGCTGTAAAGATTCTTCAGAGGAGAAAAGCTGCAAAGAAGACTGAGACCAGACCAGCTACCTAAAAGAAGCAGAAACCAGCCAAGCCACCTGGGAGAGGTTTAGACCAACTGAGTCATTTGTAAAGGATACTCTCCAGCCTGTTGAGCTTCCTGCAGGCTGTGCAGTGGCTCTAAGTTCCTAGCTTCTTTGAGCTGTCACCCATGCTGGGGTGGGCTTTGGTGATGTTCCAGTCTTTGAGTCATTACTGTTCCTGTAAACAACCCCTCACCCATATTCCTGTAAGTAACCCCAATAAACTTCTTGGTTCATCAAGTTGGACTTTGTTCTGTCATGGGCTTCCTGAGGTAAGTAGATGGGCATGTTGCATCTCCCTAGGAAATGTCTTGTCACACAACACAGGGGTATAGCCAAACCATTACTGGCGGAATCCCTGAGAGCTGGAGTCAACTCCAGTGGGATGCAAATGTGAGGGTTGAGATCAGAAAGGCTGCAAAGCTAGGGGAGAACCAGGACAGGATATGTGGGTTGAACCAGGATTTTCAGCTCCTGTGTACCTGGAGGAAGTGAGCACTGGGCCACCCAGAGCTGCTGACGCAGCAGCCTGCAGGGCTGAAGCTTTTTGGAGAAACCATTAGTCTAGTGACAAGGAGAAGAATGAAAGACTGCTTGAATCGGGGTAAGCACAGGGCTGCAGGCCCCACTGTGCAGGAGGCAAAAATACAACTGGGCTTTTCTGGGGCACAGCCTGTGGCTGGTCCAAGGCAGAGAGTCTGAGGCTGACCAGAAGAAGCCCTTCATCCCAGAAGAAAGGGACCTCTGAGTGGTGTTTACATTAAACCTCACGAGAAAGAAGGGTTTCTTGGTCAGGACAAAGGAGGCCACCAGGAAGGAGATGAAACTGGGAGGGCCTCTGAGTCATGCCCTCACCTTTGCCAAGCTAAGTGCATACCATGTGACCTATAATACCTAACCTCATATGAAATGTGATAATCAATTGTGGGGCAGGGTTTTTTGTTTTGTTTGTTTTGTTTTTGTTTCCCACCAGGCTTGTAGAAAGCCATGGAGGGGAGACAGAACAGGAACAAGCCATAGTGTGCTTCAGCCCATAAGAGCAAGTTAGCCACTGGCCAGGCACTGCCCGCTGCTGGGGTGAGGGAAATGCCCATCCTGCACGGTGGGAATTAAGCAAATCTTCCAGTGAGACTGGACTTGTTGAAATAATAACCTGAAGTGTTTGGGCCCATGCCAGGAAGGGAGAGAAGGCACCATGGCTGACAAGAGCTATTGTATACACATCCCCACAGTGCCCTGGCCACTAGTGGTTGCTGACATAAGGCTCTGTGGCTACTACAGGTCGGGACACTGTGAGGTCTCAGGTCACTGGGATGTTCCCATTTTACATTTTCTGGGGGGCAGTGTGTAGGTTGAGACAGGGTTTCTCTGTGTAGTTCTGGCTGTCCTGGGTTCGCTTTGTAGACCAGGCTGGCCTGGAACCCACTGAGATCCACCAGCTTCTGCTTCCCAGGTGCTGGGATTAAGGCCTGTGCCATGATGCCTGGCACAGTTTTACATTTTACAGAACATCTTGCTCTTCTCTGCATTCAACTTCTTTCAGACACTGCGTAGACAGAGTCATCACCAAATAGGTAATGCCATGCCTCCCATTCAGTTTCCAGAGCTCAAAGCAAGAAGCATGTGAACTCCTCTCCTCCACCCGCTTTTTCTAAAGGAATCCATAGAATTGGAAATGCACTTGACACCCCTGTCCCCAACTACCTCAGCTCTGATCTATAGTTGAAGCCATTCCCAGTTGCTTAAGGGCCCAGACAGAATGGACCTTGGAAGGATTCAAATCAGTCTCTACAAACTCCTCAAGAGCAACCCCCTTAGGAAGCCCGGAATAGGGAACTGTGGAGACTCCTACCCCAAGCCTTCCTCTCTCAGACTCTTGGCTTCTGGGTAGGTGTGCAAATTCATTCTCCCTGCCCCTCCCCAAGCCCCCAACCCCAGGGAAAAAAGCAATATCCTCCCAGGTCCTTACAGGGGTGCTCACTCTCTTAGGTCCCTATGCAAAACCAGCAGGGCAATCGATCTTTTTCAGAGAATGGTCTGCCTGGATACTTGGCTATTTTTCTGCAGGGCCAGTTACTAGACATTCCTTGGTGGGAACTTTATAACAAAGGAATTTTCACATTTCTTTCTAGTGAATAGCCAAGTCCCAGGGAGAGTCTGCTAGGGTTGTCCTGTCCTAAAGTAAGCCTTCTGCCTAATTACAGGTGTGTGGTATGGCTGTCTTTCTAGCTGGAGCTGCCCATGCCTGCTCCTGGAGGCAGGGCCAGGTGAGTCTGTGTGCTGCTCCTGGAGCCCAAAGCCTTTGCCTCTCCATGTTGCCTGTTTTTGTTTTCTTCCCAAGATGCCAGGGCCTGGAGCTATATCACTAGTTGCTGGCCACCTGGTGGTTGTGCTGTACTTAGTGCCTGTCTGCCTGGTGGGCACAGAGGTCCTGGGAGCCTGTCTGCTGCCAGTCTCCAGCCTGCTTCTTTGCCCGGCTCTCAGCATGTCCCCTTGGTGGCCAGCACCAGCCAGTGCCCCTTCCTAGGCTCAGGAAGGCAGACATCCTTCAGGCTCTGGCTCCCACAGCTCAGCTGAAAGACCAGATCACTGGTGTACAGCATCCTTCAGCCAGACGTGGGGGTCAGGCTGACAGTGGGCAGGTTGATGCCTGCATACTGACTGCAGCAGAGGCTAACTCAGTTCTTTCCCATTACATATCATGACTGTAATCTGCTATATGCTTCAAATGCTTTCTGGTTAGTCTACTGGGGTGAGGGGGAACCTTTGGCACAGCATATTACAGCGGCCATTACAACCATTCCAAGCCATAAAATCCTGCCTCTTCTGATTTAAATGATTAATAATTATTAATTATCATTCGTTAGCTAATAAAATGACTAGTCTGTGATTTTGCTTAATTCTCCGAGGGCTTTCCCAGTCAGCATGAGTGGCACCCGTGTCCACTGGCCACACTATAGAATGTGTCCCCTGGATGCCAGAAGCTTTGTGTTTCCTGCTGAGCACACAGTGTTCATCTTGTACTGAGTACTTCCTGTACCCACCCCATAGCTCTCTTCGTGTCTCCGAACCATCCCATACTCCCTCTCATCACTAAGAATGGGTTAGTAGCAGCCTCTGAAGACCCAAAAAGGAGCAGAGCTGAGCTGGGACAGCCAAGTGTGTGTTGATGTTTGGAGGGTGTCATCCTGATGGAGACTATACTGGCTCAGCTGGCTGTATGCAAGGCAAGGAGGCAAGGAGACTGGAACAGATTCCACAGGGTACAAAGTACAGGCTTTGATAGTCACTGCTTAGAGAGGTGGGGTTCAGTCTGTCCATCAGTGAATGGGTAGAGGTGTCAGGATTCGAACTCAGGTCTACCTACCTCCCAGCCTCTGAGAAAATAACTCCCCTAACCCAGCCCCAGGAGTTTCTAGCCACACTTATCAAATGCATATGGCCTCTAATGAAGGCCCTTCAGAAGTTTCTGTGACTTGTCAAGTGTCCTCACCTCCCACCCTACCCCCCACCCCCAGCTCCAGGGGCCTTGGAAAGCTGAGGCAGTGTTGAAGAACAGGCCTATCAGCACCTCTGCCATTTTATTCTTCAGGATGCTCAGATGAAGAGCCTCTGGGTCTGCAGATTTACTAGGGATACCACCTGGTGCCCTGGTGCAGCCTGCCTCTGCTGCACTCCTACCAGTAGCCCTGGAAAGCAAAGGCCTTTGTTTCTCAATACTCTGGGATGTTAATGTTCCCTCTCCTACTCTTCACGGCAGCTCACACATTCCCCTGTAGACTGAAAAGGGAAAGGTTTGCCTCCTCGCTTCAGGTTAGAGGGACTGAACACTGGAGTCTTTCCCTGGTCCTGCCGGCTCTGTGGCTGCAGGCAAGTTGAGCAATCCCTCCAGCCCGGTTCCTATCTGACCTTTATCCCTATCCTTAGAAAGCGAGACCACTTCTCCTGAGGGTGTAGGCCTGCGGCAGGGGCTCAGTGTTTTCTTCTTTGCCTGTTTTGTTTTAACTACTGTGAATTCTGTAGGGGCTGGACCAGGCTCACACTGCAAAGCAGTGTATGGGCTGCACTCCCCTGTCCCTTCAACTAGAAAGCACTGCAGAGAGCAGCCACGGAGAGCCATAGAAGACATTCTGAGCATCCTCAGGGTCCACCCAGGAGACAGGTCTACTGCCAGAAAACTCCTGGAGAGTTCACCTGTATGAGTCCAGCCAGGTTTTCCAGGGCCTGCCCTGGGCTAGAATCAGAATCCTGGGCCCAAGACCTGGCTGGGAAGCCACAGGTGGGCCAGGCAGACTGCTCCTGGAGCCAAACCAACCTCGTGACAGTGAAATGAGAGCTAGCTCATCCACAGGGTCTACCAACCTGGGAAGCAGGCATGTCATGTCGGTCCCCATCTCCACCTTACCTTTCTCATTCTTTCTGCTTCTGTCTTTTGCTCCAGGCTATCTCTGAACAGTGAGCTTTTGCCCTGTCTTCCTCTGCACAGTACAAGTAGGGAAGTGTTTGCATCTCAGTCCAGAGAGGACCTGGCTAGTGCCGGCCTCTGATGCAGGCTGCTTCTACTCCTCTGCCGATCCCGGTCCTAACATGAGCCCCTCCCATCAGCAAAGGCGGCTGGAAGTGAAAGCAACCTCTTAGGGGGCAATGACAACAGGAATAAGTTATTCATCCCATCCCAAATCATCCTAGGCCCCAGCCCAGAGGGAAGTCCTTCCTCATATCTAATTCACAGCTTTCCTGCTGTGAGTTGTGCCTGCTTCCTCTGGGTGTGTGTGGCTCATGCCCCCTTACTGTTCCTCCCCTGGCTCTTCAGCAGGCCTTCTCCTCAATCCCACTCAGCTAGAAGCCCCAGGGGAGTGAAAGTGAACTTTAGAAGGATGTTTAAAGTTTGGCTTCTCATCACTACTCTCAGCTGAGTCCATAAAACCTCCTTATAAAGCCCACTGGCCAGCCAGCTGCCCTCAGCCTCCAGGCCTCCCTGTTTTATGATCAGCCCCCATTCAGACACCAGCTGGATGTAGGAACTCGGGTCTTTTATGAAGAGATGTTAACGAGAAGCATCTCTGCCTGGCCTGTTCCAGCATCCCCTCCTGGCCTTATTCACAACTCCTTCAGTCAAAGCCTATGCCAGCTAGGCTTCTTCTCTGGGGCAGGTGCGAACTCCTTGGGCATCCTTCCGGGAAGGGAGCTCCCAACTCGCGGCAGGAGCGACGTGCAGGAGCGGCGTCTCAGTCACACTACTGTTTGCAGACTCCCCGGTAATTGTGAAGGTGTTGGGAAAACAAACATTACCAGCAGTGATAAAAGATGGGCCCGGGTGGGGAGGCGGGGGAGCTCCGGGGTGGGCGGGGCCTCAGTGCAAAGAGGGAGGGTTGGGCTCTGCGCCGCGTAGTCTCCGGTACAGGCAGGCAGGAGTCTGACTCAAGCCGCAGGAGCAATGCAGGGTCGAGTTTCTCCAGAGCTCAGTCTCCATCTGTCAAGTGGAGCTAGTGCTGGTTAGTTAAAAGATGAACCAGACGTGATGATAGCAGGGCATTGGCACAGTCCCTCCTCCTGTACTGCTTTCTCCTGTGTTCCTCCCCCACCCACGGCATAGCAGGCCAGCCCAGACAGAGTCTTGGTCCCAGAGAATTGCAGTAAGTGGCAGACACAAGTCTCTCAGAGCTACATGCCCAGCCCCCAGCTTTTTTTGTTTGTTTGTTTTTTGTTTTTCAGGTAGGGTGTCTATGTATCCCAGGTTAGCCATGAATTAGCCTAGGCCGGCCTCAGATTCACAGTTATCCACCTGGCTTTTTAGAACTCTTTTCCTAAAATACTCTGTCTACTGGGCTGGCTTAGGGGTCTTGCAGAGGTGCTGGGGAGTGGGGGTGGAGGTGGGGGACCAGTAAAAGAGGGCTGTGGGGAGGAATGGTAAGGTACATTTATGGGTCCCCTCAGCCATAACTTGGAAGGGAGAAGGGGAGTGGAGACTAACGAGGGAACATGGACAGATGAAGGACTGACTTTCTTTGGAGCCAAGAAAGGAGGAGGAGCCCTTGAAGGAACAGCCTCCAAGGATCCTGGTAAGATCAGACCCCTCGGGTTGAGGTGTGAGTCTCTTAGCAAAAGGAGGGGCTGTGAGGCAGGGACACAGTGTCCTCTATGGGCACATTAAGCAGCTACTGTAGCTTTCTTGGTGTGCCCCAGGTGGGAAGGCATCCTTGCCCTCATCCAGCGTCCCAGCCTTCATTTGCAAGTAAAGACTGTTCGAGGTTGGGGGTTGTATTCTGGGATGAACTCAAGGCTGGTGCTCCACACAGAGGGCAAGTGGAGCCCACACACAGGTGCATTTAGCGAGGTATCACCTCACAAACCCTGCACACATAACTAGACAGGTGACAGTCTCAGCTCATCCTTGCCTCCCTAGCAGTACATGCATTCTCTGCACACTCACGGCTCCTCTTCCCACCCTAGACGCGTGCACACGTGTGTACACACATGCCTGTGTGCTCGTACACGCACCCACAGGCACTCTTGCGTGCCCACAAATGTGGACACACACATGCATACACAGAGATGGACACACACACAGAGACACACAAACACACGCCCCACTGTAGTTAGATCAGTGACTCCAGCACCCAGGATGGGCTGTGATTCTGTGATTTATGAATGGGAATAGGTACTGAGAGACTCCAGCTCCATCTGCTTGGGAGCAAACAGGAAGCGTTGATATGCTGCAGAGCTGGGGAGGAAGCTGCTTGGTGTAGGAGGCTCATAAAAGCCTTCCTCATGGTCACAGGTGCTCCCAGCCTCCCGACTCCAGAACTGCACCCCCATCGGCCATCTCCCTGGGCACTGTCACTGCCTCTGTCAGCACCCTGTAACAGACTCCCAGCAAGTGAGGAGGAGGCATGGGAGGCACAGAGCAGCAGAGTTGAAAGTGAACACCTGCATCTGCATCCAGCTGCATTCCTGCATACCCATGCTGTGGGCAGGATGGTGGCCATGGCGGCGATGGACTACTAACCATTTACCCATGCTACTCCTCTTTATAGGTAAGGGACCCTGGGTCAACTGCTGGCCAGACAAAGCCCCTGAGTGCAGATGGGGTCTGCCGCAATGAGCTACAGGCCAAGGCACTCAGTATGCAGAAACACAGGAGGGGAAGGGAGCAGCCAGGCCTGCTGGAAAGTCCCCAGTGTTGCCTATGGGAG
Source organism: Arvicanthis niloticus (assembly GCF_011762505.2). Lineage (NCBI taxonomy): Eukaryota > Metazoa > Chordata > Mammalia > Rodentia > Muridae > Arvicanthis > Arvicanthis niloticus. The sequence continues at coordinate 8,404,987 of NC_047669.1, read as the reverse complement.
GTATTGAATATGTGCTGGCTGAGTGGTGCTCACATATGTGTTTGTCCCACTATGTGCTTTACCATGTTCCTCAAAGCCCTGCTCACTCAGAAGTACCTGAGCTTTCAATAACTCTCAAGGTCCTGGCCCACCTCCATCCACCACCTATTACATCAGAGCCCGGGGCTGGCCAAGTGTCTACAAAGTCTCTCTGGTAGCTTCTAGAACCCTCACACCCCCCAAACCCCACTCTTGTCCTTGTGTATGTGTGTGTGTGTGGGGGGGGGAGGTGGCGTCCTCATCTTAGAGATGCAGGAATCCATCAGGATCATGGCCCCAGGACTAGACTAGGAGCTGCTCCATGTCACGTCATCCCCAGACCTCCCTCATAGGCCTTGTCCCAAGACAAAATTACAGAGAAAACAAACCCTAAGCAGCCACTTGGAAGACTGGCATAAAAAGAGATGAATGGAAGAATTAAAAAATCTTTGTCTTATCAAAATACCTGATATAAATAAGAAGGAGTCAATGAGGGGTGAAGCCTTTAGCTGGGCCTTGATAGTTTTGAAGGCATTTAGACAGAGTGTTGCCCCAGGAATTCTGCCTGCTTTCCTTGCCACTGTCAAAGCCATTGACACCTGTGTTACTTTAACAGAGGCAGCTTGGAAGGTAGAAATGGCTGTGTGTCCCAGGGTGATGTGGACAGGTCAGAGGAGGGACAGAGTGTCCGCACACTTTCACTATACCATAATCCTGTGGCCACAACCCACCTCTCAGAACCTGTGGGATCATAGCATACAGGGGCTACAATCTTCCTGTGAGGGAAGGCCCCACACTATGGCTTACTTACAGGAAGTCAACATCAGGGCTGTGCATGCAGGGAGAGTGGTGTGTAGTGGTGTGTGTCAAGAACAGCTATCAGGGTGGCTGGAGAGATGGCTCAGCAGTTAAGAGCACTGGCTGATCTTCAAAGGATCCAGGTTCAATTCCCAACACTCACATGGCAGCTCACAACTGTCTGTAACTCCTGTTTCAGGGGGATCCAACACCCTTACACAGGCACACATGCAGTCAAAACACCAATGCACATAAAATAAAAATAAATGAATTGTTTAAAAAAAAAAACATTCAGAGGAACCCACAGGAGGTCAGAGGTCAGAGCCAGTCAGGTGAGAGGGAGTGTCAGCATTCTTCTGTCTCAGTCCCTTCCACTTCCATGGAAGGTCACATCCCGAGATTCAACTCTAATCCCAATACCCATTACCCAACCCTGGTCGGCCATGTGGATTATCTGGCCAGAGGCGCTCAGACACGAGGACCCAGTAGCAGGTCCCTCTGCCTCCTACCCCCTGCTATCATCCTGGGAACTTGCTTAAACCTAGGGCATCCCTACATCCTCAAGTCTCATCTCCTGTGCCCCAGACCTCCAGGGATCACCTCTCCCTCTCAGCCACCCATAGACTGCCTGGTCTTTTTGCTGAGGCCGAGAGACTGGCTCAGCAGTTAGATAGAGCGTATGCCACTCTCACAGAGGACCAGAGTTTGGTTCCCAGCACCCACATCAGGCAGCTCACAGTTGCCTGTCACTCCAGCTCCAGGGGAGCTGACGCCCTCTTTTGGCCTCCTTGGGCACTGCATTCATGTACGCAAACCCACACATATACACACAATTAAAAATAAAATGAATCTTTTCCTAAGGAAAGATCTTTGTGTTGGTTGGGTTGCATTTGGGCTCTTCTGTTTGTTTTCTTTTTGGAGCCAGGGTCTCACTGTGTAGCCTAGGTTGACTCAAATGACATTATAGATATGTGATATCAACCACACTGGACACCTACACAATCTTAAATACCAGCATCCCCCTGTAGGCCAGAACTTATTTCCCTTCTTTTCATGAAGCTGGTCTCCATTCACAGATCTCTTCCATTCTCTTTCATTCAGCTACGGAACCGAGTGCCGACCTCGGATGCTGCCAAGCTGTCCTTCTTCCCCGGCTCTCCTTTCTCCTTCAGTGATGTGTTGGGATCTGGCACCTCCATTCCCACGGCCCCGTGCCCTGCCTTCCCTAGCCTGGAGGACCCAGGCATCTGCTTTCCCCATCACGATTTCCAGGCTACTGGAAGGCACAGGAAAACCAACCAACCGTGCAAACTGGTGCCACCCCAGATTTATGGTCCCTGACTTCAGCCTGGCCTCCAGGCCCCGGTGGTCAGCCTCTGTTCTAAACCCTCACCACCCGCTCAGCTTCCTGGTGGCCCCCTCTCTCGCCTATAATTGGTAGGGAAAATAGAAAACCTGAGGCCAGAGGTGACCCTGCCTCCCACTGTATAGCCCCGCCCCTCCCATTTGATGCCCCATTTCCTCTCAGCCGCTGACCTCAACCCCAATTCCCACCCCCAACCCTGTGTCTCTGACTTTATCTCAGCCTGGGCTGTAGCTCCCTTAGGTCTCTTCACAAGCCACTTGTGCACCTGCCTCTGCTCTCCTGCTATGCTCCTTGCTTCTCTAAGGCTCCTCAGGGTTCTGCCTTGATTTTTTATCTTGCCCACCTCCCCAAATAGAATCACGTACTTACAAGCCGCTCCGCGTTTCCTTTCTTTTCTTTTCCTTTCTTCTCCTCCCCCATCCTTCCCTCCCCCTCTCTCTTTCTGACAAAGTATGATGAGATATGTAGGCCGGATTGGTCTTGGATTCAAGATCCTACTCCCTCAGCCTAGTGAACACTGGAATGTCAGACCCGTGCCACCGTCACGCCTGGACACAGACTCACATCTTAGCTTCTTGCTCCAGTCTATCTGATATATGGATCCAAGTCAAAGTGCCATATCCTGGTGTCTTGGATGTTGGCTTGTCTGTCCCGTGAGCACCTCCAAAGCTTCCTTCCCAGCTAGACCTTTTACTGGGTCCTCCTCTCTTCGTTGCTACATTTGGTTCCAACATTCCCAACCACCTTGTTCCCAAGCCGGACACCAGGAAGTTGCCTTTCTTTTCTCTTCCCACCCCCAAATGCCACATCTTGTAGGCTATGCATCAGAGTTGTTCTTCCAGCCTGCCCCATCTCTCTGGCTACACTGTATTCTTACCCAGTCCCTTCTATCTCCTGCAATAGCATCCTCCTGGCCTCCTCTGTTCACCTTCTTCTGACTATCCCGAACTTTGGGACCCGAGCCAGACTTCTTATGGTGGGATGCGTAGTCAACATCTCCCTGTCTTCTGGCTGCCTGTTGGATATCCTGCTGAGCCCTCCCTCTAGGATGCCCTCTCTTCTTCCCCTGTCTAATGTGTATCACTAGGCATCCTGGCTCCTCTGGCAGAATAAGCCACCCTCCTCACTTTGATGCTCCCTTCTTAGTTCCCTTAGTCTGGAGCTATTTGATATTTGTCTGTTTCAGTTGCAAACTCCGTGTGTAATGGCTGCCCAGAATATTCCTGTACCTGCCCTTGTGCCTGGGGTCTGTGTGCCTGGCAGTACAACCTCAGTGCAGGAATCTGCTTGCAAAGAGATGCTTGAGCTCTTCTCACATCTTCCCCAGCACTTGATTTTGTCAGACTTTTTATTTTGCTGATCTACCTAGGGTATTGGTCACAGAATCTCACTGGAGTTTGCACTGATTCCTAACAAATCACCTGCTTCCTGGTACATCTCGATTTGTTCCCCGCCCCCCAACCCCCTTTGCAATGTCCGGCTATGTCACATACATTTGTCAGGACCCTGGTTCAGTTTCTAGCACCCACATGGTGGCTTACAACCACCTGTAACTCTAGTTCCATGGGCTCTAGCATCCTCTTCTGGCCTTCTCAGTGCATATACAGACGTACAGGCTATATATACACATAATAAAACTAAAAAGACTAATATGTGTGTACATATATTTTTTCTTCTCTATCCCAAGGTCATGGACATCTATGGGGGTCCTATAGAAGTCCTACTGTTTTACTTTTCATACTTAGGGACCCTGTCCCACCTGGAATCTACAGCACATGGTGACTCCATCTGTTCAATTTAAACTATAACTAAACAGAGATTTTTGTATCCAGTGGTCCTCACATGGAGCCTGACACACAGAAGGCACTCAGCAAATGTTCACTGTCTAGGGTGTAGAATCTAGACACAGATACTTCCAACCAGAGAAGCACTCTCTTCTTGAACCTCCTCCACTTTGAAACTTTCCCCTCCTTTTAAAGGCCTAATTAATATTCGTGGTACAAGTGTTGTGCGGGGAGGCACTGACTGTAAGCACATCCGAGGTGAGGTTTCTGTCTCTTTGGTTTTGGTTTTTGTTTTAGTTGCTTATGGAGCTGGAGAGGTGGCTCAGCCTTTAAGGGTACTGACTATTCTAGACGACCTGAGTTCAGTTTCTAGCAACAACATGATCGCTCACAACTGTGTGCAACTTCAGTTCAGGAGATCTTATGTTCCCTTGGTCACCAGATATGAACATGGTGTACAGACATACATGCGAGCAAAACACTCACACACCTAAGATAAGAACAAATCGATCTTGGAAATGTTCTCATTTTCTCTCTACGGTGGTGAAGTCTGTGCTTTTCGTGAAGCGCACTGCCTGAGCCTGGTTTCCCAACACTGGACAGAATCTACACACCCAGACATATCTGGACTTTTAAGGGGTTTGCTTAATCGATTTCATTTTTGAGACAGGGTCTGATGCCCAGGCTGGATTGGAACTCAACTTCCTGAGTAATTGGGATTACAATTGTACACCTCTGCCTTTTAGCCATGCGACTTTGGGAGAGTCACTTTAGTGGATGGCTTTCAGCGTTCTCTTTTGTTATACGGAATGAAGATGGTAACCTAGGCCCTTGTGAGGATGGAGTGAGAGAGTAAATAGAGCAAGGGCAGGCAGGTGCTGGACACATGGCAGGTGTCCACAACTTGTTTAGTGTGTAAATGACAGAATCAGAGCGGTCTGGGGGAGAGTTGCAATTAGTAGAGGCAGGGGGCAGGCAGGGGCTGTGTGCCTGGCTGCTGCGGGGGCCCTCCTGGTCATAGTAACTGCTGTCAGCAAATGTTTCCCAGACAGGAATCCCCTTCAGGGCTCCCTTCCCCACCCTACTGCATTTGTTGACTCAAAACCTTCCCACTGCCAATTTAGCCTGCAGTAAGGAAGGGGGTGGGGGTGGGGAGAGGAGAGAGGTGTGGGAGGGGGTGGAACACCACAGAAAGGGGTCTTTGTCTGAGTGCTGTGTGGCATTTCAGATTCAGAAGTGTGTGTGTGTGTGTGTGTGTGTGTGTGTGTGTGTACATGTGTATGTTTTAATCTCCTAAGGAGTTGAGTGGGCCAGGCATGAGGTAAGAGGCATCTAAGCCAGACAGCAGGACCTTCCAATGGGCTCTCTGTGTCGGGAGATAGGACAATGAGATGGATTGGCAAGACTCTGGAGACTTCCTGATCTTAGATCTTAGATCTATCTCCTCTGGGGACATTGTCCTGGGAGAGGGCAGGGTGTCCAGTGGCTCCTCTTCCTGCTGAGGCTGAGGGCTTCGTACAGAGTTCTTCAGCAGGCAGTAGCCCCTGGGCTTCCAAAGCTTGGGTCTCCCTCTGTGTGTTCTTGTTTCAGGTCCCTGTCCTAGGTCTCCTGGTGGCTACCGTGGCTCCCCTCGGAGTAACCCCAGATCCTTCGGGATTAAGCCTGTGAGGGAGCAAAGGCCAGGCATCCATTCTATTTGGTTAAGTCTGAAATTCCGACGCACATCTGTCTTGATATAGCAATGATCTTTCTACTTACCCCAGATTTCTCAAGTCACATCTGGGAGAGTTCTTGCTTTTCTAAAAAAACACTTATTTATTATATAGGCACCCCCTCAATGGTTTCATATAGGCTCTTCTACCCCTTGACAATTTCATGTAGGTGACCCCAACAGTTTTATGTAGGGACTCCAGCCCCCCAACAGTTTCACATGGGCCAGGATGCCTTGGAACCCTTATGTAGATGAAAATGACATTGAACTCCCGATTGATTTTCCAGCCTCTACCTCTTAAGTACTGGGGTTATAGGTGCTTGCCATGCCTGGCACACACTCATTTCTCTTAAAGGTAATTACGGAGAACTCTCTTTCAACATAATTTGACACTGTCAGAGAGGATAGGGAAATACCACAGACATGAAGAAACACATTGATGAGCACACCTTGTAGCTTTCCTCCTTAGAATGGAGCCTAGTACCAGGCATAGTAATGCCTGCTCACCATTTGATGTGGTTTGTTGTGTTTTTCTGAGGTAGGGTCCCAAGATGAATGACCTGGGGCTGCCCACCTTTCTGCCTCCCCCTTGAATGTACCACAGGCATGTGCCACTGTTTATGCTGTGTTGAGGATCAAAATCAGGGCCTCATGAATGTTAGGTAAACACTGCCTCAGCTATTAGCAAACCAGATTAAGGATCCTGTCAGGCCAGGGCTCAAAGAAGTTTGACGCTATACCAATACAAGAATAAAAAGAACAGCCGGGCGGTGGTGGCACACGCCTTTAATCCCAGCACTTGGGAGGCAGAGGCAGGTGAATTTCTGAGTTCGAGGCCAGCCTGGTCTACAGAGTGAGTTCCAGGACAACCAGGGCTACACAGAGAAACCCTGTCTCGAAAAACCAAAAAAAAAAAAAAAAGAATTTACTCAGGTGAAGGGGGAGCCAGCGCATATCAGGGTGAGGGGCACAGAGGTGTCCAGGGTCCAGGGTGAGGCAGTGTCACCTTCTGGGTGACACTGGGTGTGTTACCTTCTGGGTGACACTTGGAGAACATCTTCAGAGCAAAGTGAACTGCCCGGAAGGTGGGGGCAGGGAAGACACTGGGGTTGTCTGAAGCTGGAAGAGAAAAATTCCAAACAGGCTGGGTTAGAAAACCAGGGGCTTCCTGAGGTACTGCACCCTCCATCCCCTTCTAGCAGCTGGAGTAGGGAGGAAGGTGTGAGAACCAGGTTGCAGACCAAGCCTGGGTTTCAGAGGCAAAAACAAGCCCATCTCACCCAAGTATGGTTTCCTCTGCAAAGCAGGAAAAGAGTAAAAAACTGGTGTAGGACAAAGCCTGGTGGGCAAGCACTGAGACCCAGCTTCTGGGGAGCTTCAGGAAGGAGGACCTCAAGTTCAAGGACTGCCTGGGCTATAGAAAGAGTTCAAGGCCAGCCTGAACGCAGTCAGAATAAAAGGTGTCAGGAGGGTGGGGGATATCGGTCAGTGAAAGATCATTTGCTTATCACTCATGGAGACCCAAGGTCAACCCCTACTACCTGACCCAAGAAGAAGGAAGGAATGGAGAGGGGTGGGGAGGGGAGGGAGAAAGAACACACCCAAACTGGATAGGCGCAGGCACCAGTGCTTCAGACCAGCAAGTATTTCCATTGCAAATTCCCTCCTCCCCCAAGTCCCCCAGCAGCTGTTCCCTGAGCACTGGAGGCAGAGCAGGAGGGGGGGTGGCGGGAATAAATCCCATTTTCTGCTCCTGCAAAGTGGCTGAAGTCTCCTCCCGCCCTTCCTGCTGGACTCCACTCCACAGAGGAGGATCAGCTGACCTCTGGCTTCAGGGAGGGTGCTAGGCGGCAGAGACAGAGTTGGAGAGGGGAAGTGTTCAGTGACAGGGCTAAGAATAACAGCTTCCATCGGGCCTCACACCCTCTCCCACTTGCCATAGCTCAAGTTGTTGGTGGATGCAGGAGACAGATAGATACAGGGTGTCTGCAAGACCAAAGCTGGTTTGGCGGCAGGAGCGGGGGCAGGCTGAAGTGGTACAGAAGTGGCTGAGGGAGGGAGGATGGAGGTGGACTGGTCCTCTTGTGACAGAGCAGATTGTGAGTTTGTATGCACGTACATGCACGTACAGGCAGGGTCTGGAGGACAACCAGGGAAGGAAGCTGGGTCTGAAAATGAGTATCTGTGTGTCGCATACAAGGCTTTACCCTCCATGTGTGTGTTAATGTGCATGAACATGTCTGTGTCTCAGCTGGTGGCCCTTCTCAGTGTTCACTTTGTATTGATATTATATTTTATTTATTATTTTGTATGTGTATGTCTGTGGAGTTGATAGCTGCCACAGGGCACGTGCGCATGCATCCATGTGTTTATGCTTGTGTTTATGCATAGTGTGTGTGTACGTGTGTGTATGTGGATGGGTGTGTGTGTGTACATTGGAGAACAGCTTGAGGCAGTCAGTTCTCTTCTACCATGTGCTTCTAGGGTTTGAACTCGGGTCATCATGCTTGGCATCAATCGCCTTTAACTGCCAAGCCATTTCCCTGTCCTGTCTCTGGGTCATTGTGAGTGCCTCTATGCATGGGTGAGGAGGGGGGGGGAGAGTGCGGGGGTGGGGGGCAAGTGTACACAGAAGTGTCTGTCTATAAATAGGGAGGAGTACATATGTGCATCTCTGTAAGTATGTGCGCTGTGTGCCTGTGTGACCATGTGTGATCATGTGTGATGGCGTCACCATGTGTGAGTGGTCCAAGTGTGAGATTGTGCCAGGAGATGTGTGGGAAGCTCAACAGTCTTGCCTGTCTCTAGCTTCAGCAGACACGGCAAAGACTAGCAGGTTGCTATTTGTATTTGGTTCTTTGTTTTTTGATACTTAGTCTCAAATGTAGTCTGGGCTAAAATTGCAGTAATCCTCCTGCCTCAGCCTCCCAAGTGCTGGGATTACAACCATGTGCCACCAAGCCCATCTCTGAAGAATTTGCCCACTTATTTTCAGTACTGAGGATAAGACAGGACCTCTCACACTGGAACTCAACTACTCAGCTATACTTCCAGCTTTTTTTTTTTTTTTTTTTTTTTTTTTTTTTTTTTTTTTTTTTTTTTTTTTTTGGTTTTTCGAGACAGGGTTTCTCTGTGTAGTCCTGGCTGTCCTGGAACTCACTCTGTAGACCAGGCTGGCCTCGAACTCAGAAATCCACCTGCCTCTGCCTCCCAAGTGCTGGGATTAAAGGCGTGTGCCACCACCGCCCAGCCAGTTTATTTTTTTCTTCCTGTTTTTATTCTGATACTGTATCAGTAAACTGCCCAGCCTCTGTGCATCTAAACTCATCAGGCTGCTTTTGGTTTTGCAGTCCTCCTGTCTCAGCCTCAGAGTCTCTGGGGTTGATGGAGTATGCTGCGGGCCCACCAGCTTGCTCTGTAGTTGTCTTCACACTCCCAGAGCAGAGCAAGCTAAAGCTCACGGAGGAAGTCCCCGGAGGCCCCTGCATGCATGATTGCTAGAGCTTGTCTCACATGCTCGCCTCCCCTCCAGGAGATTTCTGGCCATTCAGCCATGCCTCAGTTTCCTGAAAATGTGTGTTGGGACAAAGGGACACTATCTTAATACTGTTATCAGTGATGCCACAGAAGGCCCTTAGAATACACTTTGATCTTCCTGTCAAACTGGTGCTCTAGGAGGGTGTAGCGACCTTGCCCTGTCACAGCAGTTATGTGAGAGGATGTTTTTCTCCTGGAATTTTCCAAGTCTGCACCCCCAGCCCTGACATCAGCGGCCAGCAGAGTCCACGGGGCCCTGGTACCCGTCTAGCTACAGCATCACCTACAGGAGTTCTTTAGTTCAGGACTTTATGAGGCCAACTAAATGGTTCGTTGAGAATGACTAAACTCAACCTTGGAAAGAAAATTATAAACATTTTACTACTTAGTGAAAGCCAAGCATGATTGCATATGGAAACTATGGACACCGCTCAGAGGGATTTTAATATTAATTTCCAGTTTCCTCTTCACTAAGGAACTGATGAAAACCCAGGCACTCTGTGCTAGAATCAACATAGTGCACACGGGTCCAAACTGCTGCTCCTCCCCCACCCTCAGCCCAGCGCTGCTCTTCCCTTGACCCTTTCCCTTGATCCTGGCCTGCCTGCTGAAGATGCCCGCCTCAGCCCGACCTTGGCTGTTCTACTAAGGGTATCTGCGACATTGGGGCCTCTCTGTAGATGCTGCCCAGCCACCTGCTGTCACCAGGTCTCCCTTGTACAGAGCAAGCTAAAGATCACAAAGGAGGTCTCAGGAGGACGCTGCATGTCCACCCCTTCCAGGATGGAGCAGGGACAGTGAGTGCTAGTGATCATCTCAACATCGTCACCCCCCCCCCCAGGTGATTATTGCCTGTGAATCTGTGCCTCAGTTTCCTAAAAATGAGTATCTGGGGAAAGGCATGCTATCTAATTACTGTTGTCCCGGATGCCACAGGAGGGCCTTAGAAGAGATTTTGATTGTTCCAGAAAATTGAGTGTCTGGTCTGCTCTCTTCAATCCAGCACAAAGAACACAGGGCGTGTGCTTCCAGTTTGCCCCTGTGTGTCTCATATTTTATCCTGATCTGCACAGGAAACTGGCAACAGGCAGCTACGTTGGGCAGGAACAAGACAATCCTTTCTGTCCTCTGTGACCAGGGAAGCTTCCATTTTGTGTGTACTAATATCAGGGTGCCATTACTTAACACTGTGGAGAACAAGAAGCCTCAAATGGGACTTGACTCTGAGGAAGAGCCCAGAGCGGCGTTTAGAGACCAGTGTGGCAGTCTTTGGGCAAGGTTCTTAAACCACCTCTGAGCTCCAGTTTGCTCATGACAGAAGTGTGTTTTCAGACGGCTTTGATGTGGACATATACTGTGCACACAGACATGCCATGAGAATTAAGCCCCTGCACCAAGCAGGCTGTCAGGAGTGGGACTATTTCTCCTCCAAGACGGTCTGAGCTCCTGGTGCACCTCCAGCTACTGAAAAGCTGTTTAAGATTCAGACCTTCTGGTCATCACAGTCTTCTGCCTCAACCTCAGTAAGCCAGGGCAGCGTGTGAAAGTGCACGGAGACCCCAGACCACTGTCTCAGTTAAGGGTCCAATTGGATGTGGCCTGTACCCAAGAGCAACCTGGACGCTGCTTTGGTTTTAATTATAGGTGGCCTGGCACTGAGTAGCTGTGGCCTGTTTCACCTGAGCTGCCAGCACAAGGCACAGATGCCAACTGCATGCTTAAGTACATGCAGATTTCCCAAGAACAACAGGGATAATTTGTTTTCTCCATGGCTTGTCAAGGGGTAACTCGGTGGCTTGTACAAGAAACCCATCCCTTTCGCCTTTCCCTGCCCTTGCTTACTGGTTCTCTCAGCTTTGCTAATAGAAGAAAAGGATATTAAGATACCACCTGATCCCCCATAACCCACAGGCTGGGAGAGGTGGGTGTGGTGAAGGGGGGTTGGCTAAAAGCTAGACAAGACTGGTGATGGCTAGCCAGTGTTCCCCATATCTTATGGGGACCTGGAGCCAGTGAGACAATGAACAGGAGGCAGGGACTCCTTTGCACATGTGCCTAGTGACTGTCACTGCTGTCATTGTAGTGGCTGTCATTGCTGAAGTCACTGCCAGAAAGCATCATTCTTGGATTCACAGCAACTGGAGTCCAGCAGGGCAAAGCAGTAACTGAGAAAGGCCCCACTCACAGGACTGTCTGTTGGGGCTGGGGCAGCTGGGAACAGCCACCTGTGGCAGCCCTGGAGGTGGCCTTGAACACTGTGGGGTAGGCAAGCTGAAAACAGAGCTATCCTGTCTCCTGGGTCTGAGTGGCACTGCGGTAGAGCAAAGTCGCCATGGAGATTGCTCAGAGCCCAGCTGCCAAGGGACAGCATCTATGGTTCCATCAGAAGTCAGTCCCAGGGCTATTGGGATGACTGTGAGAAAAGAGTCATCTCGCTGAACTGAGGAGATGCTTAGTGGGCAAAAGGCCTCAATGCAAGCATGAGGACCTGTGCTCAATCCTCAGTGTCCATATCAAAGTTTAGGTGCAGGGCACACCTATGATCCAGCCCCAGGGAAGCAGAGACAGGAGAAGCCTCTGGGTTTGATGGCCAGCTAGCCAGCCTAGCTGTGAATGGCAAAGCTCCAGGTTCAGTGAGACGCTCTGTTTTGGTTTGGTTTGGTTTTAAAGGTGGTAGGGACTGGAAAGATGGCTCAGAGGTTAAGAGTGCATGCTGTTCTTCCAGAGGACCTGGGCTTGGATCCCAGCACCCACATGGTAGCTAACAACTGTCTGTAATGCCAGTTCCAGAGAATCCAACTTCCTCTTCTGTCTCTGTGGGCTCTGCACGCACATGTTGCACATTCATGCATACAGGCTAAACAGTCATATAATAAATAAAATAAGTAAACCTAAAAAAAGGTTGATACCCAACATTCACACACACACACTCATATACAAACACACACACATAAACACACACTCATACACAAATACATGCACATAAACACAAACACATAAACACACATACATACACACCTAGACTCATGCACAAACACACACTCATTCATTAATTATTACTTAATTTTTTTTTTTTTACTTTATATGTTGCTTTCTCTGAATGTGTGCCTGTGTACCCGTGTATACATGAGTGTCTGGTAGCCTTGGAAGCCAGAAGAAAATGTCTGATTCTCTAGAACTAGAATTACAAATGGTTGTGAGCTGCCATGTGGTTACTGGGATTTGAACTTGTGTCCTCTGGAAGAGCAGCTAGTTCTCTTAGCTACTGAGCCACTTTTCCAGTTCTTTTCTTGTGTTTTGTTTTGTTTTGTTTTGTTTTGGTTTGGTTTGGTTTGGTTTGGTTTGGTTTGGTTTGGTTTGGTTTGGTTTGGTTTGGTTTGGTTTTGGAGACAGCGTTTCTCTGTGTAGCCCTGGTGCTGTCCTGGAACTCACTCTGTAGACCAGGCTGGCCTTGAACTCAGAAATCCACCTGCCTCTGCCTTCCAAGTGCAAGGACTAAAAGCATGAGCCACCACTGCCTGGCTCCAGTTCTTTTCATTAAGTATGCATGACACATGCTTAATAAAATCAGCCATTTGAAATCCATGAGTATTGTAGATCATTCTCTGGGCAGCCCTGGGTGGGTGACTGGGGTTGCAGAGGATAAAAATCCTGGGGACTTGCTAGTATTTCTGGGCTTGCTTTCACGCAATGTCTCCACTCCTGAAAAGCTGCCATCTAGGGAACATTCATCCCAGGTCCTCAGGTCCTGGGGTGGACCACCTCAGCTCCCTTCCCTCTGCACTTCTGTCCTGCTGTCAAAGGCAATGTCAGTCAGCATGGAAAGAAACTTCTCTCCCATCAATCCCTCAGGCCAGGATGGTCTGCTGTTTAGATTTTTGTTCTTTCTATTTAGGTGATTCCTTAAATCTCTGTAGATTTTCTCTTTATTCCTTGATAAGGATTTTTTTAAGACATTTTTTTTCTGCCAAAGAAAGTAGCATTGAGGGAGTTAGAGCATCATTTTAGCCAGGATAAGTGCTCTTACTACCAGCCAGGACTCACAGGAGATGCTTGGGTCCAGCACCCGTTCCGCACTGCAAACTTGCTGACCTGCTTCTAGTTGCCTCTGGGGATCTTCATCTCCACTCTGGAGCCTGGGCACAGCGTTGCCAGCATCAGCAGACTGGAGCCTGGGCACAGTGTTGCCAGCATCAGCAGACCACCAGCCCACAGTCAGAAACCAGCCTCCTCTTTTCTCTGTTATAGACTGTGGCAAATGCCAGGCCCTGTACACTCCAAACTGCCTACTGGAGACAACTCTGTTCCCATGTCTGTCCTGAGCTTCAGGTCCCCAAAGAAGTGGCCATGTGGTTCCAGGACCACCCAAGAGAAAAGTCAACATGTGGTCCCTCATGGTAGAGGGGATCATAGGCTCCTCATACCGCCTGAGTCCACAGTCAGAAGACAATAAGTGAGCACGCACTTGTTATCATATGCTCGCCAGTGACCCTGGTCAATGCTGATTGACCCTAAGGAGACTGCGCTCAGGCAGAAGTGAGTTAACTACGTCTGACAACAGGTGAGGAAAAGAGCCAACAATGAATCTGGAACTTTGGGCCCAAGATTCTCTTAGTTCAAAGTGGAGAGCGTGTCTGTACTTCCAGCACTTAGGAGGCTGAAACCCAGCTTGGGCTATAAAGCGTGGTCTGTCTTGAAACGACCAAGGTCTGATTATCTGGCTCAGTGTGCTTGTCTAGAATGCACAAGTCTCTGGGTTCAATCCTGAGCACTACGACAAAGAGATGGGTTGTGACCTGAGTCTCCTGACCACAAAGGCCTGGCCTGGCCTGGCTCAGGAACGCGAAGGTTCCTGAGACCATGAGGCCTCTGTTAGAGGAACAGGAAGAGACTCCCACTGTGGTAAGCAGATAGTGGGCAATGCAATGATCTGAGAGTCCCAGTCCCAGTAGACACCACTGAACTCTCAACTAACAAGACAGGAATCAGCCCTAACAGAACCCTGTAACATTGTGTAATGAGGGTTTATTTCTCCCACATAGCAATACAGAGGCAGGCAGTTGGTGGGGTTGACTCAGCTGCTCAACTGATGCTATCAGAGATCCAGATTCCCCCTCCTTCCTGACACCCTCATGTGCTGATTCTTTGTCTTCATGTTTATATAACTTTGCAGTCTTAACGTGACCGTTACTGCTCCAACACTAAATTTGCATTTAGGGCAAGAATAAGAAAAGAGAGATGATACTAAATGATATTTTCTCCTCATTGAGGAAAAAAAATGAAAAACAAAACAAAAAAATCTGGGCCATTGAGATGGCTGAGCTGGTAAAAGTACTTGCCACACAGGTCTGAAGTCCTTTCCTGGGTCCCACAGTGGAAAGAGAAAACCAACCCCCAAAAGTTGTCTTCTGATCTCTACACTTGTGCCACAGTTTTGTGTCAATAATAATAATAATAATAATAAATATAAAACTTTTAATTGTCCCAATTGAAAGATCTGTAAACTGAACAAAAATAAAGGAACGAAAAAAGAAGGAAGGAAACAAAACAGAGGAGAGAGAAGGAAGAGGAAGAATGAGAAGAAAGAGGAAAGGAGGGAGATGGTGAGGGAGGAGGAGGGATCCTCCCAGAGCCCGGATGGAGTTAGAATGTCACTTGCAGCCACAGAGTCTGGGAAGATCATCTACCTTCTACAGCAAGACAACAATAACGAAGTACTTTAAGAATAGCTTCTTAGTTTGCCAGACAGTAGCATCTGCCACCCCATTCTGCATCTGGCCACCATGGCATCCAAAGGATAAAAGACACAAGTCTGTCCTAGCTGACGCGCCTTTTTACATGTTGCTTCCTGGACTCCGACACTTTCCGGTGTGTCCTGCACCTACAGTTTTAGAGTGACCTGGAAACTTGTTTCAAGAGCCATAAAAGTGTTAATAAATTTTGACCCAGTATTTCCACTTCTGAGAATGTATTTGTTCCAAGAGAATAAGGCAAATGGAAAACAAATGAGAAAACAAAACCACTTCACTCTCAAAGACGTTCTCTGCAGTGTGTGGTTAAAAACAACGTAAGCATCCATTGGCAGAAATGGATGGTACGCGTCGGCATTATAAATGCCACCTGGTAATGCCGAAGGGATCTATGGCATAATATTAATTAAAAAACAACAACAACAAAAAATGGAGACTAGAGAGATGGCTCCACAGTTAAGGGCTGGCTGTTCTCCCAGAGGACCCAGGTTCAATTCCCAGCACCTACATGGCCGCTCACAACTATCCATAACTCCAGTTCCAGGGGTTCTGGCACCCTCACACAGACGTACATGCAGGCAAAATAAAAATAAACAAATCTTTTAAAAGGAAAGAAAGAAAAGAGGCTTTTGGATGGCACAGTGTGCATAGTCACTTGCTGCATGAGCCTGACAACCTCAGAACACACTTAAGGTGAATGAGGAAGGCCAGCTCTGTAGAACTGTTCTGACTCCACAGGCAACCATGGTACATGTCTCTTCACACTCACACCACGAGACTGAACACTTGGATAGAACATTTGGACAACAGTGTACAATATGTGCCTGTGGACAAACAGTGGAGGAGAATTTATAAAAGTTGAAGTGGCTAATACAGCTTGGAGTGGTTAGCGTCTCTTCTGTGTCATTTAAACTTGCTATGATGGTATTATGTAGTTTTTAAAAATACCTGGAAGGGAGAGTGTCTTAGTTATGATTTTGCTGATGTGAACAGATACCATGACCAAGGCAACTCTTATAAGGACAGCATTGAATTGGGGCTGGCTTACAGGTTCAGAGGTTCAGTCTATTATCATCAAGGCAAGAACATGACAGTATCCAGGCAGGCATGGTACAGGAGAAGCTGAGAGTTCTACATCTTCATCTAAAGGCTGCTAGCAGTATACTGACTCCCAGGCAGCTAGGACAAGGGTATTAAAGCCCACACACACAGGCCACACCTACTCCATGAAGGCCACACCTCTCAACACTGCCACTCCCTGGGCCAAGCATATACAAACCGTCACAGAGAGATAGATAAAAATTATCTATTTTTGCTCGGAGATAGTACTTTTAGTCTCAGCTTTTGGGAAGCAGAGGCAGGCTGATCTCTGTGATTTGAAGATAGCCTGGTCTACAAAGTGAGGTTCAGAATAGTCACTACCGTTACACAGAGAAACCCTGTCTTGAAAACAAACAAACAAACAATTATCCATCTTTTTTGGCCAGGTATGGTGGTGTACACCTTTAATCCCAGTACTAAGGTAGCAGAGGCAGGACCATCACTATAAGTTCAAGGCTAGCATAGGGAGTTCCAGGAAGATCAGGGATATACTGTGATAACCTATCTAAAACCCCCAAATAAATAAATATGCATCTTTCACACTTCAGCTCAAAGGTCACATCCTTTTGGAAGCCCTTTCTACTTTTTCCAAGGGTGTCAAGTTTATACTTCCCTGGCCCTTATGCTTTCTCATAGGGGGTTGGTCTGGTATTGCCACGCATTTAAATGCTAAATACTGGCCCCCAAGATCTGGTTGCCCCTTCCCCCAGCCTCAGCACTGGTGTTTGGGATGGCTTGAGGGAAGCAGCACTGCAGCTTTGGAATGAGCTGTTAGCTAACTTGGCTGTGGCTGGATGGAGGTGCAGCCTTTCCTATTGCATGGCTGCTAGGGAGAGTCCCAGAGAATTGTGGGTCCTTTGCTTCACAGAGCAGTCACTGCTGGTTGTCCCCTTGGGCCTTATCTCCTGAAAGTGCATTGAGAAACTTCGGTCCAAGAGAGACCTTTCAGCCTCAGCTGGAAATCTCCTTCCAGCTTTGTTGAAAGATGGTGGATTCTCCTAACGGAGCATACCCCTGACAGCTAGAAGCTATCTTTTATCCTGGACTGTGTCTAATAAATGAATATGAAATTTAAAAGTTTGGGTTTTATGCCCCACCTTGGGCACCAAATATAGATGGAATTATAAATTCTACCTACTCTGGGTAAAAGACACATTTTATTTACAGGATGCAAGCCTACATTGGCAGGTTTGGAGATATTCTAACTTATTTTCCAACTGTATGTCCCTTATTACTTGCTGTTTTTCCTGCCCATGTGGTCACGGTCCATCTCCTCTCATGGCGGCCTCCTCCATGTCCTTTCTCCTTTCTCTCTCTTTCTACCTACAACCCCCCCAGTCAAGTAACTGAAAAGCCACCTACCTCTATTTACTGCTCAATCACAGGCTTTAGCCTTTTGTTGACCAATTAACTTGGGGACAAGGTTGCATATTTAGTATATGTGAGGATCTTCTTATCAGGGGGCAGCCAGATCTTAGGGGCTTAGTATTTAGCAACTGAATGTATAGCAATATCAGACTAGCCCCACACACTCTCTCAGAGCAGCAGTTTTGTTGTTGTTGTTGTTGTTGTTGTTGTTGTTGTTCTTTTGTTTTGTTTTGTTTGAAACAGGGTTTCTCTGTGTAGCTCTGGCTGTCCTAGAACTTGCTCTGTAGATCAGGCTGACCTTGAACTCACGGAGATCTGCCTGCCTCTGCATGTACTACCTCCCTCTCGCCATCTGCTGGGCTGTGATTATTTCTGACCCATGATAGATAACAGACTTCAAAAACCCAGACAAAGAGCTTCATGATGGGAGAGTTGAGGGGCCAGAGATGTGACGCATCAGAGCTGGGCCTGGGATATCAGCAACAGGCCCAAGACAGCAGCAGTGAACAGGGCTTGGGAACACGCAACGGACTTGGAGTCACAGCAGGCTCATAGATGACTGGACTGTAGTCCTCTTAGGTAACACATGTATGCAGGCTCACTGCAGAAAACAATGGAGTAGCCACTCAGTCCCACTCCCTTCCCCATGACTGCTGGTTTTCCAGCAGAATTAGAATTCAGCCCTGATGAATTAAGACAAGATGTCCTAGACAAACAGAAGCAGAGAAGGCAGTCTTCCAGAGTCTGAGATAATGTGGACAGCGAGAATGAGCAGAGAGCTACACATTTCAATTAACTGTAGGCTTGGCTGGGCTTCCATTATCTCCAGACTAGAGCGAGGCTGGGGGCCAGGGTGTCAGAATTCAGGAACTGAGATCATGACCTGTTCTTCACAGTGTTCTGAAGCCAAGTTTTGTAACCCACCCTCTGTCCTCAGAGCTGAAGCCCAAGTGTCCCCCACATATCCTGACCTCATGTCATCCCATTTCATGGATACGTGTGTGGACGTTTGTGGGCACACAGATGTGAGGCTTCCAGGTTGACCCAGTCACAGGGATTCTGTGTTGCTCCCACTGAGGACAGGAATGGTTTCACAGCGTGTCTGCTGTCATCCCACTCTGAGAAGAGAGTAAGAAAACCCAGTATGTGTCAGATACTTTACGGGCAGCCTGAAGGTTAATTATGTTTTTTTTTTTTTATTATTAAAATATAATTACATCATTCCCCCCTCCCCCCCTTTTTTTTTTTTTTGGTTTTTCAAGACAAGGTTTCTCTGTGTAGCCCTGGCTGTCCTGGAACTCTGTAGACCAGGCTGTCCTGGAACTCAGAAATCTGTCTGCCTCTTCCTCCCTAGTGCTGGGATTAAAGGCATGCGCCACCACCGCCTGGCCATCCCCCTTTACTTTCCTGCCTCCAGCCTCTCCTATGTACCTCCTCCTTGCTTTCTCTTAGATTCATTTTATATATATATATATGCCTAAACATATAATAAATATGATATATGTAATATATTATTATGACAATGTAATGCATGATTATGCTATATGATATATAGTTGATATATAATTAATATGTGACTAATAATATAATATATAATGTATAGCATACTTTGTATATACATTTCTGCCCCCTCCACAGTGGTGTTCCTTGAGTTGTTTTAGATGCATCACTTGGGGCTGGGCACACCAGGATCACCTGCACTCACCTGCCTGGGGCTCCTGGTGAGCCTGTGGGTTGTTTTCCTTGATTTAAGTTTTAAAAGTCAAGCATGGGCTGAGGATGTAACCCGGAGGTAGAATGTTTACCTAGCATGTGTGAGACCCTGCATTCAACCTCCAACACTTTGTCTTCTACACGGAGCTGACATTTTGTATGTCATTGCCTGAGTGCCTATAATCCCAGCACTAGGGAGGCTGAGGTACAGAATTATGAGTTTAGGGCAAAGAGTAAGACTCTGTTTTAACCTACAACAAACAAACAAACAAGCAAGCAAACAAATGATAAATAAAAGCTAAAGACATTAGATCAGGGCCACTAAAGAGCCAGAACAGGGTTAGATTTGCAAAAGACTGACTGAGTTACTGTGTGGAAAAGAAAGCATAGGGAGCTGGAGGAAGACTGCCCGTGAGAAGAGAATGCTGGACAGCGGAGCCTCCGACTCAGCTCCATTCTCAGAAGGCTTGGCCAAGCTAGTGACTCCTGGTGCCATAGCTGTCCTCAGGGGAGTCCTGTATCTCCTGGCAATGGTCCTGTTGTAAAGCTCCTGCAGGGCTAGCTCTAGTAGAGATGACCTTGGTGACAATAGCTCCATTCCTCTATACTGCCTGTAGGAGATGAGAGACGTAGATTTTCACCGATGTCTGCCTGCACAGCTTGCCTCCAGCACACTCTTCCTCTTGACATCTTTAAGGCTAACAGAGGTCAGGTGTTAGGGCTGAAGACTGTTGTTGCCTGGGAAGACCTGGCTGTGGGCTCTTGTTTCTGTGTGACCTTCTTTTTTCCATACAGGGTCTCATGTGCCTTGGGCTAACCTGGAACTTCCTATGCGGTGAGGTAACCTGGGGCTCTTGATCCTCCTGCCTCTACCTCTCAAGTCTCAAGTGCTTTGTGGAATCTTCATCAAGGATTTTAATAATCTGGCTTCTAACTTTTCTATAAACTTTTTATTGTTTTCTTTTTAAATATATTTTTTTAAAAATGTGTGTGATCCTGCATGCTTATATGTACCACATGTGTGTGGGCACGCACAGAGGACAGACAAAGGCATAGGATTCTCTAGAACTGGAGTCACTGATGATTGTGAGCCACTGTGTGGGTGCTGGAAGCTGATCCTGGGTCCTCTGCAAGAGCAGCAAGTGCTCCTAATTGTTGAGCGTCTCCCCAGCCACTCTACACAATTTGTCTTTAGAAGCTCCTTTTTTTTTTTTTTTTTTTTGGTTGCTGAAAAGTTAATTTAAGATCTGAAGCCAGTTCCTTCTAGTCCCAATGGATGGGAAAGCAGAAAGAGTAGACCATGGAGAGCCTGTGGCAGAGCCAAGAGTAAGCTGCCCTGTTTTTGCTAAAGGAAAGTCAAGAAAGCTGAGAATCAAAGAGGGAGGGGATTCCAGGAACCACACAGGTGGGGTGTGGTTTGGTGGCTTGAGGTCCCACCATCATGAATCTTCAATGACTTGTCTAATTCAATACAGAGGGTCATGGCACTGAGGAGTTGGCTCAGTTGGCAAAGGGCTTGCTGTACAAGCATGAGGACCTGAGTTTGAAACCCAGAACCTAACTAAGAAGGTAGACACAGCATAGTACACTTCTAATCCATGCACTAAGGGAGAGAAGCAAGTGCATCCCTGGGGCTCCTTGGTCAGCCTGGCCCATCAGTGCTCCAGGCCAGTGAGGCACTTCATGTAAAAACCAAGATAATCAGCTCCTGAGAAACAACACTTAAGGCAGCCACAGTCTTTAGGCTCCACGTGGATACATGTGCACCTATATCTACACACAAACATGCTCCCCAATGCAAATGTAAAGATTCTATAATTACTTCAAAGTATAAAAAGTTTACTTTCACCTTTAATCCCAGCACTTGGGAGGCAGAGGCAGATGGATCTCTGAGTTCAAGGCCAGCCTGGTCTACAGAGTGAGTTCCAAGACAGCCAGGACTACACAGAGAAACTCTGTCTCGAAAAAACACACACACACACACACAAAGTTTACTTTCAGTAGGTGTGGTGGTACATTATCTTTAATCCCAGAACTCCAGAGGCAGAGGCAGGCAGATCTCTGGATCTCAGAGTTCCAGGCCATCCTGGTCTACATAGTGTGACCCTGTGTTAAAAACAGAAACAAATGTAGATGTTGGCCTTTGAGGTCAACAGATAAACACTTTGGCTTAGGGTAGAGCCGGCAATCTCCCAGAATGGGAAAATCAAATCCAATGTATATACCTCTTAACTTTCTCATTGGTGTGATTAAAATGCCTGACATAATTCGAAGTAGGAAGGGCTTCCTCTGCTCATGTCTCCGAGGGGTCAGTCTTCTGGTGGGCAGTGTTTGGCTGAGTGGAGCAGTTCACAGCTTGGTGGGCCTGGAAGCAGAGAAATGACACTCAGCTGCCTTTCTCCATTATCCCTTTTACTATATCTGGGTCCCCGGTGCAAGATATGGTATAGGTTTTAATCAGAATGGGTCTTTCCCACTCAGCGAATCCACTCTGTAAACACCTTCACGTACACACCCAGACACATGTCACATCAGTCCCCTAGATGATTGCAACCCAGTCAGGTGGGCAAGGAAGATTATCACAGTGTCTTAAACAGTACAATCAACCACCTCACCTAAGGGGATGTTGAGAGGGACATGTATATGTTTCTCATCTAGTACTAGTTCTGGATTGGTGATTATACTTTTATTTGACCTCCATCTCATGATCACAAAATGACTGCTATCAATCCAAACCATGCCCTCAGATAATAGTGTTCCAAACTAGAGGAACTAGAAAGTGAAGGAGAAGCCTTCACAGATGTCCCTTTTTATGTTTCCCATGTCCATGGCCAGAACTTGACCATGTCCCCAACAATCACCAG
The DNA here is from genome assembly GCF_011762505.2 of Arvicanthis niloticus. Lineage (NCBI taxonomy): Eukaryota > Metazoa > Chordata > Mammalia > Rodentia > Muridae > Arvicanthis > Arvicanthis niloticus. Next base: position 8,382,977 of record NC_047669.1, on the reverse strand, counting down.
CAGAAGCATGGCCAAGCTACAATAAGGTCAGGCTCTATTCGCAAGGATTACTTCAGGGAATGGCTCTTGGGTAGACAACAATCGTGACTTCCACAGGAAGAAGTTCTGGAAACAGAGAGGATCTTTCTCTAAGCATAGCTAAAGGGTTACAGAAGACAAGCTATATAGTAGACAATGAGATTGAAAAAAATGTGACATACGGAAGTGTCTGTCTCAGGAGTGCAGTCAACAAAGGGTGTGGCCGGTGGCTAGAACAGTGGGTATAGGCCAGACAGACAAGCTGATAGATGCCTTGGCCGTCTATCAGATCCTCTGGCAGGTGACTAGAAGTTAGCCAGGCAAAGAGCCTTAGAGATACGAGTGTCCTGGCCACAGCACTCATCCATGAGATCACGTGTTCATTCCTGTGAGCAAGCATGCATGAAGGTTAAGGCCGATGGGTGGGCAACATCTGAGAGGCGGCCAGATCATTCAGGGGACCAGAATATAGATAATGGAAGAGCTATGAAAGGGTTTCACAGGAGAATGGCTTCAATAAAGATTTAAATGATTATGGCGACAACACGAAGGAATCCCAGAATCTTTCTGACGAGAGAAAGAATGTAAAGTCTGAGGTTCCATTGGTGAGGGGCTCTGAAGAAGAGACTGGGTAACCCCTGGACTGCAGAGAGTCCAGTCAAGGTGGCCCACAGAGAAAGGGCTGACGGTAGAGCATGAATCTGTAAATCTCCTCTTAAGAAAGGAGGAGATTTTATGACTCTTAAGAGTGATAGTTATGCAGGCCTGACACACTCATTAACATTCATCAAAGTGTATCTTAGAATATGTGAATTTACCGAACGTAAATTATACCTTGATTTTTAAAAAGTGTAATGATGGGTAGACAGTAGGAGACTCTGAAGAGGGGCTCATGATGAAAGCTGCAGGCAGAATCCTAGAGGAGCTCACAGCCTGAGGGAGCACTTCAGAGAGGATGGCCAAGGCTGCAACCTTGGGTCATAGGCACCTGCCACTGTCAGCACAGGCCCAGAGAGGAAGATAGCTCAGAAGTGGAAACTCCAGTTTCTGATGGAAGTGTTCTTTGAGCTTTGAAATATGTGACTCTTGCAAAGGGAGCACAGTGATGAGGTGGAGAGGTGGGGCTGAAGGAGACAAGGCCAGAGCTCCTAGAAGAAGCAACTCCTTAGAGATGGCCAAAAGAAAGGCTCCGTCCCAGAGACCAGAGAGGAAAGTTCAGACAGGAGCATGGCAGGCTGAAGGACGTGGCCATCAAGGCTGGGACAATAGGGAGGATGAGGTGTCTATGAAATTATTCAACTATGTCCCGTAGCCTGTGGCCCAGAAAGACATGAGGAGGCTGTGTTTAAACTCAGGCCTCCTGTCTCTTGGACCAGTGTGCTTCCCGCAGCCCCCATGACACTGAAGATCATGGGAAACTGTAGTCTGTCATCTCGTTGCAGAGGTGGCAGAGATGCAAGATGGCTAACTGGATTAGCTAAACTGGGAAAACACTCTTCCAACTTCAGAAAGTAGCGTGGACAGCAACATTTGAGGAAGACACCTGCCACCAACCTCAGGTATCTATGTACACACCCCTATACACATGACATGTGCCTACATACATGCAAACATGCATACACAAACATATGTATGTTCCCTCCCAACATGTGCATGCATACAAAATAAAAACAAGTTACACACATCTGGGAAAAGAGATAAAAATATCAATAAGGTAAACTGGTAGGGTTGTGCATGGTTTTAAAAACTATTTAAACATTTTCTATACTCTATAGTTTTTAGTTTTTCTAGACATAATAAAATTAGTAAATTCTAGGCCAGCCAGGACTGCATAGTTAGACCCCAGCCAGAGGCATATAAGATTAAAAAAAGAAAAAGAAAAAAGAAAGAAATTAATACAGAGAACAGAGAATGTTGTGGTAAGATCTGTAATCTTCAGGAGGAGGAGCCTCAGTGAAGGAGGAGGAGCCTCAGCGGAGGAGGAGGAGCCTCCACGATGGGCCTTGAGGTTTTATAGTCTCACTCTACTTCCTGTCTACTGTCTGCTTCTTATTTCACACACAATGTGACCAGCTTCCTCATGTTTCTGCCATCATGCCTTCCCTGCCACTGTGGACTGTGCCTTCCAACTACAAGCCAAAATAAACTTTTCTTCCTTTAAATTATTTCTAATTTTATTTTTATGCTTATTTATTTTATGTATATGAATGTTTTGCTTCCATGTTGTCCATGCACCACATCTGCCTGGTGCACACACTGTACATTATATTTGTGCTTTATACTCACACTGAATGTGTACCAGATCTGTGCCTGGTTCCCATACTGTCTGTGCACCACATCTGTGCCTGGTGCCCACACTGTCTGTGCACCACATCTGTGCCTGGTGCCCACACTGTCTGTGTACCACACCTGTGCCTGGTGCCCACACTGTCTGTGCACCACATCTGTGCCTGGTGCCCACACTGTTTCTGCACCACATCTGTGCCTCATACCCACACTATTTGTGCACCACATTTGTGCCTGGTGCCCACACTGTCTCTACACCACATCTGTGCCTTGTGTCTACACTGTCTCTACACCACATCTGTGCCTGGTGCCTACACTGTGTACATCTGTATCTCAGGCCCACAAAAGTCAGAAGACATTGTTCCTCTGATCTAGTTCCTCTAGAACTAGAGTTATAGTTGAGAGCTGCATGTGGGTGCTGAGAACCAAACCTGGATCCTCTGCAGGAGCAACCAGCTTTTAACCATGGAGTCATCTCTCCAGCCCTCTCTCTCTTTGTTCTCATCGGGTCAGAGCAATAACAAAATAATACAGATGCTAGAAAGGGCCAGGGGACAAAGAGAAAGTGGGTGGTCAGGAAGGGTTTCTAGAGTGTTCTCACTGCTACAGCCATGAATAAAAAGGGATGGGTCTAGATCCCAAGCCACCTCTCAGAGTTGATCAACTTGAATGGAGAAAGTCTTCACTGGGGAGACAAGTGCTGAGATGAGAGCACATGACATGGAACCTGGAGAAGCACCACACTCTGGGTCAGATGCAGACCCTCCTTGTTGTGGTTACTGAACCAGAACCTAGGGAGAAGGTGTTGACCAAGTTGGGCACCCACAGTAAAAGCACCGACCAGTGGGAGGAGCACTGGGAAGGCTGTCCCCTACAAGGAGGGAAGAAAAGCAGGAATCCAAACACGCCTGAGACTCACACATCGGCTTGCTGAAACCTGTGCACACTGGGAACCAAGATGATGCTCAGGGCACAAGTCCCCTGGAGCCCAGGGCTATTCCTTATGAGGCAACCCAGTTAAGAGACTGAGATGACTCTCCTGAAGGAGGCTTCTGGTTCTTTGTGAGTCCTCCAGAAGGCTTCCCAGAGAACGAAATGATAACTGATAACGGATGTGCCTAAGGCAGTGAGAGGTTACAAAGGAGGGGTCCATACAAAGAAAAAACAAAGGAGTGGAGACAGAACCAGAAGAGTCTCTCAGAAAAAAGGAATGAGATGGGACCTGGACCAGCAGGGAAAGAATAAGAAAGACATTTTTCTGACTGTAACAGATCAAGAAAGGGGACAGGCAATGAATGATCACATTGAGCAGGGGAGAGAGAGAGAAAGAGAGAGAGAGAGAAAGAGAGAGAGCACGCAATGGCACTACAATGCACAGGCTTTTCGTTTTCTTCTTCACCTAAAAAAGTCAGCTGTGATCTGAAAACTGAGAGGCACCACGTGGAGTCATGAGAGGGCAGGACGCCAAGAGGACATGGAAAGAACTCGTGTGTGCACATCCACAGGTCTTGATGACTTACACACTTAGGTACTTAAGGAATTGGCTCTTCTTGCAGCTAAATCACTAGCTCCCACTTGGAGGGGGATTTATGGAGAACTGGTGAGGAGCCTGGAGACAGAGAGACTCAGGCAGCCTGTCCCGCCTCTCTTTAACCCCAGGAGACAGCAGATGCCTCTGGAAGGACTGAGCCTATCAACTGAGCAGCTATAATAGAAAACTACTGGGACACGTCGTCAAAAAAATCAATCTACAAACACTAGGTCATAAGGAATTAGGTAATAACCAGCACAGCCTTCCAAAGAACACATTCTGTCAGAGTAATCCAATTTCCTTCTAGGACAGAATGATGGGCCTGGTAAATCAGGAACGGCAAGAGACACATAATCTTCCTTAACTTAAAGAGCAAGGCATTTAATTTCATCTTCCATGGGAAGTCTCGAAGGAACAACCAGGGCAATGGGATCTAGAGTTGGCCTTTCTGGGGTTGGGCAAACGAATAGAGACTGAAGGACCAACCCAAATAGCAACTGATACAGGTTCTAGGAAGAGCACGTCCATGAATTAAGATGGGCAGAGGCAAGGGTGGGTCAAGGAGGTGAGAGGGGTGGAGGGCTGGACATGGCCGTGTCTGGATATGAGCAGAGTGGTGGGAGTGGGAGGGTCTGATGATGGAGGTGTTGGCACTGACAGTGGTGGAGCTGGGGTGATGACTGGGGTGTAAATGGGGGCAATGGGGATGATGGGGGATCTTGTTCTATTGAGTCTGGAGAGATCCCCATAGCAGAGATGCTGGAGGGAATGGTGGTGAAGCCAGAAGCCGTGTAGAAGTGAAAAATCTGACACAATGGTGGTTGTGGTAATCATGGGAGCGGCCACTGAACCTGGTGACTAAGTCTGATTCCCTGTTGCTATAACAAAGGACCACAGAGCGAATAAGAAATACAAAGAATAAAGATTTAGAGGCCGAGAAGCCCAAGAGCAGAGTGCCTACAGCCAAGGAAAGAAGGTTCCAGAGCCAAAGGAAGGAAGAATGTCAGTGCCTCAGTGCCTGTGACTGGAACCTACTGTACCTGTCAACTAAAGGACTCTAATGTTTAGCCCCGCCCCAAACCAGAAAGCTGTGCAAGTTGGTCTAGCTTTTATGCTGCTTCCTAACCTCTACTCTGCCTTCTCTTACAGAAGCCCAAGAGCTAGGGACTTGGGTGATGAACTAAAGCTCTCTCCCACCTTGGTTTCTGCAAAGATATGACTGTTTCATAGAATGGAAATACAATTAAAGTGGTACCCAGGCTTGGGGACCTGGTGCCTAAGAGGATGGAGAGATGTGCACTGCTGGGGTCCACAGGTAGCTCCATGGAAAGTGTGTTGGAGGTTGGAAGGCAAGAGGCCAGCTTGGGCTAGATGCCTGAAAACATTCTTGTTTGTTTGTTTGTTTGTTTGTTTGTTTGTTTGAGACAGGGTTTCACTGTGTAGCCCCAGCTATCCTGGAACTCGATCTGTAAGCCAGGTTAGTCTCAAACTCAGATCCACCTGCTTCTGCCCCTCCAGAATGCTTAAATTAAAGGTGTGCACCACCACTGCCCCGTTACTGAAAATACTGGTGACGCTGGGAACTTGAATCAAGGTCCTCAAGGGATCAAGGGTCTTAAGAAGGCCTTTAACCATGTAGACTACATGCTGGTCCCTGTTGAGAACCGCACTAGCCCCATGTTCAGGCGCCAAAAATTGTTGCAGCCCGAGCAAAAGGTTGAGGCCCCGGCTGCCTCGCCTTTGGCGGCCACTGTATTCCGGCCCAAGCTGCCGCTCCGGTCCGGAGACCAGACAGAGTGTGATTCAATCCTGTTTATTCTTCAGTCTCTCTTCCTAGTCCAAGTCCCAAGTCTAGCTGTACTCTCTAAAGAGTCTCCCTAAAGAGGATATCTAAAGAGTCTGATTCTCTACCGTCTGCCTCTGCCTTGTATATGTCTCACTTCTAAGCCATGCCTTTTGGTCACACCTTTAATCATGCCCTTAGGTCTTGTCTCTAAATCTGATCTCTATACTTCTAAATTACACACCTTTAATCTCACACACCCAAGGTATCTAAACCAAGATTATCAGTGCTCAGCTATTGTAATCCAAGTCTCATGTCAGGGTATATGGCTCAAGATGGCTGCAAAGCTGATAGCCGCTTTCTGCTAAAAGTCGGCCCCCAACAGGTCCCTACTCCTGAAAGAGTGGGCCAAGATGAAGTGTGAGGTTCCTCAGCGTTAGGTCCACTGCTCTAAACATTCCTCCCATCTTGGCTCTCTGTCCAAGCTCATTACTGCCTCACTCTCATGTGTGCCTGGTGGGCCAGAATTCCTTCCCTAAATGCCCAGCTCATGGCCAGACCTGCTACAAGCCCAGAAACTATTCCCAAGACACACAAGGTCCCAGCAGCCTTCACTTCCTTCTGTCTCAGAACTGTTTCTGCCAGAGGCCACTCTGCTAAGTAAGCACTTAGGTTCCCAGGACAGACTTTCTTAGTGGTTGCCCCCACCTCTCCCAGCAGCTGCCTAGGCCCAGAAGAAAGACACAAAGTGGAAGGAGGGAGTGACTTTCACCCCTGAAGAACTTGAGGCCTGCACTGGCCTGGAATATGTTCTCTAGACTTCCAGCACACTGACCACCCTGGCACCAAGAGCTAGAAAGACCCCTCAGAACAGAGCTCACATCTGCCTAATGTCTCCCAAGCCTTCATAACAAAAGACCTTGCAGAGACTCAGAGTAGATCAACATCCAACCTTAGAGATTGAAATTCTAGTCTAAGAAAAAGTTTGACTGAAACCTGGGTAGTGGCGCATGCTTATAATCCCAGCACTAAGATAAGGTCAGGAATTCAAGACCAGTCTGGACTACGTGGCACCTTGGAGAGGGATGGGGTAGGGGAGAGAATAGTTAATAGTTAACTGCAAAAAAGTTTTGTCTTTATAACTGCCAAAATATTTAATACTGTTGATATTTCAACCCAATTTCAACCCAAATTCAAAACATATTTCGAGATCTTAGGAACACTGAAAGCAGTCTAGTAGAGAAACATAGTCTGAATTGACAAATGAATTCACAAGAAGAGTAAATGTACTGGAGTTTGAACCCCCAGAGCCCACGTGGCATAGTGGCCCTCCTGTAATCCCAGTGCACCAGAGGCAGATCGACAAAGGCTCTGTCCGTCTGTCTGTCCATCCGCAGAGCGAGCTAACTAGCCGGATTAGCCAAAACCGGGAACCTCAGGTTCAGTGAAAAACCCGACCTCCACACAGATGGACTGCAAGTGAGGACACGTGATATCCACCTTCACGCTTCACATACGTGAGCACATACACACCCACACACATTTGTGTGCCCACAGTGCACATATAGACACCACACACTCAGAAAAAAATAAACCAAAACCATAATGACTGGTGGGAATTTGTGAGTCAATGCATAGAAAGGCACAAACCCATCTTGGTTTCCAAGTCCTGTAACCCAGCTTCGGCTGTATCGCTGCCCAGTACTCCTTCAGTCCCTACCCTCTCTCAGAATTCTTCCCACAATCTACTTCCCACTTTGAGCACTACTGAACTGAAATGAGGGTAGCCATGAAGCAGCCCAGCGCTCGTTCGCGCTCTCTCTGTATGTCTCTGTCTCTCTCTCCTCCTTTCTTACTCCTAAACCCTAATTGGTCTTTACTTTTCCTTCCTGCTGGTGTCCTGGCTCCCAAGCTCCTTCTTCGAACCTGATGGACACCATCAGTTATCTACTAGTCTTTGACATCTTCAACCCATACCCCATCCCACCCTCGCCACGATTAAGTTCAAGTGGGCCCCAGCATAACACACACACACACACACACACACACACACACACACACACACACACAGGCTTCTCTACTCTGCTCCCACCTCATTTCCCATGAGCCTCCTAACGAACTGCCGTCAATCTATGGACCTTTCTCTATTCAACCTCTCCACCTCAACTCTGGCAACAATGGAGAAAGTCCTTAGGAATATGATCCTGGCTGCCCTGGCTGGATCCTGTGTCTCTCCCCACCCCCCACCCCCCAGGACTTCACTCTGTGACACACCTCCTACTTCCGGACCCCACCTATTCCACAGAATACTGAAGGTCGGAAGGTCTATCTTTTTGCTGGCAGAAAGTGCCTGAGCTCATTAAGAAACCTGACCCACACTCTCTCCTTAGAGAAGGAAACCGAAGCTCCACGACGTCCCCAAGTAACTTCCCCAAGGCCACCCAGCAAACGAGCCATAGAATTGCTTTTTATCATGGAATCAAGAGCTTCCGGAAGTTTCCGGCTCTCCGGAACTTCTTCCTTCTGGTCCGGGTCCTTCTACTCTCAGCCCAGCCAGGTGCATATTAGCATAAGACATCCCTAGGTGGGACTCCTTCCGCCCTGGCGGCTCCCACGCCCGAGCCTGCTGCTGGGCTCTGGCCTCTGCCTGGGCACCAGCTCCTCGCCCTCGTAGGGTTCGAGCACCTGCCGGGAGGCGCGGGAAGCGCTCGCCTGGGTACGGCGCACTCTCCTGGGCTGGGCTGGCTGCCCGGCGCTCGCAGCGCTCCTGAGTATAGGGCCGCTTGATTGACCTTGGCAAGAGGCAGCCAAGCTCCCAAAGGCTTGCCCTCCCCACCCCCACTCGGCGCCGGCGCCAAGGCTCTGGTTTCTTCCGCAGCTACCTCTCGCGTGCGCCCAGACGGGACTTTGGGGAGGGGTCTTGGGAGGAGCACAATCCGACCCCCAGTTGCGTCCTGGGCGGCCGGAGATGAGCCAGTGTGAGCGTCTTTCCTGCAAATTAAGTCGTCTCGGTACTCTCCATCCGGAGGGCATTGGGGAAGCAGCCGATGTCTCAACGGACCCGCTATTTCCTGAACCAATCCAAGCCAGCTCAGGGTCAAGAGGGGGTGACAATTGTGCCCCCCACTTACTCGAATCTAGCTGGCTCCTAAAGGTTTCCAAGAAACCCCTCTCTTCTGCCCCATCAGCACAAACAGCCAGAGAACGGATCCAGTTCAGTGGTGCCATTTCCTCAGAGACGTCGGTGGTCCTTAGACAACGCCGCCTCTCTGTTTTCCCACGTGTGAATCTGGGCAACAGTATTGTCTTGTTTGTTTGGCTGGCTGGTTTTCCTGAAGATCCACTAGGCATCCTCAAAGCACACCGCGGGGCCTTCGCATCCTCATCCAAAGGGCTTGGAGAACTCTGGGACAGTTCCCACAGCTTAACAACGTTGCCTGTGTCTGCCTTTTCTGTGAAAAGAACTTGAAGCCTTCGCCCTTTGATAGAAGGGGGATGAGAGAATTTAATATGCTTTAAAGACTGAGATGAAGAATTTTGGAATACAACTGTATTCTGGGGAAGGGGTGGGGGAATCCTAAACTCCAAGATTTTCTCAGGAAACAAAACTCAAATGAAAGACCGGTTTCCACTGACTGCTGTTTTATAAGCAATGTGGTTTGTTGTTGCTTAATTATGATCAGACCCATTTTATAGAGGGAACTGAGGCCTGTAAAGTAACGCCCCAAGATTACAGACTTCCAGAAACAATGGCGTTAATGACAGAATCCACTCCCTGGCATCCTGAGTTCTGTGCTTTTCTTCCCTCCTCTAAACTGCCTTCGGGCCTATTTTGTGCGAATTGCCATTTCTGCACTTTCTTCTGTGCTTTATCGCTTTCTCCTTGGTATTGGTGATTAAAAAGAAAAAAAGAACCAAAAAAAATCCACGGCCTGCTTTAACTGTGCTGAAGGAAACAGAACGGGAAACATTTAAACTGTCCCTGGGTTCAAAATAGGCAGGTTGTGGTGGGGGAGAAGAGGCCTGGGGGCCCAGGCAGGGAAAGTGAGATTCCAGCAGCTGAAGCCTATGAGTGTCTCCATAAGCCCTCAGATCCCCTCTGGCTGTAACCAGGAGAGCCTCAATACAACCCTTAAAACCCGGAACTGGGACAAATGTCACTCTCCCAAACACTGCACATTTGAGACCCTAGTCAGCTCTCAAAGTGTCCAGCCATGGGGCGTGGGCAGGATGCTTGGCCCACAGGTGGCCCAGCACTAGGGTTGTGCCCTGAAGTACATAGATGTTCGGCAGACAGGGCACCTCCACAGAAGACAGACAGAGGCATTCAGAGGGTGAGGCTGAGAGACAAAGGTGGGGAGGAAGCGCTAGAATGCCATGGAACCCGGGGGGAGAGGCGGACAAGGGAGCCATTCAGAGGGCCAGAGAGCAAAGGGAGGCCTCTGGGGAGAGAGGAGAGACAGAAGGGAGAAAAGAGACAGGAAGGCAGACGGGGCAGGGAAGGAGGAGAGAGAAGCCAAGGGGAAAGTGTGGAGGAGTAGGAAACTCAGGTAGAAGCTCAGACCCGCAGAGAAGCGGGGAGAGGGTTGCAGCAGAAAGGAAGGGTGCGGGGGAGGGGGTGCAGCCGAGGGGAGAGCGCAGGGAGGCGGGGGGGCGGGGGGGGTGCAGTGAAGGATCTGGAGGGAAGGGAGAGGGAGAGACGCCCAGGAGAGCAGAGGGGCCCGGCGGTGGGACGGCGTGCTAAGCCTTTTCTTTCTCGTTTTTTGGGGGTGGGTGGCGGATCTCCGCCGAGATAACCCAGCCAGGCCCCCAGCCCCCCGTCCCAGCGAGGGGCCGCAGCTGTATAAATACCGGGGGTGGGGGAGCCGGGCTGCTGCCCAGGGGTCAGCGACACCGGAGAAGGCTTTGCTGTCATTAGCTAATTGAGCCCCAGATGTTAAGAAAAGGTTACGTCCTCCTCCGGAGAGTTTTTCTTTTTAAACACTTTACACAGAGTCCCCGGCCAAAATGTCCAGAAGGACGCTTCCCGCCCGGGCCTCCGCTCCCGCCCTGAGCAGCCCGTCGCAGGGGAATCCCAGTGGCCTGCCCGGAGGAGCGGCGGGGACCACCGGCGGCGGAGCCAGCCCGAGGGTCCGATGGAAGGCCACGGAGAGCGGGGACCCGGGGAGCCGGGCTCGGGGACTCCTAATCCCACTGAAGGCTGCAGATCAAAGGCGCTGGTGCGCTCCCAGGGCGGGTGGGGGAGGGGCGGGAGGGCCAGCGGCCAAGCCGGGCTCCCAGGCTGAGGCTCCTGAGCCCAGGACTCAGATTGTCCCCAGAGTGAGCTGGCCCGGCTGCCTCTAGCGCGTCTCAGAAAGTCGTCAAAGCGCCCCCACAGGGCTTTCATGGAACAGAAAAAGGGGGTGTGGTACCTGTCTTGCAGAGAATAGAACTATACATAAACCAGGCACTTGACAAGTATTCTTTCAATTAATCCTCACAGTAATCGAATGCTTTTAAAATCCTTATTATTCTTAGTTCATAAGAGAGGAAACGGAGTCCCAAAAGGTTAATATAACTTTTGTCCTGGAACACTTGCTTTCATGGACAGCGCTGGAATTCAACTCAAGTACTCAGGGACACCTCCCTACCTTTCAGTTCTACAAATCCAGCCCCTTCCCTCTTGTTTCCCATCCTCTTGTTTTGTCCTTCCAATACCCTTAGGCACCACAAGAACAGAGCCACCCACCTGTGGCCCTGGCTCTTGGGGGAGGGAAGAGAGCATGGTGCCAAGGGCGTGCCCATCGTGGCAACAGCTACAGGCTAAATGTGAAGGATGGGGCTGGGCAAACATGTGCCTGGGTTGGATCGCAGCTGAAAGAATGTTCATGTTCCCCCTCCTCAGAGGTGGGGCTCTCTTCTCAGAATAGAACCAAGCAAGTTGGAGCTGGAAGGGGCCTTGCAGAAGATGGGAGCCACCCTTCTTGTATGACAGATGTGGAAGCTGAGACCCAGGAAGTAAGTCCCACTCCAGCCCACATAGCTGGGGGGTGAGAGCATGCCCAGAGTGGTGCAGGCTTACGTCCCTTCCGCAACATCCCAAGGTAGGGTTATCATCCCCATTGCAGAGTGAAGGGAGCTGACTTCAAAAAGCTAAGTGGGTTCAAGGTCCCAGGGCCAGAGGTGACAGAGCTTAGATCTTCATGATTTCACGAAATCTTCCTCTCCACACTCCCAGAATATGGTACAAAGGAATGGAAACTGGGAGGTAGAGAGTAAAATCGGATCCACACAGCGGAAGATCCATCCTACGACCTCAGGAAGCAGACCCTCTCTCCACCACTTTCTCCAAATGGCCTAAATACTGACATCTTTGCAGAATGCCCTTTTGAGTGTGTGTGTGTCTGTGTGTGTGTGTGTTAGCTGATGGCTCTTCTGAGTTGTGCGGGTCTTATGATGCAAGCTGGATCCAAAGACTCTCTTGGATTTCCTGGGGCCAGAGGTGCAGGTCCCCTCAGGGTGAGGCAAGAGGCCTTCTCCAGCTGCTCTCTCCCAGACCTGCACCTGCTTTAGCAAGGATGGTATCTCTCTGTCAGTGATGTGGACTCTCAGCTCAGCTCCACACAGACTCCAAAAGCTTCTTTCTCCCACTGCCCCCTTTCTCAGCCCCCACCTGCAGTCCTCCTTACTGACTGGGGTTTGTACCTCCTTACTGACTGGGGTTCAATGGCTCATCCATAAATGCAGTCATCAAAATTGCACTGGTACCATAACTCCACACAGTAAACTAGCATGCAGCCAACTGCCTTTTGGGAGCTTACAGTCTGGAGGAAGGCAGAATTAGCCAAATATAAATATAATATGTTTGTAATTACACCCTGGTGTTACACTTGTAGCCAGTAGGTGCTTGAAAAAGTTGTAGCAATAACACCGTATTATGGGGTGACTACTGAGAACGCACAGGCTAAAATTAATAATGACAATAAGTTCGAAAAGAGCAGGGCTGAGGCAACCCCTCCGGTGCCATCGTGATCACACACAAGCCCACTTGGCACTTAGTAAGCAATGGTTGTCACACGATAATTAATATATAATGGTAATAAAAGAAACCTCATTGGTGCCCTCTGGGCTCCCACCTGGTTCTTTGGAGCCACTCCCACAGTTGACCTCCCACTAAGTCAGTTTTATGGATCTGTGAAAATTGTCTGGACAGCTCCCACCTCTTGAGGTCAAGGCAGGAGTCTGGGCCCCTCCCCTGTGTGCGGCTGGGTTCAGGGACATCTCCTGGCTTTGAGCCATGGGCCTCCTGAGAACATGGTTGTTATCTATCCCACCCTTCTGGGTAGGGCCTGATCCAGCTCTACAGTATGCCAAGGCTGGAGGCCAGGCTAGAGAGGTCTAGCCTCAGCCAGCCTTCCCAGCGTGTGGGGCAGCGTCACAGATAGTACTGCCATAACCAGATCCACTGAGGCAGGGCACAGAGCACACCTGGAACCCATCCAACCAGGAGATTGGCACAAACAGAGCACGTGGAAGGCTTGTTTTGGCTGCCTTAAACTGTCCAGATTTTAGAGCCTTGGACCCAAGAGTCCCCAGTGCCCCGACAGACAGAGAACCATGACAGCCAAGGCACCTTTGCCTTGAAGGCCTCTCTCACACTGAACAGCACAGGATGTCTTTCTGAAGCATCATGCATCTATCTGCATCCATGCAGGGTGGCCATCAGAGTCACTAAACCCCAGATCAGGAGGGCAAATGACCGGCCTAAGGTCAGCGGGTTTGCAGGTGGCAGGTCTAGATTCCTTAGCAGTCCTGTTTGCTACCAGGGCCAGCGGGGCCTCGTCAAGGCTGCTGCTAAAGAAGAAAGGCTTGGAATCACTGTGAGGAACACAAAGCACACAACACAGTTGTAGCTTGAGACGCTGCCAGCTCTTAACCCCAACTGTTCAAGACAGTTATGCCCCCCAGGTCAGTGTCTGCTTGACCTTGGTGGAAGAGGGGGTGGTTGTAGGCTCCTGCCAAGGCCTGGAGAAATAAAAGGGACCTTGTCCCACCCCACACAGGGCTCATTCTCTCTAGTCAGCCCAGCCCCTGCAGACTAATGCCAGATATTCAGACATACAGAAGAGCGGCTTTCACCAAGGGAGAGTCCTAGCTGTCCCCAAGCCCATCCTTCCACGTTTATAGCTGTGGAAACTGAGGCTGAAGAGAGGAGAAACCTCGTAAGGGTGCACAGTGAGTTGATGGTGAAGTGGTGATTCAAATTCTGTCCTTTGTCTCCCAGGCCTAACCTCTTTTCTAGAAGCCTGGGCCTCACCCGAAGCCAGCGGCCCTGCCCACCTCCCTCCCGCATAGATGTCTAGCCACAGCTGTGCTCTCTGACCCCTCTTCGCTTCCACAGAGGGATCAGAAATAAATGCTTGTTGGATATCCTCCACTTTGAACCCCTCAGTCATCTCAGCTGCCCATCATGGAGGGAGCTGCCGTGACAGGCAATGGGTGCTCATTCTTGGGAGCGAGCAAGCAGAGTCTAGAAGCCCACCTGTTGTGGAAGTTGCAGAAGGACCTTGCTTTCTTAGAACTGCTTTCTCTAGCCACTCACAGTTGAGGTAGCTGGAGGAGTCACAGGCCTGAGTCAACTGAAGTAAATGTGAGACTTAGCAAGCAAGAAGCCCAAAGACCCAAAGGGCTGTCACTGCCTTCGTATTCAGAGGCCGGCTTCTAGACAGCAAGACAGACTAGGGCTAGGATTATTTTCACACCCATCAACCGTCCCTTCCTCTGGTCTTCTCACATGCCCACAAACACTAAGAGGCTGTACCTTCAGATCACAACGTTCTGTCCTATATGAGGGTCAGCCAGCAATCTGGAGGCCCATGGGTTTCAGTCTGTTGCCCCCTACACCCTGGGACATGGACTCATGGGACTGCAACAGGGTATACAGTCCTGAAAGTCAGCAGGCCTCAGGAAAAGGATCTAACAATAGATTTCATGTGTTTTAAGGTTAAACCAACCTCCTGCTGGCTTTCTCTGGCTGAACTGGCTTGGCCCGGTAGGTTTGCCTGAACTCAAAGGGCCTACAGTAGCCAGGGACAATGTCTACCCACCCACTAACCAGCCACTAACTACACCCCAAGGATTTCCTATGAGGAAAGAGTCCCGAAAGCTGGAAGAAGGGAAACCTGCCAAGGGAGGAGAATCATAGATCGGTCATAGGAGATGGGTTGGTCACGTTTTCCTGGAAAGTCAGAGTATAATGTAGTTGCAAGAAAACATTATTATCTAAGGATTAAATGCATGACTGTGTTTCTTTTAGAGGAACAGCATAGACTTCAAAAGTGGCCCCATTCCTGATGTGTTATTTCCATATATCTTTATTAAGAATAAGGTTGAAACTGAGTGAAGCCTGGCCCTAACAGGGACAGAAAGCCATTGCAGGGTGGTATTGAGTGACTGTCAATCACCACAGGACTCCGGATGGGACAAGGTAAAGAGCTTGAATGGGGTCATATGCCAGGTGTGGTACAGAGCTTTCATCCTGGCACCTGGGAAGCAGAGGCAGGCTGAGCTCTTCGAATTTGAGGACAGCCCGGTCTATATAGTGAATTCCCTAGGATGAGGGTTCAGGAAGTGGCTGAGGCTGGAACTTCACTGGAGGCAAGGCCAGTGGCTGCTTAGGACAGCCCATATCCAAGCATGAGTTTATTGATTGTGCAACACCTTGGTGTGGCTCTGTCCCAGTGGCACAGTGGGCAAGTGGAAACTCTGGCCTTGGTGTGACATGTGGGGACAGAAGAGTCAAAGATCACCGAAGAGAGATGGGAATGCTAAGGGAGTGAGCTGGAATGCTTTCCCACATTGCTGATCCGGAAGCTGTAGCCCCTTGATTCTCATGGATGGTTAAGAATTAAAGGAGAGAAACCACTTTCAGAAGGCTGAGACCTGCAGACGCTTGAGAAACAGACTCTGAAAGACAGTGAATGACCTTACAATGGGAGTGTGTGTTGCCAGTACTTCACATACAATAGCCAATGGCCAGACAGCCCTGCCAAAGCTGCATTGTGACATACACCTTACAGATATGAACTCTGAATCCCACAAGGCCATATTTACCAAGTGGTGGAGTCCAGACTCCTAACCTTTGACCCATTAGCTCTAGACATTGATCCTTTTTTTCTGGCCAGGATAGAGAAGGCTAGAGAACCCATCAGAATGGGAAAGTGGGATTCTGCCTCTGGCAATAGCCATCCCCCCATCACAGCCCAGCCCAGCTCCTCACTCTGAGGAGATGGAGGCCTGCAAAGGTGAAGTAACTTAATGTCAATGCCTTAGGTTGAGCCAGGCCTGGGTTGGGCCATAAAAGTGCTGTGAGTGGCAGAGCCTGGGCCCTCCCCTGTCAATCTGTCACAGCCACCCTGGTTCTTCTGGTAGTCATGATGTTGTTTTCCAAGACCCCTGCCACCACACACACCTGTTGATGGCATGGGGGTGGGGTGCTGCAGCGGGTGCTGTCTTCAGCGAGCCCTTCCTCCGTTACAGACCATCCAGGGTCTGTGCCCCTTCCCCAGCCCTGACCCCCAAGGATTCCTGGGGCTCTGGTTTTTGTCAGGCCTGAGAGGCTGGTGGGATTGATTTATGAAAAGAGTCCCCACCTCACACTGAGCCCTGATCCTCCTCCCTCTCCTCCTCTTCTTCCCCCAACCCCTCCCCTGCCTGACTGCCTGCTCAGTTTTCCACAGAGTCAGGATTTCCCTGGGGCTGGGGGCTCAGCGCCAAGAACAACACCGGACTGGTTCCCCCACCTCTCTCTCCTACCCCTCCTATTTCTCTCTAACTCTCTCACCACCCCTGTGGCCCTCCTCAGTTAAAAGGAAGGGGTTGAGAGGAGAGGTCCAAGCCCAGCCTGGTCCCAAAGGAAGGGCCAGAAATAAGATTCCACCCATCAGGAGTCAAGAGGGTCCCTTCCCATTCCTTGAGAAGTTCATGTTAAGAGCTTGGTTGGAAGCTATACAGTGGACTTGGAGCGAGCAGAGAGAATCCTGGGAACTCTGAGGTGGGACAGGAGTGAACAAGACTGAGGCCCATACTCTGAGGGGGAAGGGCAGCAAAGCCATTGAGTTTCACATGGAGAGAAAGGCAGAAAGGATTGGGGGAGCCTTGAGGCAGGGAGGAGGAGGCCGTTCTCTGACGGTTAGTGGCCCAGGAAAGAGTGAGGAGGGGTTACAGGCTGAGTCACAAAGCAGGAGAGCTTGTCACAGAACACAAGCAGCACCTTGAATGAGGGGTGGTTTGCAGACCAGGATGCCCCCAGGATGACTGCAGAATAGCAACCTTAGGTAAGACGGCACACAGTGCTTGGGTTAGAGCCCTGCTTCACCTGGTTCTGAGGTTGTGTCTTCGTCCTTGATCTAAGAGACGAGAGCCAGGCTGGCATGGCAAAGAAACCTGTTTTCCCTCAGAAGAGTCTCACAGTGTGACACAGCTGGGCAGGAAGCCAATGCCAGGGGAAGAGCCTACTGTCCTGGATCCTGTCACTGGCCTCTTGGACTGTTCCTAGCCACTCGCTCTCACCCCTCTCTAGGCAGCATGAACCTGAGTAATCTCTCCAAGGCGCCCTCCCTCACACAGAAGGTCCTTTGATGAACTCTAGAGGCTTTGGTTTTCCTTCACACCTGCTCCTGCCTGCCCCTCCCCCATTTCTGCTCTGTGCTTGCCTCTAGACATTCTGCAGACAGGAGTACCAGGCTCTGGCAACTGTGCCCTGGCGAGTGGCACCAAAGCCTTCCTTGTGGCACAAGAATGAGAACCACCCCCCTTTTGGCATCTCTAAGGCCGATGGGAGCTTCTTCCCACCTAGCCCCTGGCCAGATTTACTCTTTTAGAGTCTGGACCTCAAAGGTGAGCTTAACAGCTTGAACACTTGTAAGATGGGGAACTTCTGGGAGCTGACTGCAGGAATAGAGGCAAGAAAAGAGATGTGGAGAGTCACGGCAGTTGTAGAGAGTCTCAGTGGTAGACCAGGTCCTCCTTCCAGGCCAGGCCGGAGAGGTGGCTGGGGTACCCTGCCTCCCCCTTCTCTGCCCTGACAGGCAGCTCACAGGCAGGAAACAGTGATGACTGTCCCTTTTACTCATCTCAGCCAAAGCCCAAGCTCCCGGGGCCACACACTGGGGTTCTTTCTGCTCAACCCCTCCTGGCCTCAGCCAGGGCCCAGCCTCCTCCACTGCGTTTGCACCCCGGCTCCAGGCCAAATCTGGCCAATTTGTTCTGAGACAGGGTTTTGGTTTCATAGCCTCATTTGAATGATTTCCAACAGAATTCCTGCCTCCCCCTCTGCAAAGTTCTGCCCACCCCTCCCCCAGCCTCCTTCCTGCCAAGCCAAGGCTGGTGTAGGAGAGTGGGTAACCCAGAGCAAATCTCTTCAGAGTGACATTTCACTTTGGACCTCCATGCCACTCTCCCCAGCAGTCCCAAACACAGCCTCTAATGGCTGGTCACTGTCATCTCTGGCTCTCTCCATTGAGCTAGCCAGAGCTGGAGCTCAGATGGCCATCCCCCTTGGCGCCTTAGTTATCCACCTGGACCAGGAACCGGGGAACCTAGAGCCTTATACAGCTGTGGCCACAGTAGAGACTGCCTATCCCTATCCTACCACCCTGCCCTGGCTTGACGCACTCCCTGTGCCTGGGAGCTGAACCGGCTGGATTTCAGATACAGGAGCATCCAGAGAAAGCTGTCCTCAGGAACAGCCATACTTGTGAAAATAAATTACAGACAGTCCCCAGGGTGCTGTTTCACACTTCCTAACTCTTCTCACAGATACACCATGCAGAGTACACGTTCCCACCTCTTCCCAGAGACTGTATCCTGACCCAGTGTCAGACCCCAGGGGTAAGAGATGTCTTTCCTCACGCCTTTCATCCATGAGACAGGAAGGAAAACAATTTCTGGTTTATAGGCAAGCAGGAAGCCCAGAGATATTTAGCAGATTGTCTCGGAGCACACAGTAGGCCTGGAGCCCAGACCCTAGGCTCCATAGATAGACCTGTGTGCTACCACACTCACTGCACTGCGGGGGGGGGGGGTAAGCTTTCGGAGAGCAGCCTGGAATTCTGCTCACCCCATCCCTACCTCCTACTCCCCACCCCCCAACAGCTTAGAGCAGCCATCCTCAAACCCCTCCCCTGGGAGAAGATGCCGGGTCCAAAGACCTACATCGCGGCCCAGGTGTGTCATTTCCTGAGCTCTCAGGTGGGGGCCGGGCCAGGGCTGGCCCTGCTGGCGCTGTTTCAGCTCCTTCATTCCACTCACAAGGCAGCACTGGGGCTCCTGGTGCAGATCTGTGTGTGGAGGTGCCCTGGTGTTGCATCTGAGAGAATGGTGCCCCAATCCCCCTATGCTGAGACAGTCTTTAACCTTTTCCTTCAGACAGAGCCTAAGTCACTTACTCTAATCAGGGTCAGAAATCATGAGTTCAAATCCTGGCTCTAATTTTTTTTCATTGTTGTTTGTCTTTTTGGGACAGGGTTTCCCTGTGTAGCACTGGCTGTTCTGGAATGCGCAGAGATCTGCCTACCTCTGAGATTAAAGGCATATACTACCAGGTTCTAACTCTTACCAGATATGTGACATTGGAAAAGTCACTGCCTTGGATCTCACTGTTCTTATCTGTAAAAATAAGGCAGTAAGATCACTCTTGTGGAGGTGCTACAGGAATGAGTTAGACATCTAGGACATGGGGCTGGAGTCAGTTCAGTGAGTAAAGTACTTGCTACAGAATCCCGAGGTCCACAGTTTGGATAAGCATGCATGTTTTGATATGGTGCTATGCATCTGTAACCCCAGCTGGATGTCAGACATTGGCCAACCTAGGGCTCATGGGCCAGCCAGTCTAACCCAGGTAGCAAGCTCCAGTGTACTGAGCAACTGTCCCAGAAAAGAAGGTGAAGTGGTTGAGGAAGCCATCCCGATATCAGCCTCTGGCTTTCACATATGCCTGCACGGGTGAGTATATGCACATACAAACGGATGTCTGGTATGAAGTTGGGCATGGTGGTGCATGCCTGGAATTCTGTCTACTCCAGAGGTTGAGGCAGGAGGATTAAAGATTCCAGACCAGTTTATACATCTTAACAAAAAGTGTCTCTAAAGGTTGTTTGTTTGTTTGTTTGTTTATTTTGGTTTGGTTTTTGAGACAAGGTTTTCTCTGTGTAGCCCTGACTATCCTGAAACTCACTCTGTAGACTAGGCTGGCCTCCAAGAGATTTACTTACCTCTGCCTCCTGAGTGCTGGGATTAGAAGTGTGTTCTACCACTGCCCAAGATCTGTCTTAGGGCTTGAAAGTACCTGTCTGGGGTCTTGGATTCAGTGGTGGTTTGAATGAGAATGTTCCCCATAGGCTCATATAGTTGAATGCTTAATCATCTGGGAGTGGCACTATTTGAGAAGGATTAGAAGGATTTGGAGGTGTGGCCTTGTTGGAGGAAGCCCACCACTGGGGGCGGGATTTGAGGTTTCAGAAGCCCATGCTAGGCCCAGTCTCTCCCTGCTTGTAGATTAGGATGTAGAACTCTCAGCTTCTGTTGCAATGCCATTACTGCCATACTCCCTGCCCTGATGATGGACTGACCCTGAAACTGTAAGCAAGCCACCAATTAAATGCTTTCTTTTATAAGAGTTGCTGTGGTCATGTGTCTCTTCACAGAAATAGAACAGTGACTAAGACAGCTTCCAAAATGTAAAATAAAAAAATAATAATAAATACAAAATAAGTTATGCCAAAAGGTGTTATAGTCACACGCAGCTTGTTCAATGTACAGATTGCCTAGTGCACACCCAAGGACAAAGCCATCAAAAACTTTGTCACTTGAATCATGGTCGAGGCTGTTGCTGTCAGGGATTTCTGAAGGAAGTGTCTTCTACATTGTTTGTCTCTTAAGCTTTACACGGAGCTGTGTTACTGCCCAGTGAGCCTTGCCACCCACAGCAAGGTGGTCAGGTATCTGCATTGTGAAACCTCAAAGTGCCCAACACCACACCCAGATTTAGGTCTGATGAGTCTGCCTTATGACCTCCCGTGAAACCTATTCAAAGACCTGGATTCCCCATACACACCTAGACAAGGTTTCTCTCTATAACCCTTGCTTTCCCTGAACTTGCTCTGTAGACCAGGCTGGTCAAACTCAGAGATCTGCCTTCCTCTGCCTCCATTACCAGGCCAAAGAGCTAGATTATTTGTTTTTCTTTTCATTTTATTTTATTTTATTTTATGTGCATTTAGTATTTTGCCTGCATGTATATTTATGATAGGGTGTCAGGTCCCTACAGACAGTTGTGGGCTGCCATGTGGATGCCGGGAATTGAACCCAGGTCTTCTGGAAGAGCGGCCAATGCTCTTAAGCACTGAGCCATCTCTCCATTGGACTCTAAGGACAGCAGAAAAACTATCTTCTGAGAAAAATAAAACGAAATAAAGTGAAAATGATATGTGCTATATTGAGTTCAGCTATTTAATATTGTGGATATCTGTGACAAGTTCCAGGCCGCTTTCCCATGTGAAACAGTCCAACATGGCGGACAGAAAATGGACAAGAAAAGTGAAAGCCAGCAGAAAGAAGGTGTCCGTTAGCCAGCTGCGCCTCAGCGAGGTCCAACTGTAGGGCTCTCCGTGATTCATCCTTCACCACAAGCAGCCCTTTTTTGTTCTGGAAGTTGGGTGCCCTGCCTTTTGGCACCAGGTGCAGGAGGTACTAGTAGGCAGGACTGGGTTGGGGGAGGGGTTCCAAGGTTTGCTCCTGCCAATCTGCAGTCCTGCTCAAGCCTTGGAAAAGCTCCAGGGAACTAAGCCTGCAGGGCTGGAGGCAGAATGTGTTTCTCACGCTGGGCCCCTGCAAAGCCGTGCTGGTGCCCAGTGGTCACAGGAGCCCTAGGCCCTGTATATTCCTGCACTTCTCTAAACAGACCCAGGGCACGGGTTCTTAGGATTATTACCCCCAGGAAACCTACATGCTTATTCTTTCTTGGAAGACTTTGGAGTTTCTCTGCATCTTCTTGTCATTCTCAGCTGTGAGATGAACTGACTGGTTGCTGCTGTGGAGGTAAAGAGAGTCCAGAGGGCTAAGAGTGAATCACCCACGATTGCTCATGTCCCAGATGGTGGCACAGAAGTGAAGATCTGAAGCTAAGTCTCTCTGGCTGCAGGGTGGGGCTAGGCAGCGCCTCTACTTCCCAAATTGCCTCCCTACGAAAGGCTTGGCTTTCCTGCCCCTCCACTGAGATCCTTTCCCCAGTCACTGTGCCGGTGCCACTTCCTGGGGTGCTGAGTAAGACTTTCCACTGAATACCACCTTCGGCCCTGACATCCCTCTGGGTCATAGGGATCTAGAGTTAAGACAATCAGGAGACAACTGGAAACACCAGAATCACCACTTGCCTACACAGTGGGCTGGTTGTTCCTCAGTACTTGCCCTAGGCATCAAGGCAGAGAAGAGCAAGAAAGGAACGAAGATGTCTGGAGACCATCCTAGAACGTCTGAACAGGGGAGAAGTAAAGATCAAGCTTGGCTGCCCCCGATTTCTGGGGGCAGTAGGGGAGAGAGGATTGGGAAAGAAGGGGGATGATAATTTGTGGCTTTTCATATTCATCTCTCCAGGTCCAAGTATAGGGGTTCATTCATTGATCCCACTACCAACTGCCTGTTTATCCATCCGCTTACCCGTCCTATTCTGCATTCACGCTTCTGCTCATTAACTCATCCATCCAACTCCTGTTCATCTGTATACCTACCATCTCATTTACGCTTAAACACCCACCTTTCTATTCCGTTATCCACCCTTCTCTCCAGTCATTCACTGGTCTCTTCTCTACCCATTACTGTATAAGCTGGAGAGCCGTGAACAAATGTCTATTCATTCACCCCGATAGGGCACCGATGAGATGATTTCACTCCAGTCTGGCTCAGTGTGAGCTGGTGAGTTTCTTGTGGTTACTTATAGGAGCGCTCAGAGGTAGCTGCATCACTGATAGCCCATTCCAGCATAGGCGAAGACTTAAGATTCTATTTTTAATTGTGTGTATGTGTGTGCACGTGCGCATGTATGTGCATGTACTTGTGCTCCTACATGTGTGAGGTTGACCACAGAGGTCAGAAGACAGTGTCAGACTCTCGAGCTGAAGTTACAGGCAGTTGTGAGCCTCCTCATGTGGTTGTTATGATAATAGTAAGATAGTAAGTGACCTTAAGGGCAAGCCATTTCTCTGTTCCTCCAGTACCTGGTGAAGCCTTTTTTTTTTTTTTTTTTTTTTTTTTTTTTTTTTTTTTTTTTTTTTTTTAGACAAGTTCTCCTTGTGTAGTCCTATCCTAGAGAGCTGCTCTGCTTCTACTTCTGGGATGTTGTGATTAAAGGAGTGTGCCACCATGTCTGGCTCCAAGAGACAACTCTTGAAAGCCGCATTCTTGGAAAGCTGTGCGACTTGTAAGCAGCTCTCCCAGACAGAGATGGTAGGGCAGCTCTCCGCAGCAATTGTTACTGTCTAGATAGCCTCGGGGAGGGCCTTCAGCAGCTAACTGAGCTTTATAGGTTTTATTTACTTCCTGAATCTTATGAACACCCTTCTTCCTTCCAGAGGAAAGTGCTTCCAGTTAGAGGAAGCAGCTACACAACATCCTCTGCTTCCGCATTCACCTGCCTGTCTGTGAACTTGCTCACCCGTACACCGTCTGCCTGTATCTGTTCTTCCTAGCATTCATCTGTCCACCCACCACACAGCCCTTTCTCTGTGTACCCATCACTCGTCCTCATTCATACACTCTCCCATTTGTCAATTCCTTTGTCCACCTTCCCACTTAGTTTCTAACTTAACCATCCATTCACCTATTCGTTATCTATTTGCCCATAGATATAATATATACACACCATATCCACTTATCCATCCAGATACCCCACCCCTTAATTCATCAACTTATTGATCTCCCAAATTATCTGTATTAAGTTCAAGAACCAATGACGACGTTCTTGGCACGGGGCTCTGCACGGACGTTGTTATAGCTCTCGCTCTAAGATTTTATTTGAAAGCAGAGTGTTATGGGGGTGAGATTAACTCTGGATCAAATCTTGGCTCCTGCCCCTCATTGACTTTATGACCTTCAAAAAAGTTATCTGAACTGAGATCAGCTGAGGTTTCCTATCTGTGAAGCAGAGATGGTAAGAGTACCTAACTCCCCTACCTCCCAACACTGTTCTGAAGAGTAAATGAATCTCTAAATGCAAACACCCAGAATTATAGCTAGAACACTGTTAGCAGCAGCATGAGAAGCTATAGGAAGGAGTAATCAGGAAGCACCATGCTCACCTCATCCATGTCTTTCCTCTCTCCCCTCCTACTTCCCCTCCCCTCTTCTGTCCTCTTTCTCTTGGGCAACCTTGTTCACCTATTTTCCTTTCCTGTCCCCATGTTGTGGCTGCTGACTCCGGCTCAGCATCCACTCCTGAAGAACTCTGTGTCCACATATCCTTATGGGGAATCTCTCCTAGAAGCCTCAGGCTGAACTAATTCACTTTCACACACACCATTTCTTTCCTTACACTTTCTGTATTATGGATACACTGGATTAGATGTGATGTTAGCCCCAGGATCATTCAGACTTAGACATCTGTTCTCTCTACTGTCCCCTACCTCTTCCATTATTAAGTACGTTGTAACTTAACGTCGTAACACCCCTCACTTCTGTCACCTCTGTAGTACCTCCTCTTCATCCAATCTCCAGCTTGGATCAGTTGCTCTCTACTTAGGCTTTTCTGTCAGCATATCTTTGTCCTCTGGTACATCCCACTCCTGCTTCACCCCACTCCTCAGAACCCTATTTTGATGCTGTCACTCTTGTCCAAATACATCAGTGATACTTCACTCTAGCAGACCAAGGGCTCCCTGCAGGTGTAGCAGTCATCTCTGAGATTAAAACATTCCACCTTACAGGGGAGCTCCTTAAGCAGGGACTTAACACCACTCTCCAACCTGCTGAGCTGCCTGTAGGCTGTGCAGTGAGCTCCAGGCTCCCAGCTTTTGTGAGCTGACACCCATGCTGGGGTGGGCCTTGGTGATGTATTTGAGTCATTCAAGTAATTTCTGCTCCTGTAAGTAACCTTTCACCTATATTCCTGTAACTCCAATAAAACTCACGATTCACCTAGCTGGACTTCGGTGGTATCTGTGCTTTGGTCTGTCATAAATTCTCTATCTGGGATAAGTAGAGTGTGCTTCTTCTCCTTAGGAAAAGTTTTTGTTGCACAACCTAATTGGTGCCTGAACAGGGACAGGACAGAACCAGAGAAGAGATGAAGGGGGAGAGTGTGCATGGTTCTGGCTACAGCAGCAAGACAGGCAACTGACGCTGAGAAGTCTGATGAGGTTGGATCAGTGAGGAAAAACAGAGAGATGTTCTGTCCTGTGTGATATGCTAATGTGCTCTGTGCTAGGATGGCACTTGCAAGGTTCTTGTGATGGATAGTGAGACGGGTAACTAAGGTTGAGCCATTAGGAGTGCCTGTGGGAGGAGTCCCAAGATGGTAGTCTTCAGCTGTGTGGTATAAGACAGCATGCCTGCTTGTTCAGTGGGGTCCACCATGTGAATACAGAGATGCCCTGAAAACTGTTAAAGGGTTGGAGAACATCTTGCAGTCTTTAAGTTTGGCGTACAAGGGCAGAGATTGTCAGCAAACAGCAGCACAGGTTGCCTGGCCACTGTTGAGTGTAGTTAGAAATGCATCTAAAAGCCAGGTGGTGGTGGTGGTGGCGGTGGCGGTGGTGGTGATGGTGGTGGTGGTACATGTCTTTAATCCTAGTGCTCCGGAGGCAGAGGCAGGTGAATCTCCAAGTTTGAGGCCAGCCTGGTCTATAGTAAGTTCTAGGACAGCCATGAACCCTGTCTCAAAAAAGAGAAAAGAGAAAAAAGAAAAAAACAAAGGAAGGAAGGAAGGAAGGAAGGAAGGAAGGAAGGAAGGAAGGAAAGAAGGAAGGAGCAATGCAGCAAGAAAAGGAGGTGTGAGGGCTGGAGAGATGGCTCAGTGGTTAAGAGCACTGACTCTTCTTCTGAGGTCCTGAGTTCAATTCCCAGCAACCACATAATGGTTCACAACCATCTGTAATGGGATCCGATACTCTCTTCTGGTGTGTCTGAAGACAGCTACAGTGTACTCACATACATAAAATAAATAAAATCTTTTAAACAAAAAAGGAGGTATGACAGCACTGTCCGTGTTAGCCTGATTTGGCAAGTAAATTAGATAAACAAGAGAATGAGAGAGAGAGAGAGAGAGAGAGAGAGAGAGAGAGAGAGAGAGAGAGAGAAGCCAGCTGTGAGCAGGGGAGAAGAGGGGGGAGGGGAATGGAGAGAGAGATGGGGTAAGGGACAAGAGGACAGAGCAAGAGAGAGAGAGAGAGAGAGAGAGAGAGAGAGAGAGAGAGAGAGAGAGAGAGAGAGAGAGAGAGTCAAAGGAGTAAGAGATACTCCTCAAGTGTAACTTTTAGCAGAAAAAGAGGGGAAATCTGTAACCCAGCGTGCAGATGAGAGGGTTAACCATGGTCCAAGGTAAGAAATTACTGTGATCAGCTCTTTTTCTTTTCTTGTTTTTAGAT
This sequence comes from Arvicanthis niloticus, assembly GCF_011762505.2. NCBI lineage: Eukaryota > Metazoa > Chordata > Mammalia > Rodentia > Muridae > Arvicanthis > Arvicanthis niloticus. The sequence goes on along the minus strand of NC_047669.1, from coordinate 8,356,744 downwards.
CTTATTTATTTTATGTATATGAGTACACTGTAGCTGTCTTCAGACACACCAGAAAAGGGCATCGGATCTCATTACAGATGGTTGTGAGCCACCATGTGGTTGCTGGGAATTGAACTCAGGACCTCAGGAAGAAGAGTCAGTTCTCTTAACAGCTGAGCCATCTCTGCAGCCCTGTGATCAGCTCTTGAAATGCAAGAATGAAGGAAAACTTTTTTGTCTAGTTAGTTAGTTAGTTAGTTGTTAGTTAGGGAACTAGGAATAAGAGGAGCTGTGTTTGACTCAAGTTTCCTGGACCAGGTAGAACTGTGTTCATGGAGATGAGGAGGTGGCTCCAGCAGCGAGCTTGAGGCTGTATAGAGCTTTAGTGTCTTTGCTGAGTTCGTTGATGGGGCAAACTCTTTGTAAAACAGGACAGGCTTTGACAGATCTCAGTACTTAGACCAACATGCAAAGAGAGCTGGTAAAGACAAAGCAGCCTAGAGGAGAGTGAAAATGTACAGCTGAGAAGGGGTCTTTCTGGGTTCTGTAAAGACAAACATGACAATGTGTGGAGCTGGAATTTTGAAGGAAACAATTGATAGACACTGAATTGTGTGCTAAGGAACTTTGGATGGCTTTAAAGCTGAGGAGTAGTTCACAGAAGACTCCATGATAGAATAATAAAGTGAAGACAGTCAGACTGTCCCAGGGCTGGGTAACTATTCCCCAAGACTAGGAAGACATTTACTGCTGGCAAAAGGCTATACTGGGGGATGGAGTTGGTTTGACCAGCCAGGAACTCCCCCAACAGCCAGGTTTGGCGAACGGGGAGGCAACAGCTACAGGCACACCCACAATGCCAACCCAGAACAGCTCTGACAAAGGAAGGCAGCAGGTGCAGCCGGGAGAGAGTGGCCTCATTCACCCTTGGCCCTGAGTAGGTCTGAGCAGACTGAATTAGATCCACTGAGTTTCTCAGGTGTAGGGAGGCTCCATGGAAGATCCCAGGATATGGAAATGCAGTGGTTCAGAGGGAATGACTGAGGGCTGCAGGGATCCAAGACAGCACCTCCCACCCATGCTTTGTACCCAACACTGATCTGTGGAGGATACAAAGGGATGGAACCTTTCACACTGTAGATCTTGCTTATATTTGACTTTAGTATCTTCTTAGTTGTAAATCTCTGGTATAACCTGACACTTGCTGAGAACAGATGACAACACTGGCTTTCAGAGTGAGTGCTTCCCCAAGGTTGTCTTTGAAACTCACTATTTGTTATGGGATGGTGATTTGCAATCCTGCCTTGTCCTGCCCATCCTCTGGAAATATTTTTGTTATATAAATGGCATAATGCTAATCTCTGAATGTTTGCAGATTTGGAAAGTCATGAGAGACAACTGTGTACAATAATACTCCTACCTACCTTACAGTCCTCCTGGAGCTGGGTTAATTGAAAGGAAGGAAGGAAGGAAGGAAGGAAGGAAGGAAAAAAATCTCCCTGTGAGTTGTTGGCTAGGGAAGCACCCAGGAACCACAAACCATAAAAATTATTGCTACTGCTATTGGTTGCATGCCAGAACTAGATGGTAAGACCCTATTGTTGAAGACACCGCATTTGCATGCTTTACTACATTCACCAACATTCCTGCTTCGATATGGACCCTATGTGCTAAACACTTACATGCTTGGCAAGACATGCCTGATTGTGTCATGGGTGAGACCAGCAGCCTTCTGATTGGATTCCACAAGAGAATTCTCATCTGGTCATAAGTCCCAATGGAGAAGCAAACTCTATGGTTATACTGGATGGTTGTGATGTACTTGTCAAACCACATTCTAAACATGTGTTTACCTCCACGCATCACTGTTGTCACCAGTCTTAACTTATAACCACTGGCAAAGCTAAGAACAAGTGACAATATGTCGTAGTGACCTATTTCTTAGCCATAGGCGGGAATCTATAGTCACTTCTTCCAATGCTCAGAGATCAATCATTGTGGAACAGGGGGTTAGAAAGGACATGAAGGCCAGAGAAAATGGTGGAGTGTTGTGTAACAGCTTTCTTAGAGAGTAAAACATTGCACTCTGCTGTGCAGCTCCTTAAGAAGTGAGGTAAACAACAACAACAACAACAACAACAACAACAACAACAACAAAGATAGCTTCAAGAAATCCCTAAAATTGAGCAGACTCACTGGGTTCCTCCCTGCAGAGTAAGAAAAGCACATCTGTCAAGAAGACTCTTAGCTGAGCTGCCAAGAAGAGTGAGATCAGGCCAGATGCCTGGAAGAAGCAGAAGCTAGCTGAGCTGCCTGGAAGAGGTTTAGACCAGAATCATTTGGAAGAATACCCTCCCATCTGTTGAGCAGTACACTCTAGGTTCCTAGCTTTGTGAGCTGTCACCCATGCTGGGGTGTCTTTGGTGAGGCAGCTGTCTTTGAGTCATTTTTGCTCCTTTCACCCATATTATTGTAAATAATCTCAATAAAACTCACTGGATTACCAAGTTGGACTTTGGTGGTGTCCATATTTTGGTCTGTCATGGGTTCCCTCTCTGGGCTGAGGAGATGAATGTTTTGTCTCCCCAGGAAAAGTTTTGTCATACAACAGAAGGACATATATCTCACTTACCAATACTACCCAAAGTTCAGGGAATGGCAGGAGACCTTGGTGAGAGCCTGTTCAGAGCATGCACTATTTCAGTAAACTACAGAGGAAATATTCCTGTGAATGGATGTGTGTGCCTCAGAGGGCATGAATGAGCTAGTAAAATTTGCCCAGGTTGCTGCTCAGGAATGTTCCTGGAAATCAGCAAAACAAGAAAAGGGTAGCCAGAGAGACTGGAATGGAACATTTATTTGCCTAATCTATGATGAATGAGGATATAAGTGCAGCCTGAAGGGACCACCACTGGTGGGGAGGTTCAAGGACCAGAGATGTTTGAAATAAGACAGGAGAGATCAGGTGGGAGCCTCAGTTTTCAGAGTGGCAGTTCTGTAAGAAGTTGACTAAAGGCTGGCAGGATTCACCACGTGGAGCACAGTATCTATCCTGGGAAGGCAGGAAGCCACTGGAGATGAACAGTCAGCATCCAGGTATGAAAAGCCATGGGGCTGGAGCCAAAACCAATCTGGTCTGTCAGATACCGAGTCTCAGAAATCCAACTGTGATGAAATGGTAAAAATAGGAAGACTTCAATAGTGGAGGTACCCTCAAAGTAAGTAGAAGGGCTGTGTGGAGATCTGTGGGCTGGCCTGAGAGTTGTGGTGGAAAACGTAGCAGGGCTTCTGTGTGTAGAAAGGCAATAGAGTCTGGGAAAAGCCAGCTCGCTTCCACACATTCACAAGTGTCCTTTCATGGTCTCCTAGGGCTTGCTCTGTTTTCCACCTACCCCAAGCTCAGTTTCCATAGCAAAGAAAGGGTTTGGGGAAAGAGCTGTCTTCTACCAGCCTTCCCTCTGTCCCAGGTAGGCTGGGCCTTGCAGACTGATGTCACAGCACACCTCTAGCCAGAACTGGAGTCTGTTTTCATTCCTTCTTCATGAGCTGGGAATGACTAATGAGAAACAAGAGAGAAGAGGATCGGAGAGCTCCCGCCTTTGCACTCTGCATGTGCCTCAGGCTAGTACCCACTCCAGGCCTGGCCTGTGCTCCTGGCAAGTACCTCTGCACCTGGCTGCTCAGCTCCTCCAAAAGACAAACACTGTGGCAACCCTTGGCTGCCTGGAGTCCACTCCCGGCGGCAGGCACCACTTGTAAGTGCCATCAGGTGCAACATTTCTGGATTCCCTGGGCTCCCTTTCAAGTTATCCTGACATAGTACAAAGAACACAGAATTGTGGACAATCTGATTTGGACCTTGCTAATGACTGCCTCTTGGACGGTGAGCCCTCCTTTGAGCTCTTCCACAGAGAGAATAGAGACATGTACTCAGAAAGTCATAGACCAATGTTCCTTGTAGCCTCGATGTAGAGCAGAAGGCTACAAAAGTCAAGTGGCAGGCCCAAGGAAGACTGAAATTGCTGGATCAAATGCCCATGATTGGCACTCTAGGCAGACAGAAGTGGGCGGCCCCAGTTCTTAGTTTCCTCACTGGCACTAAAACTGGTTTGTAAAGAAAGCCACACCCCTACCTGTGCCACAAGTGTGTGCTGAGTGTGTGAATGTGGGATGGATAGAGAATGCTCAAGGGCAGACACTAGAAGGGCAGACACACAGAAGCACCCTGATGGTCATGGGGGCCCCAGCTCCCTCTGCTGGGCATTCCATAACTGGTGAGAGCCCCCCAGCCTTGCTGATGGGGTCCCACAAAACCCAACTTTCCTTCTGCAGCGTTCCTTAACTGGTAATCATGTGCAGCCCTTTCTGTGGTTGTGTGAATTGAATTCCTACCCCATTCTCTTGGTTCCTGGAAGCATTTGGTTCCTCTTGCTTCTCAGTGTGTTTAGTGTCCACCCCAATACTGCAGTGTGGTAGTAGACAGCCCACAAATGCTTGTTGAATGCATCCCTACAGATCCACCCCCAGCAACTCACCCTTAACCAGCTTCTTAACTACCCAGGTCCCAGCAGCCCAGCCAGGGGCAGGGCTGGGCTAACCCTACAGCTCTGGATCCCTTAAGGGGATGCCTTTCCTTGCTCCTGTAGCTTCTTCACCTTTTCCTCCAGAGATCCAGGCTGGCATAACTCCCAGTGCCTTCTGTATTTGACCCTGGCACAAACCAAGCACTATTCGCTATTTTTTCTGCCAGCTTCTATATTTTCTTCAAATTTCACATTAATAAATAATAATAACAATCAAAAGGAGCTAACATTTCTTAGCACGTAACTACCATCCTGGATACAGATGTTACATTTATTAATGCCATTGAGCATTTGCAACATTGTCATGGGACAGAAAGATTCATATACTTCTTACAAATGATAGCACTGATGTCAACCTGCAGAGGTCACGTGTGTGTGTGTGTGTGTGTGTGTGTGTGTGAGAGAGAGAGAGAGAGAGAGAGAGAGAGAGAGAGAGAGAAAGAAGAAGAAGAAGGAGGAGGAGGAGGAGGCGGAGGAGGAGGAAGGAGGAGGAGGAGGAGGAAGGAGGAAGAGGAGGAAGAAGAGGAGGAGAAGGAGGAGGAGGAGAGACAGACAGACAGACAGACAGACAGACAGACAGACAGAGACAGAGATGTCTTTTGCTCCACATCTGCCTGGGCTCTGTGTGGGCTGCACTTCCTACTATACTACACTACCCCAGGTCTTACTCAGCACCTGGCCTCAGCGGGAAAGGGTCTGCCCCTCCCCTCTCCCCCACTGGCTTCCCTTTTAAATCATTGACTGGGGAGAGCTAATCTTCTGCCCCAGAGTGTGTAATTAACAGAGACTAGACAGACTGAAAACTCCATATCCCCCACTCCTTATCTGCCTGTAGGGAAGCTAGACCCCTCCTGGGGTGCTCTCTCTTCCTCTGCCAAGGCCCTGCTTCTCTTGCTACTTTGTTCTGAGGTTCTAGGGTCTGAATACACTCCAGCCCTCTGGACAAAATACCAGCTGGCTCTGTCAGCTGGCAGGAATGCAGTAGGCTGTGCAGCCCCTCCCCTCCTTATTTCTGAGTCCTGGGAAACCCTGCAGGTACACAGGCTAAGAGGGGAGCTGGGGCGGACAGACTATGGCATGAAAATGGGTAATGTAAGTGGTGTGTGGGTAATGGAATGGGTTTCAGTGGGCATGTGGCCTGGCTGTGATTCCACTGAGGGTGGTGGGAGACAGTTGTGAGTGCAGGGAAAGTCATCTGCACCCAGGTGAAGAAAGAAATGCAGGGTTCACTGGGCTGGATGCAGCTGGACAGAGCACTGTGTATCCCTGGGCTTAGGCTCAAATTGGCCCTGCAGATCCTGGCCTTGCTCTTGTGGGGGTGGGACAATGGAAAAGTTACCCAGGAGACAGGAGCCACAGACCTCTCACTGATCCAGAGGGCCACCCCTATCCCCCAAGAGCAAGAAACAGGCTTGGGACCTGTGAGCTCTCTGCAAGGGAATGCCACCCAGGCACACATCCCTCCACCTGTACCCCTATGCCTCACACCACTGACCGCTTTGGTATGACTGAGAAGCTCCTGACCAGCCCCCTCCCTGGAGCACGGAGGCTACTAAGGCCCCATGTTGTGGGTGTGCCCCTCTCCCAGTAAAGATCTACTGCAGGACTCTGGGCAAGCAATGTTGGGGTAGAGAGGCAGTCTTGAGGGCCTGTCTGACAGGGGTTGGTGAAGGGACCCAGGAGGAGCCAGCAACTTTCCAATTCCCAGATTGCCTGCCTTTAAAATGTTAGCTGAGTCCTTATAGGTCTATAGTCCACTGGCCCCCAACTAAATTTCCAGGAAGCCCTGCTCCACCTGGGGGCCATAAAACACCAGACTGAGGTGGCCACACTTGAACAATCCCCCCACTCCACGTGCATGCCCATGCTTCTATGCCTACCCATCCCCATCCCCCAGTGAGGGACACTCTAAGTTAGGAATCACAGATATTTCAGAAACCTGTTCTAGGCAGCACCTAGGGTTGCCCTGGGATGATCGCATCTGTTATGTCCTGCCCACTTCTGTTTGTTGGTCCTGCAGTTCTCTCCCTGTGAGGATACTCTCCCCTGCACTTCTTTCCTGCCACCATTGGTTAAAACAGACCCAGGGCACATACTTCCTCAAGCCTGTGCCATTACCCAAGACCATGTCTCTTACGCATTTTCATGTCCTGACACCCCACAACTTTTCCTTTGACTCCAGAGACTTTTTTGACCTCTTCCAGGCTCTTGTTATGTATATCCCAAGCCTTTCGAGCGTGCAGGCTGTCTATAGACAGGGGTTTCCAGCTTCTGCCTCCAGTGCTGGCTGGGGACTGTGGTCAAGTTCCTAATCGTCTCCCTTTTCTCCTGGCTGGGTTGCCGAGTTGAAATAAGATGTGGATGTAAATTTGGCTTTGGCCCCAAGACTAGGCACACTCAGTGCTTAGTGAAGAGAGCCATACTGGGACACTGAGGACTGATTAACCCTATGGCTCTCCCTCAGGGACTCTACAGAACACCATGCAGACTTTGAAGCCACAGAAGCAAAGAACTGGAGAATGGCTTGCTGGTCCCAGTTAATGTGCCACTTCTGAGAACTCTGTTAGAAGCTCAAAGCAATGGAGCTGATCTCAGGAAAAAATCAGGCTTGGATAGGCCGCAGCGTGAAGTTTCCAACTGACACCGAGAAGCTGTGAAGGTCTAGCAGCCAGGGACCATTGACATGAGGAAATCAAGGAAACCAGCTTTGAGAGGAGGAATGAGAAGAGGCAAGAGAATCAATCATCTTATTGCCTTTATTTCGCCATCTGCCCAGCTGGCCCACTACAGGGCGCAGGGCCAAGCTTGTACACACTCATGCTCTCTGTGCAGGCAAGCATGTGTACAACACACATACATACCCCTACCCCTGTCTTTCACACACACACACACACACACACACACACACACACACACACACACAGTCTCTGGCTCTCTGAGTCAGTCTCTGGGAGGCACAGGCTGCTTCTCAGCCTGCTCCCGCCTGCCCTTTTATGACAGCACCAAGGGTAGGCAGGGCCCGAAGCCTCCAACAAGTCCCTGTGCAAACTGGAGGTACCAGCTGGCTTCAGGATGGGGTACCATATTTCCCCATTCCCAGAGTCCCCTCTTCCACTTCCTGGGAGAGGGAGTACTCTCTGCTTACCTGGTGGGGTCAGACCCCTGCCAGGGCTGGGGCCTGAAGAACCCAGGCTTATCCCCACCTGACCCTACCAGGACCTTCACCACTGATGCACAGCCAGATCTGAGTTGTGAAGATTCCCCACTGGAGAGCAGGCAGGCATGGGCCCCGAGGCATCTGGGGAGGGGACATCACCCCCTCTTCTAATCCATCTTCAATATGAAGAGGTTTGGGGCACACTTCCTGGGAGGGAGCACAAGCCTGGAGAAGTCACAACTAGGGTCCTCCCCCGAACTTCCATCTTCTGGGCCACAGCCAAAGGCCAGGCATCCAAAAGTCCAGCTGGCTGGTCAGAATCCTTGTGCAGTCCTGGGGGGCAACCCCCTTGTTGGAGCTGAGTGTCAGACCTGCACTGGCAGTGTCTGGTTCATCTGCAGCCGCATGTCCTGGATACTGCTGAGGATCTTCTTCTGGTGGCCAGCCAAAGTGACCCCAATCCTTAGCAGATCTCTAGAGACAGAAAAAAAACGGTACTCAGTCCCTTCCCTTCTACCCGCTACACTGGGCTCAGCCAGAGCTCCTGCCCAGGGCCGGCACCTTGAAGGGTACACTTACTCTGCAGTCATCTGGGCCACCAGGTCAAACGATGCAAACCCAGCGCCGACAAAGCTCTCTTTATACCTCCCCATCTTGATGGCATCTAGCCAGTCACCCACTGTTGTGAAGGTCGTATAATCTGGGACCGTGCGGTCCAGGAGGGGCTGGGACATACTGTGGAAAAAAAAAGAAAAAGAGTGACCTGGTACATCCTGGGATCTAGGGAGTAGGGTTAGCGTTGCTAGCCTGTGGGAGCCAGGACACTGACCCAGACGGGGCACTGGCGATGACCTTGAGGCTGGCAGCATTGCGGATAAGTTTGTCTAGTGTGTTGACAATTTGGGAGAACTTGGGCCTGAGGTTCCGGTCCCGCACCCAACAGTCCAACATGAGCTGGTGCAGTGCGGTGGGGCAGTCCATGGGGGGAGGTAACCGGTAGTCTTGCTCTACGGCGTTGATGACCTGGATAATGGTAGGGAATCGGAAATGAGTTCCAGTCCACGCTCAGCCCACTCCCACCAGACACGCCCTCTCCCTCAGCCCCACTCACATCCTGGTTGCTCATGTCCCAGTAGGGTCGCTCTCCGTAGCTCATGACTTCCCACATGACAATCCCGTAGCTCCAGACATCGCTGGCAGAGGTGAACTTCCGATAGGCTATGGCCTCCGGGGCGGTCCAGCGGATAGGGATCTTCCCACCCTGGTTGTGGGGGGACATACCCTTCACCTTATGACTCAATGATGACCCCTGACCCCCTGCTTGGCCAGCCCTCCCCTCCCACAAATCCCTCTCGGTTGCTTCCTGTACCAGGGAGCTGGTGTAGGTGGGGTCTGAGGGGTCATCCTCCAGGAAGCGAGAGAGGCCAAAGTCAGAGACTTTGCAGACCAGGTTGCTGTTCACAAGGATGTTGCGGGCAGCAAGGTCACGGTGCACGTAGTTCATCTCAGACAAGTACTTCATGCCAGCAGCAATGCCCCGCAACATGCCCACAAGCTGGATGACTGTGAACTGTCCATCATTGAGCTGGAGGCAAGAGGTAAGCTCAGTGGGGCCTGCTGCCTCCCCACAGGCCCATGGCGTGCCTACCTGTTCTCTCTAAGCCCTCTGAGATCATGTTTTGCAGTTTGTGTCTAGATTTGCTGAATGGAGACAGCTGTTAGCTGTCCTACTCTGTGCCATGAATCTTGTCTACAGCATCCCAATGGTTCTGGTGAGTATCTAGTATTACCAGCCCTGGTTTATAACTAAGGACAGGTAAGTATCTCGCTGGATATAGACCACACAAACAGTAAGAGCAGAGTTGGTATTGAAGGCCCAGTTATTTCCCTGTACCAGGCTACCTCTAAACTAAATATGTACAGACTATGAATAGCGTTTCTGACTTGGTGGAGAGGGTAACCAGCAAGAAGAAGAGGAATGGGGCTAGCTCTTACCCGTAGGAAGGAGTCCAGGGCACAGTTCTCCATGAACTCAGTGAGGATCATGACTGGACGACTTTTGGTGACTACACCCTCTAGACGGATTATATTGGGATGGTCAAACTGACCCATGATGGAGGCTTCACTTAGGAAGTCCCGCCGCTGCCGCTCCGTGTATCCCACCTTCAGCGTCTTGATGGCCACGAACACCTCCCGGCGGCCCGGCAGTTTCAGCCGACCCCGGCACACTTCCCCAAACTCCCCTGGAGAGCACAGGCACAGGTCACATGGTATTGCTGGGATCCACCCAGCATTTCACCCATCTCTGCCTTGCAGGACCACTGGCTCTCAGGTCCCTACTCACCAGCTCCAATCACCTCCTCGATCTTGACGCAGGACACATCGATCTCCTTGGCAAACTCTCGGACGGCCTCATTGGGATCCTCATAGGTAAAGGGGTCAATGTAAACCTTCATCCCGGGAGCAACTACAGGGAAAAGAGGCGGATACATGAGGATAGACTTCAGGCCACAGGCAGGAGCTCACATGCAGGAACCAGCCAGATTGGGTGCACTAGGATAGCCTCTCTGGTGAGCCTGCCTATCCTCTACTGTGCCCTGGCATCTGTCCCTCCCCCACGAGAATGCCGGGGAACCACATGAGCTAGACGCTCAGGATTCCTGTCTTTCTCCCTCATCTCTCATCATGTTCAAACTTCTTTCCAGTTCATTCTTCCCCTTACTCCTTCTCACTGCCCAGCCTTGTCCAGGCCTTTGACACTATTGCAATAGCCTCCTCACTGGGCTCTCTGCCTCTGCACTTTTCTCACCCAGCTGCTCTGTGTTCTTGGAACAATATGTCCACTGTCTTCCTCCTCACCTGAGAGCCTTCCCAATTACCAGCAGTCAAGTCCAAACTCTGCCTGCTGTTTAGGACCCTCCAAGGGGCTGGCCAGACTTCTCGGCTGGCATTCTCATGGCTGTCAAACCAATCTTCTCACTGCCCCCACAGCCGGGCACACAGCCGGGCAGTCCACACCCATCATTTCCTTCCAGAGGCTTCTTGAGCCAGGAATGTTCCCCAAACCCGGTTCATTCTACCACTTCCTGTAGGAAGCCTTCCTCTGAACTCTTAGTGTCCTTTGCCACGGGAATTAACACCTGATTGTTTCCTGTGTGTGTGATACTTTGTTTCCACAGGACTGTCTTTGGGACTGTCTTTGTAACATCTTGTTACATCATAAGACTCTGGGGCTAGCCAGCAAACAAGGAAGAGCTCAGGGTACAAACTGTGCCCAACTAGAAGCAGCCAGTCAGAAGAATGAAGTTACAGGGGAGAATCATCTCTAAGGCTACGGGAGCTGGACACTGGGGACAGGGAGACACTCACTGTATTGCTGCAGCTTCTCCGTGTATTCTGCATCAGGGCCATGGCGCTGCTTCCTGCAGGGGCAGACCAGAGGAGGCCTAAGGCAAAGTGCTATAGTTCAGGGGACCCTGGAGCCCACAGAAAAGCCAAGGATGGGAACCCATGGCTGGTGGTCAGAGTCACTCCTGAGTCTCTCTGGGTAGGAGCTGAAGTCCCTGGGAGTAGGGCAAACCGTACAGAAGACAGGGTGGATTGGAGTAGAGATTCCCTGGCAAGGGAAGCGTGGCAGGAGAACTATATCCCAGTCATGGGGAGCCTGAGTCAGTTGGTGGGGCAACCACGGTACCTGAGGCAGACAAGAGCGATGACCACGACGACCACCATGAAGACAAACCCAGCTACGGTGGATCCCACAATCAGGGGAAGCTGCTCTTGAAGCTGCTGGGCACCTGAACCTAGAGGTCAAGGATGAGCAGTGAGTGAAGGGATGTGAAAGCTGAGCCCGGGCAGGGACTGGCATGTGGTGGGTGAGGGGTGTACCTCTTTCACTCGTGGTCTCAAACTCAGCCGGGCGGCTGTACTGTCCGTAACCTGCGACTGTGCGAGCCCGGACCTGCACTACGTAGCGTGCATCAGGCTGCAGCCCATCCAGTTGCACAGAGTTCTTCTGGCTGGTTACAGTGGAGGTGATGCCTTTACTCTGCAATACCACGAGAATGGAGGCATCTTCAGGTAGGTCTAGACCCAACTGACCCCTATCCATAAACAGGCTTGCCCTGTGCTGAGGCTCTGATCCCAAAGGCCTTTAATGCTATCTGGGTGTCGTCTTGTCCCCGAATAGCCCCCAGCCTCCTCCCGCCCCTGGAGATTCTGACCTTCTCAAAGTACTTCATCTCATAGTCCAAGATGACTCCGTTAGGCCGTTCTGGGGGTGCCCAGGATAGGGTCAGGCTGCTCCCCGAGCTTCTGTGCAAGTGGAGTGTAGGTACTTCTGAGGGGGCTGGAGAAGAGAAGTGGTCACTGAGGACTCCTGGGTCCAGGCATCCTTCCTAAAGCTCAGTTCCCACAAGACCCACCCCTCCGTATCTACGGCACGATGACCCAGATCCCGCTCTGTGGTCCCCTTCTCACCAGCCTGGTTGGTGGTGATATTCACAGCTGCATAGCGGGGCGGCAAAGGGCTTTTGCCCGAGACACCGTTGACAGCCTGCACCTCAAAGGTGTAGCGTGTGTGGGCCAACAGGTGGCTGATGTGGACCCGGCGCTCCGTCAGGCCCAGCTGCCGAGGCACAAACTCCACGTTGTCATCACAGCGTGAACAGGTTGCCCCAGTCCCGGAGCCCCCATGGCACTTCTTGCAGATGACATTATAAAGGAGGTCATCTCGTCCGCCGAGGTCCCGGGGCTCACTCCATTCGAGGGTCAGTGAGGTCTCATTCACATTGGAGATCACACCCCGGGGTGGAGATGGCACCGCTTTGGGAGCATAAAGAAGAAATGAGTTTGGGGCCCAGGACCACCCTTCTGCCCACTCTGTCTTGGACACTTACCCCACCTCTGTCAATAATCTTTCTGCACTTCCTTATTGGGACAACAAGACTCCTGATCACCCATCAAGACTCAATGTAATGTTACCTCCTCCTAGAAGCCTATCTTATTGTCTTCTTTCATCCTCCATACCCCCGGTAACATCATTCCTATTAGCACATTACATGGGCATTACCTGTTTTTGCAATTTGGTGCTAAGCTCCTTAGTAACAACATCTCACTTTCTTTTACAGCCCCTGCACCTGGCACAATGCCTGGCACACCAGAGGTGAGGACAGGAAGAAAGCAGGGCAGCACACCCTTAGGCTGTGGCCAGAGCTGGGCCGAGTGTGCAGCAGACAAAGGAGCCATGAGCTGGGGAGATCCCAGCCGGCTCCTGATGCCTGCTGGCTGCTAGAGGGATCTTGTTAAAATAAAATGCAGGTAGATGGACAAGCCAGCTGAGCTGGATTCTAGTTCAAGGGCGATCACCTCCTTGGTGACAGCTTGAACATATCATCTAACTCCACTGAGCTCCGGTTTCCTCAGCTAGAAGGGGTTATCTCACAGACATAGGCTCTCTAGGAAGGAAAGGCCTGCTGAAGCAGAGCGTGGGAGCTCACGTACTGGTGCAGGCGCTGTCTGCTGAGTCTGAGTCTGCACGGTAGAAGTTATTGTGGCAGGTGCAGATGCTGGCAGCTGGTGAGGTGGTGCGGCTATTGGGGGGACAGGGGAGGCAGGGCCCCTCTCCTTGCTTTGCCTTGTAGCTCCCAGGGGGACATGCTGCAAGAGACAAGAGGATGACACATACTGACCTCCCTCCTCTGAGAGAACCTGGCCTTTCCCAGCCTATGTCTCAGCCCCTCCAACTCCCAGACCATGGGGGCAATGCTGGTATTGCCCAACTCCATCTACAAAGGGCCCTTCTGCCCCACAGAAATCCTTGTCAGCAGATTCCTCTTCACTCCCCGCTCCCCCCAGTGCCTCGGAAGACGTCAGCCCATCACCTGGACAGTATGGGCTTGTTGAGGCAGGGCGGAGGGAAGAGGAAGAGGAGGGGAGGGGAAGAGACCACCAGTGCGTTTCAGCACCCTGCACTCTGCTGAGACACCCCAGCCTTTTCTAATGAGAGTAATTCTTGAGAACCTTGAGGATGCTGCCACAGACAGGATAAGGGCTTCCCAGCAGAGGGCTCCGGGCAAACCTCTACCCCACCCACCAAGGAGCAGGAGAGGGGTGAGAAAAAGAGGAAAGTGGGAGTGGGGGGTGGGGGTGGGGTTAAGAAAACAGCAAGAAGCCTGGGGTCACCTGGAGTTCAAAGGCCTCAAAGCCTCCCAGGGGACCTGTCCCAAAAGAGGCCAGAGCCGGGTGTCTGAGCACCCTTCTCATCTCTTCTGCCAACCATATTCAGCCCCTGTGGCATAAGCTCTGCACATTCCTCACACGTAGGGTGGCCATAATATTTATTATTCAAAATTAGAATATTTAAGGAGTGAAAGGGGACACTAGGATTAATAGGATAACGGGCATAACTGGAGACTGTCCTGGACACAGTAAAGAGACTTGTCAGTCTATCCATGTGGTGACCTCTGGAGAGGGTCATCGAGCTTTGCGATGCCCGCACATGGGGGTGTGGCCTTCTTTAGAGTTTAATCTCCCCTCATGAAGGTGATATTCCATCCTAGATCTTTGAACCAGTGGGGGAGGGGGCAGAGGCCAGGCCAGCCTGGTTGCTATGGGAACCAGCCTGCACTTCCTGCCAGGGACCTGCAGAGTGTTAGCCCTTCTTCGGGCTGTCAGGCTCATCACCCCCACCCGCTTTCCACACTTGGGAAGAGGAAGTTTCCAGCAGGTTCTTAAAGAGGAGCAGAGAGGCCAGTGAGGCAACCCAACACTGGGCCCCATGAGGCAGGCCAGGCTGATGGTCCAGCCCCCTTACGCAGAGGGCTACGATAAGAACCCTTTCCTGCTCTGGGAGATATTGTCACAAGTCCCATGGAGAAATGTGCAGACAGAAGAGACAAGACCCTCACACCTTGCCCTTCTTCAGCCTTGGGTGAGGATTTAATGCCAGTTCCTATATTCCCTACCTGGGAGGCCTGCAGTACAGAATCTCCCTGAGACCCAAGTTCTTGTTGGCAAAATAGGGAGAAAACTCACAATCACTCTGCTGGGTAGTGGTGAGGCTTAAAAGAGAATGCCCCATCAAGAGGATTTTACAGCTAGCTGGGAACCAGTAGATCACGAGGTCTATGAGAGTCAGCAAGTCTCTAGCTTGCCTAGTGAATAAGGACTTGAACAATCCCTGTCCTATGTCTCCACACTCTGGGGACCAGTGGCTCCCTTCTGCCGGTGACACGAGGTCTTAGGGCAGGGCATCACTTATACCGGTACACTCTTTGGAAATGTCTCGATTACTGCCCCATTTTTCATGAAGACGCCACAGGTAGCATGGTTAAGTGACTTGCACAGGCTCACGGTAGTAAGTTGAGGACTCAGGACTAGAGGGACTTTTGGCCTCTAACTACTCTACCAGCCACACTGCCTCCCAAGAAACCTGAGCCCTTAAGGCAGAGAGATGCGCACAGCATCATGTCCTCAGCTCTTGAGAGAGCCCTTCTGGAACTTCCAAGGTGACGTATACATTGGAGGCAGGACCAAGCCTCGAAAGTCTGTCCAGGCTCGCAGTGCTCACTAGTCAAGAGTGCACAAGGTCTCCACTCTTTTAACTTAAGGCCCCCATCTCTCTGGCTCCTCCCCTCCCTCACTACCCCTTCTCTGGGGCTGGGGACTACAGGGAGAGTCGTATGCATGCCAGGCTAGAGCCCCACCACTTAGTGCATCCTCAGCTTCGTTTTCCTCCTCTTTCCCCAAGTTCTTTTTTCTCTCCGTGTCCCTCTTTGTAGGACATTCTCTATTTCACAGCAGCTGCCCCTCCCTCTCCTGCCCTCCAATCCACACCTGAGACCATATCTGGTCAGATATGAAGTCTGGCTGTTGTCCGGCTTCCCTCCCCTCCTTCCTTAGGCCCCACTTACCACGGCACTGGGACTCCTTGGCGGCTGGCTCATGGCCAGTAGCGCAGGTGCAGGCACCAACGGGCACCATCCACTCCCCGTCGCCATTGCAGTAGAGTTTAAGTGGTACAGATACCTCCACGGCGTTAGCGATGCAGGTGCCGGGGGCAATGACCAGTGAAGTGGGTTCAGCCCCCGTGAGGGTCTCGGGGAAGAGTGCGAAGCCTGCAGTGGTGGATGCACACTTCTTGTAGAAGGCACGCACAGAGATGAGCGACATGCAGGCACCCTGGTCCTGGAAGGCCAAGTAGAAGCCGGCCTTGGAGAGTGGCCCGAAGCTGCGCACCTTGGTGTTGACGCGCCCCGCATCGAGCCGCGAGAAGCTCTCATCTGGCGCAATGGTGTCCACTTTCACATAGGGGTTCTCCATCCAGAAGGGAGAGGAGGCTGAAGCCACATCACTATCAGCCTCGTAGTAGAAAAGGTTGAAGGTTTCCTTGCAGGAGCCAGGGATGTTGGGGATGCTGTTGCAGTCTCTCACGGTGAATTTCAGCTCCACGTAGACCCGCTGGACTTCCCGCCGCCAGATGAAACCCGTGCGCAGCCAGTTGTTCTGGCTGGACTCACGCACATTACACACCTGATACGTGCGGATAGGATTCATGGCTTCATCGTAGCCGCTCACTTCTTCCCACTGAGTGTGGAACAAATAAAAAAGAGAATGAGCCATTTACCTCGTGTCTGGGGCTGCAGCATTTACCTCACAGAGGGGCTTCTGTGGTAAGGGGCTTCACATGCACACACAGGCTCAAAGCCTAGCTTTCTGGGTGTCTGTGTCATAAGCTCAAAGCCCTGCTTTCTGAGTGCCTATGTCATTTAACCTCCCTGTACCTCAGTTTCTTGATCTGAAACCAAGAGATAACTAGCATAACTCGGGAATACAGAGCTAATGAAGAAGGCACCTGGAACAGGGAGGGAGACCTTGGGAAGCCTGATGTCAGTCCTATGTGTTATCTCGGTGCCTCAGTTTTACCGCCTGTAAAGTGGGGCTGACTGGAATTAGATGAGGGTTTGGGGAATGAAAGTGCATTTGGTGAGTCTTGCCCTACTGAGAGAGAGAGAGAGAGAGAGAGAGAGAGAGAGAGAGAGAGAGAGCAAGCATTTGACGAGAACTGGCAGTGTTGGCAACACAACCAACACATTTCATTGTCACAAAATTCCACAAGAAATGCAAGGCTTATAGAAGAATCACAGCAGCTAAAATTCAGTCGCCTGATGGCTGCAGTCTGGATGCCATCACACCCCAGGGTCCCATGGCTCAGCCCAGCCATGAAGGCCCCCAGGGTCCCGGGCCCAGCCCAGCCATGAAGGCCCCCAGGGTCCCGGGCCCAGCCCAGCCATGAAGGCCCCCAGGGTCCCGGGCCCAGCCCAGCCATGAAGGCCCCCAGGGTCCCGGGCCCAGCCCAGCCATGAAGGCCCCCAGGGTCCCGGGCCCAGCCCAGCCATGAAGGCCACCTGGGGAAGTTAATTCCAACAGCTGAAAGATATTAGAAAGGTAGGAATTTAATAGTCAAAAAATAGAGGCCCTGAAAAGTCAGTTGCCCTGCTCAAAGGCACACAATATGTCAGAGATCTGAGGCCCAGGCCTCCTGGCTCTTTTTTTTTTTTTTTTTTTTTTTAAGTTTGTTTATTTATTTACTTTTTATTCATTTTTAAAGACAGGTTCTCTCACTATGTAGTCCTGGCTGTCCTGGAACTATGAAGACCAGGCTGACCTAGAATTCACAGAGATCTGTCTGCCTCTGCCTCCCAAGTGCTTCTATTAAAAGCATGAGCCACCATGCTCTGGCTTGGCTTCCTGGATCCCGAGCCAGCACTCTCTCCAAGGACCCAGGCGGGAGGGGGTCGTCTGGATAGACTTGGGAGGGCTGTTAGGTGAGGGCAATAGGACAAAGATGGACCAACAGACAGACAGAGTGACCCAAACGTTCACACACCAGGAGGATCGGGCTAAGAAGGTAACAAAAGAGAGGAGAATGAGAATACCACAGGAGCTGAGGACAGAGGCAGCCCAGGTCAGGCCTGGAGGGAGAAGGCATAGCAGCAACCAATATTCAGTATAGATGATGGGGAAGTCTTACCCCACTCTCTGGATGAGATGTCCATGCCAGCTCGGACGTCACCCATTTCGTGTCCATGAGAGTCTCTGGGGAAGCAATAGAAGAAAAGATCAGGGGCTAACCTCAGAATGAGCGAGAAGTCACCCAGGAAAGTCAGGGATGTAAGAAACCAGTTTCCATCTGGCACAGCCGCTCCCAAGTCTCCAAAGATGCCTCCCTTTTCCCCAGGGACCCTAAAGTCATCCCCAGAGGTGTCACAACTCCAAGGTATCTGGCTGGCTAGAGGTAGATGTCTGCCTCTGACCCTAGGCCTGGGTTAACTGAGGCTGGAGCAAAGGCTGGTTCACACACCTCAGGCTCTCCTAATCTCCACACAAAGGGGCCAGCAGGGCCTTTATCCTGGAACAAAGGGCTGTGGGCTTCAGACGCAGCAGTGTGGGCCTCCCCTGACTCCATTCCCAGCACAAAGGCCCAGCCTTACACACTGCCCTGGGGAAGAGCAGTGGCAGGCCAGGGCATGCTCCCATCCTCTTACTCAGCCACCTGTGGGGGTAAGGATGCTCTCTGAGGTAAAAGGACCACCGAGCCTAGAACTTAGTTAAGTTTCATGAAATCCTTGGAGAAGGCACTGCTCACAGCCCTCTACAGAAGAGGGATGCCCACACAGAGCTGGTCTAATTGGCGAAACTGTGAGGACATGGAGCAAGGGGCTGGAGGTAGTGAGTTTGGGTCCAGCTGATTCAGTAACAAACCCCTTAAAGGGATGAGAGAGCCAGATATGGAGGCATCTTCCTATAATCCTAGGACCTGAGAGGTTGGAGCTGGGGGGCAGGGGTGAGAAGTTTCAGCTTAGAGTAGGGGTAACATGGTGAGACTGTCTCAAAAACATAAACTAACACTCCCCCCCCCCCCATAAAGCTTGGAAAACTGGAAACCCGGCTGTGTGTCCCAGTCAAATTTCTCCCTCCAGGAAGTGTTTCTTGGATATCCAAGTTAGGTGAGCCGCCTTCCTCTGTGAATCAAGGGACAGCCCCTCTCTGTTCTGAGTTCCAGGTTCCTTGTCAGCTCGGCTTGCTCAGCCATGGGAGGGGCACCGTTAATGTTCTAGACACAAACTTGCACTTCTAGAATCTGGTTCTGAGCTTTGGCTAAATAACTGAAGACGGCATGACCCTAAGATCAGACTTGGCATGACACCAGGAAGCGAAGGGACACCCACCCCCCTTTCCTGTAGCCTGAGTGCCAAGTCAGCCTCAATTTTGAACTTTAACAGGCAGAGATACCCCAGAACATCCTTGGTGGCACAGCTGAGGGTCCCTAGAAGGTCCAAAATCCACATGTTCTTGCAGAAGCCGTCAGAGAACCCAACTGGGGGACAGGGCAGTGATGCGTTGACCCCAGTGGGTGGCACAGGAGCAGAGTGCAGCGGGCACTGCAGAGAGCCAGGCTCTATAACTACAACAGCTGGTGGTCCTTACAAGGCTGGCTGCATGACAAGCTGTCCCAGCCTCCTCTGGCAGACAGACCTACAGACACATAGAAGCAGGGACCCAGAGACAGGACGGAAAGCAGGGCCTTAGCTGGGCCAGAAGATGGTCCAAGTTGAATGTCTCTGGCAGGCTGGGACCAGACAGCCGGGATGCTGGGCAGTGGACTACAACAGACAGTAAGATGAAGAGACAAGGAGGCCCAAAGAGACATCGACAGGGAACGAGATTGCCAAGTGGCCTCTTCTCCAGCCGGCAGCCTGGAATACTCCTGTCCCAGGGAGCAGCCGCTCCGCGCTGAGCCAAACGCACACCCTCCCCCAGCCAACTAGCCGGCCAGTCCGCCTGCTTGTCTGCCCGCCGCCGCCTGCCGCTGCCCGCCCGCTGGAGCAGGCAAGGGCTCCCACTGCTCCCGCGCGCTGCCTCCCTCCTCCCTCTCCCTCACTTCCTTCTGCTCAGCCTGTGCCAAACCCATCTGGAACTGTTTAAACCCAAATATTCAGCCCCCTCCCCCCTCCAGCCAGATTCCTCCACAGTTTAAAACAAGCCCTGCGCTGGCTCTGGGAGGAGGGGGGGGGAGGAGAGAGGGGAGGGCTGGAGGCGGGCGCAGGAGGAGGGAGAGAGGGAGGCTCTTCATTTCTGTTTAATTTCTGGAGAGGGAGGGAGGGGATCAGCCTTTGGCCATCGCTCAATCTCGGCACATTTTTCCCATTAATGAGGAGAGGACTTGGGTTTCCAGGCCTGTGTGCCTGAGGAGGGGCTCGGGCTCCGGTCACCAGGATGGGGAGGAGGCGGGCCGCTCCGGTTTCCCCTCTTCTCTTGGGAGAGGAGGGGTCTGTTCCTTGCAGTCTGCCCCAAGTACGGGAGGGAGATTTAGGGCAGACTACCAGTGCCCTGGTCTTAGAAGGACTGACTAGGTTATAGCACCCATCTGTACCCATGGTACCGGGAGGGAGACCTTTTCTCTGCTGTGAAGACAAGGACTAAGAACAAAAGAGCAACGTGAGCAACCTCCAAATCCTCCTAGCTGCTGCTCACAGGCCAACCCCTCAGCCAGGTGGCTGTGGAGGGAGATAAGAAAGGACGGCCACCCCCTAGACACAGGACTCGAATTGTTCTTAAGAGTCACCGGGAAGCTATCACCAAGCTGGTGATCTGGAACTGGGGCTTTGATGAAATACCCTTTCGGTTTTCCACTGGGCCACAGCCATAGCAAGTAGCCGTGGCAGCAACTGTGTGGTTCTCACCTATGCACAAACACAACACTTGCACAGGCAGTACCCGGTTCTCAGTGGCTGAACTTGTTCCCCACTACTGGTACCAAAGAAGGGCAAGTCAACACATATGGTGGACAAATAGACTCGGAACCACCCGCAAACACGTACACGGCCCCCCACACAGCTAGTCTGTCTTTTTCAGACAGATGCATATGGTACAAACAGATTAGTCTCCTTAGACATTGACACACAGAGGATCTTTCTTACACGCAGATCCAGCGTGCCCTAAGGCAGACCCACTATCGGCCACACAGCCTAAGGACAGGCACGCCCAGTCTGACAGTGCATCCTCTTCTCACACACCCCATTGCACAGCTACAAGGCACGAGCTCCTGTATATAAACTACAAACACAAGTACTAGTTTCCCTGCATAGACTTGTAACATGTAACAGTCACATGGAAAACACACCACAGCACCATGAAGGTGCATGGAAACTCCATCTAAGAACTAACCATCAACGGGAAAGTTTGTGGCACACGCCTTTAATCTCAGCACTTGGGAGGCAGGGGCAGGGGCAGGACGGTCCCTAGGAGGTCAGTAAAGTCTACGGAGAGTTCCAGGACAGTCAGGGTTACACAGAGAAACCTTGTTTCAGGGGAGAAAAAAAGCACCAATCATTAAAGTTCGTGTAACAACTTGGAGATTCTGCAAGCATGCTTTTCTTTGGGGTATCTGTAGCAGAGTGATGGAAAAGTTGGGAAAAGGCACTAACTCTCACCCTACCTCCCAAAAAGGCAGGGTAACTCCAGCTCTACTTCCTGTTGTCCTAGCTAAAGCAGGAGTTGTCAGTCAGGTCACAAGGCTGGGGGTGGGGCAGGGGCATTGAGATGATTCTGGGTGTGGCTGGGTGCGGTCTCCCCAGGTATAGCCCCTGCCTAAACAGCAAGCTACTTCCCTGGCAGCAAAATGGTAGTATGTGGACTCCTAAGCCGAGGGGAGGAAACGCCATTCAGCAGTTCAGCTCAGGAGCTGGCGCACTTGAATTGGAGAGCTGGCATGATGGGGACACTGGATACCCCAGCCTGCCTCTGAGGGTCTCATTTGACTACACTTGTGCAAGACACAGCCTGAGATCCTTGCTGGCTGTCCTGGTGAAGGGTTAGGCCCACTCAATTTTATTGAGATGCCAGACCCCACAGCACCTCCAAGTTCCAAGTCTGCCAGAGTATATCCTGTAGCAGACGGTCCACCAAGGCCCAGGAAACAACAAACAAGAAACAGATCAGATCAAAGGAGCCTTTGGCTTAAATGCAGGCCACAGATTCTGAAGTGGTAGGAAAAAAGTTGTATTTCAAGGTCTGGGAAGCTGGTGGGTATCACAGAAGGACAGGGACAGGGAACAGGGTCTGGTCAGAAAGGAGTGCCCTGAAGTCTTGACAAGTTGCAGAAACTACCCCCATAGAGTCCCTACCTTGCACCCAAACAGGGGATTAGGTTCCCAGTCATGGGTCAGTTTATGTTCATGCTTGTACCCTGCTGAGAAGGCCTGACACTGAAAGAGTTTGTGGGAATCCTGCCCTAGGGTCTGAGAAGTGTGTGTGTGTGTGTGTGTGTGTGTGTGCGCGGGTGCACGCACGCGCTGGCACACTCAGGTAGGTGGAGTGTTGGTTTTTTTTTTTTTTTTCTCTTTCGGTTATTGTTTCATATTTTTGTTTTGAGTGCCTAACTTCCCCAGGGCCTCTCTCCCATTCTTAGCTATAGTTCCTTGGTCTTCACATCAGGGATGGTGGGGAGGGGAGCATCTCTGAACAGAGAACACATTTTGTTTTTCATTCTTTCTCTCAGATCATGGGGATTTGTAATTAAATAAACCTGAGAGGGAGAAGAGGGGAGATCCACAGGGCAGGGAGCCCAAAGCCTCAGTGTTCCCACCCTGGGCTGTCTCTGCCAGCCAGCCTGGACCACGGACATCTGGCCCAGGCACAAGGCCTCCATTCCTTCCCAGGATGCCGGTTTCAGTGGCCCAACCAGGAGTTGAAGTAGAAGGCCATGGGAGACTTGGCCTGAGGATAGCCCTTGGGCCAAGGGGCCACTCCCACCCCATCAGGTACCCAGCTGCCACCCCCCTGCCCAAGCCCGACAAACCAGTTTGACTCAGCACAACAGGCAGGTCTACAATTTTCAAACTATGCAGGCCTGGTGATTCAGCCTCTTCTGCTGTTTAATTAGTGGAAGGCTAGTGGCGGAGGCCTTGCCCACAACAACCCAGGCTTTAACTCTCAGCTGCTTGGGCCAAAGTGGCAGTGGTGGCTAAGAGGAGGGAGTGAGAAACAAATTGGTTCTGCTGCTGTCCCTTGTCAGAGCTGAAGCTTTGGCTGGTGACAAACAAGACGGGTCCGGAAGGGGGGATGGGGAGATAGGGGTGGGGGAGGAATACCAGTGACAAGTGAAAGAAGCAATAAGCATAAGTAATCCAAGACAATCCTGGGCTGTCCCCTGGCAGTTCCTAGATTCTCAGGGTCACACCAACTACCTCACAGGACAGAGGCTTGCTGCTTCTCTTCCAGAGCCAGACTTGCCTAGCCTGGCTAACTGAGATGTCCTCACCCCACCTTTTACAAACTGGGAACTCTCCTTTCACAGAAAGGTATCTTCCCTGCTGGGACTTGAGAAGGGAACTATCCCTTCTCAAATGCATAGGACCTGTGGCTCTGACACCATTCCTCATCCCACACCCCATTCTTAGCCTGTTCACCTCCAGTGAACACCTCTTTCTCATGGATCTGGGCTACTGGGAACTAGAGAAAAGTCCTTAAAGGAAGATAGTGTTGGGGATGAGGTGGCCCCATAGAATCCAGGGATATTTCTCTCTCTCTCTCTCTCTCTCTCTCTCTCTCTCCCTCTCTCTCTCTCTCTCCTCTCTCCCCCCCCCCCCCCCCGTTAGGGTGTCAATTTTTCAATTAGGAAGGACTAGTAACATCCCGATCTCACCCAAACGGGAAACTGAGAAGAGAATGATCAGGAACCAGTGTCAGTCTGGGTACACACAGCTCAGGGACCCTGAGTCTATATACAATGAGACTATTGAAGAGAGCCAGGGATCATCAACACCAAGAAACCAAAGAGCCTACTCTATGGACACAGTCTCCAAGACTTGAAGTCTACCCATCACGGACTACCAGAAAGAGCTGGGATGAGGCAGGACCCTGCTCTCTAGCTCCTTCCTCCTTGGAGCCACAGGGAGATAAGCCCCAACTTCCCAGTCCAGCCTTCCCTTCCATCGTTCCTTCCTCTCAGCCCCTCCAGCAGGATAAGGACACTTCTCATTGCTCCCCAAAGAGCAGACCCTAGGGTGATAATAGTAACAACAACAGCTAATCCTTGAGTAGCAACAGCTGTGCTAAGTCTTTTACACACAGCAACAACCCGATCCGATGCTACCATTTCCGTGTCAGAGCAGAGGAGTAGAAAGCAGGCAGTCTAAGAGTCCGCTCTGCTCAGCACCTATGTTTCCTTAACGAAGGTAATGATAAAAAATCCACATTTGTAGGCTCCCTCTACTTTCCAGAAACACTCTCACTGGCTTAGCCTCCCTCAGTCTGGCACTAGTTATGATTCCCATTCATAGCTGACCACAAGGGCCTCTCAGTCACCATCAGCTCCTTGGCCCAGACGCTACTAGCTAGGGCCTGCTTCAAAGGATCTGAGGATTGTGAGGGATAAAAAGGAGGAAGGGAAGACCCTCCTCAGGTCCGCTTAGCTCCTCTCCCCAAACCACACACCTCCACCACTCCACTCTCTGCTCTACTACCCACCCCACCCCACAAAAGGGGCCTTAGGACCCCAGTACACACAGGTGACACACAAGTGTATGTCCCAGAGTTCATGCGCCAACGTTGCCTCTCCTGAGCTAAGATAGTCACAGACCTGGGAACTCAATAGGCTCCCTGGCTCACACCCTTCAGGCAATCAACAACAAAGCCCTGGTTTCTCACGCCTGAGATCCTATCACACACATGTGGGTGAGTGGGTGAGTGTGTGTAAGTGTGGGTGCAACCTCTGTGTGTCTGTCTAAATGTACATGTGTCCACCCATGTGAGTAAATCCATCAGTGCAGTGGGGCACCGAAATTCCAAAGACTGGAAACCTCTCTGAACTGTTTTAGAGATTTTTTTTTTCTTCCTAACCTTTAAGTTTACACTGTGAATCTATGGAAGGAACCCAACAGCACAGGGATCATGTTTTGTTCCTAAACTAAAAGTGTCTGGATCTGACCAATACACCAAACGTTCCTGTATTTCAATTTCCCCTCAAATTCTTTGCTGCCCTCCCTCAACTTTAAGGAAGGTTTTCACCCCTGACTTAATGGGTTTACAATTTTTGTAACGCCAGTATTTGCCTCTAGACTGTGTTAGTGACCTGTGCCAGTGTTCCCTGTGGGTTCATGTCAAGTGGCGTAAGTGTGAGCTCTCTTGTCTGGGCCAGCTACACTCGGGCTGTTTGTTTGTCCAGGTTCAATTTCTTCTCAGTAGCAGTCTTAGTAGGTTTCACAGAGCCCACAGACAAGGCTGACCTTTTCCCGCCGATAACTAGTAGTCACTCGGCTCAGGTGCTACCCGGGCAAATCCCTGTTTGTGAGGTTCAATGGAAACCTAAGCCCTCCGAAGGTCCTGCTGGAGGTGGGGGTGGGGTGGGTCCGAGGTTTACAACAGACACACACACCTCTTGTGTTGCTAGCACTTGAGAAGCCATAAACAATGACAGGCCCCCTGCCTCTCCACCCCCGCAGTCATCCCCTGACAAAGCGGGGTGCACACAATCACGCTTACTGTTAACTACAGCGGGTTCCCAACCAGTGCAGCCCCCAACCCGAGGAGTTCCGCTTCGCCCTCCCAGTCCCGCAGCCCCCGCCTTGATGCTGGGTCGCCCACATTTCCTCGCCTTCCAGAGGTGCGAAACCCCGAGGGTCTCGTTTCTCTGCTTTGACTGTAGGCTATTCCTACAAAAACCCACGGCCGAACTGCAGCTTTCGGGAGTCGGTGCCGAGTCCAGATGCTAGCAGTTCCCCCAAAAAGGGCTGCGGAGCCGGCTCAAGCATAGAGCCTCCTTGGACGTGTGCTCAGCCCGCGGCCCCACACCGCGGGGCTCCCCGGTAGCGCGCGGGACCCCGACGCCGCTCACCTTCCAGCGCCCAGCAGCCGGAGGGCAGTAGCAGCGGCAGCAGCAGCGGAGCGAGCAGCGGCAGAAGCCCCGGCGGCGGGCGGACTCCGGCCATAGCCCGGGGCGCTCGGAGGGGCCGAGCCGGGCCGCGCCGGCGGGGCTGGGGGCGCCCGAAGGAGAAGGCTCCGGCACAGTCCAAGAGATCCCGGCAGGGAGGGGGCGCAAAGCAGACGGGCGGCTCTGTAACCGAGGTGTCGCCCAACCCGGTACTCCGGGTAGATGCCGGCAGGTCGTTCCCGCGGGAATCTGGACGGACCGGTCCAGGAGGATCCGGGGCGCTGGGTGGCTTGATGTCCGATGACTCGGGAAGCAGAGGGTGCAGGTGGTCGCGGTTTTCGGGGCACAGTCCACTGAGGCCGAGCTCGGATTTCGGGCTCCGGGTGCGCGCGCCGTCCGGGTTAGGAGCCGGTATCTGGCTGCGCCGCTCACGTACTCACTTCTGCTGGTCCTCGCAGTGGAGCTGCCGCTCTGGGCGAGAGGGGCGGGGTTACCTGCCTGCCCGTCAACACTCAGGCCACGCCCCCAGAGACCGGCCGCCCACTCACAGACCGCCCAGCCAGCTGGTTCTGCTGCGAGAGCACTCTGCTGGAGTTCAGTTGGCCGCTCTTCCACCGAGCCCACCCTCGGCGTCTTGGGGCTTGGAGCAGGAGGAGCCACTGAAAAGATGAATTAGACTGGGCGGAGCCACACTGCCCATCAGCCGGGTAACCCCGCCCCTTTCTCCTATTGGCGATTAGTAACCAGCTCGAGTCCTAGATGGTGATAACCAGATAGAACGAGCTTGGGGCGCCCCCCTGTGGTCTGCAGACCCGTGAGAGTCTGTCAAGAGGCTTTTTTCTCCCGAAGCACATCCAGACCCAGAATAGGCCTTAGCGAATAGGGAAAGGGATGTGTGTGTGTGTGTGTGTTGGGGGGGGGGGGCTACCCACCCCGGCAGATCGCTCTTCAAGGAACTCTCAAGGGTTTATTTATTTGTCTATTCGGTTGTGATCATTTGTTAGAAAATATTTTTGGGCACCCACAATGTTTCAAAGTGGCTAGAGCAGAGAAGCTTGTATTATCCTGGAGCCATGTGTTATCCGGTGGAGGTGGGTTTAAAACTCACAGCGGGGCTAACAAGCATTCCTGCCGGGAAAGAACCTAGTTTTTCGAAGCACAATGTTAGGTCTAAGAAAACAGCATCTGAGTGACAATATAAAAGATCGATGAGTAACAGTGTGTTGGGGATGGAAGGCAGTGAACATACACTTTTGTGTTAAGACCTAGAATCGAAGAATCTGAAAGTTCAGAATAGCTTGAGTGCAGAGTCAGAGCTGAGACAGGCGAGCAGGCCGAGAAGTAGATGAGGAGGGGCCTGGAGGATACAGTTTTGGACTCACAATATAGCCTTCCTCTTGAAACGGGGTGGGGGGGGTGTATTACCTTATCAGATTGGCATATCTGTCCTGGGGAGGATGACAGGCAGAGACAGTGGTAGAATCCTGGGAGCTAGTGAAGCCATGTAGTGGTGGGGAGGATGGTGGCTTAGACCAGGGCGATGGCTGTGAGGAGGAGCCAACAAGGACAAGTTTGAATTGTATTTGTGACTAGGTGAATGAGAGAGGTGCAGTGGTCGGAAACATCAAAGAGAGCCTTCAGGTTCCTGCGATAGACTTCTGCCGTTTCCTTCTAGAACATTTACAAGGTGCAATAAGTGCCCTGAAACAATACCTCACACTTATTCAGGGTAGGTGTTATTATAGCCTTATTTTACAGACAAAACTGAAGAAAGAAAGTAAAAGAAAATACATAGACAAACTGGTGTGTTCAAAGGCTTGGCAGCTTGCCCCAAGTTACAGGAACTGAACCCAGGCCTGTGTAGTCACAGACACTCAACTTTGCTTCATCAAAGAACTAAGGAGTAAGTACCTCAGTGTATGTTCAGAACTGTCCTTCCCACCTAAGATGTTAGGATTCAGAATATCTGCAATGCAGAGCTCAGGATTCTGTATTCTAACGAGTAGGTGGTTCTGATGTGTACTGAATTCTAAAGTCATGACTGCCATGCATCCTCTCACTGGGCTAAGTGGGTGACCATCACTCCATGGTCCCTCAGAGTCTTCCTTACCTACCCCCTGGTTTCTGGGCCAAAGAACGAGAGTTAGGTTTGAGATGGTCTCAGAAGCATGATGGACATACAGACATGTGTCTCTGATGGTGAAGCACTCTAAGACTCCAGTTCAGACAAACCAAAGCAGGGTGGGGTGAGGTCATGAGTCCAGAGCCTAAGGGTATTGCTTTGAAAGAGCTCTGTCTCCCTGGGCAGGGACTGAGGTGGGTGTGGATGCTTGGAGCTGGGGTGGGGGTTGCCTTATTCAGAGGCTCTGAGCTCTTCCATTCTAAAAGCTTACAGAAAGCTCTAACAAAGATGGGTTTTAAGATCCACAGAAAGGATCTTAGAAACCCTCTTACTTAATTCCCACTTGTGGGGCTGGAGACCCCAGGGTGGAGACAGCTTGTTCTACAGCCCTTTCTGCCCTGGAGAGCTGGTTGGTGTCGACCATTGTGGATTTTCAGCAGGTGGCCTGGGGGTAACACATCTCAATTAAAGCCTTGCTTATTGTAAGGCAGATCTGTGAGGCTGGCACTCCTGTTTACTCAACATCTGTGCCAGGCTCGGCCTCACCCTGGACAAACAGCCCACCAGGCAGCAGGCACCAAGCTCCTTTGTTCTTGGGTGTGATAGCAGAAGCAGGTAGTGGGGGCCTGTCCTCACCGGATGTTGGCACCATGGTTCCCACGGGAATGCTTCCTGACCTAGATGTTGACAGACGGGAGAGCACCAAAGTTCTGGCGGCGACGGCGGTGGCAGTCAGTGGCAAAGAGTTGGAGATGGAGGCAGATGGACACACTAGAACTAGAAATCAACAGGTGCCGGGCAGTGGTGGCGCACACCTTTAATCCCAGTACTGGAGGCAGAGGCAGGCAGATTTCTGAGTTTGAGGCCAGCCTGGTCTACAGAGTGAGTTCCAGGACAGCGGCTACACAGAGAAACTCTGACTGGGGGGGGGGGGGGGGAGAGAGAGAGAGAAGAAGAAGAAGAAGAAGAAATCAACACGCAGAAGGTCCCAATTTTCTCATGTTTCCAAGTTGAGATGCTGAGCAACCTAGGGAATAGGCTCTGGCCTTGGACTTTGAAGGGGAAGGGAAGTGCTCGCCTATGCTAAAATCATTTCTCTGACCACATGATTTTAGGAGGAAGCTTGATGCTCAGAAGGACCCAAGTCTAACTTGTCAGGCCCATGCATTCAGCAGCTGTGGGGTCTATAATAAGATGCTGAACTTTCTGAGGCTGAGCATCCATGTGAGGATAAGTGGGTGAAGATCTTCCCTCCCTCTCGGGCTATTGTGATGCTTTCACTGAGGACCCAAAACAAGCGGGCCCCTTTGATAACACCCAGCTTGCAATTCTTTCTGCAAAGAGTGTTTGCAGACAACTAGAGGAATGTGTACAGCAATTAATGACTCCAGGCTTCCTTTAAAGAGAAAGCTCCTAGTCCCGCTGTTAGAGCATAACAAAGAAATAGAACTCGGGGCAGGAAAAAGTGGCAGAATTAGTTCAATCAATGTTTCAGAGTCAAGGAGTCCAGTGGGGAACTGATGCGAGGGTTACTGGAGATGAGCCTGGGGTTGTACAGAGCCTCAGATAGGACAGAGTGATTCCAACGGAGCCTGATTCAGTTAAGAGAAAAGGGAAGGATGTGGAGATGAGGTGGATGCAGGAAGAGGATTGGAGATGATGTAATGATGGGGGCGGGGACTTGGGGCTTGGGGGCGGGGACTAGGGATTTGTTCTGTATATGCTGGCTGAACTTGAAAGGTTCGTCAGACACCCACTCCCACCTCTTCTACTGACCCATTCCCTATCCTTTGGGCAGCCAACTCTGGTCTCCCTGGTAGTTGGAAGTCCTGCCTCTGCTCTGCCTGGTGCCCCTTCAGCTCTTCTCTGGAGAACTTCCATCTTAGTATTTGGATATCACCTTAAATATCACCTGTCTGGCTTCTTGGGTTTCTTCCTTCTTCTCCACACCATAATTGTCTAGTCTATGGCATGATCTGCAGTGGTTAAGACTACACGATTAACCATCAGTCCACACATATATTGTCTCCCCTGATAGAATAGAGGGTAAGAACTTTTATTTGCCACGGATCTCCAATATAAAGACCAGTGTTCTGCACGAAGTACCTGCTAACAACTTACTAAATGAATCAGTATTGTATGCAAGCACCTGGTAATTTTAGCTACTTCTTTGGCCCAAACTGGAGGCAGACATTATTAATCAATCCCAGACTATTTTATCCATGTGATGTTCCAGACAGCTATTGCCAGTCTACAGAAAACTGGCACATAAAGTTAGAACCATCTGCTATTTCTACTTGCTTCTTACACAGCTTCGTGTGAGTCTTTTGAAAGCTCAGTAGTCTCCATCCAATGTCTCACACAAGATGTGAGGATAACTTTTTCACTTCTCCCATTTACCTGGACCCTCAGTCTAGACACTACTGTGTCTAAACAAGCATTATATCCAAGATGGCAGGCAGGCTCTGGTCCAGTCATCCTCTTGAGTCACATCCACTCCTGGACTTTTCTGCCTTTCTGTTTTATCAACAACTTCCCTGAAGGAAAGGCTGAAGGGACTTTGATATGAAGTTCAAAAATCCCCGTATTTTTAGATAAGGAAACCAACCTCAGAGAAAGAAAGTCAATGGAGCCACAAACCCAACAAAGCCTACTGGACCACAGACCAGTCAAACAACTCCTCCTTCATAACAGGAGTAAGATGAGACCACTGCTGTTCTCTTATACACAGTTTCCAAGCCCTAGTAGACAAATAGCCTGACTTCCTTGAAGTCTCAGAGCAGCAGGCCCTGGCTATTACTACTTTTTTTTTCTCTCACTTCCTAATCATCTATTCAAAGGAGGTGAGAAAGGTGCAGCCTCTCCAGCCACAGTTGCTTTTGGAAATCGCCTTGGGCTGTTATTCCGAAGCTGGCTAATGCCTCTTGGCAGTTTCCTGCCTTTCTCCCCTTCCCACCCAACCTGGCCTGCCCTCACCGCTCTCTTGAAGTCATTCTTCAGTGTTCCTTCTGAAGCAAGAGCTTGGTTTAGGCTTCCCTTGAGGAAAGGTAAAGGAGGAAACGGTTGCGTATTGACAAAACCTCCCTGTGCTCCTGGATAGAAGATCTTTCAACATCTTCCTGAGAGGGGAGCACGCTGGGAGCCTTTGCATCTGCCTGCACAGTTTGCAAGTGGTCTCTTTGTGCAGAGACGTCCATTTTATTCCCTAGGAGCTGTTTGAAGAAACATTGACGTTTGAAGGAACAGAAAGGCAGATCTCTGCTCAGGACAGGGAGAACCCAGAGGGACTCAAAGGTGCTAATTAAGGACCAATACCCACAGCCATTTGAGAAAGTTAAGAACTGGGGAAGACTCTCTGGCTTTTATGTTTAATTAGGAAGTAGGGACCACCAGGGCCTAGAGGGACTTTTTAGAAAGACAGATTTCAGCGTGATATTTAACATTCCACTAGCTTATTGAACAATTATCATGAGCCAGGTACAGAACCACAACTATGGACCAGTAGACAAAGGAGTTTGTGTCGAGGGAGTGGGGTGGGAGGGGAGGGAGAATGTTAGCATCACAAGATAAGCACAGGACACCATAGGAAAGAGGTTTACACAGGGCTCCTGATCCGGCTGTCAACGACAGCCCTGGTGAGGTCCATGGAAGCCTCCTTCAGAAGGAAGCAATATAAAGAAGCCAAATTGAGGCTGGGGAATCAGAGGGGTGATTAGAAAAGAGAACAAGGGCATAAGATGCACATCACAGAACTCAGACCTAAAAGCACACTAGAGTCACCTGGTAGGCTCTAAGGGAAAAAAAATGCTCACCCCAGAGGATTTTCTCTGTGGCAGTCTGTGCACAGGTGTATTTTTAAAGCTGCCCATTCTAATGTTGGGGGCAGGGGAAGGGGAGAAAGGAATTATGGGATTAGGGCTGGGGTGATGGCCTTGGTAAAGTGCTTGCCACACAAGTGTAAAAACTTGAGTTCATATCCCCAGTAGTCATGTAAAAAAGCTGTGTGCCAAGGCAAGTACCCAGGATCCTATCCCTGAGTGGTGGACACAGGATCCCTAGGGGATGCTGGCCAGCAAGTCTCACCAATGGTGGAACTCTTAGGTCAG
The DNA here is from genome assembly GCF_011762505.2 of Arvicanthis niloticus. NCBI lineage: Eukaryota > Metazoa > Chordata > Mammalia > Rodentia > Muridae > Arvicanthis > Arvicanthis niloticus. Next base: position 8,324,862 of record NC_047669.1, on the reverse strand, counting down.
TGAGAGAATCTATTTCAAAAATTAAAATGGAGGCCATGTTGGACTTCTGGCCTCCCCATGCATACACTCAAACACACATGAACACATGTACACACACACACACACACACACACACACACACTCACATACAATAAAAATCAAAAGACAACTATTAACCATAAAACACATGTTGTAAGGTAGGAGGTGTGATTCAGGTAGACCCAGAAGTCAGTAGTGTGTCCTTTGTGTTAGGATCATGCAGCTTAGAGGAGGCACACAGGTAACCATGACAGCATGACAGACAGCCTCTAAAGCCTCAGGCAGAGGTATATATGCTGGTGGACCATTGCTTTGTAAAACAATGCCTGTAGAAAAATTTTTAGCTTGTATTTCCTCTTCCTCCCTCCCCTCAGTGCTGTTGTAGGAGTCTTTAAAATGTCTCCTCAGGACCATCAGGGATAATGAGACTCTTCTTGCCTAGCTTCTTGTCCTAGTGGTGGTGGGTAGGGTGAGGCCACAAGCCTGTACCGCCCCTTTTCCCCCCTTGTGTCTCTGGAAGCTCAGGTTTTCCTCTCTGGCATCTGTAGTACCTGCTCCCTTTTCCCTGTTGGCCCAAACTCCCCAGCACCCATTCAAGCATTAGGGTTGGCACGGTCCCTATTTTCATGTAGCTGCTGACACCATCATCTTGTTAGAATACAATAATAACTGCTGTGCTGGAAAACAAGAGGGCTTTACAAAGGGAGGCCAGGGGAGTTGACAGCAAGGAAATTCTGTGGATGCTGAACTGTCAAGAACATGGCTGATGTAGGCAACACAGGTGGAAAGAGTAGGCAGGACAGGAAGAGGAGCCAGTCACTCTGATGCACAAACATGAATGAAATACTGTTCCAGAGTGTTCTGATCTCCCCAGGCCTCAACTGTGGTCCCCACGCTGTCTCAGTCCTTTGTGTTTTACATCACATAGCAACCTTGGGGAAACAGCCACACACAAGGCTCTTTGCCACATTCCAGATTATGAACAGCCTGGATTCTGGGGCATCTCCATTTGAGCAGCCTTCAGGTATCTCAGACCGGGCATGTGCAAATTACAGCCATCTCTTCCATACCCCTACCTCACACTCTCTTCTCCAGAATTCTGTGCCATTGTGAAGAATGACTCTAACACAGTGCCCAGAGAGATGGTTCATGACATCATTTTCTTCCTTGCTGGCCTCTGATGGCATCTGGTTACCTGTGTCTTGTCACCATACCAACTATCTTGGATGTAGCTTAGTCCTCTCCTGAATGGTGGATTGTGATTTCTTTCTTTCTTTCTTTCTTTCTTTCTTTCTTTCTTTCTTCCTTCCTCTCTCTCTCTCTCTCTCTCTTTCTCTCTCTCTCTCTCTCTCCTTCCTTCTGTCCGTCTTTCTTTCTTTCTTTCTTTCTTTCTTTTTTCTTTTTGTCTTAACTGTTTGTCTTAAGTGCTTAGCTGTTGTCAAGTTAGCCTTTGCGAATACATTAGTCACTTCTCTATTGCTGTGATAAAACACCATGGTCAAGGAAACTTACAGAAGAAAGAGTTTATCTGGCCTCATGGTTCCAGAGGGGTAAGGACCCTTAGTGGGCAGGCAGAGATGGCAGCAGGAACAGGAAGCTGAGAACTCACGTCTCGAACCCTTAGCATAAAGGGAGAGAGAGAGAGAGAGAGAGAGAGAGAGAGAGAGAGAGAGAGAACTGGTAGTAAATGGAACTTTTTTCCTCTGAGTCTACCCCCGTGACATACTTCTTCAGAGCGGCCATACTTCCTAAACTGTCCTAAGTAGAAAAACTGCAGACCAAGTGTTCAAATGGCTAAGACCATGGGGGACACTTCTTATTCAAACTACCATAGTGATCAAATGAATTGTCCCTACAAGTCACCTGTCTCTTCCTTCTTGGGTAGGTAGTTCATAGTGATGTGGGCCGAGCCAGGAGTGTTGATTGTAGGAGGTGGTTCTAATGCTCAGATTGGGAATCTGCATGTGAACTCTGAAGGTCCTGTTTCTCAATTGGTTCTTGGTCAGTCAATAAAGATGCTAGCAGCCAATGGTTGGGCAGAAGAGGTAGGACTTCTGGGTTCCCGCAGGCAGGGTAGTAGATGCAGGAGTAGGAAAAGATTCACCATGCTTCAGAGGGAGAGAGAGCTACCAGCCATGTGAGATCTCTGGTGAAGTGACCATTGGCTGCCTACCTGACTGGGCCAGGAGTTCTAGATGGAAGATTATAAACGTAACTAAGCGAAGGGCAGATTTAGGGTGCTGAGCAAAAGAAGGTAACTAAGCTGCAGGCAGATTTGGAGGTGTTGAGCTGGAGTGAAAAGAAGGGCAGACTAGCCAAGGGAGGCTTAGAAGAGCCCGGCCATTGAGCTAACACATGTTAAAACTAAGCTAGTGTGTGTATGTGTGTCCTTCATCTGGTCCACCCACAGCTTAAAGCAGGGTAGTAGAAACTACATGCTGTAGCTAGAAACTACATGCTGTAGCTGACTTAGCCAGGAGTGGTGACTTGGGCCTATAATCCCAGCATTTGAGAGGCTGAGGCAACAGGATTACCTTGAGTCCGAAACCATTCAGGACTGGATAGTGAGTACTAGGCCAGCCATGGATACAAAGCAAGATCCCTGTTTCAACATTTGGGAACCTCAAGCTCCTCCAAAACAATGTGGGCTCTGCAATCAAGTTAAGTGGGCTTAGATGCTTTACTCATCCTTGATGCAACCTTAAATAAGTCATGCTATTTCCTTAAGCCTCAGTTTCCTGTCCCAGAAATTGGAGCTAATAATAGCACGTATGGACCGTTAGCTCTAAGTACCATGGCCACTGTTTCCCTCTGTTCAAAGCCGTCTGTCCTTCAACAACTACACAGTCACAGCCTGATCCCCAAACAGGCAGCTCAGGCCCAACCAAAGTTAGCCCATTGTGAGCCATTTGTGTCCCAGCCTTACTCTACTGCACAGCCTTAAGAGTGATGGAGGGATACAGGGGAGAGACCATTGACTTGCCCCCTTCCCAAAGCTGAAGTGTTTTAATTAGGCGTTGCCCACCTTCTCCAAACACAAAAAGAAACTCATTTGAAATGGAGATAGCAAAAGGAGACAATAGTATTTTTTGAGTTCCTGGTTCAGTCTATTTTGGGTCAACCCCCCCCCCCCCCCCAGATCCACCTATTTGTGTAAAAAAAAATTATTGAGCAACTAGAACATGAAAGAAAATATAAAAAAACAGTAAAGTGTTGTCACTGTTCCTGAGAGTAATTAGGCTGATACAGAACATACGTATATGTGCATATGGATACATACACTGTTCATGTGTGTGCGCCTACCCTTTCTCTCTGCAAGGGCCTTAAAAGCAAACAGTACAACAGTTCTCTGAGGCAAATAAGGAAAGGTTAGATCAGTAAAGGTTCAAAGGTTTTTTTTTTTTTTTTTTTTTTTAGCTGGTCACAGAAGAGTCTTGAAACTTCACTAGCAAGAGAAATTCTCAGTGGACCTGCTCTTCAAAGTAAGAGCTTAGGTTTCCAAGCCTGCCTCACTGAGACTCTTTTGTGGATTTATTTCTAAGGACAAGCCTTTGTTCCATGACCACACACCACTGGAAGGGAACCATGGGATGTTGACACATGTAACAGACTCCTACACATCTCCCATTGTGTCATGTCATTCCTTCTGGAAGGTCTGATGCTGGAAGGCCACCCTGACCTTCTCTTCAGGTAGATCAAATAGCCTGATTGTTTCTGAGGACTCCCCATTGTCCTGAACTGAATAGATGGGGCATGCACAGGGTAGGGGTGGGTGTGCAGAAAGGAATGTGTCAGAGGAAGTCCAGACAGCTACGTGCTGTTGGCTGGAGCCCACTTCCCTCAAAGTATCCTTTTGTTATTCCAGGTGTCACAAGAGCTTGACCATCCCTTGCATAGCACATCCAGGAATTGCTCTCAGGACAGAAATGGCAAGAAGTTCTGTTTGGGGGCCTAGGATGCATTTTGCTTTGAGGAGACACAGAGTAAGTCAGAACCCCTCCTTGGTGCAGGGGAAGTGACTAGAAAGAAAGCATGGCTGGAACTCCACAGTGATGGAGCCTGGCATTTCCAGGGTGGGCTCCTTGGGCTGTAGTGAGTTCTTCCTCTGGGCAGGTCGGAAGACTCCAGCTTATATCTCTTGTGCTTTGCATCCATGGGCTCCAGGCAACCATCAAATTGACATGAACCTCAGCAAAGCATCACTGGATAAGGAATTGAGCTGAATTGCTCCCTCTCTAGCGGACAACTTATATAAATTATCTTTCAAGCCTGAACACTTTAAAGAGTCTGAGAAGGTACTAGTAATAATTAAACCGGACCAACCGGCTTGAACTGCAACCACTGTAGGCAAGCAAACCCAGTCCAGACTCCTTACTCATCACCAGTCAGATAAGGGTTCAAGACAAAGACATGATGCCTTGAAGCAGGTTGTTGGTTGAGTTGGCCAACGAGTGTTTCCGAACATGCCTTCCCCCCTTCTTGTCCCCTATGTCATGTTTTACACAGGACGTGGTACACTATCAGCAGGACAGTTTGCCTTAGTAACCTCCATCTGGACCTTGCTGAGCCTGGGATTACCAGAACATGGCCCACAGAACAATGGCCCAATGTGTCATTGTTCTGGGGGGAGTGAAGTGGGGGGAGGGTTGCTTGTTTTGTTTTGTAACCATAAAGAACTATTAAGTAGTGTAAAGGGGTTGGCTTGTCTACCTGATCTGTCCATATGGAGAGGGTACAGAGCATCAGAAACTGGCATGCTGCTGGCATGACAATAAACTGCAAACCCAGAACAACTCCTTGTGAAGCTCCTGCAGGAAACCTGCCTATGTAACAGCTTTATCGGCAAACGAGAACCTGCCAGCAGCTTGAAGGTCCTTGAACAGGTCTCGGCTTCAGAAAAACCATCAACAAGCTGGAAGTTTAGCTCAGAAGCTGAGCAGGTGCCCAGAGCAGCAACAAAACAAAGATAACAACAAATACTGACAACATATGGGTCATGTTATGTCGAGAACACTTCAGAGACAAGAACACGTTGCAGGAGGATTTCCGTTGGGCGATAGTGTCTATGGAAGATCCAGAAGTACGCTAGGTTGCAGCAGTAACAGTAAACATGTCTGCGGTAACAAACTAGATTCAGGGCAGCGGCTGTAGGGAGACAGGAAAGGTGCAAGGACCAACAGGAAGAACACCGTGACTTGTCTGGAGTATTTTCTGTTTTCGTTGGTGGTGGGTATACAAGGCTTGTCTTGGGTTTTCCAGGAGACAGTTCTGTTTTCTAACTCCAGCCCTGTTCTTAGCTCCAGGCATGCTCACCTGACAGTTTCCTTCTCTGTAGTGGGGGTTTTCATAGTACTCACCTTAACGGTGGCCATGACACTTGAATTGCACATCAGGGACTTACTTTGTTCCCTAGAGAAAGTTCTATCTTTTCTCTTTCCATAATAAAACCTGACAGCAGCACCACCAGACATAACAGGACTTGGGAGGTTGGTTCCAGATCTGCATGGGCACCTCTGGGGTGAGCTGGTGCACTTTACACATTTACAAAGACAGCCCTGTTTTTTTTTCCATGTTGTTTCCTGGTAGGAGCAGCGCTGAGGATACCTTCCTCCTCTTTCTCCCCTTCACCTCATGTATCTACTGCCTCTGCCCATTCACAAGACCAACAGATAGATGTCATTCATGGCCACTCAGCTGTTGAGGGACAAAAGCGGGATTCTGACCCAGGGATCTCAGGAATAAACACACTTCCAAACTGAACCAGGTGTCCATAACTTTAGTCATATTCCATTTAGAAATTTCACACAAATCACCAAAGACCGTCTTCCCTCACAGGAGCTCTGGCCTCTGGCCACATGGGCATGGCAGCTTTTCTGGGTATGGGATGCTAGGTTGGGCTTCACACTCCATCCCTGCTGAGGTTTTCATGGGGGTATGTGCACATGCGTGCAGGTGCTTATGGAGTCTTAAAGAGCTGGGGTTGCAGGCAGTTGGGAGCTGTGCAAGAAGAGCAGTCAAGACTGCACTCTGGTCTTCTGCAGGAGCACTGTGGACTCCCAACTGCTGAGCCATCCCCCAGCTCCCACCCTTTTGTTTCATATTTTACTGCATTTTTTCCCTCCAACAAACCCCTTCTAAAAATATCTGACCACGTAAATATTTATTTCTTCCTTCTCTTTCTACATAGACACAGTTGAAGCAGTTCTTCTGCCAAGAGAATGACAAGTCTGCTTCCCCCACATCAGCCCTCCACATAGCTTCCTGCAGGCTCAGGTCTGTGGAGTCCCACAAGTTGCCTAATAGAAGGTGGTTAGAACTGTTTGGATCCAGAGACACCAGAAGCCGTGAGAAATTCAGAGAAAATCCACTAGAGGGCACTAGAGCACTGCCGTGAGGAAACCGTTCCTCCTGCTCTTGGCCTTGCTGCTTCCTGTTTCTTCTCCCAGGCCCTGCCCAGCCGCACCTTCAGAGCAGAAGAACACATTTAGCATAAAGCTGTAGGCTACGTGTTAACACACAAAGGGCAGGGCATGGGTATCGCCCACTGGGAAATTGAAGGGGCGGGGATTGCTTCCAAAGAAGCAGCCCAGGAGGCTGGCTTTTTCCTGTTTCTGTACATATGTGCACATACCACGCGTATGTACACGTCTGCACCACATAAACTACGTTTATACATCGAGTAAACAATATACAGTGTATTATTCTTTTTTCTTAGCTGTGATCCACTGAGAAGCATTTAAAGCGAGGAAAGGCTTATTTTGGCTCTGTCTGAGTAGTGCAGCCCGTGATGGCAGGGAAGGCAGGGCAGTGGGAGTATGAGGCACTGTTCACATCACATCTGTGGTCAGGAAGCAGAGAAGGATGCTCAGCCAGCTTCCCCCACCCCCTTTAAAAGTTATTTATTTATTTATTTTATGTATATACTTTATTTATGTACATAAAATAAATAAATAAGTAACTGCAGCTGTCATCAATACACCAGAAGAGGGCATCAGATCCCATTACAGTGGTTGTGAGCCACCATGTGGTTGCTGGGAATTGAACTCAGGACCTCTGAAGTGCTCTTAACCACTGAGCCATCTCTCCAGCTCCCCTTTCCCCCTTTTTATTTGGTCTGGGACATTTGATGGTGCTACCCACATTCAGGGTAAGTGTTTTCTCCTCAGTTAAAATTCTCTAGAAACACCCTCACTAACCTCAAAATGTGTCTCCTAGGTGATTCCAAACCCAGTCAAGCTTTCCCAATTAACCAGCACGTTCATACCCTGGGCATGCGCCACATCCCCAACACCTTGTAGAATAGACTCAGAAGGCGGAACCAGTAGCGGCGAGTTTACAACTTGAGAGAACAACCCTCACAGCCCCAGACAATCCACAGAGCATTAGAAACGCTATAAAAGAGCCCCGTTAAAACGCACACGTGTTAAGCACATGTTCCGCCAAGGGCTACATGCATTGTCTATACCCACTGGCACACTAGCAGATTTACTAGGTGCTGAGGCTGGAGTCCGGGAGCTTTTGTTAGAGGGTCAGAGGCAAGAAGAGTGAGCATGGCTCTGGGGAGTGCTGAGAAGGCCCTGTACCTACTCACCACGGGTGTTGTGGTCTAATTATTGTCCAGCTTCTTAGGGGAGGACAGGAAGCCTCACCAGTGGAAAGTGAGTTGTCTAGGCTCAAATAGGGGTAGTCAGAGGAGCTGGACTTCTGATTCTGCCCTGAAGAAACTTGCTATTAGGTAGGTATGGAAAGAAAAAAAAAAGGCCCAAAATAAGCCAGGTGTGACGACCCAGGTCTGTAATCTCAACACCTGAGAGGCAGAGACAGGAGGATCGTGACAACTCTAAGGCCAGCCTGGTGAGTTCCAGGTCGATCCTGACTCAAAACAAAACAACTCTCAAGATAACAGCGATAGAATGCAAAATAAAAAGATTAAAAGGCATGGGGATTCTTTTCTTCTCTTGTTCCATCTGCATTCACAAGAGCTTTGCGGCCCAGTGTGCACTCTCTCAGTGACTCCTAGCAGCCTTGTTAGCTGAGCCTAGACCCAACAGAAGCTAGAGCACCAAGGTGCTCAGTGGTGGGCAAAGATGTCTGCAGAGGGTAAGCTCCAGGGAGCCTCACACTGAGACCCACCCCTACCCAGCAAGCCAGCCATCTTTTTGTTTGTTTGTTTGTTTGGTTTTTTTTTTTTTTTTTTTGAGACAGGGTTTCTCTGTGTTGTCCTGGCTGTCCTGGACTCACTCTGTAGACCAGGCTGGCCTCGAACTCAGAAATCCGCCTGCCTCTGCCTCCCAAGTGCTGAGATTAAAGGCGTGCGCCACCACTGCCCGGCGCAAGCCAGCCATCTATGGAGGAGACCTGTGTGTCAAAAATAAAACCAACTGCCCACAAGATGGCTTAGCAGCTGCTGATGTCAACACTGATGGTCCGAGTCCAGTCGCCAGGAGCAACAGGATAGAAGAAGAAAACTGCCCCAGCAGTTTGCCCTCTGACCTCCACACATAATATGTCATGGAACATGTATGACCTCCTGCACTTACTAAATAATATATGAATCCAATGCAGTAAAACAAAGTGAAAATTTTAATGGAGCACTAAATGACCATCCAGCCAAAATTATCCACTGGGAGTTGTGACTGATGAGATCTACCAAGCTGTAAGTTCATCACGCCCATCGATGGTCCGGGGTAAGCTGAGAATGACACAGTTTACCAAACATAGGCATATCCAAAGTCAGACAAGCTGCATACACACCTCTGCCATCCTTCCAGTACCCTACCCTCAGTTGATGCTGCTGGCTGGGTGAGCCCCTGTCCAGCTGGAAGGAGAGAAGGACCTGAGCTTTGCAGCCCTGTGTGTGCTTGCGAAGTGAAAACTGCATCAGCCTTGCTCAGGGGCAGCCTGGAGAGACCAAGGTCAACTCCCCAGTATACACAAAGTGTCAGAGGAGACACTGTGATGCGCAGAAAGAGCAGATAAAGTGACCTGAGCAGGGACATTAGCCAGCGTTTTGGATACTCAGGTGCCAGTATGGCAGGACCATGGCTACTGTGTAGTGACAGAGGCTCAGCAGTTGGAATGCAGCTTACCAAACTTCATCTAAGTACATCTGGGTGTGAACGACCAACCAGCTAGGGATGCTGGTGAAATGGGGTCTCTAGTCACTACCAGGAGGCACTGAGTGTGTTGTGTGTCTACCAGAAATGCTGTCCTGGAGACTTCTAAAGTTGTATCTAGAATGGTTGAGTAAGGAAGGCATTGTACAGGTCGGCAGAGTCTTGTAAATTTTTCCTTCTCCTTAACAAGGCATTCTGTTACATCCTTCCCTTCTGAGGTGACCAAGTTTCCCAGGAAGGTCAGCCTCCAAACTCCATCACCCTAAACCAGCTTCTTCCCTGCCAAGCCCTCTGCGAGTTTAGCCTACAAGGTTTCAATATGACAAGTCAGCTTTCAAATGCACAGACAGCAAGGCCATGTGGTTAAGACTCTCTTTTTTTTTTTTTTCCTTAAGAAAAAATTATGTTATGGAAGGATCTGAAGGTCTTCACAGCACCCCCTAGGGAGACTTTCGCTATCTTGACAAGTAGATGCCACTATTCTCATCTCACTGGGAGCTGACCTCAGAGAATGTAGAGCTCATTTTGACTCTGGTCACACAGGGACCTGAGGGGGTGGGGCCCTCTGGTCACACAGGTCCTGCGCAATGAATGGCTTAATTGGACACAGTCTTGGTTCCAGTGGATCTATGGGAAAAAGCCTTGGCCTTTCTGGGGTCAATTCCTTCTTAGTGAGAGGAAGGAAGTGAGGGAAGTTGACTTGGCTTTTCTTTTAGATCTTTTAGTGAAGATCTGCAATCAACTGCCCAGAGGGAGGTCTCCTGGGTGTATAGTGCATTGTGTCATCAAAGGGATAATTACTCCTCCCATCTCCCTAGCATGTGTATGGCAAATCAGCTTTTCTGAGCGATGGTTTCTCTGTCAAGTGATTGACAGGTCCAGTTGGATAATGAGGGAGGAGATGTATTGTTTTGGTAAGTTTAGGATGTCATGTTTCTGCCTAGAGTCAAAGATAGAACTCAAATTTTTTTGACCAAGAGGAAGGAGTTTTCCTTAAACATTCTTTTAGCTGTGTGGCACAGAGTATGTGAGAAGGTCAGTAACATCCTCACCCTCCACCCTGTTAAGGCAGGGTCTCTTTTGTTTCTGCTGCTGAGTAGTTGACTCCAAGCTATCTGGTTCTTGGTTCTGGATGATTCTCCTGTCTCCACCTCCCATCTCAGGAAAGGAGCACCGGGATTACAGATGTCTTCCACACACTGAACTCTGAGGGTTCTCTGGATGGTTTCTGGTGATGGGACGCAGTGTCCCATCATCCCAGCCTGAACTATCTCTTTTTCAGCAATTCAACAAAGTCCTCATATTGTCATATTGTATGTTAAATCTTTTTAAAAAGACTTACTTATTTTTTATGTATTTTATGGATGAGTGCTCTATTTGTACATACATCTGCAGGCCAGAAGGGGGCATCAGATCCCATAATAGATGGTTGTGAGCCACCATGTGATTTCTGGTTGCTGAACTCAGGACCTTTGGAGGAGAAGCCAGTGCTCTTAACCTCTGAGCCATCCTTCCAGCCCCTGTATCTTAACTTTTAATGAAGGGCAATGGCGAAGCTTCCCTTTCTAGGGATACCAGGTAAAGGAGGGGTAGGGTCCAATGCTGATAATGGAGTCCTTCTCAGTGACCTCCATGGCTGCTAATATCTGTCTCACAACCTAACAGTCACACTAGTTAATTCTCTCTCCTATTCCTTTAATTAAGAATTTCAGGATTTTTGAATCACTACACAAGTGGAATCCCCTACTCCTAATCAAACAAGGAATCTAAGCTATAAGAGAGATTAGTCACATTACATGAGAAATTTCGTTGTGTGTGATTTGCAGTTTATAACATTGTCCTCGATGCTGGGGCATCTCTACAATCCTAGTGCTAGTGAAGTAGAAGCAGGTAGATCAGGACTTTAAGGCCAGGCTGGACTGTATGAGACCCTATTTCAAAAACAGACAGACAGACAGACAGACAGACAGACAGACAGACAGCTAATGATGAATGCATCCTTCGTTAACCTCCACAAACTCATAGCCTCATTTTTATAACCAGGACACTCACAGTAGCTGCCGTTAGGTTTGTGCCAAGGATGAAACAAGAGGAATACCGTGTCCCGCTGAGCACAGGGCTTGCTATAAGTAAGCGGCTAGTCAAGCTGTGATTTCCTAACAGATCAGTCAAAAGCTGAGTGTTTAGTCTCTCCCTGTGGGTAAGGCTTTCATGGCTGCTGATCGTTCACAAGCTACAGTTCCACTTCCAGAAGCATTTACACAGACTCCGAGGGCAAGCTTGCCCGCTTAGTAAAAAATGTAATGCCATTTATATTTCTATTTTTGCCCAGCTGTTTTTAGAACCCTCTTTTTCTATCAGTTGAGAAATTGGACCAGATAAGCTGTGATATGCTTTGCCAATTTTTTTTTTAAAAAGCATTTCCACTGTTATATAAGATGAGGAAACTGTCTGTCTATTCAAGTATCTTCAGGGCTCAAAAATAAAAGCAGATTTATATTTTATAGAGAATAATTTTTAGGCTGAGAGAGCTGAGCCAAACATTTAACCTTCAACAATGACTGCCTTGTCAATAATGAGGTCATTTGTATGCGGCATGTAATTCAGAGAGAAAACATGCTTTTCGGCTCAATTCAGCTAACTTGAGAAAATTTTAAAAAGAAAAGAAAAATTAATCCTAAAGAGCCAACACATACTATGCAGGGGGAATTTAAGATCTCCAAAGCGGCTGACCTTTTTTTCTGGGAATGTGTGAGTAAATACTTTCAATAGGACACCAACCACAGAGCGAAGAAATGCATGCACCCAAATCTAGATGGGCAAATGCCCCGGCTAGCAGGGCATTGAATAGGGGTCTGGGGAGATCACCTGAAAGAGAGGATGGGGGACACAGAGGAATGCAAAGAACAGCAGCTTGTCTATAGGCTGATCAAACTGCTGATTTTACTTTTTTCACACAGGGGTTATATATACAAAAAGGCAGGATGTGGGGAAGGGGATGATGCAGGAGCGTAGGTGTTCAGGGGGAGTACAGATATCTTCCAGAACCGAGTATCAGCTGGGTGAAGGTTCAGGGGACAGGTCACTATGACTCTGCCTATGATTCACTTGTCCTTATCTAAGTTGGTACTATCCACCAAGGTAACCTATCCTCAAGGTCTATGACTATCCAGGCTGGTAAATTTCCACCAAAGCTGCCTGTTTACAATATCTTATAGCTATCTGTTTCAGTGTTTTCCCACAGAGACCCAAGACTTTGTGTTAGCAAGCTGACTTGGGCCTATTGTTGATTTTAGGCCTTCAGTGTATAAGCAAGGCTGCCCCTGATAGGCAAACCACAGAGCTGTGTGAGGTGACTTGAAGGAGTGTGCGCAGTGCACAGGCAGCCTGGGCGATGGCTCAGAGCATCCCAGGATCTACCCCCTGAACTGCTGGTAATGCCCCCACCATAAGAAGAGGCTCTTCTCCCAGGGTCTGATTGCCTTCATAGCTTTGTGAACCTTGTAACTTCTGAGCTCCTTGAGACCTGAAAATTTGTTTAGCAGGGAACAAAGGAAACAGCTACATAGCAACATTTGCAGAGCCCATGTTGTAGAGTCTCAGTCTGATCCAAACACTTAGATATTATATACTCTTTAAATGGTGCAGCAGTGACTAGTTTCTGTAAATTCCCAGCTCTGGAATTCAAGCCCACACTCAAGCATTGTATCAGAAGCAATTCAATTTCTCTCTGCTATAGTTTCCTCATTGGGAAACCAGATAAATTATATATCTCAAGGAAAAACTGAGTATAGGGGCTAGAGAGATGGCTTGGTGGATAAGACTGCTTTTCCAGAGGACCCAGGTTCAGTTCCCAGCAACCATGTGGTGGCTTACAACCATCTATAATGAGTTTTGATGCCCTTTTCTGGCATATAGATGTAGATAGAGTACCCAAATAGATAAAATGAGTAAATACATCTTTTAAAAAAAGAACCAACTATATTTGAAAGAGCCATAGAGAAATCTATTACTCTCTCTGTCTTTATCTTTTGTTGTAGTTGTTATCATTTGAGGCAGGGTGTGTGTGTGTGTGTGTGTGTGTGTGTGTGTGTGTACCCCTGGCTGTCCTAGAACTTGCTGTGTAGATCAGGCTGGCCTTGAATTCAGAGATCTGGCTGCCTCTGGGTGGTGGTTTTGGCAGAAGCATTACATGCAGGAAAGGGAAATTCATAACCAGAATAAATATCTACTCCAGTAAGAACAAAACAAAGTAGTCCAAGGTTGCTGCCACCAGGTTGCTGGCTGGTCTCCTTGAGGAATGGTACCATATCTGGGGCTCAGTGTTGGTCTGTGCTGTTGGCAGATCTGGCATTCAGCAGCAAAAAACCTTGTTTTCTTGGGCTGGTTCCAATCCTTCTTAACTGCTCTCCTCTGCAGGTAGCCCATGGTTCTGGCATCTCAAATATCTTAGGGTCTCCAAAGCAACTTCAGCTTTACAGCTCATTGTTCCAATGTCTGAGATCCATAGACGATCTTACAGTCTCTTCCAAAAGGCTGGGGTCACTTCTCCAGCTCTGCCCTCTGTAGCACTCTAAGCTCAGGTTGAACCACTCCACTGCTGCTGCTGTTCTAGGTGACCATACCATGGTACTGGCATCTCCAATACACTGGGGTCTTCTGCTGCCACTAGACTTCACCAATATCTTCTCATAGGCTCTCTTCATAGTGCCAAGCCTCAAATTCTTTGCATGATCCCTTCAGTCCTGGGCCATCAATTGCAACTGAGGCTGCACCTTCACCAATGGTCTTCCCTGACCTCACACTGTGCCAAGCCTCAACTGCTCTCCATGACCCCTTCATGCCTTCAAAATCAGCACCACTTCTGTGACTCTTACACATTACCAAGTCCAGCTGCAGCACAAGGTACAACCTTAGCTATCTCCGGGACACAGCTTTTTTTTGTGCTTTCAGTAAACACTTCCCAGAAGATTTCTCAGTGATGCTGGTCTCTTCTTAATTACTGCTAATTTCTTAGCTCCAGCTAACCAGCATCAATTGTCCCAGAAGTCCCTTCTATTCTTGATTCTAAAGCCAAAGTCACATGGCCAAAAGTTGGAGATTTCTGCTACCTGCTGGAGCTGGAGCTGGCCCCCTTGTTCTATTACATCATCACCAGCCTTCTGTTTTCTAATCCTTTACTGCCTAAGCTTGGATGTCCTGGAACTTGATTTGTAAAGTGATCTTGAACTCAGAGATTTTTCAAGGTTTTGTCTTCTGAGATTTAAGGCCGGTACTGGTACTGCAGTGGGTTGGCCTAATGTTGCTTGTATTCTAATGCTAATTTGCTCCCCAGGGCTGGTTGCCCCAGGGACAGAGAGCCCCTGCACTGTAAGACACTGAGTAACCCTGCCCCAAGTTATTTCTAGTTGGTAAATAACTCAGAATTCTCGATAGGAAAGTATATTCTAGCATGGAGGGTAGACAGTTGCCCAGCTCTTGTGCAGCTTAAGGCTTATTGTGAATATAAAGGCTGTGTGTGTGTCTCTCATTCGGGAACTAGGAAGGCCCATTAAGCCCCACTTAAAACATTCCACTGATTTCCAAATCCAAAGTCTCCAAATCCACATTCTGCCAAAAAAGAAAAAAACAAACGAACAAACAAACAAACAAACAAAAACATGGTCGGTCTATCACAGCAATACCCCAGCCCCTGGTACCAGCTTCTGTCTTAGTTAGGGTTTTATTGCTGTGAACAGACACCATGACCAAGGCAAGTCTTATAAAGGACAACATTTAAATGGGGCTGGCTTACAGGTTCAGAGGTCCATTATCATCAAGGTAGAAAGCATGATAGCGTCCAGGTAGGCATGGCACTGGAGTTGGAGCTGAGAGTTCTACATTTTGTTCTGAAAGGAACCAGGAGAAGACTGTCTTCCAGGCAGCTAGGAGGAGGGTACCAAAGCCCACCCTCACGGTGATACACTTTTTCCAACAAGGCCACACCACCACACTGTCTTGCAAATGCTGGGATTAAAGGCATGTGCCACCACTGTCCAGATGCTCTCTATCTAGATTTTAAATAAACTTTGAAAATGCTAAAATTTGGGCTGGATAGATGGTTCAGTGGTTAACAATTATTGCTGCCTTTGCAGAGGACCCAGAACCCACATTATGTGGTTCACAACACAATTCCAGATCCAGGGAATCCAGTGCCCTCTTCTGGACACATGTGCACATACTTGAAAATAAAATAAATCTGTAAAAATCATTTCAAAATTGTTGAGATAAAATGTAAGGTTATTATAACAGTTGCCAAAAGATGGTGTTTAATACAAAGTAGACTATATAAAATTCAGTCACATATGGACAACCCCCTCTCACTGGATTCCAGCATTCACAGGTTCAGTTAACCTTAGATCAAACATATTTGTAGAAGGCTAGAAAGATGGTTCCTTGGTTAAGAGCACTGGCTGCTCTTCCACAGGGCCTTTATCATGACTTATAGTTACAAATCTGTAACTCTAGTTCTAGGGGATCTGACAACCTCTACTGGACTTCTTAGGCACCAGGCACACACATGGCAGACATACATACACACAAGCAAGATATTCATGCACATAAAATAAAAATAAGTCTTTAAAAAAGTTGTATAAATAAAAATCATGTCAATACTGAACAAATACATACTGTTTTTCTTGTCAAACAGTGCCACACAACAGTTTTTGAGGTAGCATTGGTTTAAGGCATTGCAAGGAATCTGGTTTGCTTTAAAACATATGGGAGAGGTTGGGGGAGAGCTCAGGAAGAAAGAGAACTTTACTGTTTGTGGGAGGATATGTGTAGGTTGTATGCAAATGCTGTATATCATTTTATAAAAGGAAATTTGCATTTAAGGATCTGCTGACTGTTGGCAGCAGGGATCTTGGAACCCATCCCTTGTAACTGCTGAAGGACAACTGCACTCTGGTGGGACCCAGATCCTTTTGTAGCTGGCTAGTTAACTAAGTAACACTTTAACCTCCAGTCAAGCTGTAAGTTAAACAGTAGCTTTTCTCCCACTGTACAATTCCAGGGCCTTCAGAATTCTAGAAAACAAGAAATTATGTACTGAGTTGTAATCTCAGCCTCCTTCTTTCCTTCTTTCCTCCCTCCCTGTCCCCTAACTCTATCTCTCTCTTTCTTTCTCAGTCTCTTGTAGCTCAGGCTGGCCTCAAACTTGCTATGTGGTTAAGAGTGGCCTTGAATTTCTCTACTCTATCTTTGGAGAGCTTAGATACAGGTATTGCCCAGCACATTAAGTTTATGCAGTGCTGGGGATCAAACCCAAGGCTTTTCACATGCTAGCCAAGCGCTCTACTAACTGAAAAAGATCCTCAGCCCTATCCCATACCCCATTCTTGTCTCATCATGTGTAATCTTATATCACTTCCTTTAAACCCTTTCTTTCTGATGAGTTCTACTTTTTGTGAAGTGCTGTCCAGGTACAGCTCATATGTTTTGCTGTTTTATATTTTCACCACCCTTCAGTTTTTTAAATATTGTGTCTGGTAATTTCTTTTCTGACCCATAATTTACTTAGAAATAGCTCATTTATTTCCAAATATTTCAGATTTTCTAGCTACCTCACTGTTATGATCCATCTTAGTTAATTTTGTATTGACGTGTTAAGGTACTGACCACAGAAACTTATGCAAAAGTTTATTTGGGACTTACAGGTTCAGGGGGTTACAGTCCATAACCATCATGGTGAAGAGCATTGAATGGTCCTAAAGCACTAGATGAGAGCTCATGTCTTGAGATAAAAACAAAAGGCAGAAAGAGCTATCTGGAAATGGTTAGAATCCTTTGAAACCTCAAAGGCCACCCTCAGTAACATACTTCCTTCATCAAAACTACACCTCCCAATCCTTCCCAAACAGTTCCACTAAAAGGACACAAAGTATTTAAACATAAGAACCTATGGGGGTCACTCTCATTGAAATTACCACATTGTATCCCCAGTTCCCATAGGTATATGGCCATAATATGATTCAAAATGCACTTAGTTCAACTTGAAATGACTTCACAATCTCAACATGGTTTAAAAGCCCAAAGTCTCTTCTGAGACTCAAGACAACCTTTTAACTGTAACCCCTGTAAAATCAAAAGCAAAAAACCAAATTATATATTTCCAACACGCAATGGAACATATATCACCATTCCAAAAGTTAGGAAAGAAGGCTAAATGAGAAAATACCTGACCAAAACTAGACCAACACCCTGTGTGTCAACAGCTGTAATTCAAATCCTGTGGCTCTGTGTCTGATGTCAGAGGGCTTAAATAGCTCTGACCTTCCAGCTTTGGCACCTGCAACATACTGCTCTCTCTTGGGCTAGCCTCACTTCCTTTATGAAGCTATCCTTGGCAGCTTGTCATGGCTCTGTTATTTTCTTTTTCTTTTCTTTCTTTTTTTTTTTTTGAGATTTATTTATTTTATATATGTGAATACACTGTTGCTGTCTTCAGACACACCAGAATAGGGCATCAGATTCCATTACAGATGGTTGTGAGCCACCATGTGGTTGCTGGGAATTGAACTCAGGACCTCTGGAAGTCAGCGCTCTTAACCGCTGAGCCATCTCTCCAGCCCCGCTCTGTTATTTTCAAAATCTTGGGATCTCTGATGCAAAACAGGCTTCCCCTTCACAGCTTCCCATGGTGACCTCTCAGAGATTCCCTTGTCTCACATTTGACCTCAGCAACTTTCCTTAATCATAGAGAAAGATTCCACAAGCCCCTTCACTCACATATCCTTCATGAGTCACGTCTTGGAAGGTTTCTTCTGTGGCTTTTATGACCAGAGCATTTCTCAGACCTCTCCTGAAGTGAGAATTTCTGGTTTCATTGGAGACTGCATTGTGTCATGAGATGTTTTTTTCTGGAAGCTATCTTATGAGAGAATGTTTTGGTGGAAACAGACACATGGTGCTTTTCTGGAAGCTGCCCAGTGAAAGGGCATGTGATGTTGCTGGAGTGGACCCTTGAAAGGACACATGATGTTTAGAAAGAGTGTAAGTGTAACCCAGCAGACTGGATGGTGCTCTGGCATTGGTCCATCTTGCTTACATTGTTGATCTTCACTTGTCATAACTTCTGTGGTAGTTTGAACACGCTTGCCCAGAAAATAACAGTATTTGGAGGTGTGGCCTTGTTGGAGGAAGTGTGTTACTGTGGGCATGGTGTTAAGACCCTCCTCCTCACCACATGAGAACCAGTATTCTCCTAGCAGTCTTCAGATGCAGATGTAGAACTCTCAGCTCTTTCTGCACCATGCCTGCCTGGATGCTGCCATGCTCCTATCTTGATGATAATGGACTGAACCGCTGAACCTGTAAGCCAGCCCCAATTAAATGTTGTCCTTATAAGAGTTGCCTTGGTCATGGTGTCTGTTCACAGCAGTAAAACCCTAACTAAAACAACTTCATAGAAAGAAATGCACCAAAGAACTGGTGGTGTTCAAGATGCTTCTTGCTGACAATTGGCAGAGTCTTGCAGTTTCTTCTGGATCAAGCCTCTGCTGTTCATTCATGTTAGGTGTTTTGCTAGTGGACTGGACTGCTGACAACAAAGATTGGAATTGCCCCAAAGAACTTGTCATATATATATGTATATGTGTATATATGTATATGTGTATGTGTATATGTGTACACACACACACACACACACACACACACACACACACACACACACATATATATATATATATATATATATATATATATATATATATATATATGTAAAATCACTATGTAGTTCAGGTTGATTTTGGGCTGGCAATTTTCCTTCCTTAGCTTTTCATGTAATGGGATGTAGAGGTGTTTCTCATACCTAGTACATTTAATATTTTTTTTTTACATGTGGGGTTTTGCACATGCTATACAAGTGTTCTCATGTGGAGTGCCACCCTAGCAGCTCTCTGTCCAGCTACTTTAAACGTGTTCTATTTGTATTTGGTTTTCAGTATGTAGCTAGGATCAGCTTAGCTCTGGTTTCTTTCCTCTCTTCCCACTTTCCTCCACAGAACTCACAGAGCTACAGGCCAGTCTTTCCTTTCTGCTTTGGGATAACATGACCAATATAGCTCTTATGGAACAACTGGTACCAGATGCTCATCATCACCAGAAAGAATGTCTGTAAAAGCAAACAAAATATGAGACAATTGTACTGAGGCATCAAACAACAGATAGTACCAGACAGTGACCCTGAGAGACAGGAGACTCATGGGCTGAGTTCCCATTAACCCTTGCTTTCTCTCTCTTCTTTCACAGCACAGGGAGGTGATAATTATTCATAGAGTAACATTCTTGGAGGCTGGAAAGCCAGAAAGCCAGAATTCAGGGACAAGCTACAATTCATAGGGCACTATAACTGAGAGAAGGAGCCGCATGCAGCTAAGTGCTAGAAGGCTGAACTGGGTTCCCCTACAGCCTTTGGTTGAGGACTCCCCTGGGTTTTTGCAAGACATGGTGAATCTACTGCAGGGTTTGAGTGATGGATGGGAAGACCAAAGGCTGGGGAGACAGGAGTTTCAGCCAATCCAGCGTCAGTGGTGATGACTAGGCTCTAGGACTGAGGACAACAAAGCCCGCCAACTGGATTTAACTGAATGAACTGCCTGCCAGGAGCAAGCAGAATCAGAGCCAGCAAATTAAGTTAGGTGAGGTGGTGCTTGCCCACAGCTCAAGGAGGCCACAGTAGGAAGATGGCTGTGAGTTCAAGGCCAGCAAGGGATAGATAGCAAAAACAAAAAAGAAAAACCAAACCCATAAAGAAATATTCTTTATCAAAGCTTTGACTCTGGCTGGCTCTGGTTGGTTCTAGAAT